>NC_133133.1:54821785-55434351 GCF_048418815.1 Hemitrygon akajei | reverse complement strand
TTTCCCCATAACCCTTAATTCCCCTACTATCCAACCTTGTCTTAAATATATTTACTGAGGTAGCCTCTACTGTTTCATTGGGCAAAGAATTCCACAGAAGTCTTATGTCTTGGCAGCTCCAGTTCATTGCTCAAATTGCCCAGTGTGTACCGTGTCTAACATGGCTCAGTAAAAATGTTCAATCCTACTACTCCGCTGTTGTTCGAGCTTTGTGCTGATGTAACAATCCTGACCTGGATAAAGTGCTGCCCAGCCTGACCCAATCCTGAAGGTCGGATCAGGTGCCCAGTCCTTTATCGGACTGCGCACCCGACTCCAGCACACACACTCAAGTCCTTCGGTGTTGGCTCTGGCACTTAGGCTCCACGAGTACAATGGACAATAACACTGCAGGGAAGGCTGTAAGTCAGGCAGATCCATGTGCCCACTTTGCCTCCTGATGTGGTCCGATGGAAGATTAAATAAAGTTTCCACTCCTTGAGAACGGAGTTTTGGTGACGTTCCTGATGCTGTGGAGATTTAGTTACTTATCCATTTAGAGACACAGACCTCCTGGCCCTTCAAGCCGCATCACCCAGCAACTTCCGACAACAAACAAGAGAAAATCTGCAGATGCTGAAAATCCAAGCCACACAGCACAAAATGCAAGAGGAACTCAGCAAGCCAGGCAGCGTCTATGGAAAAGAGTATGTTGATGTTTCTGGCCGAGACCCTTCATCGGGACAACCCTGATTTAACCCTAACCTATTTACGGGACAATTCACAACGACTAATTAACCTGCTCGGTATGTCTGGACTGTGCGAGCAAAACAGACGACTCAGAGAAAACCCACGCATTTCACAAGGAAACGTTCTTACAGAGGACAGTGAGGTTGAACAAACTCTGACACTCCAAGCTCTAATAGCCTTGCATTTATTGCTATGCTACCACAGCGCCCACAGCACAAGTAATATGGAACCATTTGGCAAGGAGAGATCCAGTGGCCTTGTTCTTAACAGGTAAAGCAATCCAGGGGTACACAGGAGAGTGTCCTTGAGTTCCACAGCAGGTCAGACATCTAAGTGAGGTCAAAGATTGAAATTTAAGTGATGTCCCTTTAATTAGGAAGATTAGAGGGGAAATGGGTTAGTTCTTTTGGTTCTTCTGAGAGTTATTATTTTCAGTGAAGTAGTTAAAAATCACACTGAAAATAAATTTTAGATGCTGTGCTATTGTTGACATACAGTAATGTGGTACAGCACAGAAGGAGGCCATTCAGTCCATCTAGTCCAGGCTGAATTACTTAGGGAATGACATTACTTAGGTAAGTCTTGTGCTAGTAAAAACTGAGACACAGAAACCCACAGCTCGGTGAAAAGACACCTATAAATGTGACTAAGTTGATCTGCTCCATGTGGAGCCATTTCTCAACCGCACTGTTCCTAAGTCAAAGCTGTTAACTTTGGGCTATTCAACAATGTTGGGGTTCTACAATTGTTCCACAGTGTAACTGAACTTAGAAACATAGAAACATAGAAAACCTACAGCACAATACAGGCCGGTCAGTCCACAAAGTTGTGTGGAACATGTCCCTACCTCAGAAATTACTAGGCTTACCTATAGCCCGCTATTTTACTAAGCTCCATGTACCTAACTAAAAGTCTCTTAAAAGACCCTATCGTATCTGCCTCCACCACCGTTGCCGGCAGCCCATTCCACGCACTCACCACTCTCTGAGTAAAAAACTTACCCCTGACATCTCCTCTGTACCTACTCCCCAGCACCTTAAACATGTGTCCTCTTGTGGCAACCATTTAAGCCCTGGGAAAAAGCCTCTGACTATCCACACAATCAATGCCTCTCATCATCTTATACACCTCTATCAGGTCATCTCTCATCCTCCGTCAGTCCAAGGAGAACTTACAATCAAGTTGTGATTAATTCTCTTAAGAAGCTTGACAGTACTAATCTTGAGTAGCTTTTCCTTCAGCCGCTTGGAAAGCTCTAGGTTGATAATAAAGCAATGTAAGAGCACTCAGAAGATTTCTCTATGACAGCCCTAGTGACGATATGTGGCTGCTCGGACTACCGGACACTTTAAGCAATTGATTAAGGAGCCCCATAATTGCCTCTGTGTTCTACTTCCTAAAATCTAAATTAAGTTAGTGAAAAACAGCAACCATAATGTGCACCAAATCAAAAGGCGTGAGTGAAGGTGGTTTATGTGGTCTTCCATGTAATGGAGAGGCAGCCATGAGCGTACAAGTGTAGGACTGTACAGGGTTTCAAGCTGCAGTAAATCCACATATTTAATTCCATTTTCTTATTCTCGCATTCTTTTATTTTTAAACTGCTAGAAACCCATGTAAGACTTGGTTGAGTTCTTTAGTGCTACTGAAGCACGACTGACAGTTCAAGACCTGAACTACAAGGATTTATATCTGAGAAAGAAATCATGGTTGAATACAAAAGCAGTGCACATCAGCTGCCCCAACTTCAATGCAGGGGATGGGTGGAACAGAGAAACAAACTGTAAGATCTGAACCACAGTCTGGTGGTTGATAGTTTTGTGCCTTTGAAAGCTCACAGCAATTGAAATGACAATGGTTCATCTGATTGGCATCAGCAGAAGTTAACATAAAATAGCTAGTATCCTTCAAAGAAGCAATAATATGATTTAGCTTGAGTTCAGAAGCTTTGAGCCAGACAAACTGACTACAGTGTTCTTGCTGAACAAAGTCTTCTTTGACATGACTGAATCTAATTTTTGAATTGAATTTACTTTTATTGAAGAAAAACAAAACTTATGGAGTACAGAAATGCTGTTGTTGTTATAGCCCTTGTTTTGCGGTTCTTTTTTGAAAAGGAATACATGAATAGAGAATGCAGACCTCATTCATTTCAGCAAACATGTCCTATTTCAAAACAGATTGCCTCTCTTTAAATATTTCCCATTCATGTTACTCATTGACTCTTGGCACCTTGAATCCCATCTGCCCAGTATCTGTAAATCTTCATGAACAATAAGCTTCTTTTCAGAACATTATGTTTTACTACACGACATGAAATTCACAGACTCAGATTTTCTACTTGCAATAACTCCCGTCAAGATTATTAATAAATATTATGATCTGTGGGGTCTAAGAACGGATCCTCAGGGAACTGCACTGGTTACAGCTGCTCAATTAGAACTTTTAACACTGTTAGCTACTCTCTGTTTCCTATCATTCAACTAATTTATTGTCCAGTTGACAACTTCCTCTTTGATCCCCTGGGCTTTCACTTTAGCATTAATTTCTTCTGAGGAACCTCATTCAAAGCTGTCTGCTTTACATTCAAGAACGGGATAATGAACTTTCACTCATCACTCAGATAGTCTTTCCAAATTCAAGCAAATAGTCCTGTCTTCCTGTAGAACTAATAAGATTAGCAGATGAATTAAGGATATTCCCATTTCATAAAGACAATCTCCCCATCACAGCATCTAGCTCCTTCTTATGTGATGCCAGGTATTGCCTTCATTATACGAATTAACTATCCATTCATTCTGTGTAAATGTATTTCCCATACTAAATTTGTTTTACTCATTTGAATTTGTATTTCCTTGCTTTATTGTCCCTAGTTAACTTAAAACAACACTGAAGATTTATCTTTTCTACTCTTACGCTGCTATGAAGTTATCTTCTAGTTGTTTCCTTTCAAGATTGAAAACCCATGTTTCTCAGTTTCTCCTCCCAACTCTATTTTTATCCTCTTGCTCTTTGAGATGTAGCAACTGGAACTGGGCATAGTCTTCAGGATGTGAGCACTGGGCAGTGTACGCATGATTGCTTTGACATGCTATTTACTTTGATGATGCTTACTTCATGGTGATTAAACCCGTGTACTAATATGTGCAGCTTTTTAAACTTTACCCCCGTTTATGTCAACATCTACAGAGTACCTATGGCACCTTTTATCCTGCTTTGTCAAACTCAAGTTTATTGTCATGTTTGAACAGACACAGTGAATACCTGACTTGCAGCAGCATCACATACCCATTGAAACAAAAACACAACATTCACAAGAAACACTTAAGCTTAATTTTTTTAAAATATAAAAACACAATTGGAACAAAAAAACCCCAAAGACCATTGTAGGGCAATATGTTGCTATACTGAGATTGTGATTTTGCCAATAGGTTCAAAACTCGAATGACTGAAGGGAGTTAGCTGCACTTGAACCTGGTGATGTGGGACTTCAGGTTTCTATACCTCCTCCCTGATGGCAGCTACATGATGGAGTGGCCCAGATGGTGGGGTCTTTTGATGATAGATGTTGCTTCTTGAGGTAGCACCTCATCTAGGTACTACTGATGGTGGGGAGGGAAGGTCTACAACTCCCTGGAGCTTATCACATTCCTGCACATTCAGATTGCTGTACCAGACCAAGATGCAACCAGTTAGAATACTTTTAACAGGACATTCTACACATAATGCACTTCTCAGTTTATGTGGAAAAAAATTGCGAGAGGCAACATTTCATGTTTAGAGAATTAAATCTGAATCACAACAGTGAGACCATGCCTTTAATTTCGTGGTGGTCTTTGCTCTGTATTAAGACAACAATAATACTTCCATTTTACATCAGTCTGCTATGCAAACCATTCACCACATGAATCCTCCCCCACACGTCATATCAACGGGTGGTCATTGGGAGAACTCAGCTATTCTCTGATGATAGGGCTCTTGAAACCCTCGCAGAAGGGCATTGTAAGCATTACTAAAGTGATTCTGCTTTCTTCATACAGGAGATCGGGAGATCCTCAATCAACTCTTTAACTGTCTGGGCCCCTAGGATACATTTTGCAGCATATGAAAAGGTGCTTCTCCAGATACCTTGATACAGCGTTGGCCAGTTTCTGCAGAGAAGAAGAAAGGCAATCACGTAAAGAAAACCATTTCTGGTTAGATCGTCAGAAGTCAACTGATCAAACCGCATTATCAATGAACACGAACCCAATATACATCAATGTTTAACTATCAGTGACATAATAGTTAAATTGCTTAACTCATAGAGAGGGAGTTAAAGGAGGTGGAGGAGTGGCATTGCTAATCGGGGATGGCATCACAGCTGTAGAAAGGGAGGACATCGTGGACGGAATGTCTAGAGTCAATGTGGATGGAAGTCAGAAACAGGAAGGGAGCAATTACTCTATTGTGGGTATTCTAAACACTCGGGCCACTTTGTTAGGTACCTCTTACAAGAGGTAAGAGGTGTTACACTGTGTTACTCTGCTGTACAGAGATACTCCTCTGCACACCATTGTTATTTGAATTACTGTCACCTTCCTGTCAGCTTCAACTACTCTGGCTATTCCTCTCCGACTTCTCTTACCTTGTCAATGAGAGAGGTCTCTGAACTCTCTCACTAACAAGGCATTTTCACCCATAGACCTGCTGCTTACTGAATGCTTTTATTTGTTCTTTACCCCATTCTCTGTAAATTCTAGACACCATTATGCATGAAAATCCCAGGAGATCATCGGTTTTGGAGATACTCAAACCTCCCTGTCTGGCACCAACAATCATTCTTCAGTTAAAGTCACTTAGATCACATTTCTTTCCCATTTTGATGTTTGGTCTGAACAACAGCTGAACCTCTTGTCCATGTCTGCATTCTTCTATACATTGAGTTGCTGCTATGGGATTGGTTGATTAGATACATGCATTAACGAGCAGGTGTAGAGGTGTAGAAGTGGCCACAGAGGGTAGACTGCCCAATATCAACAGAGACACTGAGATTGAGAGGCAGATTTTTGAAAGGTGCAAAAATATCAGAGTTGGTGTCATAGGTGACTTTAACTTAACATCAGTTGGCACCTCCTTAGTGTAAAAGGTTAGGATAGAGAGGAATTTGCTAGCTGTTCCCAGGAAGAATTCCTGACTCAGTATGTAGACAGGTCAACTAGAGGCAAGGCCATAGTGGATTTGGTGCTATGTAATGAACCAGGTCAGGTGTCAGATCATTGAGTGGGAGAACAATTCAGAGACAGTGACCACAACTCCCTAACCTTTACTATAGCCTTTGAGCGGGATAGGAGTAGATGGTATGGGGAAGTATTTAATCGGGGGATGGCAAATTATAATTATAATACATTGGGAACAGATGTCCTCAGGTTACTACAGGAAGCAAGGGAAGAGATTGCTGTGCCTTGGTGATGATCCTTACATCTTATTATCCAAAGGAATAGTACTAGATGATTGGATGGTGGAAAATGTTATCCTTTGTTCACGATAGGAAGGAGGGATAAATCTGGAAATTATAAATAGAGAGTCTTATTTCAGTGGTGGGCAAATTATTGGAGAAGATTCTTAGCCACAGGACTTATGAATATTTGGAGATGCTTAGTCTTATCGGAGATTGTCAGTATGGCTTTGTGAGGGGTTGGCCATGCCTCACGAGCCTGATTGAATATTTTGTGGATGTGGCAAAGCACATTGGTGAAAGTAGAGCAGTGGATGTGGTACTAGTGGATTTTAGTAAGGTGTTTGATAGGTTTACAATGGTGGGCTCATTCAGAAAGTCAGGAGGCATGGGTTCCAGGGAAATGTAGCTGTAGGATACAGGATGGCCTTGCCCATAGAAGGCAGAGGGTGGTATGAAATGGAACGTATTTGACCTGGAGATCTTGGCTTTCCAAAGGGATCTGTCTGGGGACCCCGGCTATTGGTGATTTTTATTAAAGACTTGCATGAGGAAGTGGAAAGGTGGGTTAGTAAGTTTGCAGATGACATAAAGGTTGGTGGAGTTGTTAATATTGTGGAGGGTTGTTCTAGGTTGCAACGGCACATTGACAGGATGCAGATCTGGGCTGAGAAGTGGCAGACAGAGTTTAACCTAGAAAAGTGGGAAGTGATTCAGTTTGAAAGGTAAAATTTGGAGGCAGAATACAGGGTTAATGCAGAATTCTTATCAGTGTTGAGCAACAGAGGGATCTTGGGGTCCACATCCATAGATAGCTCAAATTGTCATGAAAGTTGATAACGTTGTTAAGAAGGCCTCTGGTACATCAGCCTTCATTAGTCAAGGGAATGAGTTCAAGTGCCGTGAGGTTATGTTATAGCTCTGTCAAAACCTGGTTAGAACTGAGGCCCTCCATTGGTCAGGGTCAACCATGGATATTGCATCACATGACATGCGAGCCGGGGTAGTACGGTATGGAGAGCAAGCTGTCGCCCATGCAGCAAGCTCTCCCTCTCCATGCAGCTGATGAAACCAAAAGAACAGCAGAAGCCGATACAATTTGGCACCAGCGGGGTCGCAGGAGTGGCCGGTCAGTGCTGAACTCAAAGTAGGACTGCCTTAGAGAATCCATTTCCAGATATTTTCCTCAGAGTCCACTCCCTAAGCCTTTGCCATGAGTGGGTATAACCGCAAGGCAGCAGAGGTTTGAGATCAGAATTTTCCTTCTCTTAGGTGAGCTGACAACCATGGCTGATGAACCCCAACAGCCCAAAGCGACTGGTTTTAAGGTGCCAGTAACCTGCCTTTGCCCCTTCTCCTGTCAGTAGAAACAGTTCCACCAGACTTAGTAGCTGAGGCATATGTTGTAGTGGGGATAAGCACCCACTACCTATTAAATACTACTAATGGCAAGTGTCTCCAATAGCCTCTGACGCTTGCCATTACGAGTATTTACTAGGTAGTGGGTGCTTATCCCCACTATAACAACCTTAAGGAACCACTGGTTCGTCCACAGTTGGAAAATCATGTTCAGTTCTGGTCATCTCATTATAGGAAGGATGTGGAAGCTTTAGAAAGGGTGCAGAGGAAATTTGCCAGGATACTGCCTGGATTAGAGAGCATGTCTCATGAGGCTAGGCTGCACAAGATAATAAGTATGGATAGCCAGAGACATTTTCCCAGGAGAGAACTGGCTAATACAAGAGGGTTATAATTTTAAGGTGGAGGAAATTTTAAGGGGGATGTCAGAGGTAAGTTCTTTACACAGAGAGTGGTGGGTGTTTGGAACAGCCTGCTAAGGGTGGTGGTAGACACAGATACGTTAGGGAAATTTAAGAAACTCTTTGATAGGCTCATGGATGATAGAAAAAATTAAGGTTATGTAGGAAGGAAGGGTTAGATTAATCTTAGATTAGGGTAAAGGTTTGGCACAACATCATAGGCCAAAGGGCTAGTACTGTGCTTTAATGTTCCATGTTCTATGTAACTGAAAGGCCGGAACTAACAACCAGAGAGATGAGTGTGACACAGAGACACAGCAGTTCTATTCTCTTAGCTCCAACCATCTGGATTTGATTCTGATCTCTGGAGCTTTCAGTGTGGAGTTTGCAAGTGCTCCCTAGATAACATCGGTTTCTCTTGGTGTTTCCCTCACACTCTAAGGACACCTTGGTTGGTAAGTTAATTCTCTATACTAAATTACCCTGAGGGTAGGTGAATGGTAGGAGAATCAGGAAGGAATTTATGGGCACATGAGAGAAAACAGGAGAATCGGTGAGGAACTATGATCTGAGAGTCAGCATGAACTCAAAGGCCTGAACATTCTGCTTCCATGTTGCAATGAAAAGGAAAGCATGAGATCTAATCCTACCACTGCAGCTGGGGACATAACTTTGGTTAGTTCAATAACATGACCCTTTTCCAGCAAGAGTGAACTTACAACATTCTTATAAATCCCTGTCTGGCTTGATGGTGTACTTCAACAAAAGGAATCAGTCATGCTTAGTTGGTCTGGCCTATCAGAAGCTCAAGAGCCATAGCCACACTTAATTCCTCTCCAACATGGCCAAGCAAGTCCGAGAATTGATTAAAATTGCTTGAGTAAAACCCATGGACCACTTGGCAATTTTCACAGATACGACAAGATCCCTCTGCAAACACGTGACTGCACGTAGGGAAGACTGTGTCACAGACCAGCCAAGCTCATAGGATCATACAACCAAAGTCCCATACTCCATCACAATCCTTGGTATATCCCAATTTTAATTCTTATTTGGTGGGAGACAGATGTCTAGCTATTGTAGAAAAAAGATCTTCCAGCAATCGCTAAATGTTATACTTCAGTTAACAAAACTGTACAAGAAGCAAGCCCAGCCATCCAGGGAGGTATAATTGAAAAAGTATACAAAAGCTATTTTGTAAAACTTGACAACATCACTACTTTATAAAAAGGTGATGGAAGCACTGGAAAAGTTTTACAACAATTATAACAAGCTTGCTAAGGTGTGTGCTTCAGGGAAAGATAAACACTGCATTTTTTGTTAAGAAACTGAGTGGTTACCTAATTGAGGTCTGTAGCATTGTAATTCGCTGTATGCTGGGAGAAGATGGTCAGCCATGTGATTGGATTTTCCAAAGTGTGGGCATGGATGTCATATTAAGTGCTCTTGATGGTGATTTAACAGAGGTCAAGTGTGTTAGATTCTCTGGTTTCAAAGGTGATGTGTTGGTGTTAACTGGTCGGAGACTTCCTCAGTTGGGTTGCTGGGCAGCACGGCTCGATGGGCCAGAAGGGCCTGTTCTGTGCTTTATCTCTAAATAAATAACTTGGGAGAAGATGTGAGAGAAAAAGCAACACTGTTTATCAAGAAGTGACTCTGCTGGTAATGGTGTGCATGCAATTATTAGGTTTAGGAGATTAATGCCTGCTATCAGTAAGTAACCTGGTGAAAATGACATCGAAAAGTCGCACAAATAAGGTTCAGGGGGCAGAGAAGGGCCCATAGGAATAGAGCCTAAGTATGATTCTGCTGTGTTAGCAAGACAGTGAAAACTAGAAGAAGCAAAACAGGGGACTGTAGTTGGAGCAAACTTTACAGTCACATTGCATCAAGAAAATCTGATAAAAACGCTCCCAAAGTCTGGATCTATTTCCTAACCCCAATCTGTAGAGACAGATTTCCTTCCATAATTGACCATGTTAAGCAAAGTTACTTAGACAGTTAATTAACTTCTGTTCTGAGAAGTTTGATTTGTTAAACAACCATGTACTAAGTATATTAGTCACCATGTGATATAATAGGAGAAGAATGTAAGACTCTATGAGAAAGTCTAAATCCCAGCCTTCCATTTAGTTTGAGAGGGTATGTATCTTTACTTGTGTCCCTATTGACCTAACTTGAGTTGTCTTTCCTGAATAAGCAGGATTCTATCCTGCCTCCCTCGTCTATTTTCCTGTGTGTGCTTCTGTTCACCCTCCAGAGGTTACATCTGTCTGCCGCTTTCCAAGGATGAGAGACTGCTGATTTCACTGAAGGTATTCCAAGTCACAATACGTGGAATAAAACTCTCAAGGGATAACTGAGTCTTCTGGAGTGACAGAGCAGCAGGCAACCTCACTAGTAGTGATATCAATAATTTGTTCTGTCAAAGTGAATTTAAAAATGGCCTATTCAATTAAGAAGTGGCCTATTAGCTCTTCTTGTTCTATAAAGATATCAGGTTAAAGCTGCTTCGCTCTAAGTGAGAGCTGACAAAAGAGCCAGTGGAAATATTACGGTGTTTCTAACATTATTACCTTTCTTTTTCTCATTGTGTCTGAGGCCTATCCTCATCCACACCCACACCCACACCCACATCCACACCCACACCCACATCCACACCCACATCCACACCCACACCCACACCCACACCCACAGCCACACCCACACCCCCACCCCCACCCACACCCACACCCACATCCACACCCACATCCACATCCACACCCACACCCACACCCACATCCACACCCACACCCACACCCACACCCACACCCACATCCACACCCACACCCACACCCACACCCACATCCACACCCACACCCACACCCACACCCACACCCACATCCACATCCACACCCCCACCCACATCTACACCCACACCCACATCCACACCCCCACCCACACCCACGTCCACACCCACACCCACACCCACATCCACACCCACACCCACACCCACACCCACATCCACACCCACATCCACACCCACACCCACATCCACATCCACATCCACACCCACACCCACACCCACACCCACATCCACACCCACATCCACACCCACACCCACACCCACACCCACATCCACATCCACACCCCCACCCACATCTACACCCCCACCCACACGCACACCCACACCCACACCCCCATCCACACCCACACCCACATCCACACCCACACCCACACCCACACCCCCATCCACACCCACACCCACACCCACACCCACACCCACACCCACACCCACATCCACACCCACACCCACACCCACACCCCCATCCACACCCACACCCACACCCACACCCACACCCACATCCACACCCACACCCACACCCACACCCACATCCACATCCACATCCACACCCACATCCACACCCCCACCCACACGCACATCCACACCCACACCCACACCCACATCCACATCCACACCCACATCCACACCCACATCCACACCCACACCCACATCCACACCCACACCCACACCCACACCCACATCCACATCCACACCCACATCCACACCCCCACCCACACCCACACCCACATCCACACCCACACCCACACCCACACCCACATCCACACCCCCACCCCACCCACACCCACACCCACACCCACATCCACACCCACACCCACACCCACACCCCCACCCCCACCCACACCCACACCCACACCCACATCCACACCCCCACCCACATCCACACCCACACCCACACCCCCACCCCCACCCACACCCACACCCACACCCACACCCACACCCCCACCCACACCCACATCCACACCCCCACCCCACCCACACCCACACCCACACCCACACCCCCACCCCCACCCACACCCACACCCACATCCACACCCACATCCACATCCACACCCCCACCCCCACCCACACCCACATCCACACCCCCACCCCACCCACACCCACACCCACACCCACACCCCCACCCCCACCCACACCCACACCCACACCCACATCCACACCCACATCCACATCCACACCCCCACCCCCACCCACACCCCCACCCACACCCACATCCACACCCCCACCCCACCCACACCCACACCCACACCCACACCCCCACCCCCACCCACACCCACATCCACACCCACATCCACATCCACACCCCACCCCCACCCACACCCACACCCACACCCACATCCACACCCACACCCACACCCACATCCACACCCACATCCACATCCACACCCCCACCCCCACCCACACCCACATCCACACCCCCACCCCACCCACACCCACACCCACACCCACACCCCCACCCCCACCCACACCCACATCCACACCCACATCCACATCCACACCCCCACCCCCACCCACACCCACACCCACATCCACACCCACGTCCACGTCCACGTCCACACCCACACCCACACCCACATCCACATCCACACCCACGTCCACGTCCACGTCCACACCCACACCCACACCCACATCCACACCCACACCCACATCCAAGCCCTAATGCACCTGTCACTTTGACCAATTACCTGTGGGCCCAGGTTATTTGAACAACCATTGGGATTAGGAATTTGTGAAGTAAATTCTGATGTTGATTCAGCAGAAAATGGTCACTCCCATTAATACGCATCGGCAAGACAGAGATACTTGATGTCAAACTGATTGCCACTTTGTGTTTCTTGGCAGGAGTTGTACTTTTTAAGAAAAAAGAAGTGTCACTGGGATGAAATTACTAATGATCTGATTTTACAAGTAAAGTTTAAATAATCGTGATAAAGAAGAGTTGCCTATGTCACCTTAATAAATAGATTGGTTTAGTGAGATCCAGTTCTGTTACTACTGCTGACCTTTGGCTTTCAAAGGGAGGAATATGATGCACTCGTGAGCCTTCACATCTCCAGATAGTCCTGGAAGTTCAGCCTCTGAGACTGATGTCCAGATATTCTTGAAGAGTGTGAATCCACGAAAAGCATCCGGTCCAGGTAGCATACCCGGCCAGGCACTAAAGGCAGGTGTGGCCCAAATGGCTGGAGTATTTATGGACATATTGAACTTCATGAGGTTCCAAATTACTTCAAAAAAGCACCTATTGTACCAGTGCCCAAAAAGAGCGTGGTGACCTGCTTCAACCACTACCATCTGGTGTCAACTGTAATGAAATGTTTTATTACGGTTTTCTCTGGGCCATCTGGGCAACTCAAATGACAGGTGTGGGTTTCCTCCAGGTGCTCTGGTTTCCTCCCACAGTCCAAAGATGTATCAGTTGGTAGGTTAATTGGACATTGTAAATTGTCCTGTGATTAGGATAGGAATTAAACTGGTGGGGTGCTGGGCCATGCAGCTTGGTGGGCCAGAAAATCCTTTTCTGAGCTGTATCTCTAAATAATAAATAAATAAAGACAACAATAAAACAAAGTCTCACAGTTTTGGACCGAGGGAGGAAACTGGAGCACCTGGAGGAAACCTATGCACACACGGGAAGAAAGTACAAACTTTCTTACAGAGGATACCAGAATTGAACCCTAAACTCTGATGCACCGGCTAACCGCCATACTACTGGGGCACCCTGTGGCATTGTGTATACGCTGTGTGTGTCTTGTGCTGCGCAGACGGTGGAGGAGCTGTGTGGCTCAGTCGTTATGAGGAGTAGGCCTTGGGCCATGGTGTCGCCTGATTGTGGCCATCCAGCGGAGAGGCATCAGTGTCAGTGCTGCTCTCCAGTGTTCGCTCGGCAGAAGACAAGTTGTATTGTATTTGACTGCAGACTGCTGCAACATTCATGGATCTGGGAACCTGAACTGTATTCTTTTTCTGTGCGACTGCATTTTATTGCTATCTTATATGTGCTTTGAGCTGTGTATGACTGTTGGTACTGTGATTTTCACTTTGGCCCTGGGTCATTTGGCTGTAATCATGAGCATTCATGCATGGTTGAATGACAATTAAATTGGAACTTGTGCAGTTCTAACTTATCATTGAACACTCTCGCACAGCAATTTGAATGTGCAGGAATGTAAGAAGCTACAAAGAGTAGTGGACTCTGCCCAATGCATCATGGTCGCATCTCTCCCCAACACTGATAGTATTTACAGGAAGCACTTCCTCATCTATCATCAGAGATCTTCACCATACCAAGCCATGGCATCTTCTCACATCTCCCAATAGCTTCTTCCCTTCAACCATGCAGTTCTTGAACCAAATGACAAATTCCAAGTCGCCATAGTATAGGAGCATTGTGACCACTTTGCATTAAAATAGACTTTTAAATTCTAATTGTGTTTTCTTGTAAAAATTGTGTTTAATTTATGTTTTTCTCATGAATGCTGCTTATATGATGCTGCTGCAAGTAAGTTTTCCATTGTACTTGTGCATATGACAATAAATAAATTAATGCCTTATTCTGTGAAGAGGGTATACAGTCATAAACAGAAAACTCTATTTCAAATAATATGGTGACGATAAACTTGATTCTGATTTTTCTGAGATTCATCTGAGTCCTAATGAAGGGTCTCGGCACCCAACGTAAACTATTTATTCATTTCCATAGATGCTGCCTGACATGCTGAGTTCCTCCAGCATTTTGTGTGTGTTACTCTGTATCTTCAGCATCTCAAGAATCTCACGTGTTTCTGATTCCTCTCTATCCTCTACCCTCCCCCTCCCACTACCAACTAAACCAGCCATGGTCCTCTGACAGGCTCCTCCATATTGTTTTCCAACTGAGGATTCTCTCTGATGCTCAGTATTTTCACTTTCTTGCTTTTATATCCCCTACAAATGGGTGACCTTTCCTTATTTTGAACTGCCTGTTGCTATCTTCTCTTGTATTCCCGCTCCTCCAAACATTTCTTCTTTTCTGTTCACATGGTCTCACTTTGATTGATCTCTGCTTCCTGATCATCTCCTCTAGATTCCATGCCTCCCCGCCATCTCTTCTCCAGCTATTGTTTAACCACTTTTCTGGTGATACCTGCCTCTCTCTCTCTTTCCCTCCTCTCTCCCCTCTCTCTCACCCTCTATCATGTTATCCCTCCACACTGCTAACAGCCTCTCCCTTCCTCCTCTTTGTTCCCCAGCTGCGGACTTGTTGAACCACCCTTCTTATTTGACAAACAGCCAACCTCCAAATGTGGTCAATTGCCAGGTGAGAAATGAATTAAAAACATCCCACTGTGAAATTCAGCAGGAGCTCTGCTTTTCCTGTATTTCCAGGTTTCCTGGCTTCTAACAGACACTCTGACTTCCTCAGCTTCCCAGAAACGATGGGCTTGGCATTCTCATACTTACAAGTCAAACAACAATGACAAATAACCAGGTGCTTTCAGATGCTGTTTGCAAAGGGAAATAACACTCCAACTCACTTTAGAGAGTCACATTACCTTTATCCCTTGAGAATGAATTATAGCATTGTAAAATCATTACATCTCTATTTTTATAATACAGAGGAGACCATTCATCCCTCTGCATCCATGCTGATTCTTTGAAAGAGTTATTCAATTAATTCACCCTCCTCTTCTTTTTCCATAGTTCGGATACTGTTCCTTCTGCTCTTCTCTCTGGTGGTGTATTATCCCTGAAAAGGTTTCTCCTCATCTTACCTCTGACTGTGCCTTAAATCTGTGACCCCCAGATTTCCACCTTGCTCCCGGTAGAAAGTTTATTTACTCCTTTCTTTCTCTAATGGCACAATTACAGTTTCTCTTTGACAATATGATCCTCTGCATCCTATTCAAAGCCTTTGAAGACTACCCTAGGTTGCTCAAAGTTCAAAGTACATTTATTATCAAAGTAGGTATACATTACACAACCTTGAGATTTGTCTCCTAACTGGCAGCCACGAAACAAAGAAACCCAAAAGAACCCGTAATAAAAAGAAGAGGATTGTTGAACACTCAATGTTCAGAGAAAAAAAAAAGCAAATCATGCAAACAACAAATGCAAGCAAATTGTGTTCTGAACTGACGTCCTCAGAGTCCGTCCCCAGACCCTCAGTTCAGTGCAGAGTGGGGCAGTGAGCTGTTCCGGCTTGTCCCTTGCTTAATGCCCTGACACCCTGACTTTTTCAATCTGGCCCCGTGTCTAAATTGTCAACCAAACATCAGATTCTGTTGCTTTGGTACACTCTGGGTCTTGGACCCCACCACCTCAACTTGGCCTGTACCCGACCTTTCTGATTTGGCCCGGCACTTAAATCATAATCCAGATATTGAATTCAGTCACTTCAACATGCCCTGGGGCCTGGACCCCACCGCCTCGATCCAATCTGTACCGACCCTTCCGATTCAGCCCTGCATTAAAATCGATTGAAGCTCGGATCTTCCTCGCTCTTGGTGACAGGCCCACTGCCTCTCCTCACCTCGGTTCTGCCACATCAATTTGCCTCCATGTCCAAAGGGAAGTTACAGACTCCTGTTTGCAATGATCATTTACCTGAAAAAGAGTGACTGTCAAAGTACTCAGTTGCTTTCCCTTTTTCATTGGCCACCGGCCAGAAGTCACTGAGGTTCATCAGTGCCTCCTTAAACCAGGAGTTCTGATAATTTTACCAGAAATGACTGAATGTTTATTCATTGGCCTCTGTTGCTTGGGATCAACCATGGATGTTGTGTCCTAGCTGTCAAAGTCAATATGCAAGCAAATACGCATGTCAGGGAAATACAATATGGAGAGCAGGCTGTTGCCCACGTAGTAAGCTCCCCCTCTCCAAGCAGCTGGTGAATCCTAAGAAATGGCAGAGATTGATACAGTTTGGCATCAGGAGCTTTGCAGAAGTTGTCTGTCAGTGTTGAACTCAACACGGGCTGCTTCAGAGACTCCAGCTCCGGATCTTTCCTCGGGGTTTACTCCCGAAGCCTTCCCCACGAGTGGGTATGGCCGCAAGGCAGCTGAGTTTTGCTCCTCCGAGATGAGCTGCCAGCCACGGCTGACAAGCTCCATTTGCTCGAAGCGACTGGTTTTCAGCCACCAGTAACTCACTTTGCCCCTTCTCCTGTCAGTAAGCATGTTTCCGCCGTGCTTCATAGCTAAGCCATACATGAAGGCCAAGAGCTGGATTTGGTTGTCAGAGGCTATTTGAGAAACATGTCATTGGGAGCACCTATCCCAATTACCCCCTCCCCCCACCAGCTATGACAATCTTATGGAACCGATGACTTGACAAGCGCAATGAGAAAACATATGAAATGTTCTAACATGCACTTCACCTGTACTGTTTTACCACATGTTTTGTCAGAGGTGATAAATTCTTATTGTCTGCACTGCACTTTCTCTGGAACTGTAACTCTTCATGCTGTATTGTTCTAGTTTGCCCTTGTACTACCTCAATATACTGACGTGATGAATCTGTCAAGTTGTAACTGTACTTCATCAGCTTACCTAGGAGAACAGCCAGCTCTGGAGCACAGTTCTTCATCAGCTTACCTAGGAGAACAGCCAGCTCTGGAGCACAGTTCTTCATCAGCTTACCTAGGAGAACAGCCAGCTCTGGAGCACAGTTCTTCATCAGCTTACCTAGGAGAACAGCCAGCTCTGGAGCACAGTTCTTCATCAGCTTACCTAGGAGAACAGCCAGCTCTGGAGCACAGTTCTTCATCAGCTTACCTAGGAGAACAGCCAGCTCTGGAGCACAGTTCTTCATCAGCTTACCTAGGAGAACAGCCAGCTCTGGAGCACAGTTCTTCATCAGCTTACCTAGGAGAACAGCCAGCTCTGGAGCACAGTTCTTCATCAGCTTACCTAGGAGAACAGCCAGCTCTGGAGCACAGTTCTTCATCAGCTTACCTAGGAGAACAGCCAGCTCTGGAGCACAGTTCTTCATCAGCTTACCTAGGAGAACAGCCAGCTCTGGAGCACAGTTCTTCGGCATCCTGGTCTCATGGCTTGTCTACATCCAGAGCTCTCAGCCACTCTCAGCATGGAGTGACCCATTTCTGTAATGGACAGTATATCAAGAAAGAGCCAAGATGATCATCCAGTTATCTCCTCTGACTGAACAATGGTTGGATTTGCAACTGTTGAGCATGGGCGTGTCCCTAGAGCTTTCTCCTGGTAACTGTTTAATTGTCCACTATGATGCACGGCTAGATGAAGCAGGGCTGAGCTTCAGTCTGTGCCTTGGACATGAATGAGATCATTGAGTTCTGTCACTTGCTAACTGTTTTGACTGGGTGTCATGGATGTGTTCTGTTGCACACCTTCTGTGTCCCCCTGTCTGTGAGGATTCTGCACATTTTCCCTAAGATAATGTGGGTTCCCACTATGCCTCCTTATTCAGTAAACCTGTGTGTTAAATGCCTTCTGTAAACAGCCCCTAGTTTGTAGGTGAATGGCAGAATTTGGAGAAAGAGTAGATGGGAATGCTTAAGAATAAATTGCAGGGAAAATCATTAGGGCAACGGGAATTGCCCTGTGGGCCAACATGGCATTCTTCTATGCTGTATAGAAATGTAGCTTTAAATAACACTATATCCCCTTGCTCCAGACCCTTAAGGCACTGGAAAGAAGTTGTTACATTTGTTCTTAATTTTTAACAATCCCCTAGGTCTCCTATCCTGTTGAGATGAGGGTAGGGGGTAAGGACTGGAAGGATCAGGAGTGTTCCTCATAATCTATTTGGAGAACGAAAACGAAGGAAAATCCTGAACAAATCCACTAAATATCATAAATGGCTACACAGGTCGATAGGGTGATTAAGAAAGACATAGCATGCTTGTCTTTATCAGTCGAGACATTGAGTTCAAAAGTCAGGAAGTGATGTTGCAGCTTTAAAAAACTCTAGTTAGGCTGAATCTGGAGTATTGTGTACAATGTTGGTCACTCAATTATAAAAAAGGTTTTTTTTATAGGTGCAGTAGAGGTTTACCAGGATATTACCAGGATTCATGGACACGTGCTATAATGAGAGGCTGGACAAACTTGGGCTGTTTTCTCTGGAGTGGCAGAGGCTGAAGGGAGATCTGACAGAGTCTGTAGAATCTGAAGAGGTTTAGAAGAGGCATACATAGATTAGACAGACAATATCTCTTTCCAAGGGTTGAAGTATTTAATACCATCAGCATGTATTTAAGGTGGGAGGGGGTAATTTCAAAGGATATATGAGGGGCAAGATTTTGTACATAGAGAGTGGTGGGTGTCTGGAATGCATTGCCTGGGCTGTTGATAGAGGCAGGAACATCAGAGACTTTGTGAGGAAAATGGAAGGACATGGATGTTGTATAGGCAGAAGAGATTAGTTTATTAGCTATTTAGTTACTAATTTAATTGGTTCAGCACAACATTGAGGGCCGAAGGGCCTGTTCCTTGGCTGTTCTGTTCTATGGTCTCTGTTAATTCACAAACCAGCTTGTACTAAAATCAGTCGAGTTGTGTGGGACATACAGTATGTAGGCTAACCTTTGCCAGCAGAGTATCTTGGAAGGAAGCCAAGATTCAATGTGCTTTGTTTCCTGGAGGCGGAAAACACTATAGAGAATTGAAGCTTTCCCATCTAAATTAGCCACTGGCTGATGATACAGAGCATCCAACAACAGCAGGCTCTCTGCAATGTCAGATCAACTCCCATCCTGGCTGCTGACTACAGTTCCCCAAGAATCTCAATGGAACCAGAGTGAGGCACCAATATTTTTATATATTTGCTTTGGTATATTAAACAAGAATTGTGTATAAGCAAATGATTCTTCCTTTTTCATTATTTTTCATATGTAACCTCAAAGAAGCATTCTCTTGGTGATTGTGAACTTTGCTTGGGATCCTTCGGGGGATTTCAGAGAAGAGATTCTGAAGAGTTATACTGAGTGCAGCAGATGTTAGTTACTTCAGAATCCTGGTGTTTTCTGTGCTGCTCTAGAATATTACTTGTTTGCTATTCTGACAGCTGAATATCACGAGATGTTGAGAAGCTAACTTCAGCTGAGCAATAGGGATTCATGAATAGCTTTTACTTTCCTCTCTGATTTATAACGACTTGCATTTACACACCAACTTATAGAGTCATGAGAAAAGTACAGCAAGAAACAGGCCCTTCAGCCCATCTAGTCCATGCAGAGCCATTTAAACTCCTACTCCCATTGACCTGCATTTGGACCATAGCCCTCCATACCCCTACCATCCACTAATCTATTTGAATTTCTCTTAAGCGTTGAAATTGAGCTCACATGCACCACTTGTGATAGCAGCTCATTCCACACTCTCATGACCCTCTGAGTGTAGAAGTTTTCTCTTACATTCCCCCTTAAACTTTTCACCTTTCACCCTTAACCCATGGCCTCTAGTTGCAGTCCCACTCAACCTCAGTGGAAAAAGCCTGCTTGCACTCACCCTATATAAAATAATAAAATATCCCAAGGCACCTCAAAGGATTTTCATCAGAAAAATAAACCACAAGTAACCAGAATCATGGTTAGAAGATTAGTTTAAAATAAAAGAGAGAGATGTAGTTGATGAAAGCATTTCAGGAGGGATATCAGGAGCTTAGGGCCTTGGTAGACTAACGCCCAGTCAGTAATCCTCGGTGTAAGAAAATTGGAACCTATGAAAGAGTGGACTTGGAACTATGCAAAATTCTTGGAGGTTTGTGGGTTTGAAGTAAGGTGGACATTAGTCTTGGGGAAGGCCTGGAAGGACAGATGGGAATTTTAAAATTAAGATGTTGGTGCATCAGGAACTGATATGAAGCATGAGCACAGGCGCAACGTTAGCAGGACATTGTAAGAATCAGGATATGGCAGCAAATTTTTATGAGGCCAACTTGGTGGAAGACAGGAATCTGATCAGGAAAGCTTCGGAATAGTCAATGGAGGAGATCACACATCACCGCTGAAGTTTTCATCAGCTGTAGGTTTGAAGTATGGGCAAGGCATACACATTTTATGGAAGTGGTTTTGACGACAGGATAAAGGGTTAGAGGCTCAATTCGAGAACCACCAGGGTTACAAACAACTTGGTTCAGTTTCAGGTATCAGCCCAGGAGAGAGCATGGAATCAATGAAATGGGAACTAGATTTGTAACCGGACCAAAGACATCAGCTTCAGAGTTCCCTGTGTTTAACTGGTGGTATGTTTAATTTATCAAACACAGGATGAGAGACAAGCAGCTTTCAGATTTGTTTCATCAGTGTCATTTATCCTCATTCTTTATATATCCGTCTTGAAAGTGAGTATGAGCAGTTTATGTTAATGTGCGGCAATCGATGTTACACCCATTACAGCTTTGCTCAAAATTGCAGAGAGATCATACTCAGGAATAAAATCTTACTTGCATTTCCTTTTTGTTGTCTGTAAGTGACTGTAAGTTCGTTATTTTGAAACTGACTGAAATCAACCAAATTGATACTAAAAAGAAATTATCCTGGAGCAGAAGTGAAATGTATTTTAGCCAATATTATCAATGTCTTTACTGATGTGTGTTTGAATCCATTTCTAAACATTGACTCCATGTCACATATTCATACTCAAAGCATTCTAATAATAATAAACAAACACATATCTTTTGATACTAAAGGATGGCTGCAACAAATACTTTTCAAAACATTCTATATATCAGAAAATGCTAAATATGAAGGCTGTGACGGGGGTTCGAACTGTCATTTCTCTGTGGGAATTGTGAATTTTCAGGCTTTCAGAGTCAGCCAGCTCCCAGTCTCCACCCAGCTAACAGGAGTCATCTGCTACTCATTTCCAACTCATCACCTACAGCCTATTTAAACCCAGCTCTCACCCACAGTTTGTTCACCCATCAAACTATCAGCCTCAGCCAGTTGCTCTTAGGCTTCAGTTACCTTGTTGCCTTGTCCTGTTAAGTATCTGTTCTCGCTCGTTTTGTGGCCCTTCATGCCTTGTTGTTTTACTGTTTATTATTAAAATTATCACTCACTACTAAACTGTCTGTGCTGCTCGGAGTTTGGGTCAGGCCTCCTCTATGTTTCCTGACAGGATGGGTGAACCAGTGATTGACCCAGCAGAGTTTGCTTGCCTGAAGGTAGTTGTCTGTCGACATGAGCACACAATCCAGAAGCAGCAGGAAACCCTTTGACCACGTGCTTGCCACTCCCAACCGACTCTCTGTCTCGATACAGCAACCCTGCACCAGTCAACCTCCTCCCTCCTCCCTCCGAATTCCAGTGCCCGAACACTTTGTTGGATTTCCAATCTGATGTTGCAACTTTCTGTCCCAGTGTGTCTCACCCTTTGAGCTCCATCCATATCCGTCTGTTATGGACCGAACCAAGATTGCCTTTGTTTTTCCTCTCTTGACTGGGTGAGGTCTGACCTGGACCTCTGCTAACTGGGACAATAAAACCCTCATTTGCAACCAACATGAAGATTTTACTACTGAGATATACTGGGTTTTCAACCTTCCAGGGAGTGGAAAGGGGACAGCAGGTTGGACTCTTCGCCTGTGACAAGGCTCACACTCAGTGCTGGATTACAGCACAGAGTTCAGGACCCTCGTGGCAGGTTTCAGCTGGAATGTGGAAACGCTGCTGGCCCATTGTCATGATGGCCACTTGGGAGTGTGTGAAAGGTGACCAGTTCACTCAGGAGCCTCGTCATTCTAGCCCTCTGAATTGACAAACGTTGAATGGAATGACCCTGCAGATCATCAGCCAGAACCCCAGTTATGTTGCCAGAACCATTTCAGACTGCAGGAGCTTCCTCAGCTGTGCCTCCAGAGCCCAGGCAGCTGGAAAGAGCTCTCTTAACCCCGCAGCAGCGTGAGCACTTACTGTGGAGCTGTTGATCACCGACGAATCAAATATCCACTGCATCTGGGAAATGGCACCACTAGGTAGAGACGAGAGGCCTTCTATCTGGAAAGCTCCCCAGCCCCTCATTCTAGTACCATTGTCTGACTTTCTCTCTGTGTCCTCTTCCACATTCCAATGGCTCTGGTGGATTCTGGACAGGAGGCTCTGGTGGATTCTGGTGACGCAGGCAACTTTTTGGATCAGACTCTGTGCATGCAGCCTGGACTCCCTATTGAGTCTATCTCCGTGCATGCAGCCTGGACTCCCTATTGAGTCTATCTCTGTGTATGCAGCCTGGACTCCCTATTGAGTCTATCTCTCCATCACAGCCATTGACGGATGCTTGTTGGGATTGGGGTGGTCAGAGCATGCACACGGCCTGGGCGCATGAGCATCGGAGAGTCCACCCAGTTCCTCATGATCGCCTCACCCTCCTCTCAGCTTGGGTCACCCCTGGGTTTCCTCAAAACCCTCACTTTGTCTGCTCATCCAATTCACTGCTGAGTTTGGGACCCATCTGCTGGATCACGTCTGCACCTCAGTTGACTTCACCCCGTTAATCCACAGAGACAGAAGAAACCCGCGACCTCACCAAACTCCCTTAGGAATACCGTGCCTCAGCCATCACTTTCACACACTGCCACCTCACAGATCACAGGTCTGCACAATCAACCTCCCCCTGGGCACCACTACTCTGCGAGCTAGTCTCTTCTCCCTCTCTCCTCCTGAGACCGAGGCCATGAATGACTACATTACTGATGTGGTACAGTACAGATTCATTTGACCACCATTGTCCCCGGACAGTGCAAGAATCTTCTTTGTCAAGAAGAAAGGTGGGAATTTTCATCCCTGTATTGATTACCATGGAGTCAACAAAATCATCGTTAAGAACCCCTGCTCTCTCCACTTGATGAAAAGCACATTCAACACAGGACCCAGATCTTCACCAAACTGGATCTATGGAGTGAGTATGTCCACCAGTGGGATGATTGGGAGATAGAATTCATAATACCCACTTGCCACTACAAATCCCTGGTGATGCCTTTCAGACTTTCTAACCGTCCAGCGTTTTCCAAGCCTTCCTCTGAGACATACTACATTAGTATGTGTTCACCTACCTTGATGACATCCTCATCTTCTCCAAGGACCCCCGAGCCCACGCCTATCACATGAGTTCAGTTTTGCAGCGTCTCCTTGAAAACCAACGGTACTGCTGGTTCCACATCCCAGTCACTTCCTCCCTGGGTTAGGTCCTTTCACCCCAAGACAAGTTTGGACTCGGTGAAAGTGGGCACGTCATTGAATAGCCCTCGCTGTGTTGCTGCAGTGCTGCCAGGGGTCCTCCAACTTCTACTGCTGGTTCATCAGAGACTACAGCCAAATCACTGCTCCTCTCACCTCCCTGGCCAGGGCCCCAGCCTCACAGGTAACCTGGTCTGCTGCTGTGGACCACACTTGTGAAGAGCTCGAGTGGCACCTCACCACCGATCTCATTCTTCACCACCCGAAGCCCTCTCTGGTAGTTGTGGATGCACCAGACAGGGATGCCAGGGCCATCCACTCCCAGAAAGGTCCAGACAGGAAGATGCACCCTTATGTTGCCTTCTTGAGCAAGTTCAAGTCTAGACTGTGCCATTATGGAGTAGGAGACAGGGAGCTGTCATCAAATGTGACTTGGAGAAATTGAGATATTTACTGATGGGAAAGGCCAAGCCTTTCCTGATCCTGACTGACTCCCAGAACTTAAATCTGTTCTCCAGACTTGCCAACTCAACGAACATCAGTCTCGCTGGCCCTGTTCTTCGAACAGTTCAATTTCACCATCTCTTATTGACGTGGCTCCAAGAACACTAAGGTGAATGCCCTGTCATGACATTTCAACCCACCTGAAACAGAGATGGACCCTCAGCCTGTATTTCCATTCTCCCAAATCTTTGCCCCAATCTTCTGGGTCCTTGAGAACCAGTCCCTACAGCATGAGCCTGCTCTGGCTAGCACACCTGACAACTAATTGTATATGTGTCAGCATCTGTGTGCTCTGAGATACAGCAGTGGACCCACTCCTCATCTCTCTCTGGCCATCTAGGTGCATGATGGACTCTCGATTTTCTGTGACACCAGTTCTACTGGTCCACCACCATCACAGATGTATGTCAGTCTGTTGCTGCCTGTCAATATACTCAGTCCAATTCCTCTAACCAGTGGACCTCTGGGCTCCTGCAGTTCCTACTGGTCCCTTGACACCCATGGTCCCGCATCACCATGGATTTCATCACAGGTTTGCCACGTTCCAATAGGGCCAGGGTGATCATGACAGTGATGAATCAGTTTTTCAACATGGCCCACTTCATTGCTCTCCCCAAACTTCTGTCAGGGCTAAGATAGCAGACCTTACCATCTCCAGTTGTCACACTCCCTCAGGCTCACACCTTACTTCTGCATGTCCTGTCTCCAGCTCATTGTACATGGACCACTCAACTCACCTGAGCCTGCACCTCCAGAGCTAGGATGGTGGAGGGTGGTCCAGGGTACATGGTTTGCTACTTGGTGGACTCATGTTATCGTGGATGAGGTGTGCATTACATGGTTGACTGGGGTGACTAGGAAGAGAGGTCCTGGATGTCACTCAGTTTCATCTTGGATCCTTCGCTCATTGAAGAGTTCCATTGGATCCAGCCGGATCATCCTGGGTGGTGGTTGTTCACCTGTCACTCATTTTCAACTCATCACCTGCAGCCTATTTAAACCCTGTTCACTCATACAAACCAACCAGCCTCAACCATTTGCTCCTAGCCTTCAATTACTCTCTTGCCTTGTTTTGTTATGTGCCTGTTGTCCCTTGTTTTCTGGCCCCTCTTGGCTTGTAATTTTGCAGTTTATTATTAAAGTCATCGCTCACCACTAAATTGTTTCCACTGCTCTGTGTTTAGGTCAAGCCTCCTCTTCATTTCCTGAGTCTAACCAAAGTAATAAGTCTTTGTGGTACAGTGTGCAATGGTATTCTGTCATTTTTAACCCTGGTTTTAGTGAGAACCACTAAGCAAACAAGGACACAACATTCCGAAGGGTCTCAACCCAAAATGTCAACTGTACACTTTTCCATAGATGCTGCCTGGCCTGCTGAGTTCCTCCAGCATCTTGTTTATGTTGCAGGGCACAACATTAAATTTGAAATCTTTACCTTGTTTTGTAAGTGCACAGTAAGACTGGCAGAAGAACTTGAAAAGCTATAGCGGTGCTGTAGAGGGCAAAGGGGAAGCAGTTTTTCTGTTGCTCACCTGGCACGTGGTAGGGAGGGTTTGCAGGGACACTGCAAAGGGAACTTTGCTTTGCTCCAACCTACAGTATGTTGTAATTAAATGTTCAACAGAGCACTTGCTGCAAAAGAGTCATGGCCAACACCATATCCCATTTTTTTAAGAACCATGCCACTTAGCCCCACAGACACAAATAAACTAAAAGTAACCTTAATTCGCTTTTCCTCACAGCTCTTTCATTGTGCTGAAAGAACAAGATATTCCC
The DNA here is from genome assembly GCF_048418815.1 of Hemitrygon akajei. NCBI lineage: Eukaryota > Metazoa > Chordata > Chondrichthyes > Myliobatiformes > Dasyatidae > Hemitrygon > Hemitrygon akajei. The sequence goes on along the minus strand of NC_133133.1, from coordinate 55,408,161 downwards.
CTTACACCACTACTGCCTTTTACATTGATCCATCTGTGTGCAGTGACCTTGCATCCGGTTGTGATGATATCTCTCTCTGTCTAGCTGGAGCACTCACTGCATCTGGAAGGATGTTCACATTTTACTTTTCCTGTTTACTTCTCATGATTACCATGGTTACTGCATTGTTAAAATACAAGCAGATTATGTTGTTAAGCAAAAGTTTGACACACTGACCCCAATGTTTGTGGAAGAGGAGGACTGAGTAGGGTTCATGTTTTGTATTTGCAAAAACCTGAAAATGTGGGATTCTATCAAGGCCTGGTTAATTCAGCAAAAGGGTTAATGTTAAAGGCTGAGAAGGGTAGGGCAAGATCAGATCTGGTGGTTAGAAAGAACAAAAAGACCAGGAGAACATTGAGAAGGCAAAGGGATGATTTGAAAGCCAGCAGAAGTTTGGAAAGGGCAAGTATATGGAGAAATCAGAAAGGTGAGTAGATATCATAGGGTGATTAGAAAGCCCAAGATGGCATTGAGAGTGACAGGGAAAGGTTTGTGAAATGCTGAGGGGACAATACAGTGGGGAGAGGAGAAATGGAAAGGACCTTGCTGTGAGTTATATGGAGATCAGAGCCAGGAAATGTAGCAGCATGCTGAGGGGCCAGAAAGATTAGCATGGATGGTGTAGTAATAGCTCAAGTGATCAAATTGTTGATGGGAAATGTGGTTAGTTGTTAATGATGAGAGAAGTTTGCAGCTAAGATTGGAGAATTGGAAAGGGAGATACCATTTGGATCCAACAGTTCTTGTCACCATTTGGACGTTGGATTTCTCCATGTTTGGGAAACCTAGGCAACCAGATGGAACGACCACTCAGTAAGATCATAGCTGACCCTCCAGATTATTTTGACTTTCTCATGGAGCATTTTCAAGCTGTTGGCATAGAATGACCTCAATAAGGGCATCCAGCACAATCTTCTACAATTTCACCTCATGCAATGTAGCAGCACAACTCAACCCGAGCGTAACTGGAATCTAAGTGTCACATCACAAAGTAAGTTAGAAAGTCCAGGGAATTTAGAAGATAATTCGATTGAAGACAAAATCAAAAGGCAGTCAGAAAAATATTTGCATGGATTATGGTATGGCATATTCCAAAAGTTTGAGTTGCGGCATTTCAGAACTCATCATTGCTGGATATCATTGCTCATTGCTCCATATGCTCCTTTACACAATGATAATCCAGGCTTCCAGCAGAAAGCTGGAGAGGGGAGTAAGAGGAGGAAAAGGGGAGGATTGATAGAGGGAAGAGAGAACAACACAAGGCAATGTCAGGAGCCACTTTCCAGCCAGGTTCCCATGGACTGCATCACAATGAGACCTCAATAGATAGAATCCCTACTCTGCTACAGTTCTCATCTTGCCTTCTCCTTTGTTGCTGATCATATCATGTGCTCATCCATGCTCTGCGGAAGAACCTGTGGGCCCTCCAGGCCCATCCCTTTTCTCCCTCAGCTGTTCTCCATGAAACATCATCAGCAGTGCCCCTCTTTCCTCCACCCTCTGCTGGGTGGAAGGTGGTGCCGCCTGAACTAGGGCTGGAGGCTGAATGTCAGATTGCGGGCTTTGAGCTGTCGTTGAGCTGTTGGCCGTCGGCCCGATGGGGGTTCTTGGCAGCCCTAAAAGAGGACAGCAGAAGGGCAGAGATATGGCGAGGAAAGGGGCGCGTAATAGGGGCGCTTTGACTCCATTTGCTTGTGGGATATGGCAAGGATGAGGTGTGAGCTCACTCAATAGCCTCTGGATTGTCATGGCAATGGATTGCATGATAACTACACCTGAACTGGTCACCCCCATGGCCTGGGTGGCTATTCCCCACTCTCACTACTAGTCTCACCCATTTGCTGCTGTGCAGAGTATGTGAGGACCTCAGATGCAGGCAGAGCTTTGCCATTTGGCTGAAGATGGACAAACGGCCCAGCGTGGTCTTTTGCCCTTGATGGGCTCCAGCATCAATGATGATGAGAATGTCAAAAAAGCCTTTTCCCACAGGTACTGATTGCTTACCCATCGCCATTCACAAATTGCAATTGCACAATGGGAGCTGGAGCAGGGTGAAGCAGGGAGAGTGGGGTGTTTGGAAGAGGCACAGGGCGATGATCCAGTGCACCAAGTGAAGTCTATAGAGACTGAGTGTGCAGTGCGAACTGCAGGGGATATGGGTGGGGCAGGTGCCAGGGGGAAGCACAGGTGTATCTAGACGACCTGGCAAGCTGAGTGTGGAGCTCTGCAGCCCTGAAAGGAAGACACCAGGGTGGATGCGGATATAAAGAGTGATAGCCTAGTGAACTGTGTAGGGTGAACTGAACGAAGGGATAAACAGAGTGAACGGGGAAACTAACCATGGAATGCTCAGCAGTAATCGGCAGCTAGTTCAAGCCAGGAGGGTAGTGTGATTTCTGACACACTCTGCCTTCATTACATGAATCACAACACTGCACAGTAATCTTAACTTTTAGCTTCAGATTTATAACTTCCTCCTTACCCAAATCCTTATCCCACATTTTTGGTTTAAAAGTCCAATATACAATCCACTGAACTGAAACCCTGCCTCCTTTTGCTCTCTGATGTATTGAACTCTGATCAGTTTGCCTCTGTGCCAGATAACAGTAAATTGGAAATTAATCCTCCAAGATTTGGTGAATTAATTTTGTCCCTAGCTCCTCAAACTCCCTAAAAAGGACCTCATTCTTTGTTTGACCTCTATCAATTATTTAGTCATCCTTTTCTGATCTTTAAAACTCTCTCAGACTAAAGATTTACTATGTTTTGTGGGCAATGCTATAAGTCTCTTCTTTTAATCTATACCATTTAGAGCATATTGGAAGTGATAGTTAAAGGTCTGGGGTTAATACATTGCCTGCACAGTTCCGTTTAGTTGCTCATTTAGCCTTGTTCAGGGAGTACAATAAGCTGAAAGATCTGTTCTTTCCTGCACTGATAATACTTAGTTATAAATAGGATTAGTGCATTTAGTCAAACCTTTCATTTCAAGGCAAATCTCTTTCAAGACATGCCAGATTATTTTGTCTGCCTTTACTCCCATTGTCTCCAGTGGCTGGAAGGGAGGAGCACAGATGAGTTTAATATTTCCAACAGGATGGGAAAGTAATATTAAATTGAACAGAATCTACCTAAAATAAGCTTATTTTCCTCTTGGGAAAAATGGGAATGCACATTCTAAATGAATTTGACAGTTTCAAATCACAACCATTCTTTTAATTGGTGAACCTTCTCCGGGCTGTGATACACAGTTTTAGTAAAAATTTTATCCAATACTCACACCAATAATCCTGCCATTTGCTATTTCATCCTGCTTGATATTACATTTCTTCAATATGACAAATAATTATGCTGTTTATATTTCAATGATATAAGTGTTCAATATTAAATCTTTGAAAGATTAACAGCATAATTATTGCTTGATATCACTGATTCTGTAACCTGTCACTACTTAACAGGAAATGCATTTGACATTTTATTTGCATGCAGATAATGAGCAACTTAGTGCATTCCATGCTGTTGATTAGGACCAAACAAATCACCCAGCTTGCTGTCTAAGTTAGTGTAATTGCAACAGATAAATTCTGTGGAGAAGAATATTGCCAAATTGGCAGTAATGCTACGTGTGGCTTTCTCCGTTAGAAAAGATCAAGGACTAAGCATCAACCCCAATTAGAGGCCACAAATTCCTTTTTAGATTAATTAACACTTCAATTTATTTTATCCACACACAAATACATTAGGTCAAATATTAATATGAATGAGATATTTTGAGGTGCTACAAGCAAATGGACTGCTTTCAGTTCTGTTGTTCATAACACTATGATTATTGCAAGGTTAATTTAACATCTCGTACTAGGCAAGATGCTTCTAGTACAGGAGTTGGATGGTAACTCTGAGTTGGAGTTGGTCATATATAAGAGTGCTTTTCAATTGGATTAGTCTTGAATGAATTTAGCAGTAATTTTTTCCATCAGTCTATTACCACAAACTTACTACCACCAGCCACATGTCCCTCCACATGGAACTTGGAGCAGTCCATCAGCAGCATCCATTTCTCCTCCCTAGATAATTACAAATAGTTGCCTTAGTGGAAGTTTAGATAAGTACATGGATGAGAGGGCCGAGGTCTGGGTGTGGGTAGATGGGACTAGGCAGTAAAACTAGGCGTGGGCTAGCAACATGCACAAGATGCTGGAGGAACTCAGCAGGCCAGGCAGCATCTACGGAAAAGAGTAAACAGTCGATGTTTTGGGTGAGACTCTTCATCAGGACTATGCTAACCTGCTCTATGACTATGACTCTCTGATGCTCTGATTGAGGAGAACACAAACTAAGCACCCTGCAGATAATTTGAGGGCCATGAACGTAATGGCAACACTACTCAAGATGGACACATATTTGATTGTCCTTCATGCTGGTTTGGTTCCCATGTTCATCTGGAGTCTGAGGCCACAGCTACATTTCAAATTGTTGGTATTCTTCCTGTGGATCTACTTATTCAGCTTTCCATCTTGCTTAAAGACCCTTAAAAACTCAAGCAGAATCAAAATAAATGAGAATTGAACCTGCTTCCTGCTGTACCTGAATCATCCTGACTGGCAGAGTCTCTCTTGACTTAAAGTGGACAAGAAAACTGGATGGGAATTTTGCTAGGTGAATATTCATCGCAGCAGGCATAGGGGAACATCAAACAACTCCTGTAAGTACTTTTCTGTACTTTAACTGTGAGGAAGAGTAGATCGTGGATTCATATTTAAATAATAGTTGTCGATGCAGTTGACATAGTTATTCTTCCAATCCTAGAAAAACATATTTGACTTGAGTAATGGAATCGTTGCAGAGAAAATGCCATTTCAGTAGCTTTGATGATTCTTAGAACAACATTAATTCAGGATGAAGATTTAAGAGATTAGCTGAGTTTATCACTTATTGAAATAGTTAATTTTATCTGCAAATTATGTAACAAGGTTGAACAAAGCACTTAATGGGTTGTTATAATGACCATAAAAATATTGCAAAGGAATGCCTAACCCCCTGAAAAAACATCGTTTGATTTATTTAATCACCAGACCAGTGACCACCATTGCTAAAGAAGAAATAGTGAGTTATCTATGAAATTTGAGATGATCTTCCTTTTATTAAATTAACATGATTATTTTCATCATTTAAAAACAGAAGAAAATCCTTTCGTGCTATCTCTTTAACCAAGTCGCTGAGACCGAGGCAGACAGTGTGTTTAATCTCTTTTTGTGGTCAAGCTCTCATCAGCTCAAAAATTTGACAGAAAGGACAGACTGGTCTCCTTTCCAGATGTGGGATTGAGATCTCAATGTCCTATTTTAACAAGGGGTTGAGTGCTTCTTAAGTAAGAGAACATCAAATTGTCAGGTCAGTTAATCCTTGAGTGTCCCTGTTTCAGAGGCCCAGCAACATGTTACTTGTTTTATAAAATGAGGGCATCCTGAATTTAAAACTTAATGAAAAACAGAACAAGCAACAAGATGCAGCTTAAAAAGTCTTCCAAATGAGCCGAGATCATAATTCATACTGCCAATAGAGTTTGGAATTCAAACTGGTGATAGCATATGCAGCAGAGTAGATAACATCTGTAATTGGGAATTGTATTAGGCTATGTTTGTAGTTCAGAGGGTTAAAGGCAGCTTGGGGCCCTCCACATGCAGCCTGTCCCATCTGGCAGACCCATTGTAGAGAAAGCTGGGCCCCTGCCTGTGTGTTTCCTCCATACTTCAAGCCAGCATGTGAACTGCTCCCTTGGGGAGGAAGTCCTTCAGCTTTTTTTATGCAAGAACATCCTGTTCAATGGCTTATCAACAAGGGCCTCAGGCTGAAAGCCAAAAGCTTCAAAACTTCAGGATCTGGCTGAAACGTTTATCCCACTGAGCTCAGAAAACCTACAGGGAGATCTTCGAGAGAAAAGAGAGCGCTTGAGAGAGCGAGAGAGACAGAGACAGAGCGAGAGAGAGGGAGAGAGGGAGGGAGGGAGAGGGAGGGAGATTGAGAGAGAAAGAGAGAGAGAAAAAAATAGGTCAAGTGAAGTCTAACTATATCCTCTTATAGCCAAGTATTAGCAAGGAGACTCGTCTTACATGCGGAGAATGCTTTTGTATTCTGAAAACTTCCAGTAAAGAAAGAAGCGGTTGCTATTATTTGGACTGCTTTTGCAGCAGAAGGGGCCGGATGTTTACAAATGCTGGCAACTGTTCCAAAGGCTGAGTCTGACAGCTGATGAACTAGCAGAATGTGCTGAGGCAGAGCAGAGCGGAGCCTGGGAAAGGTCTTCATTCTGTGTGCCTGCACCAGTCTGCAGTAATTATCTTAACGTGACCGCGATTCCAATGCTTTCCAATGTCATGAAAAATTAGAAGTCTATTGTGCACCTAGCAAAAGCAAGGCAGCTTATTCCCTCTCAACTGATCAGTGTGGTGAAAAACTGATACTTTTATCGGCATTTCACGTTGGGGCCAGGGTGTTATTCCTTCACCATTCATCAATCGACAAAATAATCAGGACAACTGAAAGAAAAGATGAAGAATATGTGGAACAGATTTAATACTAACTTTCAAGGGTGTTTGGCTTACATCCTGAAAAGGCAAATATTTAAGGAATGTGGGGAGTGAGACTCATTGAAGATTTTTTATACAGAACTGTCAGTCAAGATGGGCTGAAAGGCCTTCTTCTGCACTGCCTGAGAGAAGCTAACCTGGAGAAGAGGGCAGTCTGAATGTGAGTCTTGTTTGAAGGCAAGACTGGTGGTTAGTTAAAGTGTCTTGGGAAACAGGATCTGTAGCTCTGTGTCCCACGCTGCAAGGGAACACAGTAAGCTGATGTTTGAAGCGGAAGGATAATCACAGTGATACTTCAATACATTTTCTAAATTAATGGTAAACCCACGGGTTTCCCAGGATTTCCACAACTCTCCAGTGGAAGCAAACCACCATGGCAGTCATGAGGGCTAAATCCAAGCCATGGAAATAAGACAAAATCAGTCAGTATTAACAACTACTATTTTAAATGCAGCTGGGATAATTCTGGTCAAAGTTATTTTACATATTGTGGAGATTTTCTGGATTAAGACAGGACTGAGTGGGGCTATAGCTACCTTTGACTGGACCTCATGAGGACAAATATGGCCGCCACAGACACCAGTAGCAGGAGCAGTAGCCTGATCTTGCAGGGCTGGAAAAGGGCTGCAAAGGGGGCAGGAGTAGAAGCACACGGTTTGTAGGGTACACCATCCAGGGTGCAGGATACTTCGTTGTTTCATCATCGTGTCCAGGCAGTGAAGCATCAGCAGGATTTCTGGCAAGCCAGATGGTGACAGACATCTCCAGTCATCAAGCCAAATTCCCACTGTATGTGTTTCCAGTGCTTGTAAAATCCATCGCCAATTTCACCACCTTAGCCCGTGGATCCTTACGGGTACTCTCCAGTAATTATCTGAACTTTTTCAGTGATCATCACAATCAGACTATCAGACACTTAGGGTTGTTGCTGGCTGTCTTTCCAATCATGTAGTGCATCTTCTGTTTTATGCTCACGACAATCTGGGGACCCCTAATCACTGTCAATGACTGTGCAGCAGGTGTGGAGCCGCAATAAGACTTATTGATACAGTTTGTACAGTGTTACTGACAAGTTACCATCACGTCTCTATCACAAGGCAATCTAAGCTCCCTAAAGTCTCATGATACTCATTTCAAAGTTCAAAGTAAATTTATTATCTAAGTATATATATGTCACCGTATACAACCCTGAGATTTATTTTCTTGTGGGTAGACTCAGAAGATCCAATAATCGTGATAGAATTAACGAAGGACCGCACTAACAGGGTGGACAACCAATGTGCAAAAGATATCAAACTGTACAAGTATAAAAAGAAAGAAAAAAAAGAAACAACAATAATAATAAATTATCAAAATGTAAATACCAAGAACCTGAGATGAAGAGTCCTTGAAGATGAGTCTGTAGTTTGTGACAACGCTCCATATAGATATGCTCAGTGGTGGGGAGGGCTTTACCCGTGATGGACTGGGTTGTAACCACTATTTTTTATAGGGTTTTCCGTTCAAGGGCATTGGTGTTCCCATACAAGGTTGTGAAGCAACCAGTCAATATACTCTCCAGCACACATCTGTAGAAGTTTGTCAAAACTTTAGATGTCATGCTGAATCTTCACAAACTTCAAATGAAGAGGAGGCGCTGCTGTGCTTTCTTTGTAATTGCACTTATGGGCGGCCCCAGGGTAGATCCTCTGAAATGAAAACACTGAGGAACTTAAATTTGTGGACCCGCTCCACTTCTAATCCCCCAGTGAGGACTGGCTCATGGTCCCCTGGTTTCCTCCTCATGAAGTCAATAACTGAGTAAGAGGTTGTTGTGGCACCACTCAGCCAGATTTTCAATCTCCCTCCTACAGCCTGATTCATCACACATTTGATTTGGCCTGCAACAGTAGTGTCATGACCAAACTTAAATATGGCATTGGAACTGTGCTTAGCCACACAGTCAGAAGTGTAATTTCAAACTTGGAGGATGTTACCAATCAAAATCTGACTTTTGGTAGCCAATGGTGGTACACAGAAAGACATATGAAACCTTATCAACGATCATGTTTAAGTCAGCCTAAGGGAGATGAGGTTACATGTTGGGTTCTTACCGAGGTGTGGTGGCAGGGATAGATGAGAGAGTGGGCAAAAGGTGAAACGTAGAAGTGGTCTCAACTGCTGGCACTGTTTACCCCCTCTGTCCAGCATCTTGTTGGCAAATGTGCAGTCCCTGGAGAACAAAACTGAGGATCTGAGGGCAAGATCACTGTATCGGAGGGATGAAATTGTTGTGTTCTATGTTTGAATGCCTAATTACCATCAGCATATAATTCCCAGTGCGCCAAATATGGTGATCAGACCCGAAATATTCTCGATCACAGGATGGACTGAACTGCTGATTGGGAAAAGGCAAAAGCTGGAGGTGTGTGTAGTATGCTGAGCTCTCAGTGGAGCTCCAATGTGGTGTGTTTGTCAAACTCATGTTCCCCCAGCCTTGAACATGTAACAATCAAACGCTGTCTGTTCTATTTACCTAGGGAGTTCTCATCTTTAAACCTCACCAGAGTTTACATAACCATCAGAAGCTGACTATAATCAAGCACTTGAGAAACTGCATGATGCAGCCCCCATAAGGATATAAGAAACAGGAGCAGGAGTCAACTATCTGGCCCATCGAGCCTGCTCCGCCATTCAATAAAATCATGGCTGATCTGACCATGGATTCATTTCCACCTACCTGCCTTTTCCCCATAATCTTTAATTCCCCTACTATGCAAAAATCTATCCAACCTTGTCTTAAATATATTTACTGAGGTAGCCTCCATTCTTTCACTGGGCAGAGAATTCCATAGATTCACCACTCTCTGGGAAAAGCAGTTACATAGAGCATAGAGCATAGAAATTTACAGCACATTACAGGCCCTATGGCTCACAATTTTGTGCTCTTAAAAGACCTTATTTTATTCGCTTCCACCAACTCCGCTGGCAGCCCATTCCACGCACCCACCACTCTCTGTGTGGAAAACTTACCCCTGACATCCTCTTAATACCTATTTCCAAGCACCTTAAACTATGTCCCCTCATGTTAGCCACTTCAGCCCTGGGAAAAAGTCTCTGGCAATCCATACGATCAATGCACTTCATCATCTTATACACCTCTATCAGGTCACCACTCATCCTCCTTCGCTCCAAGGAGAAAAGGCCAAGTTCACTCAACCTATTCTCATAAGGTACGCCCCCCCAATCTAGGTAACATCCTTGTAAATCTCCTCTGCACTCTCTCTATGGTTTCCACATCCTTCCTGTAGTGAGGTGACCAGAACTGAGCACAGCACTCCAAAAGTGGGGTCTGAGCAGGGTCCTATATAGCTGCAACATTACCTCACAGCTCTTGAACTCAATCACACAGTTGATGAACGCCAACACACCATATGCCTTCTTAACAACACTGTCAACTTGCACAGCAGCTTTGAGTGTCCAATCGACACGGACCCCAAGATTTCTCAGATCCTCCACACTGCCAAGAGTCTTACTATTTATATTATATTCTGTCTTCAAATTGGACCAACCAAAATGAACCATTTCACACTTATCTGAGTTCAAGTCTATCTGTCACTTCTCAGCCCAGTTCTGCATGCTATCGATATCTCACTGTAACCTCCGACAGCCCTCTACACTATCCACAACACCTCCAACCTTTGTGTCATCAGCAAACTTATCAGTCCACCCTTCTACTTCTTCATCCAGGTCATTTATAAAAATCATAAAGAGGAGGGGTACCATTACAGATCCCTATGGAACACCACTGGTCACCGACCTCCATGCAGAATACTAACTATCTACAACCACCATTTGCCTTCTGTGGGCAAGTCAGTTCTGGATCCACAAAGCAAGGTCTCCTTGGATCCCATGCCTCATTACTTTCTGAATAAGCCTCACATGGGGAACCTTATCAATTACCTTACTGAAATCCATATACACTACATCCACTGCTCTACCTTCATCAATGTGTTTTGTTACATCCTCAAAGAATCCCTCCTCATCTCTGTCCTAAATCTACATCCCCAAATCTTGAGGCTATGTCCCCTAGTACTAGTCTCACCTACCAGTGGAAACAACTTTCCTGCCTCTATCTTACCTATCCCTTGCATAATTTTAAATGTTTCTATAAGATCTCATCTCATTCTTCTGAGCTAGGACAGTCCCAGGTGACTCAATCTCTCCTCATAGTCTAATCCCCTCATCTCTGGAATCAACCTGGTGAACCTCCCCTGCACTGCCTCCAATGCCAGTATATTTTTCCTCAAGTAAGGAGATCAGAACTACACACAGTACTCCAGGTGCGGCCTCACCAGTACCCTGTACAGTTGCAGCATAGCCCCCCTGATCTTAAATTCAATCCCTTTACAATGAAGGCCAAGATTCCATTTGCCTTCTTGATAGCCTGCTGTATCTACAAACCAACCTTTTGTGATTCATACACAAGCATTCCCCAAGTTCCTCTGCACAGCAGCATGCTTCAATTTTTACCACTTATATAATAATCTGCTCTTTCATTTTTCCTGGATGACCTTGCATTTACCAACATTGTACTCCATCTGCCAGACCCTTTCCCATTCACTTAACCTATTTGCTGTATATCTCTCTGCAGACTCTTTGTATCTTCTGCACAATTTACTTTTCCTCTCAATTTAGTATCATCAGCAAACTTAGATACATTACACTCGGTCCCCTCTTCCAGATCGTTAATGTATATCCTGAACAGTTGAGGGCCCAGCACCAACCCCTGTGGCACACCGCTCACCACTGACTGCCAACCAGAGTAACACCTATGTATCCCAACTCTCTGCTTTCTATTGGTTAATCAATCCTCTATCCATGCTAATACATCACCCCCAACTCTATGCATCTTAATCTTATGGATAATTCTTTTACGTGGCACTTTATTGAACACCTTCTGGAAATCCATGAAAATAACATCCATCTGTTCCCCTGTATCCACTGTGCTTGCTATATCCTCAAGGAACTCCAGTAAGTTTGTCAAACAGGACCTGCCTTTGCTGAATCCATGCTGCATCTGCCTGATGGATCCATTTCTTTCCAGATGCCTCCCTATTTCTTCTTTAATAATAGCTTCAAGCATTTTCCCAACTACAGATGTTAAACTTACTGGCCTATAGTTACCTGCCTTTTGCCTACATCTGGTCTTCCAGTCCGCCAGGACCTGCCCAGAGTCAAGAGAATTTTGGTAAATTATCACCAAAGCCTCTACATAAATCTACAATTTTTTTCAGTATCCTGGGATGTATTACATTGGGACCAGGGGCTTATCTATCCTCAGGCCCACAAGTTTGCTCAGCACTACCCCTTTAGTGATAGCTATCGTATTGAGGTCCTCACTTCCCATTGCATCCACAGCATCTCTTTTTGGCATGTTTGACGTGTCTTCCACCGCAAAGACCAACACAAAATAGTCATTCAAAGTCTCTGCCATTTCCTCATTACTCAATATCAGTTCCCCTTTCTTGTCCTCCAAGGGACCTATGTTCACTTTAGCCACCCTTTTCTGCTTTATATAATTATAAAAACTTTTACCATCTGTTTTTATACTTTGTGCTAGTTTATTTTCATAATCTAGCTTTCCTTTTTGTTGCTCGCTTTGTGGTTCTTCGTTGATTTTTAAAGCTTTCCCAATCTTTCAGTTTCCCACTACTCTTGGACTTTGTACGCACGAGCTTTTAGTTTGATGCCTTCTTTTATTTCCTTAGTTGTCCAAGGCTGGCTCCCCCTCCCTTACTGCCCTTGCTTTCAACTGGAATATATTTTTGTTGACCACTGTGAAAAATCTCTTTGAAAGTCTTCCACTGTTCCTCAACTGTCCCAGTGTCTGCAGTCTACATTAGTCAAATCCTCCCTCATCCCATGGTAGTCTCCAGACAAAAAGCAATCCATCTTGATGCATTTCAGATCATAGTCAGGAACTTCAATCAGCCTTGTTTGAAGAAATCCCTGCCCAATTACCATCAGCATATAACCTGTAGCACCAGAGGTCTGAATACATTAGACCACTGTTATACCAAGATATGGAATGCCTACTGTTCCATGAAACTGCATTTCAGGAAATCTGGTCACTTGGCTGTCCTTCTCTTACCTGTGTACAGGCAGAGGCTAAAAAGCAAAGCTCTGGAAATTAGGACATCAAAGAGGTGGTCACAGGAAGCAGAAGAGTGGCTACAGGATTGCTTTGAGTCACTGGATTGGGCTGTGCTCAAGGACTTATACGTGGATCTGAATGGTTGTCACAGACTTTATAAAAACAGTTGTAGATGAGGGTATTCCTGCAAAATCACTCAGGGTCTTCCCAATCGGAAATTCTGGATCTGGGGCTCCCAACCTGGAGTCCACGGACCCCTGGCATAAAAAAAGTTGGGAACCCCTGCTCTGGATGAACCATGACATCAGCAATCTGCTGAGGACCAGATAAGAGGCATTCAAGTCTGGTGACCAAGAACGCTACAAGAGGTCCGGGTACAATCTCCCGAAAGCCACCTTCTGGGGGAAGTGCCAATTTCGGACTAAACTTGTATCACTGAAGGATGCTCAACAGTTATGGCAGAGCTTGAATACTATCATCTCTTATAAAGTAAATTAAATAGACACAGGGCTTCGCTTTCAGATGAGCTCAATGCCTTCTATGCTCATTTTGATCATCAAAACATGGAGGAACCATCACAAACTCCCACATCCCTGATGATCCTGTGGTTTCAGTCTCTGAGGCCGACGTGTGAGCAGCCTTCAGGAGGATGAACCCATGGAAAGCATCTAGCTTCTGGCTGAGAAATGACTTGGATCTGCTCTAATTTGTCTCCCGCTGCAACAGGACCACAACAGAAACCATCTTTTTGGCAATTCACTCAATCCTGGAATATCTGGACAGCAAAGATCCATACATCTGGACGTACATTATTGACTACAATTTGGCATTCAATACATCATCCCCTTAAAACTAATCAATAAGCTTCAAGACTTGGGCCTCCATGCAATTGAATTGTTGATTTTCTGATTTGAAGAGCCCCATCATTTCGGATTGGCAGCAACATGTTGCACCACAAGGCTGTGTGCTTAGCCCCCAGCTCTACTTACATTATACTTACGATTGTTTGGCTAAGCACCGCTCCAGTGCCATTTTCAGGTTGCTGAGGACACCACTGTCATAGACTGATGACAAATCACACGTAGGAGGGAGATTGAAAACCTGACTAAGTGGTGCCACAACAACAACCTCTTACTCAATATCTCAAACTTTAAAGTCTTCAGTGTTATCATTTTGGAGGACTTCTCCTGGGCCCAGCACGTAGAGCAGTTATGAAGAAAGCACAGCAGCACCTCTACTTCTATAGTTCTTATATACCGGTACTCCTATTGCAAACTCCTATAGGAAGATTCAGCATGACATCTAAAACATTGAAAAACTCTATAGATGTGTGGCAGAGAGTATGTTGACTGGCTGCATTAGAACCTGGTATGGAAACACCAATGCCCTTAAGTAGAAAATCTTACAAAAAGCAGTAGATACGGCCCAGTCCATCACAGATACAGCCCTACCTACCACTGAGTGTTTTTCCAGGAAAGAAGCATCTATCATCAGTGACCCCCCCACCCCCCAGGTTATCCACTCTTATCGCTGCTGTCATCAGGAAGAAGGTGCAGGAGCCTCAGGACTCACACCACCAGATTCAGGAACAATTATTATCCCTCATCCATCAGGCTCTTGAACAAGAGGGGATAACTTCACTCTCCTTCACTTGTCCCATCACTGAAATCTTTCCACAACCTATGGACTCACTTTCAAGGACTTTTCATTTTCATGTTCTTGATATTTATTGCTTATTCATCATTATAATGATCATTATTTATTTATTTTTGTAATTGCACAGTTTGTTGTCTTTTGCACACTGGCTGAATGCCCAAGGTGGTGTGGTCTTTCACTGATTCCATTGTGGATATTAGTCTATTATGAATTTATTGAGTATGTCCACAAGAAAATGAACCCCAGGGTTGTATATGGTGACATATAGGTACTATGATAATAAATTTGACTTTTGAACTTTTGTTTATCATCATCAATCTTGTGGGCTAGATGCATTTCTGTTGGAGATAATTTTATGTATATTAATATGGTGTTGTAAGGCCAGACATAAGATGGTTTTATTCTCTTTAAGGTAGCATACCTGTTGCCAACTAGAAATTTCATGTTCGTTTGATTCTAGCATTTGGTGTTTCAGGGAACTGACCAATCTATGAATGAAGAGCATTTCATTGTAATTCTTTGTGATATCCAAACACATTCATAATTAATTAATCTACTAAATTGTATTAAGAACCCTAATCAGTGTGTTTGGTTGGCCTATCAGCAGAGTGTATATTGTCTACTACCAATCAATAATCCCTTTTCTCATCATTGGCCCCTAGGACACTGGACATGTATCAAGCTGTGAAGAACTTGGCAAGAGCTCCACGTTGCCCTTTGTCACCCTCTCCAATGTCAGCACATCTTAGATAAGGGGCCTGAAGCATCCACCACCCCTTTGCTCATGAAGTATGAATCAGCAGATGAAGCCTAGTTCCTCCCATTCTGATTTTGAATATTCCTCCCGAAGTATTCAGCTCCTTTGAGTACTGATTACCCGTGGCCTCTGGTGATTTCTGCTGCATTCATGAGGCATTATTGTACATGAAAGATAGATTAGGATTAGTGCACTCATAGTATGTAGCTGGTTATCAATTGGAAGATGATAACTTTCCACTCAATTGCAGCTGAGATTTGTTGCTGTGCATTGGATTGCAAAACTGAATATAAAAGTCTGGTCTGCTAGTGATTTCATTGTGTGAAGGCCCATGATCAGTTCTCTACTTTTCCTATCATGTTCTATCCACTATTCAGTACTGAGGGGAAAGCTCATTAGTTTAGTTGTTGGCGACAGTGCATATAGGACAAGTGCTGTCTATCAGGGAGGAGCATAAGACCATAAGACATAGGAGTAGAATTAGACCATTCAGCTTTGCCATTCGATCAAGACTCATTTCCCCTTTCAACCCTATTATCCTGCCTATCCCTAGAACCTTTGATGCCCTTACTAATCAAAGATCTATCAATCTTTGCTTTAAATATATCCAATGACTTGGCTTCCGCAGCCGTCTGTGGCAATGAATTCCACAGACTGACCACACTCTGGCTAAAGAAATTCCTTCTTATCTCTATTCTAAAGGGATGTCCTTGTATTCTGAGGCTGTGCCCTGTGATTCTAGATTCTCCCACTGCGGGAAACATCCTCTCCATGCCCACTCTATGAGAGCCCTCTTCATTCTTCTAAACTCTAGTAAGTACAGGCCCAGAGTCAGCAAACATTCCTCATATATTAACCATTTCATTCCCAAGATAATTTTTGTAAATCTCCTCTGGACCCTCTCCAATGTCAGCACATCTTAGATAAGGGGCCTGAAGCTACTCACAAAACTCCTAATATGGTATGACCAATGCCTTATAAAGACCTAGCATTGCATCCTTGTTTTTATATTTTAGTCCTCCTGAAATGAATACTAAAATTGTATTTGCCCTCTTTATCACCGATTCAACCCGCAAGTTAACCTTTAGGAAATGCTGCACTAGCACTCCCAAGACCCTTTTTTACCTCCAATTTATGAATTTTTTCCCCACTTAGAAAATAGTTCACACTTTTATTCCTCTTATCGAAGTGCATGACCATACCCTTCCCTACATTGTATTCCATCAGCCACTTCCTTGCCTAGTCTCTTAATCTGTTCAAGCCCTCCTGTGGTATATCTGCTTCCTGAACACTGCCTGCCCCTCCACCTATTTTTGTATCATCCAAAAAATCTGGCCACAAAGCCATCAGTTCCATCATCCAGAAAATTAATATAGAACCTGAAAAGTGGCAGACCCAAATTTAACTCTAGCAAAACACCACTGTCACTAACAGCCAACCAGAAAAGCTCTCTTTATTCCCACTCTTTGCCTTTTCCCAGTCAGTTAATCTTCAGTATGCTAATATTTTCCCTCTAATACCATAGGTTATTGCCTCATTGGTTAAGTGCCTCATGTGCAACACTTTATCAAAGGCTTTCTGAAATCCAAGCAAACACACCCCCTGATTCTCCTGTCTGTGCTTTCTGTTTTTTCCTCAAAGAATTCCAACAGATTTGTCAGGCAAGATTTCTCCTTTAGGCAACCATTCTGACTTCAGCCTATTTTGTTGTGAGTTTCCAAGTACCCTGTAACTCCATCCTTATTAATGTACTCTGACATTTTGCTAAACACTGAAGACAGTCTAACTGCTGTATCGTTTCCTGTCTTTTGCCTGCCTCCTTTCTTAAAGAGTGGAGTGATATTTTAGTCCTCCTGAACCATTACAGAATATATTGTTCTTGAAAGATCACTACTAATGCCTCCACAATCTCTTTAGCTATTTCTTTTAAAACTCTGGGGTGTAGACAATTTGGTCTGGTTGACTTATCCACCTTCAGATCTTTCAGCTTCATAAGCACTGTCTTCTTAGTAATAGTGACTACACTCACCTCTGCCTCCTGACAATCTCAAATTTCTGGTACACTGCTGGTGTCATCTACAGCAAAGTTGGCACAAAATGCTTACTCAGTTCGTCCATCATTTATTTGTTCCCCATTACTACCTCTCCAGCAACATTTCAAAGCAGTCTGATGTCCACTCTTGCCTCTCTTTTACTTTTTATTTATCTGAAAAAAACTTCTGGTATCCTCTTTTGGATTATTGGAGGGCTTACCTTCATATTTAATCTTTTCTCTCTTTAATGGTTTTTAGTTGGCTT
The DNA here is from genome assembly GCF_048418815.1 of Hemitrygon akajei. Classification (NCBI taxonomy): domain Eukaryota; kingdom Metazoa; phylum Chordata; class Chondrichthyes; order Myliobatiformes; family Dasyatidae; genus Hemitrygon; species Hemitrygon akajei. The sequence goes on along the minus strand of NC_133133.1, from coordinate 55,390,685 downwards.
TTGTTAGTTTTTAAAATTTTCCAAATCCTCTAGCTTCCCACTAATTTTTTTTTCTATATTGAATGCCCTCTCTTTTGCTTTTATAATGTCTTTGACTTTCCTTGTCAGCTACAGTTGTCTTTGTTTAGAATTCTTCTTTGGGATGACCTGATCCTGTTTCTTCAGACCTGCTGTTGCATTGTTGTTCTTGCTAATTCCAATCAACTTGGGCAGCTCATCTCTTTTGCATGTGCCAAAAACTTTCTTTACAACCCTATCTACATGTGCTGTCACTTCCAATGAATTATGGACCTGTACCCCAGATCCCATTGTTCTACCACACTTCTCAGTGCCTGACCGTTCACTGTGTAAGACCTACCCTGGTTGTCCTACTGAAGTGCAACTCCTTGCATTCGTCTGCATTAAAATCCATCTGTCATTTTTCAGCCTATTTTCCCACCTGATCCAGATGATACTGCAAGCTCTGATAGTCTTCCTTGCTGTCCACTTCACCCCCAGTCTTGTCATTTACAAATCTGGTGATCGAGTAAAATACATTACCATCAGATCTTTGCTATAGATGACAAACTACAACTGACCCAGTACCGATGCCTGTGGCATGCACTATTCAAAAGCCTCCAGTCAGAGAGGCAACCATTGACTACCATTCTCTGGCTTCTCCCACAAAGCCAATGTCTAATCCAATTTACTACCTCATCTTTCACGCCAACCAACTGAACCTTCGTGACTTACCTCCCATGGGGAAACTTGTCAAATGCCTTGCTGAAATCCATGTAGAAAACATCCACTATCGCCTTCATCAACTTCCCTGGTAACTTCCTCGAAAATCTCTATAAGGTTTTGTATCATGCACAAAGCCACACGGATCATCCCTGATCAGTCCATGTCTATCCAAATACTTAACACATCCAGTACCTCAGAGTACCTTCCAATAACTTTCCCACTGCAGATGTCAGGCTCACCAGCCTATAATTTCCTGGTTTACTTTTAGAGCCTTTCTTAAACAGCAGAACAACATTGGTATCCTCCAATCCTCCGGTACTTCATCTGTTGCTAAGGACAATTTAAATAACTACACCTGAGAATTCTGGAGGAGGTAGTTGAAGAAATTGTGGAGGCATTAGTAATGATCTTTTCAGAATCACGAGATCCTGGCACATTTCCGGAGACCTGGAAAATTGTAAATGTCACTCCACTCTTCAAGAGGGTGAGAGGCAGAATAAAGGAAATTATGTTAATTTGCCTAACCTCAGTGGTTGAGAAGATGTTGGAGTCAATTGTTAAGACTATATGACCATAAGATATAGGAGCAGAATTAGGCTATTTGGCCCACCGAGTCTGCTCCACCATTTTATCATGGCTAATCCATTTCCCTCTCAGCCCTAGCCTTTGGCTTCATATCCTAATTAATCAAGAATCTATCAACCTCTGCCTTAAATACGCCCAATGACTTGGCCTCTGCAGCCGCCTGTGGCAACAAATTCCACAGATTTACCACTCTCTGGCTAAAGAAATTCAATAGACAATAGATGCAGAAGTAGACCATTCGGCCCTTCGAGCCTGCACCGCCATTCTGAGATCATGGCTGATCATCTACTATCAATACCCAGTTCCTGCCTTGTCTCCATATCCCTTGATTCCCCTATCCATAAGATACCTATCCAGCTCCTTCTTGAAAGCATCCAGAGAATTGGCCTCCACTGCCTTCTGAGGCAGTGCATTCCAGACCCCCACAACTCTCTGGGAGAAGAAGTTTTTCCTTAACTCTGTCCTAAATGACCTACCCCTTATTCTCAAACCATGCCCTCTGGTACTGGACTCTCCCAGCATCTGGAACATATTTCCTGCCTCTATCTTGTCCAATCCCTTAATAATCTTATATGTTTCAATCAGATCCCCTCTCAATCTCCTTAATTCCAGCATGTACAAGCCCAGTCTCTCTAACCTCTCTGCGTAAGACAGTCCGGACATCCCAGGAATTAACCTCGTGAATCTACGCTGCACTTCCTCTACAGCCAGGATGTTCTTCCTTAACCCTGGAGACCAAAACTGTACACAATACTCCAGGTGTGGTCTCACCAGGGCTCTGTACAAATGCAAAAGGATTTCCTTGCTCTTGTACTCAATTCCCTTTGTAATAAAGGTCAACATTCCATTAGCCTTCTTCACTGCCTGCTGCACTTGCTCATTCACCTTCAGTGACTGATGAACAAGGACTCCTAGATCTCTTTGTATTTCTCCCTTACATAACTCTACACCGTTCAGATAATAATCTACCTTCCTGTTCTTACTCCCAAAGTGGATAACCTCACATTTATTCACATTAAACGTAATCTGCCAAGTATCTGCCCACTCACTCAGCCTATCCAAGTCACCCTGAATTCTCCTAACATCCTCATCACATGTCACACTGCCACCCAGCTTAGTATCATCAGCAAACTTGCTGATGTTATTCTCAATGCCTTCATCTAAATCATTGATGTAAATTGCAAACAGCTGTGGTCCCAATACCGAGCCCTGTGGCACCCCACTAGTCACCACCTGCCATTCCGAGAAACACCCATTCACCGTTACCCTTTGCTTTCTATCTGCCAACCAGTTTTCTATCCATGTCAATATCTTCCCCCCAATGCCATAAGCTCTGATTTTACCCACCAATCTCCTATGTGGGACCTTATCAAATGCCTTCTGAAAATCGAGGTACACTACATCCACTGGATCTCCCTTGTCTAACTTCCTGGTTACATCTTCGAAAAACTCCAATAGATTAGTCAAGCATGATTTACCCTTGGTAAATCCATGCTGGCTCGGCCCAATCCTATCACTGCTATCTAGATAAGCCACTATTTCATCCTTAATAATGGACTCTAGCATCTTCCCCACTACTGATGTTAGGCTGACAGGATGATAGTTCTCTGTTTTCTCCCTCCCTCCTTTCTTAAAAAGTGGGATAACATTAGCCATTCTTCAATCCTCAGGAACTGATCCTGAATCTAAGGAACATTGGAAAATGATTACCAATGCATCCGCAATTTCCAGGGCCACCTCCTTTAGTACCTTAGGATGCAGACCATCTGGACCTGGGGATTTGTCAGCCTTCAGTCCCATCAGTCTACTCATCACCGTTTCCTTCCTAATGTCAATCTGTTTCATTTCCTCTGTTACCCTATGTCCTTGGCCCATCCATACATCTGGGAGATTGCTTGTGTCTTCCCTAGTGAAGACAGATCTAAAGTACTTATTAAATTCTTCTGCCATTTCTCTGTTTCCCATAACAATTTCACCCAATTCATTCTTCAAGGGCCCAACATTGTTCTTAACTATCTTCTTTCTCTTCACATACCTAAAAAAGCCTTTGCATCCTCCTTTATATTCCTGGCTAGCTTGCGTTCGTACCTCATTTTTTTCTCCCCTATTTGCCTTTTTAGTTAAGTCCTGTTCCTTAAAAATTTCCCAATCATCTGTCCTCCCACTCACCTTAGCTCTGTCATATTTCCTTTTTTTTAATGCTATACAATCTCTGACTTCCTTTGTTAACCACTATGGCCCCTTTCCCCCCTTTGAATCCTTCCTTCTCCGGGGGATGAACTGATTTTGCACCTTGTGCATTATTCCCAAGAATACCGGCCATTGCTGTTCCACTGTCTTTTCTGCTAGGATATCCGTCCAGTTAACTTTGGCCAGCTCCTCCCTCATGGCTCCATAGTTTCCCCTGTTCAACTGCAACACTGACACCTCCGATCTGCCCTTATCCTTCTCAAATTGCAAATTAAAAACTTATCATATTATGGTCACTACCTCCTAATGGCTCCTTTACTTCAAGATCGCTTATCAAATCCTGTTTATTACACAAGACTAAATCCAGAATAGCCTTGTCCCTGGTCGGCTCTCGTACAAGCTGTTCCAAGAATGCATCCCGTAGGCACTCTACAAACTCCCTATCCTGGGGTCCAGCACCAACCTGATTCTCACAGTTCACCTGCATGTTGAAATCCCCCATAACTACTGCGACATTACCTTTACCACATGCCAATGTTAACTCCCTATTCAACTTGCACCCAATATCCATGCTACTGTTTGGTGGCCTGTAGACAACACCCATTAGGGTCTTTTTGCCCTTACTGTTCCTCAGTTCTATCCACACAGACTCTACTTCTCCTGATCCTATGTCCCCCCTTGCAAAGGACTGAATCTCATTCCTCACCAACAGGGCCACCCCACCCCCTCTGCCCACATTTCTGTCCCTACGATAGCACGTATACCCTTGTACATTCATTTCTCAGGTCTGATCTCCCTGCAGCCATGTCTCCGTTATCCCAACAACATCATAGTTACCCATTTGCACCTGAGCTTCAAGCTCATCCGCCTTATTTCTGACACTTGGTGCATTCAGATATAGAATTTTTAGCCCATTTCTCCTCTCTCTGTTTAAATCGCTGCCTATTGTGCTTAACCCAGCTCCCCGAACTCCCATTGGGCTATACCCCCCTTGAATTTTGTTGTCCTTTCTAAATTTACTTATTCTTTCTGCACATTTAACTCCATGTTCCGTCAGACCATCCCTCTGTACATGTGTCCTCCTTATCACTTGTTCCGCCTCACCTTTTTCTACTACACACTTAATATTCCAGAACCGTGTAGTCCCCACCTGTCCTTTATTCTTCATCTCACTATCCTCTCCCGCAATCTGGATCCCTGCCCCCTGCAAATTTAGTTTAAACCCCCCCCCCCCCCCCCCAAGAAGCACTAGCAAACATCCCTGCAAGAATGTTAGTACCGCTCCAGTTCAGGTGTAAACCGTCCCTTTGGAACAGATCCCACCTTCCCTGGAACAAAGCCCAATTATCTACAAACCTGAAGCCCTCCCTCCTGCACCATCCTCTCAGCCACGTATTAATCTTTATAATCCTTCTGTTCCTTGCCTCACTCGCACGTGGCACAGGTAGCAATCCTGAGATTGTTACCCTGGAGGTCCTGCCCTTCAGCTTCGCACCTAACTCCCTGAACTCCCTACGCAGGACCCCCTCACTCATCCTACCCACGTCATTGGTCCCTACATGGACCACAACATCTGGGTTCTTGCCCTCCCTCTCGAGAATAACCTGCACCCGATCTGAGATGTCCCGGACCCCAGCACCAGGGAGGCAACATACTATCCGAGACTCCCGATCTTCCCCACAAAATCTCCTATCCGCCACCCGACTATAGAATCCCCTATCACTACCGCTCTCTTCTCTTCCCTCCTCCCCTTCCTAGTCGAGGGTCCAACCTCAGTGCCAGAGACAGGACCACTGCAACTTGTTCCTGGTAGGTCATCCCCACCAACAGTATCCAAAACGGTATACTTATTTTTGATGGGAACGGCCACAGGGGTGCTCTGCTCTCTCTGTCTGCTCCCCCTGCCTCTCCTATCTGTCACCCATTTGCCTACCTCCTGTCTTTTCGGTGTGACTACCTCCCGATAACTCTTATCTATCTCTGCCTCTGCCTCCCGAATGATCCGTAGTTCATCCAGCTCCTGCTCCAATTCCCTAACTCGGTCTGATAGGTGCTGCAGCTGGATGCACCTTTTGCAGGTGTGGTCATCAGGGACAACTGTGTTGACCCTGACCTCCCACATACTGCATACAGAGCACACCACTGCTCTAACTGTCTCCCCCATTACCTGATCCCAGATTAGTCAGAATAAATGAAAAAAGTACCTACTGACCTTACCTTTTTACCTCAGCAAGCACGTACTCAGGCTCACTGATTTCCTCTCACCGAAGTCCCCTTGCGCTGAAGCCCGCTGAGCCAAAGCCCAGCACTCCACTGCCCGCACCGACGCTGCCTCTTTGTCTCCACCCTATTGAGGCTTTCAGTATTCAATAGGTTTCAATGAGATCACCTCCCCCCCCCCCCCCCCCCCCCAACCAGTCTTCTGAACTCCAATGACTACAGGCACAGCCATCAAGTGATAAGCCTTTCAATCCTGGAATAATTTTTGCGAACCTCCTTTGAACCCTCTCCAATGTCAGCACATCCAAGAGGCCCAAAACATCTCTCAATACTCCAAGTGAGGTCTCATCAGTGCACTCTGGTAGAAGGAATAAAGGAAAGGCTATTATCTAAACGGGGAGAAAATTCAAAAATCTGAGATACAAAATGACTTGGGAGCCCTCGTGCAGGATTCCCTAAAGGTTAAATTGCAGGTTAAATCAATGGCGAGGGAGGGAAATGCAATGTCATATTCATTTTGAGAGGACTGGAATATAAAAACAAGGGTGTAATGCTGTGGCTTTATAAGGGACTGGGGAGGCTGCACTTGGAGTACTGTGATTTTGTGGAGTATTCCTCCTGCTGCCTATTGGACACCAAGCACGGAAAGGACAAAGTTAGCAGGTGTATCAAATCAACATATACACTAATAGGAAATTCCTTTTCTTGTGGGCATACTCAATAAATCCATTCTAGAATAATGACCAATATAGACTCAATGAAAGATCGCACCAACTTGGATGTTCAACCAGTGTGCAAAAGACAACTATTTGAGAAAATACAAAAATAAAGAAATAATAATCATAATAAATAAGTAAACAATAATTACTGAGAACATGAGATGAAGACTCATTGAAAGTGAGTCCATAGATTGTGGGAACATTTCAATGATGGAATAAGTGAAGTTGAGTGAAGCTATCCCCTTTGGTTCAAGAGCCTGATGATTGAAGGGTAATAACTATTCCTGAATCTGCTGGGGTGAGTCCTGGGGCTCTTGTACCTTTTTCTTGATTGGAACAGTGAGAAGAGAGAATGACCTGAGTGGTGGGGGTCCCTGATATTGGATGCTGCTTTGTGTATAAGTGGTCAGTGGTGAGGAGTGATGGACTGGGCCCTATCCACTACTTTCTGTAGGATCTTCCATTCAAGGCCATTGGTGTTTCTATGCTAGTCTGTGATGCAGCCAGTTGATAAACTTTCTATCACACATCTATAGAAGTTTGTCAAAGTTTTAGATGTCATGCTGAATCTTTGCAAACTCCTAAGGAAGTAGAGGTGCTTCCATACCAGGCTTTCATACCAGGCTGTGATGCAGCCAGTCAATATACTCTGCACCATACATTTATATAGGTTACTCAAAGTTATAGATGTCATGCTGGATCTTTGCAAACTCCTAAGGAAGTAGAGGTGCTGTTGTGCTTTCTTCGTAATTGTACTTACATGTTGGGCACACGACGGGTCCTCCAAAATGGTAATGCTGAGGAATTGAAAGTTGCTGACCCTCTCTAATCCTGCTCCTCTGATGAGGACTGCCTCGTGATCCCCTGGTTTCCTCCTCCTGAAGTCAATAATCAACTCTTTGGTTTTGCTGACATTGAGTAAAGAGGTTGTTGTTGTGGCAACAATCAACCAGATTTTCAGTCTCCTCCTTATATGCTGATCTGTCAGCACCTTTGATTCGGCCAACCACAGTGCTGTCTCAGCAAACTTGAATGTGGCATTGGAGCAGAGCTTAGCCACGCAGTCATAGGTGTAAAGCGAGTAGAACAGGGGGCTAAGCATGCCGCCTTATGGTGCATCTGTGCTGATGGAGATGGTGGAGATGTTGTAGCCAATCCGAACTGACTAGGGTCTGCAAGTGAGGAAAAAAATGGTGTTGTGAGGTGGCAGCGCTCTTAGTTATACTACTGCTCCACCCCTTAAAGCCACTTCTAACCCTTAGCAGCCAATACTAAAGATATGCCAGAGAATTGAAAATCATGATGCAAAAGCCATAATTTTGCAATAAAGAAAAGAAAATGTTTGAAATACTCAACAAGTAATGCAGTACTAGTAGAGAGAGAAATACTGTTGATATTTTGGGTCTTAACATTTCATCAGAACATGAACACTTTCTGTAGGTATTGCAAATGAACGTGGGGAAACAGCGTGTTTAGGAAAATAATACAGAGAATGTGAGATAACCAAGCAGGATACTTCTGCTCCAGCAAACCTGACAAACTGTTAGTATGATACCTCCATTGGCAACACACCATGCGTGCTGAACTTTGAATGCTCTTTGCAAAGTATTTCTGTGTCTACTTTGTCTCAAAGAGATAAATGAACTTTGCCAGCCATCTCCCCAAGGACGTTGGTCTTAAACATTAACGTTCACGCCATGCCTTTGATGAGGAAAAGTAAACATCAAGGAAAAAATCTGAATTTGTAAGTAATTTTTCACAACTTCAGGATATCTCAGGATAGCTCACAACCATGCATGGTTGAATTGCTGCCATTGTTATGATGATGGGGACGTTCCACTTATCAAGATTATGATAAGACAAGGGAAATGTTCTCAATTAATGTCATGGAAATATTTACATCCACCTACCAAGCCAGCTACCTCCTCACATTTATGCCAATACAAGAGAAAGCACGTCTAATGGTGAGGTGAGCCCAATGAGACATTTTGTTACATTTTTTTTAGAAGATGTCAACATTTATAGGGAACATGTTTGCTGTGTTTCGAAATGGAAGGATTCTGGGAGTAACTCTTTGACTGCTTTGGCATTGACTGTGGCTGTGACAGACAGACAGCAGGAAAACTCTGGGTAGTTGCTTTTCTTTAGATGGCCATGAATCATATCTCTGATGTCCCCGGGTAGGTTTTCCTCTTCCCAGATGTGGAAGATGAGGTTGTGAATTTGTGACTGAATTTTCTCACCAAAAAGTTTTGGACCTTCAGCAGGATTCACCTGGTTCTAAGACCTTGTTGTTTTTAGTTTGCACATTGCTTTTCAGACACTTTGTTAATCAAGGAATGATTGTAGTTCTGGAATGGATATTTTGCAGTGAAAGAGTGCTCATGCCAAGGGAAGTGTCATGGTTGAGGAGTTCTATAAAGTATTCCTGCTGGCAAGCAGCACTTTCTTCTCTGTGATTGGATAGTTCAGTTCTGTTCCTGGCTCTCATTGGTATGGGCCATTGCATAGTCTTGACAAAAATGAAAAATCTGGGTAGGCCTTAGCTGTTAACCAGTTGCTGGGCCTCAAACGCTTTTGCCACAACATCTGTGCTTTAGGCCATGTGTGCTTCTGACCTTGAGACATGGTGGAGCTTCCAGTCCAATTGTTAACTAATGGCTGGATCTGCTGGTCCTTCTCATCAAACCATGTGGCAACTGCTCAAATGCAGGAAGGTGCACCAGTCATCTCGTGGCTCTTTGGACCTCACAGCAGACTTTGTTAACTGAAAGATTATGTGGTGTTGCCTGTTCAGTTTGTTTACCTACTAAAATTGTTTTGTGCTTCATTATGGCTTGAAAACCACGATTTTAACCCATGGGTCCAGAGCAGACCCAATCTACATCGATGACCTCTGGCAATAAAGGTCGATGGTGAGAACTTGGAGAGCACTGACCTCTTCCGATATCTTGGGAACCACCTCACAATGAAAGCAGAAATTGATGATAAAAATCATTGCTGCCTTCAGAAAGCAAGGCACTCCTTTTGCTCATTTGAAGAAGAGAATATTTGAAAATTAAAACCTCAAATATGGCTGAAAACCTTTGCTCTACCAGGCAGAAACAATTCGTTCTCAAATGGGATGAGTTCCAGCTGAATGAATAGTGTCATTTGTGCAGAAATAAAGATGGTTGATGGAAATTTTGTTCAGTTTTCAAAAGTGCAGAGAAAACGAGTGGGTTCCTGTGGTAAATGAGTTTTTCCACAGATTCATGGGAACCTTGGTTAAAATTTCTTTATATCTGATGCTTTACATGACACAGTGGTGCAGTTAGTAAAGCTTCCCCCTCACAGCTCCTGTGATCTATATTCAGTCCTGTGTGGTGTTTGCACATTTGCACTTCTACCCAGTAAGCACATGTATTTCCTCTCAAATCCCATGTCTCCCCTCACTTGGTAAATTTGACCTGTTTATTAGGTTAATTATTCAATGCAAATTTCCCCTATTGTGCCGGAATCTGGGAGCAAAGTTTAAAAATGGGATTGATAAAAATGGATCCCTGATGGCTGATGCAGGCCCAATGGGCTGAGGGGCCTATTTCCATGGTATATGACTGTATGACTATATGTAACAGAAAAATCAAATGATATTACATAGAGTCTGTCGGAACCCGCTGCGATAGCATTCATCAGGATGGCCATGATTCACCTTTATCTAATGACATCCTTTATGAAAAATTGTCATGGTGATTTGTAAATTCAAGTTGAAGTTTCAGCATTTGTTGAAGAAAAATGAAAAATGAACTCAGTTTTATTAACTTTAATTTAAAAATGTTTAAGGTTAATGATGGATTCAATGGGTTCATGAGAAATTTCAAAGTTCAATGTTAATTTATTACCAAATTATGCACGTCACCAAATACTACCCTAGGACAAAGAACGAAGTAGAACAGAGTTGAACAAAGAAGTACAATAGAATCCATGAAAAGTTACACTAACCAAAGACTGATAAACAAACAATGCAATAAAGAAGACAAATGTACAAATACAATAAACAAATAATAATAATAATAATAAGTCCTCTTACAGCTGAGACCACTCAAGCAGTTAAGAGAAGGAAGACATGCATGAAATGGCCATTTGCGTGTATATTATCGAGTAACAGAACTTGAGACTGACATGACAGCGTACAAGGACAAACTTTATCAACAGTTTCTAGCACAATATCCCTTCATGCAAGTAAGTGCACAACAAATAGCAGATCAGCGTAGACTGATAATAAAAAACAACTTAATCCCTTGACATGTTGAACCAAATAAAACATAAAGTTGCACAAGAGCCAGAAAGAGACCAACCTGAAGAGTGCAAAAGTGCTATACAAAAAAAAATGAAGATACCACCCTCAAAGTACTGATGAAATTAGAATTACGTCAACAGCTCTACAACTGACAGTAACAGCAACAACACAGAGCCTCTGCAGAATGGTGTTGATGAAACAGACCCGACAGACAAAAGTGTCCCAGCATTTAACACTACTCTAACAGAATACATTGGCATTGACCCAACAAAAAGACCCTAAGTACCAAAACAAACTATGTCATAAGAATTAGCAAAATTTTGTAATACTCTCAACAATATTATATTACCACAGTATTTAGGAAAACTTGAAATATTTGAAGAACTACACACAATAACATACTTCACAGCATTAACAGCAGTGCAGTGTAATGGCTCCAAAATAGAGGCACTCATTAACAGAAATCCAAAACTGAGGAATGAAATGAGAATACCGTAATGGCAGGAGAGATCAAAAAATCAAAATTGAAATATTGAGAACAGAAAGAGCTTATCTAATGGAGTATAAAATGGGTATCCCAAACAAGAAAGTTAAGAGAAAAGCTAAGGAAATATAAGGTCCATACAAGATACAATCAACCCAACAAACGCATTGAGAATTTACAGATACACTAAAACAAAAAATTGGTGCACATAAAGCCAGACTAAATAGATACATGAAATGTGCAAGACAAAGAAAACAGAATTATCAGTTCAGAAACAATGAAAAAGGTTTATACTAAATCTGATGCACCAAAATGTCACCAACCATAGCACAGAATCACCAACAAACATGGAGGTAATGAACTTTCGGTCTAATATCTGGTCAAACAGGGTGATACACAATCAAGAAACAAGCTGGAGGGAAAAGAACACACTCACGCAATTAAGAAATTCAAACACCTGAAATTACAATGAATATTCTAAAAGTGGTTATAGAAATACCCACCACTGGAAAAGTATAGGCAGTGAAAATATTAGTAATTATTGGTATAAAAATTCACTTGCTTTCATCCATACTTAATAATATATTTTAGCAATTTTCTTAAAAATCCTAATGAAGTGCCCAGATTTTTGACAGAAGGTAAAACATATCTCTTACCTAAAGGAGAAATCACAAATGATCCATCAAAAAATTGTCCTGTTACTTGCTTAAAAACTATATATATAATTGTAATATCTTGCATCTCCTAACTAATCACCACTCACTTAGATAACCATAATATACTTACAGAAGAGCAGAAAGGATGTCGTAAGGGTTTGAAAGGATGTAAAACTGATAGTAGATTCTGTAATTCTAAGTCAAGCTCAGAGGAAAAGCAGAAATCTTTCATGTTGTTATATGGACTTCCAAAAAACATTTGATTCTGTCCCACACTCATGGTTAATAAAGTTCTTAAAATATTAATAAACTACACCCAATACTTGTAAAATTCCTGGAACATCTAATGAAGCTTTGATATACTATAATCACCCTATCTATTAACAGCCAAAAAAAGAACAATCACTATTCAGAAACAAACAAGCCATTTATACTTTGACACACCTTCTATACATGGATGATTAGAAATTATAGTTCCTTCATCAGTAAAGCTAATGCAATTAATTCAAATAGTAGAACTATTTTCTAAAGATATAAACATTATCTTTGGACCAGATAAGTGCAGAACATTAAACATAAGGAAAGGTGCAACAGAGCTAGTAGAATACAGAACAGAGCAGCAGGATACAATACAACTGATGGATGGATATGGAACTTTAAGTATCTGGGATATCAACAAGCACACAAAATAGATCATAGTGTGATAAAGGGAAAACTTTCTATATAATTTACTTTAAGGTTTAAGAAAATCTGTCAAACAGAGCTTAACAGTTAAAAAAATATACCAAAGACAATAAACACTTTCGCAATACCCAAATAATGTATTCTTTTAGCACAATATCTTGGTTTGAAACTGATCTGAAAAATTGAGAAAGAAAAATAAGAAATGAAATGACAAATTATTGAAAAATTTACGTTCACTCGAATGCACTTTGGCTAGCACTGTCTAGGACAGATGAGGGGAGAAGAAATAACTTAAGAAATTTACTCAACAGTCAGATAAAACTTTGAATAATATATTTTCATCACTGAAATACAGGATTCAGCAATCCACATGAGCATATGCACTTCTGATAAGAAGTACACAACACTAAACTTAGATGAAAGCACAACCCGGAAAAATGAAGAAATTATCACTTTAGAAGAAAAAATTAACCAACGGAAGATATCATCAAATGCCTGGCTCAGAGTTGGATTTCCTTTCCCAGAAATGGGTGGGGAGGGGTGTGGTGTTTCTTGTGGCAATACAGGACTAGGTGATTATCACAAAACATAGCAAAAGCATGCAGTAAAATACCAACAAATTCAAGATGATAAATGCAGAAAATGCCAAGAAAAACAAAAACCAATCTAACACATTACAGGATCCTGCAGCAATTTAACTCAATCTGATTACTTACACAGGCACAATCAAGTGGCAAACATCATTCACCAAAATCTTGCTTTAAAATACAAACTCATAAAATAAACCATACCTTACTACATATACAAGCCTGATCTAGTTTCAGAGTCCCACAAATTAAATTATGACTGATCCATTATTACAGATAGGACAATCCATAATAACAGTCTGGATATAATACTGCAGGATAAACAAGCAAGGACAACTTACTTAATAGATATATCCATTCCAAACACCCATATCATACAGACATCAATAGATGAAAAATACCTGAAATATGCTGAATTAAAGAAGGAGATTGAAAGACTTTGGATCATGACCTGGATATACATTGTCTACAACTGATATCATCCCAAAGTCACTACACAATAGCATTAAACAATTAGAGCTACACAGCAATATTTATGTAAATCTTCAGAGAGCCACAATACTAAACATCACTAGAATAGTCTGAAAGTTCCTGGTAATTGAGAAATGATTGTGCTTGGCTATTGCCCATAGTTCAGGTTTTACCAAACTGAGATGAGAAAAAAATAATAATAATAGTAATAATAGTATAAATAATACTGAGGACATGAATGGAAGAGTCCTTGAAAGTGAGATCATAGGGTCTGGAATCAGTTCAGTGTTGATATGAGTGAAGTTATCCACGCTGGTTCAGGAGCCTGATGGTTGAAGGGTAATAACTGTTCCTGAACCTAGTGTTACTAGGTTAACCTAAGGCTGTTGTACCTTCTTCCCAATGGCAGCAGCAAGAAGCATGGTCTTGATGGTGGGTTGTTGGACCCTGCTTTGTTGGATGTGGCAGTGCTCCTTGTAGATGTGCTGAATGGTGGGGAGGACTATTCCTGTGATGGACCTGGCTGCATCCACCACTTTTTGTAGTCTGTTCCATTCTTGGGCATTGGTGTTTCCATACCAGGCCATGATTTAACCAGTCAGGATACTCTCCACTGTGCATCCATAGAAGTTTGTCAAAGGTGTAGATGACATGCTGATCTATACAAATGTCTAAGACGATAGAAGTGCTGTTGTGCCTTATTTATGATGATACATATGTGCTGATAAAAGAACATATACTCTGATATAACACTAAGGAATTTAAATGTTCCTAACCCTCTCCATCTCTGATCCCTTAACGAAGATTGGCTCATGGTCCCCTGGTTTCGTCCTCCTGTAGTCAATAATCAGCCCTTTTGGTTTTGCTGACATTAAGTGACAGGTTGTTGTTGTGGCACCATTCAACTAGATTTTCAATCTCTCTCCTACAAATCTTTCCCCCAATATGTCAGCAAAGCTTTAAGAAAAAAGAAGCATGTACTTATATTGTGCCCTATCCTATCCTAACTACTCCTAAGTTCTATTCAGTAAATAAATTTTCAAGTGCTGTTAGTTTTACACCAATAAAATAAGTGAATTAAAACCCACATTAAATTAGCAGCTGCAAGAATATTACATAGTAGTTCTCAGCATTTGTTTGTTAAGATCACTGGGGAATACGGTTAAAAAAAAATCCTGACCTCAGCAATTTTAAGGTAGGTCTGGAGAATAGACAAAATGCTTGATGGCTGCTGTGTTCAATAAAATGTATCTTATGAAATGTTACTTTCCATTGAACTCTGACTGATTGTTGGAAGTATGACCAGTAGAACATCCTTCTGGAGTAATCAGATGGGCTAAAAGAAGGCATGAGGTTGCCCTGGCAGATAAGGTGAAGGAGAATCTGAAGGGATTTTTACAGACATGTTAAGAGCAAAAGAATTGCAAGGGACAAAATTGGTCTTCTGGAAGATCAGAATGGTAATCCATGTGTGGAGCCAAAAGAGTTGGGGGAGATCTGAAATAATTTTTTTGTACCTGTTTTTACTCAGGAGGTGGACTCAGAGTTTACAGAAGTGAGGCAAAGCCTATAGAGTACAGAGGAGGAGGAGTTTGCTGTCCTGAGACAAATTAGGGTGGATAAATCCTCAGGGCCTGACTAGGTGTTCTCTTGGACCTGGCAAGAGTAGAAATTGCCGGGGTCCTAGGAGAGATATTTAAGTCATGTTTAGCAACAGTTGAGGTACCAGCGAATTGGAGGATACTGTAGCCAATGTAGTTCCACTGTTCAAGAAAGCATCTAAAAATAAACCAGGAAACTATAGGCAGGTGAGCCTGACATCAGTAGCGGGAAAACTATTGAGGGTCTGGATATATAAGCATTTGGATTGGCATGGACTGATTATGGATAGTCAGCATGGCCTCGTGTGTGGTAGGTCATGTCTAACCAATTCTATAGAGCTTTTCGAGGAAGTTACCAGGAAAGTTGATGAAGGGAAAGTAGTGGATGTTGTCTACATGGAGTTTAGCAAGGTATTTGACAAGGTCCCGCATGGGAGGTTGGTCAAGAAGGTTCAGTTACTCGGTATGATGAGGTAGTAAATTGGATTAGATATTGGTTTGGTGGGAGAAGCCAGAAAGTGGTAGTAGATGGTTGCCTCTCAGACTGGAGGCCTGTGACTAGTGGAGTACCGCAGGGATCAGTGCTGGGTCCATTGTTGTTTATCATCTATATCAACGATCTTGATGATAATGTGGTTAACTGGATTAGTAAATTTGCAGATGACACCAAGATTGTGGGTGTGGTGGACAGTGAAGAAGGCAATCATGGATTGCAGCAATCATGGACATGCTGGAAAAATGGGCTGATAAATGGCAGATGGAATTTAATGCAGACAAATGCACAGTGTTGCACTTCAATAGGACCAACCAGTGTAGGTCTTACACAGCGATTGGTAGGGCACTGAGGAGTGCTGTAGAACCAAGGGATCTGGCAATACAGATCCATAATTCATTGTTAGTGGGGTTACAGGTAGTTAGGGTTGTATGGAAAGCTTTTGGCACATTGGCCTTCATAAATAGAAGTATGAAGTACAGGAGATGGAATGATATGTTGAAGTTGCATAGGAAATTGGTGAGCCCTAATTTGGAGTATTGGGTGCAGTTTTTGTCACCTACCTACAGGAAAGATGTAAATTAGTTTGATAGGGCCAGTATAAGTGGTACAGGGAAGTTGATTTCAAAGATTAAGGGAAGCTTGGATAGGTATATGATGGGAGGAGTATGGAGTGCAATAGCTCAGTACAGGTTGATGGGAGTAGGCAGTTTAAATGGTTTGTGCAGGAACTAGATGGGCCAAAGGAACTATATCTGTGTTTTACTTTCCTATGACTCTATCTCTCTATAGTGCCCAATTACTAAGTGTATTTATATATTGGTGCCTTATGTATTAAATAGACCTAGATATTAGAGTACTGAATTGAAAAGAATTCAAATGCAATGGGAGATATGAAAAGGATATGTTGCTGGAGAAATATGGAGTTTTAAATATAATTAATGTCAGTGAACCATTTGTGAACCATTAAATACATACCAGTTGACCTAACTATTTCATTCCTTTTGAGAAATTGTATTTATTTGCAGTGTCTGGGAAAATATAGGTAGCCAGATATTTGAGAGCAGTATCAGAAAAATACATAGGATTTAACTTTAAATGTTATATTTTTCATAAACACTTATATCATATTATTTTTATCAACTGTTCAGTATTTTGAAGGTCAAATGTAGTGCGGGTAACTGTAGAAAAATGTTCACCCTACACAGCTTAAGATCCAGTAAAAACTTTAAATATGTTATACTCACTATCATTTAAAATATAAACATAAATCTCTGATTCCCTACGCAGATATTTATGGCCTTTGAGAAAAATTGCCAATTTAATGGTAAATTACAGGAAGCTTAATACTGCAGATTGTACTTAAGCAGCCTACCCAATTCCCACTCCAGTTAAAATTGGGGCTGCGGTTTACATTTAGGATTTGTTGTTTGAAAGATGCCTGTGGGTTTCGATGCAATAATGAGAGGAACTGAAGTTTGTCAAGCTTTACCAAGAATAATTTAACATAAGGTCTTTGTTTACCCAAAGCTAAGCTATGTCACAATATCATATGCCAATTCAACACCCGATAGCGCTATCAATCTCCTTCAGATGATACATGATTTTTAGAACTTAAAGTACTAGAGTTCGACCCCATCAGCGAGTTGTTCACTGGCAGAGAAACTGAAGGAGCTGGACTTGGTGTGAATCGTGCTACTGTACTGCCTGTGTTAGAAAGGCATCAGAGGAGCCGGTGCACAAAGTCGGTGTGCAGTCTAACAGTGAGTGATCACAAGACTCTTTTGGACATTGTTAATGTGGAATGCTGCAAGTCTGATTCACTGGTTTACTGGCAGATGATGGAGGAGCTGCGTGGCCTCTGTCGTAATGAGGTCTGGGCCCAAGCCGCGGAGTCGTCTGTTTACAGCCGCCCAGGAGAGAGGCATTGGAGTTGGTGCGCTCCACCAGAGTGCCAGAGGCTGTGTGGTACAACATCCAAGCCGGAGTCAGTGCTGCCCCAGTGTTCGCTTGGCAGAAGACAAGCCATATTGTGTTTGACTGCAGACTGCTGCAACATTCATGGACACAGGGACTTGGACCATATAGTTTTTGTGTGACTGTATTTTGCTGCTAATACATATGTACTTGCTAACTTATATGTGCTTTTTGTGTCTTGTGCTGTGTATGACTTGGCACTGACTTGTGTATGACACGTGTCTGTGTTGGTACTGTGTTTTGCATCTTGGCCCTGGAGTAATGCTGTTTCATTTGGATATAATCATGCAAGTTTATGCATGGTTGAATGACAATTAAACTTCAACTTGAATTTGAACTTGAATTTAAGGTAGCAGTTTTATTCAAGAGGATGGACACTGAGCTACTTAATCGCTATTGTAGGGAGAATAACAACTTTGTGTGCTTGACTAAGAATATTCAATCTAAATGCTACGTAAAAACTTCCTTACCACTGGTTTTGATTTAACTCCATCTCTGAAGAGTTCCCCGTTTAATTAAACTAGGTACTGAGTTATTCAGTGAATGTCATTGCTTCTCCTACATAGGGGTGGCAAGACCTCAAATGTTATGCTTTGGAAAGTTCTGCAAATTTTATTGGGACATTGTCAGTAGGTAGAAACCCAGATAGACCTGCCCTCTTGTTTGCAGATTTTTTAATAAGGTAATGGAAAATCAGGCATAATTTATTTCCAGAAAAATAATACTTAAATTTCCATCATTAATAATATTTGATCAGAACATCTTTTAAATATATAAATGTTTGCTACTCCAAGCTCAATGTTCAAGGGAACTCAGAAAAGTTAACAAGTGACAGGTTAAACATACTGTACACCTGTAATTGTAGTAGTTACACTTCTGGAATAGTTATAATTACAGTGCTGTGTCTTGCAGATGCTGTTATGGTCCCAGTGAACTCTGCCATTTACAATGTAGTTCCAAAGCACAATCAATGTAGCAGTTTCTTCGACAGTAATTGTTACTGTGAAAGTTTGCAGTTGTTATTTGCAGAATAGCAATGCACATCCACAGCCCAGCACTCCAGCCCAGTTCAGCTACTAGTCTTTCAAAGGACTCTTGAATTCTAAGAGGCTTTCTCCAACTGAATATGCTTTGATATGAACAGAATTATTTAACTACTGCATTAAAAAACAGCAGAAACTACTCAGACTTGGTCACTGCACTGATCTCACTTAAGTTCAAGTTCAAGTTTAGCTGTCACTTAACCATACATGAATAGTCAAATGGAATTGTGTTCCTCCAGGGCCAAGGTGCTAAACATAGAGCACGAGGCACACATAGTGCATACGTGATTTCAAAAAATAAATATATAGCCCAAGTCCCTGAGTGACATGTCCTGTAAACTGATTATGCTAATGGTAAAAAAAAATGCCATTTTTGTCAGTCTGCTGATGTACGTATGCAGGCACGTCAATCCGGCACGCAATCCGGCACGCAATCCGGCACGTCAATCCGGCACGCAATCCGGCACGTCAATCCGGCACGTCAATCCGGCACGCAATCTGGCACGTCAATCTGGCACGTCAATCCGGCACGTCAATCCGGCACGCAATCTGGCACGTCAATCTGGCACGCAATCCGGCACGTCAATCCAGCACGTCAATCCACCAGTCGAAAATTGAACCAGCTCCGAATAACGAGGCTAGCTCCCAACTGAGCATGGGCACCACGCTACGCTGCCTCTGGTGTCTCCTCTCCTGAACTGCAGTAACAGGCAAGCCCAGGTAGGCCTCAGTATAGCTGGGGTCAAGGGAAACAGAATTGCAGTATTTAACATTATCAATGTGCAACAGGGTCTGGTGATTGTAAGAGAAATGTCCAGGACAATCACATGCTGTTAAACTGCACGTCATCTTTGCACACCAACTCTGATGCCTTAGGTACCTCCTAGAGCATGCAGTAACAGATTCTACACCAAGTCCAGCTCCTTCAACTCTTCAGCCAATGAGCAGCTCACTGATACAGTAAACATGCAGTACTTGAAATTCTTACATCCAGCATTGTCTTGCGATCGTAAAAATGACATTTAAATAAGTCAAAAACACCTTTATTTGGACTCTGAGAGGCAGCTGCGTCCAAACGCACCACCACCTTACCAGAAGTCGGGTAACTGCCCTGAATTCCCCTAGAAACATTAACACACAGATTTAGATTATAAATTCATTAACTAGTTACTTTTAGGTGCAGATCATACCTAAGAACAAGCTTAACACGTTAGGTTGTGCGAGAGACCAGCTTCGGACGAAATTGTGCTCATTATAAAATTGTCCTGGAATCATCTGATTTCAATTGACCTTAAACGCTCTGATCTTTCCTAATTTAAGATGCACACCTAATGTTATCATTTGTTATAGAAATCGCATTTTCTTTTTTTGCTGGTGTAAGTGGAGGTTTTATTTTGTTTATGTCAAAAGGGATAAAAGTCCTGACTAGACAGCCTCAGAACTGAATGCAATTTTCTGAGTATGATTAAACACTAAAGAGTGTTGTCTTTAGCAGTCAGCTGGTGAGAGACTCATTGAAAGGGTACCTCAGTGATGACACTGCTGGCAACTCTCCGTTACTGGAGGCATCCATTTGCCATTGAATGACTTTCCCTACCTTGTGTTGGGGACCTCAAGGTAGAGAAAGTCATTTCCATCTGTAAAGACATTACTCCCATAGATTCTACCTGGATGCCTCCCAGACCTCAGGTTTGTCAAGGTTGTCATCACAGAGATGGGTGACATTCTGTGAGAGCAGCACTCTCATACCCAGCCACTTCTCACCGATGAGGCCAAAGTCAATTTAACTCAGTTTCCTGCCTACTCAGCCATTCCAAGCAGCCACATTGTCCGCATGTTCCTAAATCTGCTGCTGCCTGCTTCATCAGGAACAGTTTACCTGCAGTGCTGTCTTCATATAATTTAACTTGAATTGAAAGGCTGAGTGGAGATAGGAGCCCGCTGGAGCCGTCTCCCACCGAATTGCAGGTTTCCTCCCCCACCCCACTTGCCTTCACCATCCCCGACACACTGGATATTCTTCCTGGTATTTATCTCCTCGTTGAGAATGTATGGATTTCTCTCACTAAATCTCGAGGCACTTGTCCCATTCCTTGTGGCTATGAAGCCTTCATGTGTTGCTGGTATTTGGCTGACTGAGTATTCAAGGATTAACAATTTTCTTTGGAGAGGAATGTCTCAGGAGATGTGCAAATTTGGGTGAGATCTCACAGGGAATCGCACAGGTTTGAATTTGGTGTGTTTCTGTTCCATTATTGTTTGTGACAAAACCTGTGGGACATTTCTGCGATGTACAGGACCCCAAAACACATAAAAATAAATTCCTAGGCAACAGGGTTTGGTTTTGCTGGTATAAAACAGTTCAGTTGTATAAATACGGGACAACACTTTGTGCATTATAGGCATCTATTTTGGAGAGAAGAATAGAAGAATAGAAGAACAGGTGATTATTTAAAAAGTAAAAGATTGCAGCATGCTGTTGGGCAGAAGGACTTGGGAGTTCTTGTGCATGAATCAGAACTGTTTAGTTTACAGGTGCAACAGGTTATCAAAGAGGCGAATGGAAGGTTGCCCTTCTTTTCTAGAGGAATTGAATTTAAGAGCAGAGAGGTCATGCTCCAACTTTACAGGGTCTTTGTGTGGCCACACCTGGAGTGCTGTGTGCAAATCTAGTCTCCTTCATTCAGAAAAGTAGATTGGCTTTGGAGACGGTGCAAAGGAGGTTCACCAGGTTGATTCCAGAGATGAGGGGGTTAGCCTACGAGGAGAGATTGTTGCTTGAGATTATATGCGCTGGAATTCCGAAGAATAAGAGGGGATCTAATAGAAACACCTAAGATTATCCGAGGGTTGCATATGATAGAGCAAGAAAGTTGTTTACATTGGTGAGTGAGACTAAAACTTGGGGGCACGCTCTCAAGACTCAGGGGAGCAGGATTAGATTGGACATGAGGAGAAACTGCTTTCTCAGAGGGTAGTGAGCCTGTCTCCCTGGGAAGGAATGGAGGCTACCTCATTAAATACATTTAAAACACAGTTAAATAGAATTCTGTACTGCAGAGGAAGTAAGGGTTATGGAGAAAAGGGAGCTAGGTGAAGCTGAGTTCACAGTCAGCTTAGCCACGATCTTATTGAATGGCGGAGCAGGCTTGATGGGCCAGATGGTCTACTCCTGTTCCAATTTCTTATATTCTTATGTTCTAACATCTAACTCACTGGGAAGCTATATAGAGCCACCCTGCTCTTTTAAAACCCTGGAGCAGCATTGAAGACAAAGGAAAGTTTATTTTGGTTCTCTTGTTTGTTAAGTTGCTTCCTGAGTTTTAAATAAAGCTTGGTTGTGTAACCCACACCCTTGTGGAATAAAAGCCAGCTGGGGCTGAGTGCTTTCCAGCCGATTGTGTTGCCTTTATTCAGTGGCCTGGAAATGCTGAATTACGTCTGAGTACTTGGGAAGCTGAACAGGATGTGGGAAAGACAGATGAGGATGAACCAGGACAAGCAATTTTGCATTCCAGAGAATCTATGTTGGCTTTTGAGGCAGCTGCATTTGAAAAAAAAATCTGAATGGATTTTTTAATAAACCACAGCTTTCAGTAGAGAAGAATAACAAATGTCTGTTCTCAATAAGTGTAAATAAAATTTCTTTGCAGAGAAGGTGGTCTGACAGGAAGTATGCAGCATTTACATACAGAATGTCAAAGGTGATAATATGTTGTACAGAATTGTACCATTCAATGTCATTCTTATATGTTATCTATGATGATTTATGCCTCCTGATTGGGTATCAGCGTCTCAGTGCTGGTTTCTAATTGCAGACAGAGAGATGATCCCAGGACTCACATGTGCAGCTTAATTTTATGTAAGGACTGCAGTTTACAACTTTGGAAGTGGCATATGAAGGGTAGAGGTGGATCTACCCTCAGCTACAACTCCAGAGTGTTTTATTTTCTCTTTATTACAATGCGAACAAATCAGATGAGGTATCAAGAATGTCCAACATATTGCTTCCACTTCACATCGTAGACAAAGCTGAAAGTTCTTTCCAAATCTGTAGAGGGGAGTATAAAAGGCAAATGCTAAAATTAGAGAAAAAAATGGAAAGCGACAGGCTTTCTTTTTCACTATGCCTTTTGTTTTTAGAAAATATGCAACGGAGATTTTTCTGCGCCGTTAACCCTAATGTTTGCGATGTGAAACATGAACATTTGTGATTATAGCCTAAGCAGAAAATTTACAATTAGAGAAGATTTTTTTTGTGAACAAATCCTATCCATTTTAAAGACAGGCATTAAAGCATTTTGCAACTATGATAGCCTTTGACCTAAGAAATGATCAGATGAGTGTTGCTTGTCAATGAATAACAACAGGTTATTAATTGATCTAATTACAGTCGAGTCCCCATGTACAGATTTGATGACAGCACATTATTTTCCAGTCATTATTCGTGGGAATTTCATTTTTCCGTTTTCTTAATTCCCACTGCAGAGTATCACTTAATATTTTCCCATTGCTCTTTCTTCTCACAGTGTTGAGGTCAGATGTCAATTTTCATGTTACTGTGATTTCAGCACTTTATGGTTATATTATTCTCTTTAGTTTCTCAAGGAACCATTAAAATGAACCTGATAATAGATTGTACCTCTTTATACCTGTCAACAGTAGTCTTTCAATGCACCTAGTTCTCAACAAGCCAATAGGAAATAATATTTAGTATTTTTACTTTAATTTTTCTTCTCTGAACCAAACAGGATAACTTGTCTCTGAACTCTAATGAAGTCAAAGTTATTTAGGCATTCTTAAGATAAAGGATATCACTGTGTCTACGCCTGTAGAGCAAGATCAGGTACATCACAGCCAAGCACAGACACAAGCACTGTAACATCTCTGAGTGATCAATGTAAATGTTCAGCTTCTGGGAATTGTGTTGATTTTCATTCAAATTCAAATTTCACAACCTGAAAGTTGATACGAAGCAGAGTCTTCTTGATATTTATCTTCTAGCATAAAGATACTTATTGTGATTTTATTTCTGGTAAAACATCTCAGGGTGAATTCACTTTCTACTGGCAAGTGGGGGCTTTTCTTCTGTATGTGCAATAAAGGACTGAATCCAGTGTATAGAACAGGAGTTTGGCTCAACAGGATACATGGCAAAAATTCACCAATTTTAATTTGTGCTCCATTGCTCTGTGTGTCAATTACCCTGCCATATTTGTGATAGCTTCTCATGGCCAGCCTTTATTCATCAAGGAATTGAGTTTGAGAGTGTTGCAGATTTATAAGACTCTGGTTAGGCTGAACCTGAAGTATACCATTCAAATCTGATCACCCCTTACAGGAAGGATGTGGAGGCTTTGCAGAAGAGATTGATGAGGATGCTTTCTGGATTAGAGGGCATATGCTATAAGGAAAGGCTAGACAAACTTGTTAGACAAAACAGGATCTCCCAGTGGACACCCATTTTGATTCCATTTCCCATTCCCATTTCTAGATGTCAGTTCATGGTCTCCTCTATTGTCGCGATGAGGCCACACTCAGATTGGAGGAGCAACACCGTATATTCCATCTGTGTAGCCTCCAAACTGATGGCATGAACATTGATTTCTTGAACTTCCGTAATGCCTCCCCCACTTCATCATTTTCCATTTCCATTTTCTCTCTCTCACATTATCTCCGTAATTGCCCATCACCTCCCTCTGGTGCTCCTCACCCTTTTCTTTCTTCCAAAGCCTCTCTTATCAGTCCTCTCTTATCAGCTTCCCCCTCTCCAGGCCTGTATCTCTTTCAGCAATCAACTTCCCAGCTCTTTACTTCAACTCTCCCTGTTTCACCTATCACCTTGTGCTTCTTCCTCCCTTTCCCCAACCATCTTACTCTGACTCTTCATCTTTTTGCCTACAGTCCTGATGAAGGGTCTCGGTCTGAAACATGAACTGTTTACTCTTTTCCATAGATGCTGTCTGACCTGTTGAGCTCCTCCGGTATTTTATATGTGTTGCTAATTTATTTATCTATTTACTTATCTATCTATTTATTTACCTCTCATATCTATCTATCTGATAGATTGATTGAGAAACAGCACAGAATTGGCCCTTCTGGCCCTCTCAGTTGCTCTGCCTATCAGTCTTGCAATTTATTCCTAGCCTAACCACAGGATAATTTACAATGTCCAATTAACCCACCATTCATTATATCTTTGGACTGTGGGAAGAGACCAGCAGGTGGTCACTGGGAGGATGTACAGGCAGCAGGGGAAATTGATCCTGGGTTGCTGGTACTGTAAAGTGTTGTGTTAACCACTTTTCTCTGAAGGGAGATCTGATAGAG
Source organism: Hemitrygon akajei (assembly GCF_048418815.1). NCBI lineage: Eukaryota > Metazoa > Chordata > Chondrichthyes > Myliobatiformes > Dasyatidae > Hemitrygon > Hemitrygon akajei. The sequence goes on along the minus strand of NC_133133.1, from coordinate 55,365,643 downwards.
ATTTATAAAATTATGAGAGGCAAGGACAGATGATCTTTTTCCAGTGGTTGAAATGTCTAATGCTAGAGGGGATGCTTTTAAGGTGAGCGAGCAACAGTTCAGAGCAAATGTGGGGGAAGAGCTTTTTGCATAGACTGTGGAGAGTGCCAAGAATGCGTTGCCTGGTTTGTGGGGTTGGAGGTAAATACCCAGAGAGGCATTCAAGAGGTTCTTAGATAGGAAAATGAACATGCAGTAAATGGAACGATAGACATTGGGTAGACACAAGGGATTAATTTGATTATCTGGCACAACGCTGTGGGCTGAAGGATCTGATTTGTGCTGTATTGTTCTACATTTTATGTTCTAACCCATTCAGGTCCTTGGCTGATCAACCAAGCAGCAGTCTGTGGAATCCGGCTCCTGGAAACTTCACTCATTCATTGATAGGTAAATGGTTAGAAACAGAATTCATGTTTAAGGTTGCATATTTACTGTGTTCACAATTAAATGAATTGATTTGTAGATCATAGTCCCAAAAGTTACAATAAAACATAAAAATTCATTACAATAAAAATAAAAGTAGGTATCTTCCATATATGATAACCCATGGATTTAGCCAGTCATCTCTTTATTCAGTGGGGTTGCTGACAAGGCCATCATTTATTGTCCATTAATATTTTTCCTGGGAAAATTGGTGTTGAGCTGCCTTTTTGTATTTCTACCGTAGTTCATCAGATCAGTTTTGAAACTATGGATTTCTTGGCCTTTTCAGAGGTTGGTTAAATGTAAACAACACTCCCTATTCAAAGTAGTCCAAAATGGGGAAAAAGATAATAGCTTACTTTCCATTTTGGACATCAGTGAGCAGATGGGTGATTAACAACAATCCGCTGGTTTCATGGGAACCATTACTAATATTAACTTTATATTCCAAATCTTATTTAATTAACAGAATTTAAATTCCCCAGCTGCTGTGGTGGGATTTTAACTCATAATTCTGGATCACTTGCCCAGGCTTGTATTATCTCAGGTGAAACATTTCCAAAAAATATCAGTTTCGTATTAAATATCAGTGTCTAAACCATTAACCCAGTTCTTGATGGAGGACCTCTTCTTAGTCAGTCACTTGAGATTGAGGTACGGCAAAGGACTCCATATCCCACGGACTCTTTCCGTTACACTCCTCGAGCATTGATTACAGAAAGGAGAAGGCCACCTGCGACATTGCTTAAGTATAAAAATTCCCCAAGGCTGCACTTCCCTCCAGCAAATCTGAGTACTACTCAGCTCCTCTCACTTGCTCAATATATTGCTGTTCTCGCTCACACCAGCTCTTTCCCTCTTTTACTTTCTGTACAAGTGTGTTGTATTAACTAGTTATAAAAGAGTCTGTTTGACACCTGAACCAGTAAATTTCCAGGAACTCCAGAAACAGCTGCTAGATGAATGAATGTCATGAGTAAAAATACTTAGATTTGAAACACCATTAATTGACATGGGAATAAGAACCTCATTCTCGACTCCAAAATTGGCGCTTGCTTTTCAGATCAAAATTTCATTTCACTTCTTCCTTTTCTCACTGATTTTAACAGCTGACATGTGCAGAATTTCCTACTTTACTATCTTTGGTAAAGTATGCTGTAAGTGCACGTTTAACAGAAACACAGTAAATGTACAATATTTTTTTCATCATTAACCTTAAGCATCTTAAGAACAGATGTCAAATGCAGAATGCAATTTTCACAACTGTCTCCCAATAATAAATCTTAATTGCCCCTTCAGGTGAATATCCCTTGTTTCTCAGTCTGGTGTTTTATTTGCAGACCATTGATTTCTCTGACTGAGGTTAACAGTCCAGCGCCAGTTACTGCTAACTTACAGGCTGATCCATGTTATGCCTGTTGTCCTTGGTGAACTGGCCTGACGTCACCCAGAACTCATTTTGGTCAGGAACTTTGGAGCCACCTGAAAACAAAAATACCACTTTATCAGATGGCTATTTTGAAGTGGAAGTGTATTTCTGTTCACCAATTTGCTCTAAGATTCAAACTTGTTTAGGAGGTACTTTAAAATCTTGAGTATAAACGTGATCACAATTCCCGCAAGCATCACTGTATAATTATGGGTTCACTCCATTGAGGCAGAGCTTCAGCTGGATAACATTTCAGTCTGGTTACCTATCCGTTCCCACTCCTTCCACATTCCTACTTTTTTTATAAGGTCCTGATAGAAAACCATGGTGTCTCTACTGATTAATCTTGATTTGAGTATGCCACTTGACTTATGGAGGATGCTTCACCTGGGCACGGGTATGTCAATCATTTGGAGTATTCTCTTCACTGGAGGAGCTGAAGGGTTAATTCACTGACAGCAGACATTAAAGTCTGCAAAGATATAAAGCTAAAAAATGCCATCCTTAACATCTCCGTTGTTTGTCGAATAGAAAGAAAATGAATAGCGCAGTCGCAAGGTGTTTGAGGTTACTTTGGGTCCTAATGCATGCCAATATTACTGTGCTGAACTTGCTGTGCCCTGTGTGCTGCAGGCTGCTTCTTTTAGCTGTGTCATAGGCTGCCTACGTGAATAACAATGTGCTGCTCTGAGCTGTCTCCTGACATCAATCACTCTTTAATCTACCCTGTCAGGCTCAAAGAGATGCAGGAAGGAAGTGTTGGGTGAATTAGAATGAAAGCCAAGCTGACTTGCCTTGAACTCTTTAACATTGTCTCACATGCTTCTTCCCGTATGGGCAAAAATCAATACAGAGTTAATTCAATCTCCAGTGATCGGCTGCAGTGGAGAGAGGCTGGTTTGGTTAATTGAGAATATTTCATGCTTATTTCTAGCTTTCTCAATGATGTTCCAATATTGAATTAATCTGTAAGTCAGGTTGTTTGAAACTATAAAACTCTAACCTAAAATCATCCATAAAATAAAATGCCAAATTAATATTATCCATGCCCATACCCTTCAGACTCTATCATGCAAACTAACTAATGTAATATACAAATTGACTGGTTCATTATACAGATTGACCTAAGTATTAAACTGCCTGGTTGATATTTTATACTGATTGATTGGTGTATTATACAGACTAGTGAGTGTTTTATTCAGATCGGCTTATATTTCAGGCTAAGTGACTGGCATTCTATACGTTGCCCAGTAAGTCTCATTTTGCTTTTTTCCTATTCTGTATCTATTTTACATTTTCATTATGGTAGTTATTTTCACCTCCAGTAAAAAAACAAAAATTGATATCACATTATGAAACTTCTAATGGATACTTCCCTACTGCACCAGGTAGGAATGACTGACATATTGGTAGTTGCCAGCAATACCAAATGCTCCAAATTTCTCCACAAACTTCCACAAATTTCTAGTTTACACATTCTGCAGAAAAAAAATGAAGAGAAAAAGAAAAAATAATTAAAACAAAACAGGTGAGGCTAAACACCTAGTAAAAATCCAATATTGACTTTTTTCCTCCGTTGAGGGAGTGGGTTGTGTTTTTATTACAAGGTACTGGAGAGCTTCAGTGGGGTGAAGGAATGGCAAGGGTGTGCTGTAGCTTTCTGCATATTTACTGGAGTCAGGAACCTCTTTCATACCCCGCCCTCCCCTAAAATCTTAGCAGCAGTAGTTTATGTGAAGCTATGACATAATGTCACTGGAACATGATAAACTGATCTAAGTGTGACTGATCTCAGAATACCAACCCTTCGATAGATGCACAAAGAATTCATTCATAGCGCCGACGTCTCAGACAAACACTTGCGTACTCAAGTGGCAAAAAGCTGTTAGTTTTTCAGTCAGATCCAAAATGATCCAATGATGATTCAGATTCCATTTGTTATGACTCTGATTAAAATTGAGAACTGGGGGCATTTATTTATAACACATGAAAACGGTGGTGCTTTTTCAAAATTCCAATCTGGATTGACCTGGCTGCACTCTGCACCTCAGTCGTTTCTGTTACACCAAAAATTGGCTTGTGATGGTTCCTATCCCTCAAGTTGACTTTTGTTCCTATCCCTCAAGTTGACTTTTGTTCCTATCCCTCAAGTTGACTTTTGTTTGACAGATTGTGATGGAAAAAAGTAAGTCTGCAGTTCACCCACCATTTCGAATGGTACATGATGTATGAAGAAGTCCTAATTTATTTCCACCAGCTTTTATGACAGGGATACCCAATATTCTGAGCAGTCCTAGCTCACAAGGCACTACATTTGTTCAGTAATTGGGAGATTAAGATGCATATTGCAATAAAAAACCAGGCCTACAAATAAGCAATTAAACATGATCTTGTGATCTAGTTTGATGCCACTGTAGACAGATAGGTACATAGTGATTAGCTTGGCGGTTTACAGAGCAGTTTTTCCGGCGAATGCTTCAATTTGTCATTACTACTGGCTTGCTGGGAGCACTGGGGTTTCTCTGCATTTCCTGGAATGCTGTCAGAGACTACAGAGTTAATCTGTCCACTTCTCTGAGCGAGGCTGTGTCCACACGCTCTCTACCAGCTGTAATCCTAGCTGCCCACCTTTCCTGCCACTGCTGCTGAGTCAGCCAGTGCTAATTGAAGCTGGGTATTCTTTGGATTGGCAGGTGGCGGCAGTCAGTCTGACGTGGGGCAAACAGATCAGGATGATAAGATGTTGAAGTACCTCTCACTCTCTCGTCCCCACTCAGAAATCCAAGTAACATATTAACCTAATGACCTAATTTGAAATCACAGAATAATCATCATTTCTCTGGAGGTGAAGTTCATGTTTTAACTTACACACTATAAATAGAATAGGTGGGGGTATTAAGGGGATGGGAAAGAGGTGGCGAAGGATTGAACTATAAACAGCAGGAGGGGTGATGACATAATTTTCCAAAATACATAAACAGTTTCCTGCTTCCAGGGGAACACAAACTGAAGCATCCTTGAACATGCATTAGTCTGACAACACTGACGTACATGCCGTGAGTAAGGTGCCACAGAAATAGGTGCCCACTGACACACGCATGACAAGAATTAAATATAGTTAAGCAGGCGTTCGGCCAAGAAGAAGCACTTCGCTGGGCTGCACGGTGCTGTATCCAGCCCGCGGCCTGTACTCACTCCAGGGCCCCACCTGCCCGTAATTAATCTTTCCAAAAGTGGAGAGCCAAATGAGCTGACCCTCTCTTTCTGAGATCTGTGCCTTGTCCCTGTCAAGGGATTTTGAACAGCTCTGGAAGTCTCTAGTAGAGAAACTTAATACTTATTCAAATAGAGAGAACAATTTAAAATTCAGAAGAATAAATTTCATCAAAAGCACTGACAAATATACTGACAATTAATAACTCAGACACTTTGCTTCTTGTGCATGATTTGTGACTTCATTTAAATGACTCATGTCAGTAATTATCTGTCAGAGTATATTCTGTCAATCACGTCTGTGCTTATTGAAGCTCGCATCTGTCTCAGTGTGGGTATAATGTCAGTGTGTCTCTGAAGTAATTTGTATTTGTCTCAGTGAGTACTTTGTTCAGTGCCTATTATGTGAGTATTTACTATGTCAGTGTATCCTGCCTCATTGTGTATGTGTCTTAATGACTGCGGTCACCATTCGGTAGAAAGCTGAGGGATAGAAGTGAAGTACATGTGGACCCTATCTTCAGCACTTAAGTGTCCTCCCACTAGTCTCAGTGGCAGATAACTCTGAGACATCCTGGGCACGGTACCATTATGGCTGGTGGTTTGCTACTGAACCATTGGCTACCCATAAGTAAAATCTGGCTCACTGTAACATTAACATAGTCATACAGGAACACACTGATAAAGCTAAATATGAATACAAGCATCTAATGAAACAAGTATACATTGCCACATTTGTACAATCAGAATATACACCATATACATACTGAAGCAGGTAGCAAGAACCAAGGCTCAACTAGAACAAGAGGGAACTGAGTACGAATATGGTGGTTGACAGTGTTGTTAAGAAGGCGTATGGAGTGTTGGTATTCATCAACCATGGGACTGAGTTCAAGAGCTATGAGGTAATGTAACAGCTATAGGTAGACCCCACTTGGAGTACTATGTTCAGTACTGGTCACCTCACCACAGGAAGAATGTGGAGTGAGAGAGTGCAGTGGAGATTTACAAGGATGTTGCCTGGATTGGAGGGCGTACCTTATGAGAATTGGTTAATTGAACTAGGCCTTTTCTGCTTGGAGCAATGGAGGATGAGAGGTGACCTGATAGAGGTGTATAAGATGATGAGAGGCATTGGTCGTGTGGATAGCCAGAGGTTTTTTCCCAGGGCTGAAATGGCTGACATGGGAGGGGGGCATAGTTTTAAGGTGCTTGTAAGTAGATACAGAGGGGATATCAAGGGTAAGTTTTTCACACAGAGAGATGTGGGTGCATGGAATGCACTACCCGTGATGGTGGTGGAGGCAGTTACAATAGGGTCTTTAAAGAGATACATGGAGCTTAGAAAAATAGAGCGCTATGCGCTAGGGGAATTCTAGGTGGTTTCTAGAGTAGGATACATGGTCAGCACAACATTGTGGGCTGAAGGGCCTGTAATGTGCTATAGATTTCCATGTTCTATGTTTTAATACAGATACAGACTGAAAGTGAAACACATTAATAGCTCACTGATATTAGTATACAGTAAACCAGGTTCACTTCAGCACATGCTAAATCAACTTATTCTGATAGAACAGTGTGTTGATATCATTTGGTACCAATATTAAATAGATAAAGAAAGAAACAAATACAGGCTGTAGAGGCTAGATACATAACGGTTTTGTAATGCAATGAAAGCAAAACAGAGGCACACACACGCACATTGAAATTGGTTCACAATGAAACAAATAAGAAGTGGTACAAAGATAAAGGAGAGAGCACACACTGACATATGAATACTGAAATGAGTTCTATCGGTACATACACAATATTGAAGTATTATTGAATAAGCAGCCAATTTTCTTTCATCTGGTCTTTTGCCATTGTTGAACATTCAGTCAGTTCTAATGCCTACTGTGATGTCTAACCTGGTCCAGCTTGTCTGGAACTTCTCTTCATCCATCCACAGAGCTCAGGAGGTTGCTGTTGGTAAAGGTGGCGGTACTCTACCCAACTGACAAGAGTTGTTGGGAATTATAAGTATTGCTATTCCCAACTAGCAAGTATACTGATATACCCTTACCTAGATGATTGACAGTTTACTGGTGCATCAGAAGGCAAGAGATTTGTCTAAAAACATTACTTACAATAATTTTTCTGAAGCAAATAGTGGTAAACTATCGCCGTAGGCAGGTGGTGGTGAGGCTGGTTCAGGGGATGAGCTGTGCTGGGGCATTATGAGTTACAGTGTGTTTGAGCTGGGATTGTGGACAGAGGCCGTATTACTGTCGGAGATGGAGTGAGCGATTTGGAGAGGAGTTAATGTGGAAGGGCTTTGATGCCTGTCCACCTAACTTGGGTGCGAGGTTGGATCACTCCAAGTGCCGAAGCTGATTTGGTGAGATTGAGAACAGCTTCAGGCTGGGTGGCCTGGTGTCTCGCTGCGCCTGGATCCCGGCCCTGGAAAGTGGCCCTACCTGGTGCTTGGACAGTTTAAATGTTGGCCCAAATAGACTGGAAGCCCGCGTGCTGTGACTGGAGGTGAGGGCTGGGCTGACTTTGCTCGCTCTCCTGAGAATGTTTATTCATTTCTCCGTGGGAACGAGGCTGTGAACTGATCCAGCTGCTGTGCACCTCTGCTGAGTTGGTGTGATGTTCCGGACACCAAGGCTTGGGCCTACTCCGGCTGCTCCAGGAGCAGATATGTGACTCAGTCTAGTTTGGGATGTTGTCGGCTTGCTTCTGTTGTTTGCGTGATGTGTGCTTTTCTCTCTCTATCTCTCCGCGCAATCGTTTTTGGTATTTTTTAAAAATTGGGTTATTCGGGTTTCTTGCTTTGTAGATGCCTGTAAGCAGACAAATTTCAAAGTGTTTAATTTATACATTCTTTGATAACAAATGTGCTTTGAATCTTAATAGTAAGTACGATGTAAGTACGTATATAGGTATCAGGTCAGCAATGTTGTTGCTTACACAGGCACAGGCAGCAGAAAATACTTGTTGGGATCACTCTCCCTTCCTGCAAAGAGTAACAACAGCCTGTAAGTAAAGAATAATGTTGGCCATAGAGTCATACAGGATGGAAAGAGACCAGTCATCCCATCTAGTCCTTGCTGACCATGATTCCTATCGAGGCTAGTCGAGGCTGTACTTAGCTTGAGTGCCTTTTAGATGTTGTTAATATAGCTGCCTCAATCACTTTCTCTGCTAACTCATTGTGTATACTGCTTGTCCTCTTGGCGAAAAAGTTGCCCCTTGGGTTCCTATTAAACCTCTCTCCTCTTACCTTAAACCTATACCTTCTCATTGTTGATTCCGCAACCCCAGGAAAAAGACCGTGCACATTCACCTTACCTGTCCCCTCATAATTGTATACACCTCTATTAGATCATCCCCTATTCTCCTGTGTTCCAATGAAAAGGTCCCAACTTGCTCAACCTCTCCATAACTCAGCCCCATGAGTCTTGGTAACATACTCGTCTCTTCTGCATTTTTTTTCAGCTCAATTGCTTCTTTCCTGTGGCAGGGTAATTAAATATTTCAAAGCAATATTTCAAATGCATTAACAACATCTTGTACAACTGCAACATAAGATCCCAGCTTCTATATCCATTGCTCTGAATAATGAAGCCCAGCACACCAAAAGCCTTCTTTACCACCGTGTCTCACAGGGAACAAAGTACTTGTACTCCTACATTGCTCTGTCCACAGCACTCCCCAGGGCTGTATCATTTTCTGTGAAACTGCTACTCTCATTTGTCTTCCCAAAATGCAACACCTCTTATTTAACTGACTAAAACTGCACTCGCCACCCCTTGGCCCACTTACCCAGCTGATAAAAATGCTGATAACCAGATTCACTGTCAATGAAACTGCCTATTTCAGTCCCATCTGCAAATGTACTAACCATGCCTTGTATATGTTATCTAAATCATTGCTATAGATAATAGATAGCAATGGGCCTGGCACTGACCCAATGGTCAAGTCAAGTCAAGTCAAGTCAAGTTTATTGTCATTTTGACTATAAACTGCTGGTACAGTACACAGTAAAAATGAAACAACGTTCCTCCAGGACCCTGGTGCTACATGAAACAACACAAAACTACACTAGACTATGTGAGACAGCACAAGGCTACACTCGGCTACATAAAACAACATAAAAACTGTACTAGACTACACACCTGCACAGGACTACATAAAGTGCACAAAACAGTGCAGGGCAGTACAATAATTAACAAACAAGACAATAGGCACAGTAGAGGACAAATTACAATATAATAATAAATGGTGTAGATGTCAGTCTAGACTCTGGGTATTGAGGAGTCTGATGGCTTGGGGGAAGAAACTGTTACATAGTCTGGTTGTTAGAGCCCGAATGCTTCGGTACCTTTTGCCAGATGGCAGGAGGGAGAAGAGTTTGCATGAGGGGTGTGTGGGGTCCTTCACAATGCTGTTTGCTTTGTGGGTGCAGCGTGTGGTGTGAATGTCTGTAGTAGCGGGAAGAGAGACTCTGATGATATTCTCAGCTGACCTCACTATCCATTCTGTAAAATAACCATCCACCATCACCTTCTGCTTCCTACTGTTAAGATAAATGTGTATCCAATTAGCTTCCTCTCCCTAGATCTCATGAGATCTAACTTTCCATCGCAACGTACCATGTAGAACCTTATCAAAGTCCATATAGATTGTATACTGCCATGTAGTCATCAATCTTCTTAGTTAACTTCAAAAATCTCAAATTTGTGATACATATCTGACCAATGTAATTATACCCGTGTACTTATAAGAGATAACAAAATGAGTAAAAGTGCACATGATGCTTTGTTAAGGTCAATGTGCAGATATTCACAATAAAAATGATATTGCTGTCTCTGTATTTCTCAAGACACACCACAGAATGCTCAACTCAGCCTAAAAGATGTTGGAAACAGAATAACCTCTCTCACATAATTGTACTAAACTGGATGAACAAAATGTTATTATTCATTAGGCTGGTGGGACAGACAGAATTCCATAGGGGTATGGTGAGTTATTCATTACAGATCCAGCAGGAATTACTCACTGTGGTTAGACAGCCTAGTATATTCTTTTTCCACGTTAATTAAAAAAGTACAAAACAAAACATATTTGGTTATTTTGAGTTCTGTCTATTGCACATAAATACTGTACATAACATTATGCTTATGGTCTTTCAAACGATATAGTCACTGTCACTGAAGCAAAGCAATAACTTATATTTATGCTCCGACCTTCACATCATTATCACTCAGAAATTTAGTTCAATTCGATTCAAGTTTAATTGTCATTCAACCATACATAAATAGCCATAAATACAGGCAAACTAGACGGCGTTTCTCCAGGGCCAAAGTGCAAATCACAGTACCAACAGTCACACACAGCACAAAGCACACATAGCATATACAAGATATCAAACACATGTAAGATTATCAGTAAAGTACAGCCATGCAAGAAAAAAATCATCCAGAGGTCTGCAGTTGATCACAACACAGCTTGTCTTCTGATGAGTGAATACTGGAGTGAGGGGGAGGGGGGAAGCCACACCGACCCCAGCCTGGACACTGTGCCACACAGCCCCGGTGGAGCACACTGGCTTCAACGGCCACTGGCTCCTTCCTGACGGCTGTAAACAGATGACACCAGGGCTTGAAGCTCTGAGTCCATGAATGCTGCAGAAATCTGCAGTCGACCACAGTACAGTTTGTCATCTGCTGAGTGAATATCGGGGCTGCAGCACTGACTGCAGCCTGGATACCGGGCCACACTGCCCCGGTGGAGTGCATTAGCTTCGTGCTCTCGCCTGACGGCTGCAAACAAGTAACACTGCAGCTTGGGGCCTAGTCCTTGCTACGACCAAGGCCGTGAAGCTCCCCCACCGTCAGCCACTAAACCAGTGAACCAGACTCGCGGCATTCCACATTACCAACGTCCAAAAGGGACTTCCAATCTTAAGAAAAATGACTAAGATGGTCACTCACTATTAGACTACACTGACTCCTCCGAAGCCTCTCTGATGTAGGCAGGAATACAATCAGCTCCAAGCCCAGCTCCTTTGGTTTCTCCACCGATGAGCTACTGTGCTGATGGGGTAGACCTGCAGTACTTTAAGTTCTTAAGTTGGCATCCAGATAGTCACAGGTCAGGAAATAAGATAATTCTGGACAGTAAAGCAGCCCCCAGAGGGGGCGGAGTTCAGGAGTTACAAGGTAACGTTATCGCTCTATGAAACTCTGGTTTTATACAGTATCACGTATACAGTATCCAGTTCTGATCACCTCATTATCGGAAGGATGTGGAAGCTTTATTGAAGGTGCAGAGATTTTCCTTGAACCTGCCTGGGTTAGAGAACATGTTTTATGTGGAAAAGTTGAGCAAGCTAGGACTTTTCTTTTTGGAGTGAAGGAAAATGAGAGGCAGCCTGATAGAGGTGTATAAGATGATAATAGCCATAGGTATCGTGGCTGCAGGTGCCTTTTTCCTAGGGTGGCAATGACTTTTACTATGAGTGGAGAAAATGTCAAAGATAGGTTTTTTACCCAGAGACTGTTATGTTTCTGGAATACTGCCAGCGGTAGTGGTTGAGGTTGATACATTAGGGACATTTAAGAGATTGTTAGATAGCAAATGATGGAATGGAACATGGAGGGCTATGGGCTATGTAGGAGGGAAAGATCAGGTTAATCATGGAGTAGATTTATATATGTAGGTCAGCACAACGTAGAGTCAGAAAAAATACCACACCAAAGCAGGCCCCTCAGCCCATCTGTTCTGTGCCAAACCACTTAAACTGCCTACTTCCATCAATGTGCACCCGGGCCAGAGCCTTCCACACACTTACCATCCATGTAACTATCCAACATTCGCTTAACCACTGAAATCAAGCTCACATGCACCACTTGCACTGGCAGTTCATTCTACACGCTCAAGACCCTCTGAGTTAAGAAGTTTCCCCTCATGTTCCCTTTAAATTTTTCACTTTTCACCCTTAACCCTTGACTTCTAGTTGTAGTCCCACCCAACCTCAGTGGAAAAAGCCTGCTTGCATTTACCCTATACCACTCATAATTTTGTACACCTCTATCAATCTTATGCATTCCAAGGAATAAAGCCCTAACCAATTCAATCTTTTTTTTTATAACATCTTGGTAAATGTTCTCTGGACTCTTTCAACCCTATTTACATCTTTCCTGCAGGTAGGTGACTGAAACTGCACACAAGACTCCAATTTAAGCCACACCAACTTCAATATAACATCCCATCTCCTGTACTAAATATTTTGATTTATGAGGGTCAATTTAGGACCCTATCTACCCTGTGCCACCATTTTCAACAAATTATGGACCTGTATTCACAGATCCCTTCATCTACTGCACTCCTCGGTGTTCTACCATTCTCTCTGTAAGACCAACCCTTGTTGGTCGTAGTGAAGAGCAGCATCTCACATTTACCTGCATTAAATTCCATCTGTCTCTTTTCCAGATGGTCAAGATCCTGCTGCAAGCTCTGATAGTCCTTCCTCGCTGTCCACTACACTCCCAATCTTGGTGTGATCTGCAAATTTGCTGATCCAGTTAACCACATTATCATCGAGATAATTAATATAGACAACAAACAACAGCAGACCAAGCACTGATCCCTGAGGAACTCCACTTGTCACAGGCCTCCAGTCCAAGAAGCAACCATCTACTACCACTCTCTGGCTTCTCCCAAAGTGTAATCCTATTTACTACCTCATCTTGAATGCCGAGCGACTGAAACTTCTTGACCAACCTCCCATGTGGGACCTTGTCAAATGGCTTGCTAAAATCCATGTAGACAACATCCATTGCCTTGCCTTCATCAACCTTCCTGGTAACTTCCTCAAAAAACTCTGTAAGATTGGTTAGACATGACCTACCAAGCACAAAACCATGCTGACTATCCTTAATCAGCCCGTGTCTATCCAAATACTTATGTGTCCGGTCCCTTAGAATACCTTCCAATAACTTCCCCACATCTGATGTCAGGCTCACTGGCCCATAATTTCCTGGTTTAATTTCAGAGCCTTTCTTAAACTGTAGAAAAACATTAGTATCTCACCCGTCACTAAGTATGATTTAAATATCTCTGCTAGGGTTCCTGCAATTTCTGCTCTTGCCTCCCACAGGGTCCGAGGGAACACCTTGTCAGGCCTGGGGAATTATCCACCCTGATTTGCCTCGACATCAAACCCCACCTCTGCTGTAGTCTGTACAGGATCCATGACCTTGCAGCTGTTTTGCCTCACTTCTACAGACCCTGTGTCCATCTCCTGAGTAAATATGGATGGAACAAAGCCATCTAAGATGTCTCTCTTTTGGCTCCACCATTCTGATCTTCCAGAGGACGAATTTTGTTCCTTACAATTATTTTGCTCTCAACATGACTGTAGAATTCCTTGGGATTCTCTTTCACCTTGTCTGCTAGGGCAACCTCATGCCTTCGTTTAGCCCTCTTTAAGTGTTCTCTTGTATTTCTTACACTCCATAAGCACCTCATTTGTTCCTACCTGCCTATACCTGCTATGTACCCCTGTTTTCTCTTAACCAAGACCTCAATATCTCTTGAAAACCAAGGTTCCGCAAACCTGTTAGCCTTGCCTTTTATGCTGAGAAGCACATACAAGCTTTGTACTCTCAAAATTTCACTTTGAAGGCCTTCCACTTACCAAGCGCACCTTTGCCAGAAAACACCCTGTCCCAGTCCACACTTGCCAGATCTTCTTATACCATTGAAATTGGTCTTTCTCCAATTTAGAATTTCAATCTGCAGACTGGACCTATCTTTTTCCATATTTACTTTGAAACTAATGGCATTATGATCACTAAAGGCAAAGTGTTCCCTACACAAACTTCTGTCACCTGCCCTGTCTCATTCCCTAATAGCACATCCAGCATCATAAACTCCCTCTCATTGGATTTCTATGTACGGATTAAGGAAACTTCCCTGAACACATTTGACAAACTCTATCTCGCCTAGTCTGACTAGTAACGCCACCCCTCCAAACTCACGGTAAGGATAAGTGAACCACCATCAATATCCTCTCCCAGATCAACATCCCGATCACTGAGGCCCACACTATATTCACGCAGGTACATCAGGCAGGCTAAGTAGTTCACATGGCTGCCAGCAGGCTCCCGATGTAGACGTTCTGTTCCAAGACAGTCGTGAGAAGAGATTATCAGATAAACAGAAAAAACCCCTCTTCAATGTTGTGTTCAAAGCCTCCTAGAAATAATGGAAATCCCCAATGAATCTAAGAAATTGCCAATGAATTCCGGGAATCCCCCGGCCCATGAATGCTCAAAGTGGAAAAGGAATTTTGTGATTGTATTGAAAACTTCAGGTCTATTATCAGAAGCAAACAGAAACCCTGCAAAACGGTTATCAGGTTCTACATAGGTATCACCCAAATCACGCAGGGTGATTTCTACTCTATCACATTGGTGAGGTCACCTCAACGACTTAAAGAAAGAGGAACCAAGACGGTTGGGTAAGACCGGTAAAAGATGTACGATCTGTGCAAAACAAGCAACAGTAGTAGAGTTGTTTTCACTATGTTACTAATTAAATTGAGATGCTTTCACTTACAGAGCTGGGGTAAAAGGGAAAGAAAGATCCCAGAGATATTTTCTGACTTCACTCTTCCAGCTGGGAGTAGAACCTATTTTTGAGTGCTTTGGAGAATTGGGCATGTAAAATTGGAAAATCACCATACATGTTAAGGGCAATATAGCATCTGAAAAATGGGTAAATTTGGTTAGATGTATTTATGAACAGAAACAGTGATGAAAGCGGAAAGATTTTCTTTTCCATTATATTTGGTTAATGGGCCGGGGATGTACACGGAAAGAGAACATTTTTACTCCCTTGTTGATTGGAGTCAGCTTTCACAGCCAGAGATTAATTTCTCTATTGTTCATGTTGCAGCTGAATCCTGAGGAACATCCTGATGGTTCGCCAAGAAACATTTGGATCAAGATTTCTTGAGAACTTCAGTTAAAAATATCCAGTTTGCAATTTTTTGTGCCTCAGGGCACAGTCTCCTTGCTTCGTGATTTAATATAAACACAAACAGGAAAGAATGAGGAGAGACTTTATACAAAAGCTCACAACCCTGAAATTATTCCCATTCCAAGATAAACATTTGAACAGATATTTCCTTTAACCGAGGTACAGGGGAGCTCGTCAGGTTTGCATGGCATCTTAATGTTTTCTCCTGGGAGTGCATGGGCAATTGAATTTGTTTTATTAAGCATGTACTGTATATCCTTTCAGTGAAAGTTTACACCTTTGAATCACTCCCTATTTTGTATCATATTCCATCAAGTGCTCCTGGTAAGTTGCAATTATTGTGGTCTGTGTTCAGTTTACTAGATTGTGCTAGTTTCTTTGTTTAATCTATGCTGTGCAAAGTCCTCTATCTGCATTTGTTCAGGGTTCTCTCGATTCAAAGGCTTTGCTGGATTTCCTATTAGCTGTGCAGTATTTATTTTATTTTGGGTTATGGTATATTTTCTCTTAAGTGGAGTTCCAGTGCTTTTCTGCTGGTGCATGCTGTGTGCTTAAGTTGCGATAATTATCACTTTTATATGATTGCCATTGGATATTTCCATGGATATTTGGCCACTAGTTGCAGAACGTGGGAGAATTTGATAGAAATGGAGAAGATAATAGGTCACAGTAAAAACTAGTGGGGGAAATGACATAGACTCAATGGGCCAAATGGTCTCCATCTATGTTGTAAAGAAATATGGAAATACAGCAATCTCTTTCTTCTTTAGACCAGCGACTGAGTGTCTTTAGGTCGTGGATCTTTCATCATATTCCCTAATTCTTTTTTCAATACCCTGAACGCAATATTGTAGACATCAGCTATCTTAGTTTCTGGAAATAATGCCACAGATTCCTATTTCTCGACCCTGCTACGATTAGTGTGAATTGCCCCCAGTATGCAGCTGAGAGTATCTGGAGAGAACCGATTGGAATAGGGCGAAGATAGGTAGTGCTCAAAATTAGCAGAGGAATAGAATTGCGCTGAGAGACAGCATAGGTTCAATGGTTCCAAATGGCCTCCTTTTACATCATAAGGAAATATAGCGGTGTACAAAATTAAGGGAGGGAAGTTTAGGGGAGACATCAGGGGTAAGTTTTTTACACAGAGGGTTGTGAGTGCCTGGAATGACTTGCCAGGGATGGTGGTGGAGGCTAAAACATTAGGGGTATTTAAGAGCCTTTTGGACAGGCACATGGATGAAAGAAAAATGGAGGGTTATGGGGTAGTGTGGGTTTAGTACCGGTACTTTTTTTTAGGGATTATATGGGTCAGCACAAAATGGAGGGCTGAAGGGCCTGTACTGTGCTGTAGTGTTCTATGGTTCAATGGTTCTATGGTTCTAGTCCCATTTTAGATCCATCATAGATCCTCTTGAATATGATCTTTGATAATCTTTTAAAACTTATTTTTCAGGATCCAGACTTTATTGCGCATCCTTAATTCCTGCTAAGAAAATGGTGGTGAGCAGCTGTTTTGAAGCATTGCTGTACTCCTAGTGGAGTTACTCCCATGGTGCTGCTGGATAGACAGTTTGAGGGCTTAAACCCAGCAATGATGAAAGATAGTGATATCTTTCCAAACCAAGGTCGTATGCAGCTTGGAAAGAAACTGACAGGTTTCGGCCTGAAACGTTGACTGCTCGTTTCCACGGATGCTGCCCGACCTGCTGAGTCCCTCCAGCATGTTGTACGTGATGATTTGACCACAGCATCTGCAGTGTACTTTGTGTTTACTTGGGGTTATTCCCACGTTTTTCTCTTTTATCATGTTAGTGCTGCGTGGGGAATTGATGGTTGGGTCGGTGGGTGGGATACTCTTTGTGCTGGATGGCGTTGAGCCACTTGAGAATTGCTGGAGATTCACTCTATGACATGCCTTATATATGTGGGCGTTAGGAAGTGAATCATTTGGCACAGAATCTTTGGCCTCTGATTCAATCTAGTAGCTGTGGCATTCTATAGATGGTTCAATTCAGATTCTGGTTAATGGTGACCCTACAGAAGACTGAAGGTGGGTGAACTAGTAACATGCAAATAAATGTCAAGAGTAGGTGGTGAACACTCTCTATTTAGGGGAAGTGGCCCTTTCCAGGAACTTATGTAGAACAAGTGTTATACAGCGACTTGTGAGTCAACACAAGAACAGTGGCTTGGGCCTATTAAATGCAGACTCTGTGTGAAGAGCTGCAAATGCGATTGAATGTTGTGAAATCATCCTCAGCAATGATCTCATGAAGTAAGGAGGATGACCGATGAAGTAGGCTGAATCTACTACATCACCTTGCAAAAGTCCCACAGTGATGTCCTGGGGATTTTGGGGGAACAGCCTCCAGTAACCATGACCTTCATTTTTTTCTGTCAGCTATGATCTCGGTCATTGGATTTGTGTCACTCTCAAGCTCATTGTTAACAAGGCTGCCTGATTTCATATCCATTCATATTGATGTCAGGGGCAGCCATTCTCACTTCACCTCTGCAATACGGCTCCTTGATGCGTGTTTGGACCAGAGAAGAGTGCTCTCGGTAAAACCTAAACTGACATCAGCAAACAGGTATTGGTAAGAAATCACACTTGGTATCTCTGTTGATAACATTTCCTTTCACTTTACTGATGACTCAACAACATCTCAAGTTCCGTCACTCTGGTGCTCAGCACGTTGCAGTTCACGTTGCTGACTCACGACTGCGCTGCCAGATCCAGCCCAAACCGTACCATCAAGTTTGCTGGTGATACAACAGTGATTGGCCTCATCAACAACAATGAACGGGGGTGGGGGGGGCATGTCAAATGGTGTGAGGAGAACAATCTGAGTCTCAGTGTCGGCAAAAAAGATGATTGTGAGCTTTGGAAAGGCGCAGGTCGATCTCTCTCCATTGCATGGCTTTGCTGTGGAGAGAGTGAAAAGCACAAAGTTCCTTGGTGCGCACGTAATGGATGATCTAACCTGGACCCACCGCACCTCCTCGTCAGACAAGAAGACACAGCAGCCTCTACACTTGCTGAGGAGACTGAGATGTGCGAAGCTCCCTGCCCCCATTCTAACATTATCGAGAGTGTCCTATCCGGCTGCATCATTGCATGGTACAGAAGCTGTAAGGCATCGGACCACAAGACCCTACAGAGGACAGTAAATACTGCCAAGAGGATTACTGGGGTCTCTCTCCCCCTTATTTGTGACAAAACCACTAGTGTCACATACAAAGGGATGAAGCATTGTTGGGGATCCCTAACACCCATCCCACAATCTCTTTGACTCACTACCATCAGAAGGATGGTACAGGAACATCAGGGC
This sequence comes from Hemitrygon akajei, assembly GCF_048418815.1. Taxonomy (NCBI): domain Eukaryota; kingdom Metazoa; phylum Chordata; class Chondrichthyes; order Myliobatiformes; family Dasyatidae; genus Hemitrygon; species Hemitrygon akajei. The sequence continues at coordinate 55,347,169 of NC_133133.1, read as the reverse complement.
TAGGACTGCCACACTGGGTAACAGCTTCTTCCCTCAAGTCTGTGAGACTAATGAATACCCTGCCACCACAAAGGTCCCTTCACTAGGCCAGTGAGCTATCTGCTGTTTACTTGTGCTGTGCACAACATGCACTTTGAATTATATTTTAATAACTTATTTATGGTAATATTTTTGCTTTACGTGCTGTGTGTGACGGTTGTTTTGTGGGTGCACCATGGTCTGGAGATACATTGTTTTCTTTGGTTGTGCAGTCAGTTGACACTAAATTTGAACTTGAACTTAGAGAAGAGTCTTTGGGTGGTATCTAGCTGCACTGGATTTGTCACACCTGGTTGTAATAGGACATAGCTGTGCAATTTCCCACACTGTTCGGCAGATGTCTGTCTTCTAACCGTACTGGCACTGCTTGGCTAGAGACTCCACAGATGCTGCCTGGCACACTGGGTTCCTCCAGCAGCTTGTTTTCTTGGCTAAAAGCACATTTGATTCTGAAGAATGGCTTTTGGAATGAAAGCTGGGACTTTGTATGGTCTTTGAAGTATCTTACTTTTTTATTGATATTAAATTAGATGGTTAAATAAAGGCTTCTGTGACAGTAGTGCTCTCTGAAGGAAGTTGTGACGGATCAACTATTGGGTGGTCTGGTTGAACATAGCTGTGAAAGCATCATTTTTCTCATTAACACTCATGTGCTTGGTCCCACCACCAACGGGGATGGGAGGTGTATACTTGTCCACCACATTCATATCTAGATGTGCTACCACTGCAGTGCTTCAGTCCAGTTGGAGGGTTGTGAAATCACTTAGGAGTCCATACTTAATACTAATTTTACTGTTTAGCACTAAAATAATCCAATGTTACAGATTCATTAGGCTGCCACCTCATCATTTAACGTATGCTCTGTGCATGCCAATTTGCATTCCTTTTTGAACCAGACTTGGCAGTAGCAGTAGAGTGAGGAATAAGATGTAGTGCCGTGCATTTCTACTGCTGCTGCAAATGGCCCACAGCTCTTCAAGGATACCCGTACCCTGCCGAGCTATTCTGAATCTATCCTACTTAGTGCAGGTGTAGTGTCACACATGGTGATGAGTGTCCTTTGAGTGAAGACAAAACATCATCTCCACAAGCAGCTGCTGAGGCCGTTTCTACCAATGTAAACCTGGACGGGTACACTTGCCACAGGTAGATTGATGAGGTCAAGGTCTAATAAGTTATGACCATGCTGTGGTTCGCCTACCAAAACTGACAGCAATGTCCTTCTGGGCAGGACCAGCTTTGGCAATATATTGAAGTCTCACCATATAAAGTACAGTTCGTGCCCTGCTATTTTCAGTGCCTTTCAAACTACAGGGGTGCCTTATTCATTAGCTCACAGAAGATGATCGTGATAAACGGGAGGAAGTTTCCTTGCCCATGTTTGATCTGATGCCGTGTGACCTCAAGAGGATCAAATCAGTTTTAATGATGTTGTCCCCCTCCCTCTCCGGACATCAGTGCACAACAATCTCTGGTAAGTGTGGCATGTCAAAGGGACAGGACATTCTCAGGGACTGTGATGCACATAGTTTCATTCTATGCTTACAAATGGTCTCTCATTTCAGACCTTGGTCTATAGATGATTATGAGGATATTGCATGGTCATCAGGGCTGGCAGCAATTCTGTCTGAACTTGGTGCCAGATGGCCAACAGGGTTTTATTCTTTATCTAGATTTCTATGCTGTTTCAGAGGCCATTTAAAAGTCAAACAGAGAGATGGGCCCTGAGACATATATAGGTCACGTACATTAATGAACTAGAAGAGTTCTTAATGACAAATATTTAGTGGCTTTTTGTGTGTTGTTATTACTTGGCTCTGTTGTATTTTTCGCTCCCCAAATTTCAGATGAGTAATCAAATTTAAATTTCCCAATACCCTTGGTGGTATTTGAACTTGGGTCTCTGGATTATTAGTGTAGGTCTTTGCATCACTACACCGGTAATTTAACAAGACCATAGCACTTTGTCTATTGTGCTGTAATGACTACCACAACTTTTGAATTCTGAAACCTACCGGTACTTGAGATTAGAATACTATACAAGAGATGCTGAAAAATAGCTTCTCATCTGTATGGGAAGCAGTACAAAAAAAAAGCACATCCCACTTAGGATGTCTGCCAAGTGTACTCTGTCTGCGTTCCAAAGTGACCATGCTCTCTCTCAACAGGCAGAGCTATTAGTATTCATGTACTCTAGTGTGTGTGAAGACACTGCCTACTATTCTCCAAAGTTTTCATTCAGGCATTACTTTAGTCGCAGCTTTTGTTTCCCTTTCCTGTCCTCAACTGGCATCATAAAAGGCATTACAAAATGAAGAGAGGAAATCTGAGTCCCCCTGCTAATGTTCATGTTGACTGAATTTCAAGATTGCTTCCAGAACTGTGCAGCCTAAACCCACAGGTAGTGTTGTCTTGAATTGACAGTTGGTGTTTAATGAATTCTATAGAGAGGCTCAGGATTTCCTGGGGCAACTGTTATACACTGTCTTGTCCTTTACTAAATCCTGTTTTATACGAAGGACAGCTAAATCCCAGGCTCCCATACAAAACTGAACCTGGCTCCACTGAGGATTGTAATGGTTGAAGAAATTCTTTTATGCTTTCTCTCAAAGATTGAACCCGCTATGTTCCCGCTGAAGAAAAAAATGGGTAAAGCTTTGGTCAGTTTGCACGTACATCTTCATGATTTGATTGAAATCGCTATCAAATTACAGAGGACAGAAAATGTGAAGTGCTTTGTCATCAGAAAATCTTAAGAGACACCAAGGAGCTCGTGTTATAGAACCATCAAAACTTTAGAAATAATTGAGCAAAGAGTGATATTTTCAGGCAATCAGAATAAAAGAGTTAGAGCAGGAAACCCTTTCACTTACCACTCTATTAGCCTCTGCATCCAGCACATAATTCTCCGTAACTTCTGCCATCTCCAACAGGATCCCACCACCAAGCACATCTTCCCCTCCCCCCACTTTCTGCTTTTCTGCTTTCAGCAGGGATCACACCCTACATGACTCCCTTGTCCACTTGTTCCCCCCCCCCCCATTGATTTCCCTCCTGGTACTTAACCTTGCAAGTGGAACAAGTGCTACACCTGCCCCTACACCTCCTCCCTCACCACCATTCCGGGCCCCAAATAGTTTTTCCAAGTGAGGCGACACTTCACCTGTGAATCTGTTAGGGTCATCTACTGTATCCGGTGCTCCCGGTGTGTGACCTCCTGTATATCGGCAAGACTTGACCTAGACTGGGAGATCGCTTCGCTGAGCACCTATTCTCCATCCACCAGAAAAAGTGGGATCTCATGGTAGCCATCTATTTCAATTGTACTTCCATTTCCCATTCCAACATGTCAGTCCATGGTCTCCTCTACTGCCACAATGAGGCCTTACTCAGGTTGGAGGAGCAACACCTTATATTCCGTCTGGGTAGCCTCCAACCTGATGGCATGAACATCGGTTTCTCAAACTTTCAGTAATTGTCTCCCCACTTCACCATTCCCATTTCCCTCTCTCACCTTATCTCCTTACCTGTGCATCACCTCCCTCTGTTACCCCGCCCCCTTCCCTTTCTTCCATGGCCTTCTGCCCTCTTTCCAGTTCTTAATCTCTTTCAACAATCAACTTCCCAGCTCTTCACTTCACCCCCTCCTCTTCTGGTTTCACGTATCACCTACCACCTTGTGCTTTTTTCACCCCTCCTCCCATCTGACCGCTCATCTATTTCCCCCAGTCCTCATGAAAGGTCTCAGCGGAAATATCAGCTGCTTATTCCTTTCCATAGATGCTGTCTGGCCTGCTGTGTTCCTCCAGCATTTTGTGTGTGTAACCCTGTCACAGGCTTTGACTTTACCGCAATGAGTCTAACAGGCAGATCTTCTAACAACCAGCGAGCTGCCTGATGTCAGCAGTCATATACCATTTAGAGCAGGGTGTTTATTTCAAATGTCTGAGTTCATTCTTGAGAGGGAATCTGGTTTCTAGTGCATCAGCAAGGCCCTTGCCAGCACAGGGCTTTTAAGACTACAGGTGGCCACCCCATCTCTTGAAAGGCTTTGACAGGTGGGAAGGCCCTGCTGACTGTTGCCCTGAGATACTTTAATGTCCAGATATCTGCCTGCTCAAGCAAGGCTTTAACTGCTTGGTGATTCTAGTCCAGAACTAGGAATAGATACTTTGGTTATCGTTTCAGAGATAAACATGTTAATATTGAGAAAAAATTATGCATAATTAGCTTGTTGCAAAGATAGAGAACATCCTAGATAGAGAAGAAAAAGATGAAAAATGAATTTCTGTGTCATTTAAGTAATACTGAAATGGGGCAGTTTTATACATCACATGTTAAACGTTCCATGATGGTGGCTGTTATTGTTGAGGCATAAGTCTGTGTGAATGGGTTTCCAATAGACGCTATGTCTGAGGTTACTGCCCGGTTTCCATCATATTAGAATGTCCAGGAAAAGGAGGAGGAGATTTTTCATCTCCATTGTAAATTCAATATTTGGATGTATACAGCTCAGATGGTTGTGGGAGTGCCTGGAGTCCATGAGGCCACAGTATGAAGGTCTCATTGATGTATCTGAAGAAGCATTTGGGGTGTAAGCGCAATGAACTCAGAGCCCTCTCCTAGCTGATGCCAAGAGCGATTCCATGGCCATTTTGTCTGTTTGTGCATAGTAGTTCCCCTTATAGAGGAAGTACGTTGATGTAAGGCTGTGTTCAAAAAGGTCAATGCTACTCTTATCAAACTTTGACCGCAGGAGCACCAAGCTGTCTTTAATGGGAACTCTTGTGAACAGAGACCCCACGTCGAAACTGATGATTATGTGTTCCAAGTTCAGCTGGATGTTGGTTATTCTTTTAACAGTCGGTCGAATTTGTGATGTGATGCTCACAGCTCCCAACAAAGGGAGATAATATGGTCATTAAACGGTCAGTGAGGTAGTAAGTTGGAGAATCTATCCCGCTGATGACAGGCTTCGGGGGTGGGGGAGCCGTCCTTATGTATCTTAGGGAGGCCGTAAATTCGTGGTTGTACTGGTGCTTGAGGCAGAAGTGTCTTGTATATGTCTGTCAGTCCGGATTTCTTCAGTAAAGCGGAGGTCATCCTGACAATCAAATCCATGGGATCGCGCAGTAGAACCCTGTAGGTGGGATTGTACAGAATCTGTTGGACTTGCCTGTGGTATTCCTCAGAGGACATCAGGACCGTTGCATTTCCTTTGTCGGCTGGTAAAATCATGATGGCTGGGTTTCACCGTAGTGCCTGGAGGGCCAGTCACTCTCCTTTTGTAATGTTTGGTTTTGGCCAAATGGATCTTTTGAGGGCCATGCAGACTTCTGTCCTTACCTCCTCCACAGTATCCGGTGGTAGGTTTTGGATTGCTTGCTCTACTCTGCCAATGTAGCCCCGATAAGGTATGGCTCTGGGGACTGGAGTGAGGTTTAGCCCCTTGGTGATTACCGATCTAGATGCCTTGTCGATACTTTGCCCAGTTTGATTGATGACAATCCTTTCTGGGTCCAATCATGAGATGGCTGCATTTTGTTTGGATCGTTTGTTGTATTTCCTGACCTGCCTTGCCGTGTTCCTTCATGAAACTAATTCACTTTGGCAGTGGTGGACCTGTCAATGTACTCCCAACCACTAGGAGATAAGAGGGCATGTTTCTATGCTGTACAGTACTTCTCTGTGACCCTCTGACAAGTCTAAGCGAAGTGGAGCCCCTCTGTCCATGCTCCCATGATCTCACCATGAATATGGAGCAGTGTATATCAGCCAGAAGGGACGCACAGTTGAAATGTGCACCAAGGAGCACAGGAGGTGTATTCATTTGGGTTACCTGGAGAAATCAGTGGTAGCAGAACATTACATTCGCAATGGCCATAGGATTGACTTCATTGGCACAAAAACTACTGTGCTGCACCAATTGCTTTTGGGACTGCCTGGTAAAGGAGGCCATTGAAGTAAAACTAGAGGAAAATAATTTTAACAAAGACAAGGTCTCACTCTAATTAAGAACTGGAATTCGATAGTAAACAAGATGGGAGAGTCGAAACCTGATTGGATGAGAAATAACTAATCAGGAGGGACAGAATACAGGGGTATAAATATTACCAGACTAGACATGCCCAGGCACCATCCCTGAAGAAGATGGCAGAGCTTGTCATTGAAGCATCGATTATAATCGATATCTGCACCTGGCTGGAAGCCCAAGAAGTGTTTAGTTGTCATATATGCTGGGAAAGCACTAGATCATTTTTCAAAGATTGAATAGGTTACAACGTTATTCCTTGGAATGTAGAAAATTGAGGGGAGATTTGATAAATTATGAGCATTATAGATGGAGTAAATACAAGTAGACTTTTTCCACTGAGGTTATGGGTTAAGGTGAAAGGTGAAAAGTGTAAGGGGACCATGAGGAGAAACCACTTCACTCAGAGGGTCATGAGAGTGTGGAATGAGATGCCAGCACAAATGGTGCATGTGACCTCAATTTCAAAGTTTAAAAGGAGTTTGGATAGGTCCATGGATGATGGTAGGGGTATGAAGGGCTATGGTCCCAGCGCAGGTCAATGGGAGCAGGCAGTTTAAATGGCTCATCATGGATTAGATGGGCTGAAGGGCCTGTTTCTGTGCTGTACTTTTCTGTGACTCTATGACAAAGTCTAAGGGAAGCGGAGTCCCTGCGTCCATACTCCCATGATCTCACTGACAATAAGGCTGCTGGCCTTTCCAAAGGTCATCATGCCCCAACCCAGAATATCACTGCCTGGAAATGGAAACTGTCTGCTGAAGCAAGGACAGAGAGACTCCTCTGAAACACTGGGCCTGCTGGGGCATATTGCCCTTCTTTCATCACCTCCGGAGCAACCTACCCAAGAGCACCGTGAGAGCACCTTCGCTAGAAGGACGGCAATGGAGCAAGAAGGCACCTCACTGTCACCTCCAACATTATATGTTCTTGCAGTTTTTTGTATTATTTAATACTACAGAACTTATTTTATCATAAAATTTGTGTATGTATTATGTATAACATATAAATATGTGTGCCAAATGGTTGTTGTGACGCGCCGTGTGGTAGTGTAGTGGGTAGTGCTCGTCGATCTCATTTTCAGCTTCACCACTGGCTAGCAGTCTTGTTAAAAGGAGAGCTGAATGTGTAAGTCTCTCCCTGCCAGTACATAGTTTCCCCAACAGCAAGCCTCATACAGTGCCTCCTCGCTGGCGACACAGGGAAACTGAACACCTTTCGGACTCAGGCTAAACTATAGAGGATGGAAAGGTGGTCTGGCCCCTGAACACACAGAACAGAGGCCCACTGGTGTATGGACAAGTCTTGGTACTCATGGACCAGATTCCCAGCTTTGAGTAACCAGCCCCACTGCCTTGAGGGCAGCCATAGAAAAGATGAAGGCTACGGGAGTAAACCTAGATGGAAAATCCGAAGTGGAGCCCCTAAGGTGGCTAGATATCATTGAACATCCTTCCGGCAGGTCCTGCAGCCAGGCTGGTGGAAAACATATTGCAACACTTTCCTTTGGAGGCTGAGAAGGGGGATCTTGACAACTGGGCATTCTAGGGTCTCCATGCCTTTCACCTAGGCTTGAACTCCATTGTCCTTCAAGACAGGCAGACGCCATCATCATCATCATCACAAAAATATAATGTTGTAACATATGGAGGACGACAGGTGACTTTATAGAGATGTAGAAGATGGTAAGAGGCATAGACAGACAGAACAGCCAGTGCCCATACCCCAGAGGAGAAATGACTTTTAAGGTGATTGCAAGAGAATATAGGGAGGTAGCGAGTAGAGTGAGAGGTAGTTTTTTTTGCCTGGAATGCATTGCCGGGGTGGTGACAGAGGCAGTTACATTAGGTACATTTAAGAGACTTTTACATAGGCACATGGATGAAAGACAGATGGAGGGACATGTAGGAGGGATATATTCGATTGATCTTGGAGTAGGTCAGCATGACATTGTGGGCTGAAAGGCCTGTACTGTGCTGTACCATCCTAAATACGGTACCTTCTCTAATAGCACCATCAACACGCCACAACGGTGAGATTTCGTTCTCACCTCCATTAGTGACGATCAATGGAAGCACAATGTTTTAACAGGATTTCCAACATGTATCTGTATCTCTGCTATGATTCTGTTACCACAACCCCTGGAAAGGTCTATTACTCAAATAGGTTTCTTATAACTTCATATTCTCATTATTTTTGACTGCTTCTGTTGCTCTTTTGTTCATTAAAGCTGTTGAAGTGCTAACAGCAGAGTTGAAGATCTGACAACAGAGGAATTCCTCATGGCTGGAGGAAACGGAATTAGCACCAGCAAGTAAACAGCCACAAACTCGAGCGGCTGCCAGGGAAATTTAAAATTGTCATTTTAACCAGATATATAAATTTAACTCCCGTGTGACAGTCAGCTTAGAATTTCTATTAGCACTCACCACCTAAGCAACAGCATTTTTAAAACCTACGGAAACTGACGCAAGTAAAATCATTAAGTGGAGTGGTTTCAGAAACAAAAGATTATTGTGGCCAGGCCCTGGAAGACTTGTTTCATATCCCCACAACATTACAACACATATTAGGTTTAAGAAATAAAACATAATATGCACTCCATGACAAAACAAAAACCTCTTATCTTTGTAGATATGTAAGAGCTCCAACTGTGCATGCCTATGTGAGCGTTGATCGTCATAGTTGTTTCAACTATGCAGGACTTCTCATGCAGTTGATTGATGGTTTGCAAGCCGTTGGCTGGTGAATAGGGTAAAGAGAGATTTTAAAAATCAGCCATGATGGAATAGCAGAGCAGACACAATGGTTCAAATGCCCTAAGTTTGCTGCTAGGTCTTATGGTCCCCCCCTCCCCCAGCACCCTCCCTCCCGTATGTAAGCAGCAGTAAGCAACGATCCCCCCTCCCCCACCAGCAAAAAGAACATCAGCACCCACCACCGAGCACTCAAGCACAAGCAAAGCAATCGCAAAGACACAGACTTGCAGTTACTCCCATGACTTCGTGTTTTGCCGGACATTTGACATACTACAGGCTCTCTCTCTCCCTAATAAGGGAGAAGGAGGTGTCTCTGTTTCTCCCAGTGAGCGGGGAGACATAACAAAGAACTTACTGGTTTACGATGTTCAAAGTCCATTATGGTGCTTTTGTCGAGCTCTGTGCCTGAAGATCGCAAAGATCTCGGGTCTTCAGGCCCACAGCAGTAGATTTTCCGACTCCCCTGATGACTCATGGGTTTCCTGTCTTGAGACCGACCCTCGATCCACCCGTCTCCAGAGCCCCGAGATCTTAGGCTTCCAAATCCGAGCCGGACTCTCGGGCCAAACCCTTGACGTGCCGAACAACGGCCAGTCCTGAAAATCCGAGAATGGGTCCCATTCCCACAAAGAACTGTAGTCAGCATGTAACTTCAGGTCAGGGTCTTCAAAAGAACACTGAAAGGGAAAAATAAAGATATTAAAGATGGAAATAGAGCTGTTTCCAAAGATGCAAGCAAAGGAGTCGCCGTTTAGCATCATCATTTTTATTTTTTAAGTAATATTCATAAATATTTTACTAATATATTTAAACCTTAATCATTTTGGATGCTTTTTATGGCTCTGAATGTAATAGCAACTCAAACATTGAAAGCTTTGACCATTGGTTTGTCCTGCAGGTGTAGCTAAATTGGACTTCAAATCACTTTGGTGGGATTGGAGTTTTGCCCTTCAGGCCAGAGCTGACTTTGCTGAAGATGGGTGGGAGACCGGTACAAAGTGATGCAAATTCCAGGCCCATATTTATTCTGGCAGGCAGTGAATCTTATCTATTTTGGATGAATCTAGTTTGCATTTGATAACCATTTTCTAAATGCTGTATTACACCTTCATGTATATTTCACAGTTGGGATTCAATAAAACTATCAGTTGAAGAGAGCACCTTCTGGTTTCTCTTATGAATTGCGACAACACGGCTTCATTCTAAGTCTACAACAGTTTGCCAGTCTCCTGAATTTTAACAAAAACTCTATTCTGACAGGGGATCAATTGGAAATTATATTTTAAAGAGACTGGCCAGTTAAGAATACACTTTGGACCCTTTCAACAGTTCCTTTTAGTTGAAATCCTAACTACTGCCTGCTGCTTTGAATCTTCCATAATTATACAATCCTCATTCATTTCAAGATGCATGATTCATAATTGTTCAATGAAATTTCCAGTACAAAAATGTACAGGAGAATGTAAACACACAAAAAACACACTAGGATAAAGAGCACAATAATTTTAAAAAACCGCAATAACTATAAATACAGTGGCATGCAAAAGTTTGGACACCCCTGGTCAAAATTTCTGTTACTGTGAATAGTTAAGTGAGTAGAAGATGAACTGATCTCCAAAAGTCATAAAGTTAAAGATGAAACATTCTTTTCAACATTTTAAGCAAGATTAGTTTATTACTTTTGTTCTGTACAATTTTAGAGTGGGGGGGGAAAAAGGAAAGGAGCACCATGCAAAAGTCTGGGCACCCCAATAGATTTGAGCTCTCAGATAACTTTGATCAAGTTCTCAGACCTTAATTAGCTTGTTTGGGTTTTGGCTTGTTCACAGTCATCATTAGGAAAGGCCAGGTGATGCAAATTACAAAGCTTTATAAATACCCTGACTCCTCAAACCTTGTCCAAACAATAAGCAGCTGCCTAGCACTCTGAAATTAAAATAAATGCTGCCCACAAAGCAGGAGAAGGCTATAAGAAGATAGTAAAGTGTTTTCAGGTAGCCATTGCCTCAGTTTGTACTGTAATTAAGAAATGGCAGTTACCAGGAATGGTGGAGGTGAAATTGAGGTCTGGAAGACCAAGAGAACTTTCGGAGAGAACTGCTCATAGGATTGCTAGAAAAGCAAATCAAAACCCCTGTTTGACTGCAAAAGACCTTCAGGAAGATTTAACAGACTCTGGAGTGGTGGTGCACTGTTCTACTGTGCAGCGACACCTGCACAAATATGACCTTCATGGAAGAGTCATCAGAAGAAAACCTTTTCTGCATCCTCACCACAAAATTCAGCATCAGAAGTTTGCAAAGGAACATCTAAACAAGCCTGATGCATTTTGGAAACAAGTCCTGTGGACTGATGAAGTTAAAATATAACTTTTTGGCTGCAATGAGCAAAAGTATGTTTGGTGCAGAATTTCATGAAAAGAACACCTCTCCAACTATTAAGCACAGGGGTGGATTGATCGTGCTTTGGGCTTGTGTTGCAGCCAGTGGCACGGGGAACATTTCACTGGTAGAGGGAAGAATTAATTCAATTAAATACCAGCAAATTCTGGAAGCAAACATCACACTGTCTGTTTTAAAAAAAATAAAATAAAAATGCTGAAGATAAAAAGAGGATGGCTTCTACAACAGGATAATGATCCTAAACACACCTCAAAATCCAGAATGGACTACCTCAAGAGGCACAAGCTGAAGGTTTTCCCATGGCCCTCACAGTCCCCTGACCTGAACATCATTGCAGATCAATGGATAGACCTCAAAAGAGCAGTGCATGCAAGACGGCCCAAGAATCTCACAGAACTAGAAGCCTTTTGCAAGGAAGAATGGGCGAAAATCCCCCAAACAAGAATTGAAAGAATCTTAGCTGGCTACAGAAAGTGTTTACAAGCTGTAATACTCCCCAAAGGGGATGTTACTAAGTACTGACCATGCAGGATGCCCAAACTTTTGCTTCAGGCCCATTTCCTTTTTTGTTATTTTGAAACTGCAAAAGATGGAAATAAAAATGTAATCTTGCTTAAAATATTTAAGAAATGTATCATCTTTAACTTTATGCCTTTTGGAAATCAGGTCATCTTTTTGACCAGGGGTGCCCAAACTTTTGCATGCCACTATACATAAGATAGCTTACTGTATATACCTAGATTGATGGTATGTCCATAAAACATTGCTAGGCACTGGAGTATCTGTACATAAGGTGACTGCTAGGAAATGATAAAGTTTTGATAGTGCAGGGTGTGGAGGTGAGGGTTTGTGGGTGGAGGTGTTGGGAAAGTAACTGCTTTTGAGTCTGCTGGTCCTAGTGTAGATGCTATGTAGCCTCTTCCCTGATAGGATTTCAGCAAACAGTTCATGAGCAGGGTGGGTGGGATTGTTTATCCTTTTCTGGCACCTCTCTATATCTTGTGTGTCCTTGATGGCAGATAATCTGACAAAGTGCATATGGCATAATGGAGTGTAAATATTACTTTTATCTTTAGATAGAGTTACCAACAGTTGGGAAAATAGGGGTGGGGTAAAATAATTTGCCAATTATTGATGGATGCAATTTTTTTTATGAAATAAGGAAGTGATGGTCAATAAACAGCACAAGTCCATTTGAAGCCCACTTTCAAAGCTCTTTATTTTGTCAATTATAAGTGCATTGTAGAAAAGAATTCTAGACAGTTTCAACTTTATGGATTTTTATGGATAATATTACCAGGGACTGACTGTAGATAAAGACTAGATTGGAACCCCTGAATATGGATTAACCATCTTGGGTCTAAATGGATTAGTTTGAAATGTATCTTGTCTATCTGAGGCAGGTGACACTTGAATAATGTTAACAGGCACAACATACAACTTTAATGCGTGCCTCACAATGACTGGTTTATATTATAGCACATCTAATGTGATTAGGTGTTAACTTATTTTGGTATGTTTTGTCCCTTTGGTTGTGTTTATCCATTGGTATTGGACCTCCAATGAGTGTGGTCAAGGACAGAAAGCTCATAGCACTGAACGCAGCATTTTAAAATAGATATTGATGTATTAAGGGAGGGAAACTATTGAATTAGCATCAATCCATTCAACTGGTAGGATGATATTTTAAGGTAGGAATGCTGCAAGTTATTTGAGACTAAACAAAGAAGATGATGATGAAACTAGGCAGATAAATGACTGAATCAAGGGGGATATAAAACCTTAGTAATGAACTGAAATGGTACTGAGCAGAGAAGCTTACAAAGTGACAGATGTATAATTTCCTCCCCTCCCCTCCCCTTCTTACTTTGAGTTCTCTTCTTTCCCCAGTCCTGCCGAAGGGTCTTGGCTTGAAACGTCGACGATACTCTTTTCCATAGATTCTGCGTGGCCTGCTGAGTTCCTCCAGCATTTTTGTGTGTGTTGCTCGGATTTCTAGCATCTACAGATTTTCTCTTGTTTATAGATATGTAATTGTTGTGTTTGTCTAGTTTTATTGTCAGTAGCACTCCTATCTATCTCTACTCCCACCATAGAGTTCTAAACATTTCTCTACCTCATATTATTGCATTATTACTTGGCAATGGAAATGTAGAGTCCTGCATCAACCATTACTTATGGTGACGATAATCCATATTTTAGTACTGATAAAGGAAATGTAACCATATATCAGTGCTTCTGTGGTCTTTTCCTGTTCACCCCAGTGAGAAAATCTAAATATAGTATGAATTGTATATGTATATATTTGAAAATGTCAATTAAATAGCCTCTTCCCCTTTTTGCTCTCCTCATTGCAACTGTTGTTCACCTCTGGTATTATGTTGAATTGAGATGGTCTGCTGGTGGAGGTGGGGGGGGGGGGTTTAAGTTAGGTGATAACAGCAGCATGGGTGAGCATTTCACATTTCTAGTAAGTGAAGAGTGAATTGATTCTAGATCCAGTGATATTAGAATAGATAACACTCATGGACATCAATAAAGCATGTTAAAAAGGAAGCACGGTATTAATATAGTTACATGGAACAAATTGGACACACCCTAAATCTCCATGGAAATAAATGAAAATGGGATGTCTCTGGTTAATATTTTAGAAGCTCTACAAATAGAAAGGCTGTGGTCAAGGACTCGAATATGGATGATAGAAGCTTAACAATCAAGTAAAAGTCTGAGAGATGACATTAAAGCAGCAAGTTGTGAATCAAATGTTCCAGATATTTTACAGGTTACAGTCAATTCTCATTTTAAGATGTTAAAGGCTATTAAGGTTTGAGAAGCTATTGGCAATTCCCTCAAAGTACCGGAATTTACTGAAAAGATAAAGGCATATTAGCAAATGAATTCATCTTTTTCTAAGATGTTTTGCCAATTGAACATCCAGAATAATATAAATAGGACTGTGTCAGGAAGGGGTGGAAATCTTTCGAGGCAGGATCTGAAGGCATTCCTATGACATCTGTTCAGGATTCCATTCATTTTTTCACAAATTAGTTGTTCTAGATGAAAGTTAAATTTGTTTATTTTGGTTACCTTAGATGAAGTGAATTAAATTCTGTTTTTTTTTGCATGAAGCACATTAAATGTAAATTAATTGTTTGCTTACTTTTAAAGTTAACTATAATCTTAGCTTTTTGGAAGCTCTGGTGCCTTGCTAAACTTATACTTACAAATACTTAAAACAAAGTTACAACTGTTGAAGTTAACCACACCAGTAGGACTGCTTTTGAACTTACTGATTAAATATTACATCTAGTTCTGGTCTAGTTATGAAATGGGAGAAAAGGCAGAACATGTACATCAGATTAGGTGGATAATGTGACCATGTAGGATCATGTTGTCTGAGATCCAGATGGGTAAGCCACTGATAACCAAAAACGGAAAGCTGAAAGGGAATCCAAAAGAAAACTGGTGGAACAATGAAAATGACTGTGACTAATTAGCAAATGTCAGAAATTAGCTATCTGTTTTTGTAAGCTTTGATTATCAGATGTACTTTCTTTGACAGCTGTGTATATTTAATCAACATTCACTCACAAATTCTGCTGGAATTGCAGTAGAGGATAAAATCTGACAATTTATAATACACACCAATAATAATAGGATATAACTTCCTGATTAATAAACTGTGTAAACAGATATACATCTTCTAAGTATTCTGTAGCAAATTGTTATACAGACAGATAATTTAAAAATGTTAGCTCTTCCTGAAACACGTTCAATATGCATGGAGATTTGAGGGGGAAGTGTTTCCACATAAAGGATGCTGAGTATTTGGAGTGAGCTGCCAGAGGAGATGCTAGAGGCAGATCCTATTACAATGTTTATTGAACATCTGGGCAGATACTTGGATAGGAAAAAAGATGAAGAATACAGTCCTAATGCAGGCAAATAAGATCAGCATTGATAGGCTTCATGTGTCACCAGGTTCGGGTATGGCCCAAGTGCGGAGTGGGAGACACCGAAGCAGGTCGATAGTTCACAAACTTTATTGCAAACAGTGTTAAAAGGAAAATAAACAATAAACGCCAGGCCAAGTAGGGCCATTAACTACAACTCTCAAATGGGAAATGAAGCCTACACTGCGGCTGAAAAGAAAATCTAAACATTAAATGAATACTGCTAGTCTTCAGAGTTAGTTGACTCAAAAGTCCAGTTTCTCAGGGAAGGCCGAAAGCAAACAGGCAGTGAAGCATTGCTGTGCTCTGTCCAAGTCTCAACAAGCACTACGGCGACAAGTATGGAGTTAAATACTATCATGATTAAATAATTATCTGACACATGCAAATCCACAAGCGCAACTGCCGTATCTACTGCGCTGCCGAATCCGTGGTTGTGACATCATGGCCAGGATGGATGAAGTTGATCAAAAGGGCCCATTTCTATGCCTTAGGTTTCTGTGCTTCTATGATACTGTCATTCTTCCAGTGTCAGCTTAGTTGCAAAATAACGCATTGAGCTAATACAAATGGAAGGAGACAGCAAATCACCGTGCTGAAGAGTAGATTTGGAGAGGAGTGGCCAGGAGATCCAATTATTTGTGTTACATGGACGCCATAGAAGTATGTTTACCAGATTTGTACAATCATGAATATATGGTTCACTGTTTTAGTATGTATAGATAGCAGTTATGGCACTCCTCGGAATGTCCGTGCATTTGTAGTAGAGTACAGTCTTACATTGGACCTTTTGAGTAACATGAGATTACTTCTAAAGAGAGGGTGCTCCATTGACTTGCTTCCTTCTGATTATGCTATTGTTACTCAGTTGGGCAATGTAATTTACCAAGGCTTCTTTTTGCAGGTTGTTGCTAAACAGTGCTCAACCTGAATGGTGCCTGGTAGAGAACACTTAAAAGGGTGAGCATAGTCCCAGCATGTTGGTGAAACTGAGGCCTCATGGATCATCAAAGTGATACTAGAGCATGGTGCTTCATATGCTTGCAACACGCTAGGTCAACAACAGGCAAGGACAGATTCAGCAACCTCGTGTGAATGCAGCAAATATTCATTTTGACATGGAGCTCAGCAGATTATGATGTAGATGCACAGGAACAAGCAAGTGACATTCAGTTGTTACCAGAATAATATTTCTGGAAGTGCATTGGGACTCTGTCAAGCTTATTGTTTTATCTAAGTGGTTATACTGAGGAAGAGATGTCAATGCCAACCTCAGACTCCAGGCTCTTCACTCTATATGCTTACAACATCAAGAGGCTCTGAATTTCATTTTATCCACTGTCATGAGCAACAATTTTATGTATTACTGAGTTATAAAATATATATATTTTATATATTGGTGTGGGGAAAATGTTTTTGTCTGATGGAGAAATGACCTAATTGCTTGTAAGAGGTACTTTCCTCATCCAACAAGAGACCTCCTCAATTTCCTCTTCCTGTCCTCCACTGACAATTCCGTGTTCCTTCATTCTATGGCGGACACTTCTCCTTGGGGAATACGAGTGGGCATCTGGAATTGTGATGGGGTTGGTGGTGTCCTACTTCCTCTAGGCTCTGGAGATTCTGGTGGCTGTCGCTATTCCCATTCTTGAAACATTGGGAGGAAATAAAGAAGGTTCATCAACTAGGTAATTTTTTTTAGGAGATGTTGAAATATTCTGTGGCAATTGCTAGGGTTGGAAGACAAGAAAGTTAGAGAAGAAGGAATTTCAGTAGGTATCATTATGCTTCTTTGCATGCAGCTCCAAGGATTCATCAAACATTCCCATTTTGAATTACTACAGCTGAAGTCTGCAGTCACAGCTATGGCTACCTCAGTAAGCAGCAATGTTTCAAGATGTTTAAAGAAATCTATCGATACTTCAAATTGGCGAACCTCGGATGGCAGCTGGGGTCACGAGCGCAGTTTCCCTTTCAGGAACCAGAAGCGGGGATGCCATACTAGTCTACAGGTATGATTGAAATGAGAGGCCTTACACTTTCACTCCCAACTATCCTGCTGGTGAATGTACAATCCCTGGAAAATAAAGTTGAAGGCCTCAGAGCAGGATTGTTGTACCAGAGAGATATCAGGGGTTGCTGTGTACTCTGCTTGACAGAAACATGGCTCTTGCCCACAATATTGGATACAGCGCTGTAGCCCGATCGCTTCACCATTCTCCACAAAGACAGGGCAGCTCAGTCATTTAAAAGCGGAGGAGACGGAGTATTCGTCATGAGTAACTCATTACGGTGCACAAACGTGACGATTCTGTCTCAGTACTGCTCACCCAACCTGAAACATTTAGTGGTCAAATGTCATCCATTTTATCTGCCAAGAGAGATTCCTGACATCATCCTGAATGGTGTGCATTCCACTCAATGTAATGCCAGAAAGGCACTGGAAGAGCTGAGCAATGTAATCAGCAGGCATGAAACTGTGCATCCTGATCACTTGGCTAAGCTTCTACTTCCAGCATATAGGCAGAGATGAAAGACCACAGCACCAAGAAGGTATGGCCAAGGGAGGTGGAGGAGTGCTTTCTGGACTGTTCTGATTTGGTAGACTGGACTATATTCAGGGATTCATCTTCAAGTCTGAATAAATATTACAGTTGTCACCAACTTCATCAAGACCTGTGTGGATGAGTGTGTACCTTCAAGAACATACTGACATACCCAAACCAAAAGCTGTGGATGAACTAGAAGATTCATAGTCTGCTAAGGGATAGTCCGTGGCATTCAAGACTGGTGATCAAGAACAATACAAGAAATCCAGGTATAATCCATGGAAGGTTATTTTAAGAAAAAAAAACCTATTCTGATTGAGATTAGAGAGAGAATCAGATGCACATTAGCTCTGGCAGGGTTTGGAAGCCATTACTTCCTACAAGGCAAAACCTAACATCCTGAAAGATTGTGACGTTCCATCCCCAGATGAGCTGAATGCCTTTTCTATACACTTTGAAAGAGGTGACCCTGTAACCTTTGAATCGGAAGCTGATGTCAGAACATCTTTCAAGAGGGTGAACTCTTGAAAGGCATTAGGCTCCGATGGTGTGCCTGGTAGGGCACTGAAAACCCAAGGCAACCAACTGGCAGGATTGTTCAAGGATATCTTCAAGCTTTCATTGCTGCAGTCGGAGATTCACACCTGCTTCAAAAGGACGGCAATCATACCAGGGCGAGCTGATTCAATGACTATCACCCAGTGGCACTCACATCTACTGTGATGAAGTGCTTTGTGAGGTCGGTCGTGGCAAGAGTCAACTACTGCCTAAGCAAGGACTTGAACCTGCTGCAATTTGACAGATCTACAGTGGAAATAATCTCACTGGCTCTCCACTCCATCTTAGATCACCTGGATAACAGTAATACCGACTGTGGAAGTTGCAGTAAGGCAAAGATAGCCTGGATCAGTTTTACTCAACTGAGACCGCCAGAGACTCCTCTACTTAGTATAGATGAGATAGGCTGGGTTGAGTGCAGCAGTGTGTATTCAAGCGTGAGGTCTCTGGAGATTTCCTCTGCACAATAGGGGTGCTGGAGACAGACAAGATAGGAGTAATGGGTGGATGCGAAACATCACACTCAAAATGCTTGAGGAACTCAGCAGGTCAGGCAGCATCAATGGAAAAGAGTACAGTCGATGTTTCAGAAAAGAAAACGTCAACTGTACTCTTTTCCATATATGCTGCCTGGCCTTCTGAGTTTTCTCTTGCTTGTGATTGGATGCGAATCGTATCATATAACTAAGTCTCGGTTGACATAACTAACTTCAAAATATCATCAGCTGTCTGTATAAAGTTTCGATTGACTTCAACACCTCAATTGTGAATGGCGATTAATCTTGTTAGTAAGGAGTTGAATCATATGCAATTTACAGTGATCAATATCCATAACTGATAAATCAATTCTGTATAAAAATAGTACTTTTTTATTCAGAACAGTATGGGTGACAGGGGTCCACGCTGTTCTCTTTGTGCACAAGTAAAATAAAAGGAATGCTTGCGTCATAAGAGTGCGTGTGTTCTGGGTCCAGTGATTTTAGTTATTTAGTAGAGTGGCTAACCCTCAGCTTCATTATACCGGACAAAGGAATCCAGCCCTGGTAGCCAATCAGCCCTAAATCCTAGGCTGCTCACACTTGAACAAGGGACTGAGTCTACTGCTGGAATGCAAATTTCCTCCCATGTGGAGTAGTTGCCGACATAGAAAAGCTGCAGCATTAAAACAAAAGATGAGGTGTTGCCGTGGGCCGGGTTGGAGTCCTGTATGAGGTGTTGACATGGGCCGGGTTGGAGTCCTGCATGAGTTGTTACCGTGGGCCGGGTTGGAGACCAGTATGAGGTGTTGCCGTGGGCCGGGTTGGAGTCCTGTATGAGGTGTTGCTGTGGGCCGGGTTGGAGTCCTGTATGAGGTGTTGACATGGGCCGGGTTGGAGACCTGTATGAGGTGTTGCCGTGGGCCGGGTTGGAATCCCGTATGAGGTGTTGCCGTGGGCCGGGTTGGAGTCCTGTATGAGGTGTTGCCGTGGGCCGGGTTGGAGTCCTGCATGAGGTGTTGCCGTGGTCCGGGTTGGAGTCCTATATGAGGTGTTGACAAGGGCCGGGTTGGAGTCACGTATGAGGTGTTGCCGTGGGCCGGGTTGGAGTCCTGTATGAGGTGTTGCCGTGGGCCGGGTTGGAGACCAGTATGAGGTGTTGACGTGGGCCGGGTTGGAGACCAGTATGAGGTGTTGACGTGGGCCGGGTTGGAGACCAGTATGAGGAGTTGCCGTGGGCCGGGTTGGAGACCTGTATGAGGTGTTGACATGGGCCGGGTTGGAGTCACGTATGAGGTGTTGCCGTGGGCCGGGTTGGAGACCAGTATGAGGTGTTGACGTGGGCCGGGTTGGAGACCAGTATGAGGAGTTGCCGTGGGCCGGGTTGGAGACCTGTATGAGGTGTTGACATGGGCCGGGTTGGAGTCCTGTATGAGGTGTTGACGTGGGCCGGGTTGGAGACCAGTATGAGGTGTTGACGTGGGCCGGGTTGGAGACCAGTATGAGGTGTTGCAGTGGGCCGGGTTGGAGTCCTGTATGAGGTGTTGCCGTGGGCCGGGTTGGAGTCCTGTATGAGGTGTTGACGTGGGCCGGGTTGGAGTCCTGTATGAGGTGTTGACATGGGCTGGGTTGGAGACCTGTATGAGGAGTTGCCGTGGGCCGGGTTGGAGTCCTGTATGAGGTGTTGACATGGGCCGGGTTGGAGACCAGTATGAGGTGTTGACGTGGGCCGGGTTGGAGACCTGTATGAGGTGTTGCCGTGGGCCGGGTTGGAGACCTGTATGAGGTGTTGCAGTGGGCCGGGTTGGAGACCTGTATGAGGAGTTGCCGTGGGCCGGGTTGGAGACCTGTATGAGGTGTTGCCGTGGGCCGGGTTGGAGTCCTGCATGAGGTGTTGACATGGGCCGGGTTGGAGACCTGTATGAGGTGTTGACGTGGGCCGGGTTGGAGACCAGTATGAGGTGTTGACGTGGGCCGGGTTGGAGACCTGTATGAGGAGTTGCCGTGGGCCGGGTTGGAGACCTGTATGAGGTGTTGCTGTGGGCCGGGTTGGAGTCCTGCATGAGGTGTTGACATGGGCCGGGTTGGAGACCAGTATGAGGTGTTGACGTGGGCCGGGTTGGAGACCTGTATGAGGTGTTGCCGGGGGCCGGGTTGGAGTCCTGTATGAGGTGTTGCCGTGGGCCGGGTTGGAGACCTGTATGAGGTGTTGCAGTGGGCCGGGTTGGAGACCTGTATGAGTTGTTACCGTGGGCCGGGTTGGAGTCACGTATGAGGTGTTGCCGTGGGCAAATGCGTGTGTCTGTGTGGGAAGAGGGAACAAGCAACAGATAATAGTCTCTACCTCAGTGTTTGAAAATAAACTATTGACTCCAGAGTCTGAGGATGGCATACCTCTATCTTTCCCAGGTATAGTTTCAACAAAGCCCATAGCAAGTGAAGTTTTTTGAGTACTCGGTGAGGTCGGCATCAGCCAGGGGCCTGCCACAGGTGGCGGCTCCCAATAGCACTACGAGAGGTGGAGGTGTGTAAAGGAGATGAGCAAAGTGTTGATTTAAATGTACCTTGAACTGATCTGGTAGAAGCCTAAAGAAAATATTTTGCTCTGTAGATCGGCATAAAAAACAGTGTCGGGCAGGAGACAGCAACGTTAATGAATATGTAGAACGCATGTGTAAATGTTTTCACAAGTATCCAGATTAACTCACATGGGGATACCCGTCTTAATAAATATGAGTATAGATAAGTTGAAACCTAGGTTAAAGGAAAGACATATCCTGTTACTCATGTGAAATGAGAGAGTTAAGTAAAGTTGTGAGTGTTTTACAATATTGCCAAAATCAATTATAACATTGGAGATTCAAGCTGTTACTTGTGTGAGACTTCACTACAGTCTCTGGGCAATATTGTATGTTGTTTTAAAAGTATTGGAATAGCTGTTCTATACTATTTGGATGTTATTTTAGCTTATAGCTTTATTTTATATATATCAAAATTGTTGGTGACCAAATTTTAGCTAATCATTACCAGATTAACTTCTGCTTAAAACTTCAGTATAAATCTTGGGTTTTAACATTATCCACATGGCCCATGTGACCCACTTGTGAGTGGTAATTTTTGTTTTGAACAGCATAGTTGTTCAGATAATACTATTCTAAATACATGGGTTTTACAGTTCTCTGTGGAAACGGGATGGTAGACAGAGTAGGGGTAAAACACAGGGACGCTGGCGAGGGATAAGTTTTTGTTTGAGGACAGCTTGGCCACTGGGCTCGAAGATGCCTTTGGGCCAAGACAACTTTGCTAACAGTTTCCGCCTCCATCACTACTAGCACTGTAAACTATGTAGTTTACTTTAAATGCCTCCTTCCTGAACTGTACTTAAGAACTTACATGATTTTAATTCTGCCCATTGTAAAATGCTACCTGATGTAAGCCCGCACGTAATTTTTCTTTGACGGCTTTTCCTCATGATCTGATAAAGAGAAAAGATTAGTGAAATATTTTAGTGGAGATGCAATGTGCATGTCAAATGTCAGCTGAGGAGGCAGAGTTACCTTCCCTCTGGATTTGCTCAAACAGCTGAACCTTCTTGCCTTCACAGTATCTTTGCGGCACGTGCAGCTGCAAACATTTACACTGCACGTAACAATGGACAATTATGGAAATAACTTGCTTTCTCACCTCTTTGGAACTCCGATAAAACATGGTGAACTAACTGTGAACTTTTTTTTCTGCTTTTAAATTACTTACTGCAATTGCTGTTATTAACTATGTGGCTCATACTAACGGGAAGGATGAAATAACTAGACAGAACAAATGAGCTGACCCCTTTGCTAAAGCAGCAATGGCAGACCTTTATGGCCACATAACACTCCAGTGTAATCATACTTTCCAAATTCATTTGATGAATTAGTACTAGTGCTGCCTGATGCACCAGAGGCTGATCAGACTTTCTGGACTAAAGCACACTACCTGCAGGACTACAAAGGATGATGGGTATAATCGAAAATGAGAGATTCTCAACCATAGCAAGAGAAGTAGTAGGGAACTGTGGTTTGACAGAGATGTAATCTGAAAAGACACTGCTGGTATCTGCTGCTGTTGGACCTTCCCCCAGGAATCTCTAAATGGACTTTATGTAGTTACCTAAATGTATGGGTTGCGATTAAGCACCAATTATTGCTTTGTTATCTCCATGGGTAGAAGCTTATCAAACTCAGAGAAACGATGCTGTAACTGTTGCTAAATTTGAGAATTTATTCCAGAGCTTTCTGAGAAAATTTTTGCGATAACAAGTAAAGTTATATAGAAGCTAACAAAAGCTTTATAGAGTAAGCATCACTTCACCTGCCCTTATCACTGTCAATCTTACAGGCCAGCTGAAAAGCAGATGAGCTAAGTTGCGTGACGAGATCAAGCTAGAGTAGCCAGAGGCACTTCCACTGGTCCTCCGCATGAGATAGTTTTGGGATGTCCGGTACGCTTGCCAGTCGTTCATCCCTTTATAATTAAACAGATGGCCATCCAGGTTATGAGTGAAAGCGTTTTGCAGTATTGTATCTAACACAAGCTTTTAAAGGTTCCCAACAACAAGTATTTGAAAGCCAGAAGACTGAGCTGGCTGCAGAGTGTCAGACCTGCCAGTCGAGAGTGTGGGTACTGGTTAGAGCTTACCGATGGAAGAGCTGCCTGGAATCCTGCTGGGAAGGTCCATTCCCAGTGTCGTTGACCACTTACAGCTTTAAAGGTCCAAGGAAAGCCGAAGTGGATATAAACCTTGCATGTTAAGCTGGCGGTGCCACTGGACCAGGGAACAGGTGGCCAGGAGAACCGTAATGATAAGGACTGAACTCTTGCCTTCTTGTGTAACTCATATATATTATACATTTTTGTGTAATTTCCTGCCTAAATGCAGAAGTATCCCACAACACTAATACTGCTAACACTTCTCTTCACTTTAGATATCTATTTGCACCGTGTACTAACCTGTCAGACTGTTGGGTGTGCTCTAGACAGCGTCAATACTTCCAGAAGGCGGATTATACCCCTGGATCATAGTGAGGTTGTTCCGTGTTTTACTTCGATAACAAAATTAGAACTGTAACGGGAGCATATGGGACTGCGCTGCCCATAGACTCTTGCCAATGAAACCGTTCAGTGGGTTGGTATCAACCTAGTTACAATGATTGCATAACCACCACCTCCCTTCCACCCCCCACTCCGAAGCTGGAGATGGGGTGAAGTATCATCAAAGGATGGGACTAGACTTAGATAACACTACATGGAATGTCTATATCACTGGTAACCCTCTGAATCCTGTTGATGGTACTTTCTGGGTAGGTAGCTGGCAGGCCTATCATTCACTGCCAGTGGTACATCTCTTAAACTAGGATCTTGTGTTGAACCAAATCCATGGAGGAGTTGTTGTTATCTGGCCTACGTAGTGACATAGATGTACCATATGCCCACTCTTTTCCCATATCCTACTCTGAGGGGCTGCCATCGAAGGACTATAGAGATAAAGTGTTTCTGGACCTTGATGTTCCTGTACTGGGAGCCTGCCAGACAGGCTCATGAAAACATTAATGTGGCCTCAGCACTGCTGGAGAAACTCAGGCCATCAATGACATTACTGCTGAAATGTTGGCAAACCACACTGTGGATCCTTGACCTCCCCACATGGACACTACAGTGTGTGAGGATTGGAAATAGCATCTCCTTCTCACTAACCACTGGCACAGCTGAAGGATCCATGTTTAGCCCAATGTTCTACTCTCTCTACACCCACGATTCTGTGGCCACCAATGACACAACTATTGCCAAAATTTCAGATGGTGACAAGGAGGCATACAGGATGAGATAAATCAGCTGGTTGAGTGGTGTCACAGCAACAACCTTGTACTCAACATCAGTAAGACCAAGGAACTGATTGTGAACATTAGGAAGGGGAATTGAGGGGACACACACCAGTTTTCATCGAGGGATCAGAAGTGGAAAGGGTGAGCAGTTTCAAATTCCAGGGTGTCAACATCTCTGAAAATCTATCCCGGGTCCAACATATTGATACAATTACAAAGAAGGCACATCAGCAGTTATATTTCATTAGAAGCTTGATGAGTATTGGAATATCACTAAAGACACTCACAAATTTCTACAGATGTAGCATTTTAATTGGTTGCATCACCTTCTGGTATGGAGGGGTCACTGCAGAGGATCACTTCAGAAAGCTGCAAATGCAGTCAGCTCTATCATGGGTGCTAGCCTCCCCAGCATCGAGGCACCTTCTAAAGGTATTGTCTAAAATATGCAGCGTCCTTCATTAAGGACCCCTATCACCCAGGACATGCCCTCTTCTCATTGCTATCGTCAAGGAGGAGGAACGTTTTAGGAACAGCTTCTTCCCCTTGCCATCAGATTTCTGAATGGACAATGAACCCATGAACAATACCTCACTATTTTTTCTCCCTTTTTACACTACTTATTTAATTTATTTCTTTTAATATATATACTTATTGTAATTTATAGTTTTTATTGCAATGTACCGCAGCCACAAAACAACAAATTTCATGACATATGCCACTAATATTAAACCTGATTCAGACTGTAAGTAATTTGTCACTTAGTCACAGTCTCCAGCCAACTTCCTTAAGTTCCATCTTTGCTGCTCCATTGCCTTTTTTATCCAGCAGAGTTATTTCCTCCATTACGCTAGTTCCTTTTTTGGAAACCTTTCTGATACAGGAAAGCAAATGCATCTAAACCTCAGACTGTTGTATAATTGGCCTTTAATTATAGCTAAGATGCAAGGTCTGTACCAGTATACTGAATGGTTGTGAAGCAGGTCTGAATGACATGGTCTCAAAATGCTGGTTTTGCTCGGGCCATACTTTCCCCTATTCAGCAGTGTAGGGGTGCTGACTCAGACTGGCACAGTCTGGATTACCAGCAGAGAAAGTAGTCTGCTGACTGAGGGACCACTGGGCTGCGGTGCTGAGTTTGCTAAACTAACAGAAGTTCCTCCAAAATGGAAGTAAGATAATATGCTTAGATTGCAATGGGAATGGCTTGAAAGTGCTGACAATTATGTAGAACATAGACATAGAGGAACAGGCCATTTGGCCCACAGTGTCTATGCCAAACATGATGCTGAACTAAAGTAAATCTCTGCCTTTATATGATCCCTACCCTTGCATTTCCTGTCTATTCATGTGTCATCTTAAACGCCAGATTGTATCTGCTTCGCCACTCCCCCTGGCAGCCCGTTCTAGGGACACAGCAAAAGAAAATCTCTGTAAAAGAAAATCCGCCCTCTGCATCTTCTTTATACTTTCCCCCCTCACCTTAAAAACATGCCCTCTAGTACTTGACGTTTCTACTCTGGGATAAAGCTACATGAGTAACTACTGGTGACTCTTCCCATGATATACCCTATGATGCAATCAAATAAGATGTCAGTAAGATGCATTACACTGTTTGCAAGGAGCATGCAAGTGTACATTCATATCTCTTTTTGATTAGACATGGACTTTCTTTAGGTATTTGATGGTGTAAGTTTGCTTGATGATCTCAGCTACCTCTCACCATTCCTGGGCTGGTAAGACCAGCTAGAAAGTTGTGAGCCCTTTATGCTGCTTGAATCATAATCAGTATTTTTCACCTCTTCCTCAGAATCTTCAAATTAAAACTGATCTATTTGTTGAAGTAACTTGTCAGAAGTATTCAGGGATATTTGGCTCTAAGTTGAAGGCTTTCTAAATGTTTAATTCTTTGGTCGTAACAATTATTTCATTAAATATTTTAAATAGTGAAGATGCATTCACTCCTTCAAGCAGACAAAGGCCTTTAAGATCTTCATAGTGCTGCAAATTCCCATGGCCCCCTTTACAAGCACTGAAAAGTGATGATAGGTCATGGGCCTGAAATGTTCATATTTGCCCCTCTAGATAGAGGCTGGCTGGCATGCTGAGTATTTTCAGCAGTTTCTTTTATTATTACACAACAACACAAAATGCTGGAGGAACTCAGCAGGCCAGGCAGCATCAATGGAAAAGAGTAAAGCCGACGTTTTGGGCCGAGACCCTTCAACAGGAATTATTACTGCTGTTTTCATAGCAGTGACTGTATTCCACAGGACCATAGGATCCTGGAGTGTCAACAACATAAACAGCTTTTAACTTATACTTGCAAGATTTTGGTGGTTGGCATTATACACTTTTGCACAGTTTCTTTGCCTCACTCAGAGTTTTGATGAATGGCTGCAAGAATTTCTAATTGTAATATTATCACATACCAAAACATGAAATTCAACTGATTTACGTATAAAAATATAGAAAATGGTAGAGAACACACAGCAGGCCAGACAGTTAATGTTTCAGATCCATCAATGGGCCTTCAATCTTGACTCTGATTGCTCTGTTTCTCTCTCTATGGATGCTGCCTGACTTTCTGAATGTTTTTATATTTTCTGTTTCTGTTCCAGATTTCCAGTATCTGTATTTCTTTATGTTTTTTTTTAACATTTAGTTTTTACTGCTTGAATTATGCGGCTGTTTTAAAGCAAACAATAGTTCATAGTAGGGAAAAGGAACAGTATCTATAGCAAATATGACATCTTAAACAGTATTCATTATTCCATGGTCACCCATAGTTACTTAAATGGGAAAAGCAGGAGATAATGCTTGACACTTCTGGTACCACGTTTGTTCAGCATTTTACCCCACTAGAAGATGACATTCTGAACTACATAGGGAGCTTTGGGTTCATATTCTGCAACTATATCATTTTTGCTCCTTTGCTCCGATATATTAAAGCAGCTACTTTCACCTTGTTTATCAGGGAGATGAGCACATTGATCAAAATGCCATTTCCTTTTTGCTCAGGATTGCTTCCTGCCTCAGATTAGAAAAGCAGATTGCTTTTATCTCAAGGCAGGCACTTACCTTCCAAATGGGGCTCTCAGTCACGAAAGACTGAGATGCACTAAGCAGACTATATTAAATTATGCATGGATGGTGGATGTGGCCCAAGCATCACTCTGAGTAATGTCTGTGAATAGAGACGTAATCAAGTTAATAAGATAAATTCAGACTGTTCACTGAGATTGGGATATTAAAGACTACCAATGCAGTTTAACTGCTTCAATACTGTCCCTGTGCAACATCTGTTAAATGGTCTTTCCTGCTTTTGATAATTATTCAGTCTGTTCGTATGTTCACGTTTCGTTTATTTAAGTAAGATTATTGACGTTTGTGCACGTGACCGTTCTGCTAATTGTTGATTGCTTGTGGCTAATTACACTATTGTCTCGTAAGTTGTCTGCTATGATATTGTCCTGTGTTTTATGCTTGGCACCAAACCACAATCAATTCTGATACGTTCAACATACTGGTAATAAAGTGATTCTGATTCTGATACTTCACTGCTTCCTGTTAATTCAGTATAACGGAACTACAATGAGTAATCTACAAAATGATTATACCTAATATTGCATCCTGTATTTATGCATTTTCAAACATATGGAAATGTAATGCCTAATGCATGAGAGAAAATATTTTTACCACATTTAAAAAATTCTGTAGCTATACGATGAAGACATAACAGGTAAAGTCATAAACAGTTTGCATGCAGATGGGACACAAAAGTTCCAGTCAATGATTATTTTCAAAAGGAGGTAATCTAATCAGCTAGTCATTGGTATTTTCCTAGAGGTATCCATTCTGTCTGCTTCCACCACATAAATACTGTGGTTATAAGAACAAGTCGTGTACTCTGTATCCCGCAAGGAATGACTCACCTACTGACATAGAGCTCAAGGGCTTTCAGCCATTTACTGGCCAGAGGTCAGGAACATAATAGAATACCTCAACTTGACTGGATAAGAGCAGCTCCAACACCTCTCAAGAAGTTTAATTTCATCCAGGTTAAAGCACCTACCTTAATTAGCACCACAATCATAACCCTAAATATACATTCACTCCACCAGCACTCCAGTGAGCTCCATGTACAAAATGGATCAGGGTTATTTATTCAGATAGCGTTAGATTTACTCTGATATCACCTTGCACACCAAGAAGCTCTACTATCAGCCACGCCAATATCGCGCGTACACAAGATCATCACCACTCAGGTTCTCCTCTGAGTCATAACCCTTACTGACTTGGAAGTTTGTTGTTGATCCTTCATTGTGGCTAGGTCTGAATCCTTGAACTCTTTAGTTAATTACACTGTCTAAGTACCTTCAACAGGGGACTGCTGTGGTTCAAGAACGCAGTTCAACACCACTTTCTCAACGACAACTTTAAATGAACATTAATTATTAACCCAATCAGTACCAACCAGATTCTGGGAAAAAAAAGCACAAAGCCAGTCATTCTGCAGCTGAAGGACTTAAGTGGAATTGGTTGTCCTGCATTAACTGCTTAGTTTAGTAAGCTTGAGATGCCTCTCCTATCCCAGGATGTAATGGCTTGATGTGAAGCTTGCTGCCAGCGATTGTACAATGAGCCCATGGTCAGTAGAGACATGTGTAGGAAGTAGCGAGAAAATAGGTTTACCACAGCCTTCATCAACCTGTAGTTTCACTATACAACCAGGAAGGTCACTCCTGTTTCTTTAAACTCCAAAATGACAGTAGCGTTTTTCAGCTTTTTTGTTGCAAGTTTCTTTAACGACCTCTTGCTGAGCTGTTCTAATGCTAAAAAAGAGATGTAATTAGCTGATAATAATATAATATTGATAATAGTTTCTAGAAGTAGGTCTAACACTTATTTCTGAGATATGTGTGGAAATCTAATCAAGCTGCTATACAACCACTCCCCTGTGTAGACTTAGAGCGCACATGTCAAAGGTAATGTTGGGGACATTTGGTAAATTCTTGCCATTGTCAGATACAGCCTCATCTAATTCTGGCAACTTTCAACAATGATCTCAACTTTCCTTTTCCACTTTATTCATTCAGATTTATAATTTTGTGTGAGAAACTAAATATTATATATTTTGGTTCTTAAATTTCTCTGCTGGAGAGTTCTTTAATAGTCAGATGAATCTATGCAAATAATTGAGTCCAGAAAATTTAATGGTTCAGTTTATTGAGCAACAAAAATGTCTTGCAAATTGAACAAAGTATTTTGGTGCACTTGTGATTTGAAATGGAATCAGATTTTTATCAAGAAATTAAACAAAACGGTGAAGTTATTGAATTTTATTGCACTGTATAAAGCCATTCAATTTGTTGTGCCTATGAAGGTGAATCATCGGTTTTTCAAACATCTTCATTTTCAAAAGCTAATTTGGTTTTCAAATTTACTGCTGAATCAGCTTCCATCATCTTTTTCAGCAGCATGCTACAGATCATTACAAGCTGCTACATAATAAACACTCTTCTCGTTTCCTTACTGCTTCTTTTGCCATTTGGCTTCAACCTGTGTTTCCTGGTCAACCACCACCTGAAACTGTATTAAGTCTCCCCTTGAACTTTCTTCAGTTAAAGGAGAACATCATAGCTTCTCTAGTTCTACCAGCTAAATGAAATATCATCCCTGGTATCATATACTTCCTTATACTTCATTTGAATCTTTTCTGTAGCCTACACATCTTTCCTAAAATGATCCTAATATCAGTCCCTGGAGGATACCACAGTACTCTTCTCTTCAATCTGAATAGTGATTCATTCCTACTGTGTTTTTGGATCCTAAGCCAATTTCATATCCATATTTCCATTACCACTTTAACCTATGCAATTCAGCTTTGTTAAAAACATTAATTACGGTAAGTTGTAATTTATCAAATGCCTTTTAAAAGAATCTAATGCTACTTTGAATGTACTATCATCACCAGGCCTCTTTATTCTTGTAATTTCCTTAAATAATCTATCAGGTCTGTCACACAATCTTCTGATGATAACATTTACAACTTTGTCATACTTTGGCACTAATTTCACTTCCAAGGAGAATCAAAGGTTATAATCTGAGTCTTTTAGTTTAAATATGCATCAATCACTTTTGTATATGAATGGGAAAACATCATTAAGTTTTAAAGGCTTTAATTTGGGAATCCTAAAATCTGAAAAATGTGCATCAGGTGGAGGACACGATTACTATCTCTATGCCTGTCAATTAAGTATCAAACTTTAGGATATTTCCCACTACCTAGAGTTATGCTACTTGTTCTGCAACTGTTTGTGTCAGCTGGCATCCATAAAATGATCCATTATCATTGATAGGTATTTGTAGCTTTTTTTCTGCTTATTGTAGAAGATCTTATAGAAGGGCAATGTTATTCAAAGACAAATATTTGCTGAACACAGGGAAATAAGATATCTTTTTAGTTATGTATGTAGCTAAATATTGAAACATTACAGGAAAACCATATTAATAACTTCACCAGTGTCTCCTTTGGCAGCTTTGTACTTTGTGGTAGTTGTGCTTTGATGACTGAGGAAAGACATGAGAGAACTGATGTAACAGTGCTGAATATTAGCTCCATTCTTCCTCTAATGCACTTCCATTGAAATGTTTCCTGAAGAGAAAATTCTAAAGATTGTAAAACTTTCTGCTATTTACTTCATATTTTTGGATCCATCCCTATCCCTTGAACATTTACCAAACTGCTGGTGTTGAATTATTGAGCCACTGTTTAATTTCCAAATTTGCATTCTCACTTTGCATCACAATAATCTTTTTTTGTTCTAGTTGTGTTCTTTCTTGTAAAACTGTGTATAATTTATGTATGATTTAGATTTTTTTCTTGTGAATGTTGTTTATATGATGCCATGTGACTGTGATGTTGCTGCAATTAAGTCTTTCATATCACTACGCATATAGACAATAAACTCAACTTTGACTCATAAGTTATAACAATAGTTGATCTTGTATCATGCATCACTGGTTCCATATAAGAGTCTTTCCTACTGCTGGATTCCAAGAATCTTATTAGTTTATTTTGTTGAGGCTTTTCCTAATGATAAGATTTATATATGTTAAAAGACAGCTTCTGTGATCTTAGGTTTGTCACCAGAGAAAACTTTACGAATGCAGGTATTTTAAAACCTATGAACTCAATGTCTACTCATTAAAAATTTCAGTTAATAACTTCCTTCCATTCATTTATTCTCCTACTGAGGCTAAAAAAAATCATTGAAATCACAGATCCATAATGGCAACCGTTGCATTAATATTTCATCAATAATATCTTGTTACCTACTGGGGTCTGGTCTTAGCTACGTACATCAAATGCCACAGTTCACTTACTGCAAAAAAAAGGTATTAAGCAAGGATGTTAATTTCACTTTGTTGTTTCATGTGAAAACAGTTTCTGAGCCATGATACTCTGTTTTGCACTTGTATCTGACAAGTCTTTAAAACTCTAGTCTTCGGTATAATAATATCAATCACACACAGTGCTCTTCTAGATCATTAATAATCATAAGCTGCTGCTGTAGTATATCCATTCACCTCTCTTCCAGACAGTCTGGAGCTTCTTCCATTTAGGTTAAGGATATCAAGAAGATATTAAACATTTCTTTTGATATTTTTTCTACTGAGAAGGACAAATTAAGTACAGATAGTCAGAGTCCAGGGTTAGGATGCTTTGAACTAATTTTTCCATTTAAATTTTCTTCTACACCAGGGATAAAAGTTTCTTTCAATGATGCCTGAGAATTTAAAAGTTAATGGCACTGCACCTTGGCCCTTGAAGCTCATTTGGTTGGTTCATTCACTCGCGGGAATAAGCTCCAGGTTTGTCCTGCTACTGGATATACTGAAACTTTTACATTGTTGTTTAAACAACAATTACAACTTCCATTTAGCACTTTTAACTCAGCGAACCAGCCCAAGAAACTTCACAAATGCGTTATTTAAGACTGACCCCGAGCACATTAGCAAGGTAGATGTACAAGAATCTGGTCAAAATAACAGATATGAAGCAGAATCTTACAGATAAGAATAAAGTACAGGAACAGGAATAATATGGGAAGAAATTCCAGAGCTTACAGCTCTGTCAGTTGAAGGCACAGCTGACCGTGGAGTTATTAGATTCAATATTACTCAAGAGGTTACATCTGGGACAGCATAGATATCTCAAAGAGTTATGGGTGAGGTTCTGAGATAATGTTTACAAAGGGAATTTTAAAATCAGGAATCATTCTGGGCCAGCACGCATACAGTTGATGGTTAAATACTGGGGTTGAAGGCACTAGAGTTTCAGGAGACTGAGATGAAAATGGCATAGAGAAGTTTTAGCTGCATAAGAAATGAAGTGAGGTCAGAGTTGGGTGATGTTACAGAGATCTCAGAGACAGTACAGATATGAAGCTGAAATGCAACTTAAAGCGAAAATGCCTCAACAAAACAGTCTGGTCCAAATTAAACAGCTCTCAGGGAGAGAAATGAAGTTGGGGATTAGAATATGGAGTTTGTTACAGGGATTGAAGATGACAGAATGTCATACCACTCCATTGTTTGGAGAAAAATCCTGCTATTCCTGTGGTAGACATTAGACAACAATCTGATAATTTAAAGAAAAGTAGTGAAATCAAGACTAGTAGTGATTAGGGAAAGTGACTTCATTAATACAATAGGGTCTTTTAAAAGCCTCAGAGAGGTCCATGGAGCTTAGCAAAATAGAGGGCTATGCGCTAGGGAAATTCTAGGCAGTCTCTGAAGTAGGCTACATGGTCAGCTCAACGTTGTGGGCCGAAGGGCCTGTAATGTACTGTAAATTTCTGTGTCCTACGTTCTAATACGTGGACGCAAGACAATGCTATGTATTTGGATGATACTGCCAAGTGCAACCTGGTAACAAAAATTGAGGGTATGGTAGAGAGATCCTCAAAAAGGAACAAAGGTGTGCAGAGTTAATTCTCCAAAGAAAAGAACAGACTGAATTTATTTCTACTCAATAGGATGTGGAGAATGGTGTGATCAGCTGTATCAAAGGCTGCAGATGTATTGGAAGAGAAAATAAGGGGTAGATGATCCTTTTCATGGTCTCATGGAAAGTGATTAGTAAGCTTGATACAAGCAGATCCAGTGCTATGATTGATGTTGTGGGTTTGTTTCTGAGGATTCAAAGTGAAGGTGGACATGAACTTGGGAGGCAACAGCATATTCAAGGGATTTTGAGAGAAAAAGCAGGTTGGAGATAAACAACACTTTTTGAGGATGTAATAGTCAACACTTGCTTTTGATGGGAAGTAATGACAGTAGACCTGAAGTTGAGATCTGAAGGTTTCTCAGTATTCACAGTAATTTCCACATTAAGTTATCTTGCTTACATATATTCATATTTGACACTAAACCAATTTGAGCAAATTTCTTCCATGATCTCTTCATCATTCATTTGTGGTCAAAACATAATCACAGCCCATCTTTGAACTATAATATTTGTAACAGTCACCAAAAGAAAAAATAGCTTGCTGGTAAGTGAATGCTGGGTATTACTTAGCTTAAAATATTTAACTGAAATAACAGAGTTGGAAATAGATGGTGAAGTGTCATTTTTTCATGTTCACAAGTGCTGATTTGCCCAGGATTGTGACCATGAACAACATTCATACCATGATCATGCACTTCACGCTGCTTAGCAAATTGGCATGCAAGCTGAAAGTAAAGCCTGCTGATGCCATCCACCTCCGTGTGATGTGGACTTGTTGCATAATTACTGAATTGATCTATTATGACCTAGTTTTTAACCTTGTGTGAAACACAACAAGGAAGACCCAGCAGCATGACTCTCCTCCCCCTATACCATCCCCAGTCTGACCAGATCTACTTCAAGCCCAAACCCTTTACTAATTGGAGCCTGACCATCAACCAAACCCAATCTCCTGCTCAGCCTGTCTGATCCCCAGCTTACCTTACTACATCCACCTTCTAGCATCACCAATCATGACACCAACTCTTTATAGATTTCAGATTAAAAGTGTCTTTGAAACTTGCTTTATCTTCTAGCCTTGATCCAATTTATGGTCCCACAACATCACCCAATCTCTACCCATCCCTTTGCTATGCCCTTCAAGAACTCTCCCCCATGATCATCCTCCACACTATCTAACTTGTACAACAAAATCACAGATAGCCTTATTTACAAATTATCTCTATGGTCACCCTGTCACCCTATTAGAGATATGTCCCTCCCCCACCTTCCCCAAGAGCTTAACAACCTTCTTTTGTTTCCTTTTCAGTTCTGATAAAGGGTCTCTGGCCCAAAACATGGACTTTGTTTCTCTTCCAATGGATATGATCTGAGCCTCCAGGTATTTCCAACATTTCCTGTTTCTTCTTGTTTTAGATTTCCAGCATCTGCATTTTTTAAAAATTTTCCCTGACCTGTGTAATTCAGTCCTGAAACTGAGACCACATGAGTTATTGAACTTTCCCACTCTGCACGCTTAGCCTAAGTACTCACTGGCCTACTGTGTCTGTCCAATTTCAATCAATCTCTAGATAAAAATCCACACCAGTCTTGAGTGAATTTCCCTGAAGTCAAGGGAAACCTAGCAGACATATCCCTGGCATTAGAGATTGTTCAGCACATCTGCTCCCACTGATTGAACTTCGGACATTATAGGGAAGACTAAGTCATGTCTCCATACATAAAAGGAAGCAATTCTGTCTATCACCTATGCTGGTTGTCAGCACCATTCCCTGCACCTATTCTCTCTTACATGCCCATCATACAGTTGGCCGGACTACTACCACTGATGATGAAATAGATCCAGAGCTGCTCACAGTCATTTTTTTCCAGTTACACCATCTGCAAGACCACCACCACAGAACCCACCTGACCTGGAGCCTGGAGACCCACTCAACATCAGTATAGGTGAAATCACCAAGCAAGAAATTCGAAAAGCCCGGAAAAGCCTGAAGAATGGCAAGGCTGCTGGAGAAGACAACATTCCCGCAGAAGCATTGAAAGAGGGTGGAGAGGTTATGGTGGACCATTTGCATATACTGCTGAATTTGATATGGAGAACAGGAGAGATCCCATCAGATTGGAAGAAGGGCCTCCTTGTGAAGCTGCCAAAATCTGGAGATCTTTCACTGTGTGGCAAGTGGAGGGGGATCACCTTGTTGTCCATTCCTAGCAAAGTTCTCACCAGGGTCATCTTGGAGTGGATGAAAGACGCCATTGACCAGAGACTTAGAGATGAGCAGGCAGGGTTCAGGAAAGAGAGATCATGCATTGACCAGATAGCTACACTTAGAGTCATTGTGGAGCAGACAATAGAATGGCAAACTCCACTATATGTGTGTTTTATTGATTTTGAGAAGGCATTTGACAGCCTGGACAGAAAGTCAATGTGGAGCATCTTACGACATTATGGTGTACTGGAAGAGATGGTGAATATCATCAAGCAGCTTTATGATGGCTTCTCATGCAGGGTCATCCACGATGGGAGACTGTCCGAAGAGTTCCTGGTCACTACTGGAGTCAGACAGGGATGCCTGCTGTCGCCTCTACTTTTTCTTGTGGTACTCGACTGGGCTACAAGAACAGCCTATGCTGGCTCAGAGAGAGGCATCCAGTGGATGTTAACAGGGAAATTGGAAGACCTGGCATTTGCAGATGATCTCGCTCTTCTCTCACACCGGCTTCAAGATATGCAGAAGAAAGTAGATTCCTTGGGAGAGACCTCACAGCAAGTAGGCCTTAAGATCAGTCAGGAGAAGACCAAAGTTCTACACATTAATAACAAAGAAGAGGACCATTATGGATTGAAGGACAAATAGTTGAAGATGTAGACAAATTCACCTACCTCGGAAGCAAAATCAGTAAATCAGGAGGTACAGATGTGGACATCAGAGCAAGGATCGGAAAAGCCCAACATGCCTTCACAACCCTGCGACCTGTTTGGAGATCTACGGCCATCTCTGTCAAAACTAAGCTCCGTATATTCAGCTCCAATGTGAAAACCATCCTGCTATATGGATCCGAAACATGGAGAATCACTAACACCAGCTGCAACAAGATCCAGACCTTTCTCAACAAATGCCTCCGGCAGATCCTCCACCTCAAGTGGTACGACAGAGTGTCAAACCTAGACCTATGGAAGAGAGCAAACCAAGAGCCCATTGTATTCCAGATAAGGAGGAGGAAGTGGAGATGGGTCAGCCACACCTTGAGGAAGAGCCAGTCGAATGTCACTCGACAATCACTCGAATGGAATCCACAAGGGAAGAGAAGAAGAGGTCGCCCAAAGCAAACCTGGAGGCGTAGGCTTTTGGATGAACTGAAAGCCGCCGGCCAAACTTGGGAGACTGCAAAGACATCTGCTAGAGATCGCAGGAAGTGGAGGACTTTTGTTGAGGCCCTATGCTCCATAAGGAGCGAAAAGGGTTAAAGACACCATCTGCAACCCCGGGCCAGAGGTTGCCTATAATAATAGGGTGAGCCACTCCATGGAAGTAGTCAGAATGTTCACATACAAGGCAAGAACTAAGGGGGTGCACAAGGGTGATTAGTCAATGATGATATGATCTTGGTTATGACTGGATGTCTAAAAATGCTTGCCATGTTTATGTGCTTGGTTCTGATTTTTATAGCTACTGAGATGATCAGTAACAGAAGGAACAGTTACCACGAGGACTCATTCTTCTATTTATTCATGCTCACAGGATTGATGCTGAGCAGTTAGCTTTTGTTGTCGCTCAATGTTTACCACTGAGGTTGATGAGGAATCACCCTTCTGACCCACTACAGTTTTTGTGGTGATGGAACTCATGTTACATCTGCAGCATGGCGATGAATAAGCACACAAGAAGGGAGAATATATTTCCAGTGAGAATAACACATGACTTAGAATTTACCATGCTTGTGATGGAGTATCCAAGTGACAGCTCACACTGCCTTCCGGAGTAGTACTGGTCTATGCTTCTCTGAAAATAGGAACATAAAACCACAGGATTAGGAGTAATTAACTGGCCCCTTGAGCCTCCCCACCATGCAATAAGGTTTGACCTCAGATCTACATTCCTCTCTGTTTCCCATAACCTCCCATTCCACTATTGACCAACATTCTGTCCATCAATGGCTTTGGAAGTATTCAATGACTCAATCTCAAAACTCCCTGGAGAAGAAAATTCCAAAAATTCACAAGATTCTAGAATAAAAATTCCTTGCTTTCTCTCTCCCTCCTTCTCTCTCTCCCTCTCTCTCTCTCCCCTCTCCCCTTTCTCCATCCCTCTTCTCACTTCCTCTTACCACTACTCTCCCTCACTTTCTCTTTCCTCCTCTACTCTCATCCCTCTTCTCTCCCTCTGCCCTTCTCCCAATTTTCTCTCTCTTTTAATCTGGTCATTCTTTTTCTCTTATGATGACAAGGAAACTTTCACATCAATTTCTTGTCAATGCTTACAAATTTGCACTGGCAAATACTTTTCCTTTGACATGATCTTACTGCCACATTACCTGGCCCAGGTCACTTCCTGATTAATGATGCTAAAAATGGAGGAATGGACTAAGAATGATATGTACTGAGATAATAGTGAGCCTTGCATTTGCTGAATATGGTCACTTTCAGGCACTATTTTGACACTTTGTTACCTTGCACATTGTTTTCTTTTAAAAAACAAAATTGCACCCTCACCTTGACAGAATGTCCCGGAAGCAACTCTCTAGTTATCATCTGCCACCTTCTGTCTCTTCGGGCTCCTTATTCTTGCCACTACTGTTCAAGGAGCAAGGGTTGTGCTCCCATAATTGCCATAGACAGAGCATCCAGCAAATGATGTCAAAACCTGGCAACCTTTTGGGAAAGTACTGTTTGATACCCCTGAGTGATGTGGGCAGCAGAATTCAATGCTGGCAATCCTCATGGTGGTTTCAAAAAGCTTCCAGTGAACCCTGACTATGGTTGTAACTACAGCACAACTTCAAACCAAGTAAGGAGATTAAACTGCTATAAATGGCCTTCATTTATTGAGTGTTAGCCATCAGTTTAGTCAAGTAGATGATGTACAGTGAGTCAAATGAGACAAATAGCAACAGAATCTCCTAGAATAATCCGGTGGCAAGGAGGTTTAACAAAATGGTCTTCAACTTTACAGGCTGTTCAGCCAAAGATGCATGACTGGAGATCTATCTGCATAAACTCTTTATCACCAATGCTTAAAAAATCTTAGCTGCTTGTTCATCGACAGAATAAATAAAAAGAATGGCTCCAAGGAACCACTGAGGATACTTCTTACTGACCAGAGCCCTTCTCCCTCTCCTCTTTCAGCTTCCTGTGTAATGGAGGCCTTGACTTTAGTCCTTTCTCCCAGCTCCTGGCCATGTTGGAAGCCATGGAGCTGGGGATTACTCTGTTCAATAACAAATGGCAAACTTCAGCTTCAGTTCAGTGAAAACTGCTCCAAGTCACTTTTCAAGTCAAGGAACTTTGTTCCAGTTGATCCTCCAACAAATACTGCATGTTGTTGCTGATGGCTTTCAATAGCATTCCTGTGTGACCATAAGCAGATTTAAAATCTGCAGTATTGTGAAGCGAAGCATTAAATGCACTTGGGGCTTTGGGGGAATGCGATGTGGAGAGAAGCTGATGATAATAGGAGGGGCATATCACAAAATGGGAAGTCTAAAACTAAGACATAAATTTGGTGTAACTAGGAAGGTTTTAGACAAGATGGAAGATCTGGTAAAGTAAAGGAAAATTTGGAAGAAACAAGGGATATGAGATAAAGAGAGATGTTTAGGACAAAGAGGCAGATAGGGGAAGATGAGCGGATCTGAAATATTGAAGGAGGTCCAATACAAAGAGAGAAATCTAGGATTGAGGGCATACAGGGGCAGTGTAAATCAGATGTAGCAAGCTTTGGGAGGCCTTGGTAATTGGAGTGGAATATGAAGCATTGGAACATATGGATATTTACAACATCGAACACTTCCATGAGGCAGTGAGCACAATGTGGTGGTGTGAGGCAGGGACTGGAGGAAGAACAAATACCATCATTCTCTCAACAGCAGTGGACTACCACCATTTTTTAAGCCAGTGTCTCTGATTCAGAGGAGGATTCAATATTTGTAATGATTTTGAAATGACGTGTAAAAATACAACTTCATTCATTAAAACTTCTGAATGATTCAAACCCAAAATCTTTCATGACAATAAAAGCTCGACCATTCTATTTTGAGACAATCTATCACTCAATAACTCTGCTGGCCTTTCTTAAACTGTATAAATATTGCCACAAGTCACTAATGCACTCTTACATTACATTAATAAAAATTTTACAACAGTCAGGAAATGCATTTTCAGTTTGTCTGGTGCAACAATTAGATTAGCAGGAAATGAGTGTCTGGCAGTGGGCCATGCATGATATTTACAGGCTGCCACAAACAAATGGCACAAACACTGGTCACTTAATGGATATGTTTTTAGGACATGAAGCATCCATTAATAAAAAGAGCTGCTTGAGACTTAACTCTCACATACAGCAAAGGTCAGAAATTTTCAATCAACAAACTAACAGATAAAAGAGAACCCAGACACAATTGAGGAATCACTCTCTATTACAGCATTCACTCAAGGCAGTAATCTGAGAGATCGCTTTACAGAGGGGGTCACAGTGGATAGACATCTCACTAATGGGTCACTCCACCACAAGTTTGTTCAGTGCAGAATTCTTGTGATCACTCTCTACATGAGAATCTCAATACACAGTCCTCTGGGAGAACACTGCACAACAATCACACTATTCAGAAACCTAAAGGATTCCTCTCCATATAGGGCCATTCACAATGCATACAACTCTGAAGGGTTTCTCTCAGTACATGGATTATGCTCACTCAGCATGCAAACTGCTGAAGAATCATTCTTCTTCATAGGGTTCACTCAATACAGAAATCTTTGATTTTACACTCTCCCTCATTCAATATACAAGCTCAGCGATTACCCTGAGGGTTCAGTTTTGCAACAGGATCTAGATCTCTGAATCTATTGTTTGGCATAATGTGTTCACCCTCTGTGCCCAATATTAACAAAATTAAATATAGGCATGGTGCATGCAAGTGTTTGTGATTAAATTTCTCCCCAGCCTTTTTTCAACATCTGCATTTTCTCTCGATATATTGGTTTACTGCTATTTTATTTCCTGTGGATTAGTTAGCAATGTTTCCTTTATGCAGTATTTCAGAAATCAGTATAGGGCACTTCAAGAACATATCGATACTGGGAAAGAATTGCCAGGAATTACTCTACTTTAGCTGGAGTAGTCCAAATGCAAAGCGTTTGGAAGTTGCTGCATCAATCAATTGATCTTCAAAAGTCTAATGTAAAGACTCGTCACCAGGAGTCCAATTCAAATTGTGGCAGTAGCTCAAGAAGTGAAGTGAAAGCAAGAAACAAATTACTTTTAAAGACAAGGTAACAATTAAAAGCATTGTAAGTTATAATAGTGAAATGAAATCTTCTGAATCACTGAAAACATTTGCTCTTATTCATTAGCTGAAAACATACTGTGATTTTTAAGCAACACACACATAAAATGCTGGAGGAACTCAGTAGGCCAGGCAGCATCTGTGGAAAAGAGTACAGTTGATGTTTTGGGCTGAGACCCTTCATCCAGACTAGAGAGAAAAAAGAGATGCCATCTGTTACAACCTTTCCAACAGCTGGCAAAATCCCTAACAAAGAGCTAAAATATAACACAAATATTTCTGTTAAAAATTTATGATCTTCATCTGGGAAGTGGTAAGTATATTAGAGGATATCAACGACATTTTAATTGTTAAGCAGGAAACAGGCTTGATTGTGGCAAATAGGAAAAGTCTTCCTGCTGTATATCACAAGTTATCACAAGAGTCCTGCTAAAGTGCTTTATCCTTGTGGACAAAGATGCTGCTTTCAGAATCACAATGCAGATTTCACCTGTCGATAAGTGCAATGGACACATAGTTTTAAATGTAAAATAAGCATAGACCTGCATCAGACACCATACGTGGCCTTCTTTACCTCACCAATGCCTCTGATTCATCAACATAGAGGGGTTATCGAAGGTCCTTCCCAAAAACATTATTCTCAAAAAATTATCTGCATGCTACATTGTTCTATGCTGACAAATAGCTACAGCCCTCAACAAGGGACTAACCGTAGATCCAATCCCAGTGTAGACTGCGGTCCAAACAAGACTGAGTCAGCATAAATCACAAACACGGAAAAGTCTGCAGATGCTGGAAATCCAAAGCAACACGTGCAAAATGCTGGAGGAACTCAGCAGGTCAGACAGCATCTGTGGAAAGGAGCAGCACTTTTCCAAGTGTTTGAGTGGGAAGAGGCCTGCTTATAGTTTAACCTCTCTCCAACCGGAGGCGAAGTATTTCTAAAAGGAAGACTGATAAAAGTGTTGTTACATTGACACAACTTGTACTTCTCCCGCCTCCCACACCATCTTCTTCTGTTTCTGCTCCCTTCCATTCCAGTCCTGTTGAAGGGTCTTGGCCTGAAACATTGACTGCTTAATCCCCTCTATAGATGCTACTTGACACGCTGAGTTCCTTCAGCATTTTGTGTGTGTTGAGCAGGAAACTGTTCAGTCGTTGTTGCCCCCTCTCTAGAATCAAGTTCACACCAAATTCAATCATAGTATGCAGGCAATGATTGGAAGATAACAAGAGAAAATCTGCAGATGCTGGAAATCCAAGCAACTCACACAAAATGCTGGAGAAACTCAGCAGGCTAGATAGCATTTATGAGAAAGAGTACAGTCGACATTTTGGACCAAAACGCTTCAGCAGGATTTCAGGTGAAGGGTCTCGGTCCAAAATGCCGACTGTACTCTTTCCCATAGATGCTGCCTGGCCCACTGAGTTCCTCCAGCATTTTGGATGATTGGAGGCTGATCTCTAATCCTTATTGTTTCCTTCTCTGAAGTACACTAGAGACTGGGTCTTGCACTCAACATCCAGAAGACACAGGTCCTTTACTAACATGACATTCAAGATCAATGATAAGGCACTAGTCAGTGGATCATTTCCCTGAGTGAGGTCAGACAAATCCATCACTGTCCCCAGTGCCCATCTTTGCATTTGACAAGTTTAGGTTATAGATCTTTGACAACCAAGGCATTGTACCCATTACTAATCTCATGGATAACTGAATAGTGTGATCAGAAGCTTCCCTAACATTGGAGGTGTGCACAACATACAGCATGTATTGTAAAGTACTGGTGAAGGTTCACCAATGATGCCTCAGCAAATTCCTCCAAGTGTACTGACAGGCTAAGTGAAACAATTTCCTGCCAGACTGACAAATGATACAACTGTAGTGGGCTGCATCTCAGATAATGATCAGTTGGTGTGCAGGAAGGAGATAGAGAGTTTGGTATCATGGCATCATGACAATATACTTTCCCTCAACATCAACAAAACTAAAGAGCTGTTCATTGACTTCAGAAGGGGGCAGGGTGACGCTGCACATGCTCCTATCTACATCAACAGTGTTGAGGTTGGGAGCTTCAATTTTCTAGGTGTGATTGGCCTGTCCTTGTGCAATCACATTGGTGTCATGGCCATAAAAACTCACAAATGACTCTACCTCCTCAGGAGACTAAAGAAATTCAGCATGTCCTCATCAACTCTTACCAATTTTTATTGATGCACCTAAGGAAGCATTCTGTTTAGATGCATAACAGTTTGTTATGGCAACTTCTCTGCCTGTGTCTGCAAGAAACTGCTGAGAATTGTGAACTCAGCTCAATACATCACAGGAGCCAGCCTCCCCTCTATGGACTTTGTCCATACTCCTTGCTATGACAGTAAAGCTGCCAACATAATCAAAGATCCCACCAACCATATGATTGTCTCTGCTCCCCTCTTTGGCAGAAGTCTTCAAAGTCTGCCAAAGCACTTACCACCAGGCTCAAGGACAGTTTCTTTCCCACTGTTATCAGACTCTTGAATGGACCTCTTGCATGATAAAATAAATTCTTGACCTCGCAATTTACCTCATTATGATCTTGGACTTTACTGTTTGCCTGCACTGTAGATTTTTTGTGGCTTTTATACTTTATCTGCATTGCTTTTTTAACCTTACTTTAACTCAATGTGTAATGATTTGATTTGTGTGAATAGTATGAAAGGCAAGCTTCACTGTGTCTTGGTATATCTGACAACACTAAACCAATGACCATATACCAAACACACCATTGAGTGTCTGATCTTACCTAACCATCTCTGACAGGAGAGTAACGTTCGCTGCGTCACACCTGACTCATCATGCAAACAATCTAATCCAAGATCTCCAGGAGAACAGAGAATAATTTTAAAGGATGTCCTCAAAACCTCTAGGAAGAACTTTCTGACACACAGAAATCTCTGGCCCAAAAATGATTTAAGTGTTTGAGAAAAACCTGATACGGGGCTGGGCACTTTCTCTGATTGTGATGAGTTAGCATAAGTCAGGAAAGTAGCTTGCAAGATCTCAGTTAACCCATGCACCCACTCTATAAAGTTCTACCTAACAAACCTGTGACAGGTTCTGCAGGTCCCACATAGGACTCCTTGCAGAGAAATGGAATAGTAAAAGGTTATTCTTGCCATCAAAGGACTGCCTAAGGAGAGGAAAGAAAACTTATTAATCAACAATTCCAGAGGCTTTTATTTCCCGATGAATATTTAGTTTCTTCCTAATTAGAAACATTCTAGAACATATAGCATAGAAATCTACAACAGGTTACAGACCCATCTGCCCACAATGTTGTGCTGACCATATAACCTACTCTTGAAAATGCCTAGAATTTCTCCACCGCATAGTTCTCTATTTTTCTAAGCTCCATGTTCCTATCTAAGAGTCTCTTACAAAACCCAGTTGTATCCTAAAAGATCCCATTTTATCCATTTCTACATTCTGAACAATGAGGAGAAGCAGAGGAGAAAATTGTACTAATTTCATCATGCGTCTTATTGTTTTTGTCACAGATTTTAAAATGTTGATTCTTGTTTACAACTCCCTT
Source organism: Hemitrygon akajei (assembly GCF_048418815.1). Taxonomy (NCBI): domain Eukaryota; kingdom Metazoa; phylum Chordata; class Chondrichthyes; order Myliobatiformes; family Dasyatidae; genus Hemitrygon; species Hemitrygon akajei. Next base: position 55,302,450 of record NC_133133.1, on the reverse strand, counting down.
CAGATCCATGCTCCTCCTCCAGTCCTACAATCATTCATGATTTCATGCACCATCTCTTCCTTTGTACTTTGTAAACTTTAATGGTATTTTAGGAGGAGGAACTGTTATATACCATCAACCTTCACTAATTGTAAGTATTGCAGTTCAGATATGTGACATCCAACAACACAATTTCACCTACATTTGACAGGCTTTCTTTACCGGCAACATATTTTCTATTTGTGCTGCCACCAAATGGCAGAGCTGTAAAGGAAATGAGGCACCGAGTGCCAACTGAAGAGATGGAGACAGACGCCTGTTTGGAGTAAGCAGAAATGAAGGTAGTGGTAATCATTTTCTTCTATGCCATCCATACAAACCAATTGCTTTCTTCCAAATACTGGTCTTCATAGGGTCTCCCCAACAGTTAGAATTACACATATCCATTATTTTATTATTCCAGTGTGTGCCTTGGATTAGAATTCATACTATTGTTAGCTCAGGCCACAGGATCCTCTCAAGTTAGCCACAAGCATAAATATTGACGGTGTTTGCAGTCAAAGATTTGGCTCCAAAGGTTTGTGTCATTGTGTGGTTGAGCACCGTGCTTCTACTTGCTGCCATTTCTATGTTTACACCCGAATTGGTAACAGCGATATTGTGGAGGAATGCCGGCGTTCCAGACAACAGTGAGAAGCTGTTCCGAAGGAAGCCCATGACCTTATCCACTAAACAAAGCACAATTCTTTCAAGTTTCAAACATACCTAATGAGTCTGAGCAAACAAATTGAAGTCTTGTTCTCTAGATAAAGAAAGATTTTTTTTCATAATTATCCCTTTATCATGGCTGGCCAGTTGGTTCACGGCAGAGGGTTTAACTATGCTGGCCCACCACACCAAGCACAATGGACAAAATGAGATAACAGCTGACTGAGTGTGTTGTGAAAATGAATTAATGCATTTTATCATTAGCTCTCTGGCAAACAAAAGGGGGATTTGCCAAAGCTCTGTGAATGGAATGACGAAGAATGGAATAGGAAACCATTTAAACAGCAGTTATCCCTTGCATTTGAAGGCACCCTCGGCCAATCCAGGAAACAATGACACATTTGTCTTTCAGACTATTAAGAGTGTGGGACAAGTGACCAGGACTGACGTCTCTGGCAGTGAAAACGTGAAGTGGGCAATTTGCTTTCGGCACATGCTGTGGTTTATTTCTGCTGAGCGAGTAAATCATTCCTTAAGTGGTGTTTAATGTGTGGAGGCTTAACTGACTTGGACGTACAGTGACTGTCATTTGAAATACTAGTGATTGCCGTCAATGCAGAGAATTATTTGGCAAAGTATTTGCTAAACATTCACAACACATTTATGATGGTGAGGTCATGGTGTAACTGCTTTCTGGTACAACAGTGACACCCCCCCCCCCCCCCCCAAAACTAGAGCAACGATGGAATTTTGAGTTCAAATACTGCTGCAGAACTTGAATACATAGATGGATTGAAACTGTAAGAGCACTGATTTGTTGGAGATATAGTCCAAGTGATGATGCATGAACTAATTGTCTGTTTGGCTATTCAGATGCATACGAAGAACCCCTCAGCTCTTTCAATGGTGAAGTGGGAAAGCCCTGAAAAATGATGGAACCAACGGTGGAAGGACAATGGGAGGTTTTTGGATTGATTTGTAAAAGCATATGAGAAACCATCATTAGCTGTACACATCTTGTCAAGAACACTGCAGGTTATGCTTTGAAGTGCTAGTTGCAGCAGAAATGTTTCCATTTCAGAAGCATTGGTCACTCTGCAAGTTCAGAATCAAGGAAATAAAATTCTACAGTGATATACAGTATTTCAAGTTTAAGACTCTTTAAATCCTTGCCAATGTTTACCCTTCAATTAACTAAAAATTATTAGTATGGTCATTATTTTATTGTTAATCCTTGGTAATTATTCAGTCAAGTTGTGAACTGCTTTCCAATGTTGCAGCAGTTACCAGTTTTTGATGGGCTGAATGGCCTAATTCTGCTCCTATGTCTTATGATCTTTGATTCAGCTCACTCTATGTGACATTAAGGAATGAATGGGAGCAGTGGAGGCGATGGAAATAACCAACATCCCGATTCTGGTACAGAAGAGATGATGCTCTGTTAATTGCCAAATTTCAAGCAAGCTCTTCCAGAACTGTGGCAACAGTGATATCTATCCAATGACATTGAAAATTGCCCAAGTATGCCCTTTCCACAGTACACATGGGAGAGAAAACCAATTCTGCTAATCACTGCTCAACTAGTATATTCTTGGTCATTAGCAAGGTAATGGAAAATGTTGTCAACAGTGCATTCAACCCTATCCACTGTGTCTAATTAGTGAATTTGCATATTCAATAACATTTCAGTCAATAGGTTTCAATAGGTACATTTAATGTCAGAAAAATGTATACAATATTTATCCTGAAATTCTTCTTCTTTGCACAAACATGCACGAAAACAGAGGATTGCCTGAAAGAATGAATGACAGTTAAATGTTAGAACACCAAAACCCCTTCCCACACACAAGCAGCAGCAAAGCAACAGCACCTCCACCAGCAAAAAAAGCATCGGTGCCCTCAATCAATAGAACGTTCCTCTAGCTAAATATTGGGAAGATCAAACCCATTAACCTCAGCTACACTAATCAATCCCTACATGACTTACCCATGTCACTCCTGATCACCAACTTTACCTGTCTCCTTGGCACTGCTTGAATCTAAAGTAGTCTTGTTGGATCATTAGTGTCATACTTATTCAGTGAAGATCTTTCAATCACATTACCAAGCAATTACTAAATGATCATTATTTTCATTACATCACCATAGGCTATTTCTGTGTTTTCTTCTCCCATATCTTCATTACCACAGATCTGATAATACTCAGACATTCCATCCGCCTCCCATTTTCTACCTGCCATAGACTTGGGGACATCAACAATTGGATTACCCATATCCTAATTTGCCCCAGGTTGCACTCACTAGATAACTATATGCATGCTAATGGCATTGAAATCCTGGTTGACCAATGACTCCAAATGACCACTATAGCTTTGTAGTTACTGACTTCTCGATTGCTCACTCACTTCAGCTGTGGTACCCTTTTTTTCCCTTAAGTAAATATTTATGTTTTGGAAGTTCTTATCAAATAGTGAATGCTTTTTCTGAAGAATATTCCGTTTCTGCCCTTTGTTAACTTGAGATTGTGGCTCTCTATTTAGTTTGAATCAATTTATTAATTTTAAAATTCTCAGTTTTTTTTCAAATGTCTTCAAGGTCTCCTCCTTTGCTTATTTAGCAACCCTCTGAAATACATGCTGACATCCATTTGTATCCTCATGATCATCCATGATTTTATTGGCTTCATATCCTTGATTTAAGCTCTGGAAAACAATTGATAAATCTTCCTTTACCTCCAGTCCTTCTTCAAGATGCTCCTTAATACTTTTTTATAGAGCCTTTTTGGACTGATATTCCACAGCATGTGACTGGGAATCTTCCTAATGAACCTACTGTACATCAGGTGAATCTTGCTACAGGAACAGTACATCTATTAACTTGAAGGAAACAGAAGACCAAAATAAGTATTAGTTTATTTTGTTATAAGTATTTTCAAGATCTTTCATTATTTAAAATAAACTTTTAAATGTTTTATTTGTTTGATTTTTAATAATTTTGTAATGCTTTGAATGGATAGTCAGAAACATTCAACATTTTTGCCAGATTTGATAATTGGTCAATGATTAGCAGCTTGCATGGTTTTTCCCCGCTGTTTCATGGGTGGGGTTTGTTCTGCATCTCCCCTCATCATCTTCATCCAGGTGACTGCACCAGGTAACACAAGGCTTTGGTCCAGTCTGTTGGCAATGGTAGATCCACAGAATTAATGAGTTGCTGGCCAATGACAGTAAGTCTTGTCCCAAAATTTAGTTCTTCCCCAGTCAGGTGTGAAAACTTGACAAGGTAGCAACATGTCTGTGACAAGCTGCCTAGTTCGTCTGTGGATGATGTCACATTGCAGGGCCTTGCTGAGCACAAAATTGGTTTTGCCTTTGCTTTGAAAACAACAGTATCATCATTTCAAAAATAAATTATGTTGCATAAATAAGTTATCTTTAGTGATATCCTAAAGATAAGAAAATTATACTGAAGATGCAAGTTCCTCCTATACATTAAATGTTTGTTGTGTAACATTAATTGGAAGTTATTTGCCTGATGAAGTAAATAACAGATGACAGCATATTGGTAAGTCACACCATTTATCTCATTGCCCTATAATTTGACACAGAATTTATAATGACTAATAATCCAATAGAAATCTCATGCCAGTGCTGGAAATATTATATAAGAACTTAAAATCTTGCACATGCTGATTTATTTATTCTGAAGGTAATAATGCAGGATATTAATCATGCACAAATTCTATAAATTCAGACGAGGACAGAGGCATGCTTGAAGGCAAAAGTTGTTGTCCGTAAAGTGCCATTCTGCTGTTCACATTGTGAGGAGGGCATTGAGTTACAGCTGAAACTGAGTTACCATTGCAAGTTGTTTTGTGTAGACACATAGTAACTCCCGTGGAACATTAATTTGTCTATTTCAGTCTAAGCATTTAAAGTGGAGTGGTAAGTGTTAATTACAGCCAGTCAACTTATCTATCACAGGAAGGTAACAAATACGAGTGTGGAGCCTCTTTGCCTCAGGGTTTTATTGTCTTTAGATGCTCTAATACTGCAAACTACAGCACACTATAACTACCAGCAGTATAATAAACTATCGAAAGTTGTAGCAGAGCCTTTTCTGTATGATTACATAAACCTTTGTAGCCAGCAAACTGTCTTTTAATTTGGATATTTATATGAAGATGGCTAACCTCTCAAGTAATGGCTTCTTAAATGTCTTTGGAGCTGCCCACAGTGACCACAAGAGAAAATAAAATGTCGGTCTGTCTTCTAACCTTCCCGGTCCACACAGATGCATCTCTAGTCAACATTAGATGTACGATCATTCTGGACATAATTCTCAATTATTTGCTTTATAAAGGAGTTGCAACTGCATATTTCAATATATTATAACCATTAGTAGCAACAAAAATAACACAGCAATATTATGGTAAAAGCAATGTGAGGCTTTAGTAATTGAATGAAAAGTTCTATTGGTCTGGTAACTGCAAAGAAACCCAGTTCTTTTTTTGAAATGGACAAGTTTGCTCTTGTCTTCATCACAAAGTACAGTCTTGGCTTAACTTATATTGCAATAATATAGTACATCTGGTAAGATGGCGGCATGCTTGGTCACAGCGGCCTCTTTGGGTCCAAAAAAAAGTGCAAATTTAAAAAAAAATGTTTTTCTTGTGATCGCAAGACACTGCTCAGCATTCGTAATACCAAATGCTACAAATCCGGTTCACTGGCAAGACTGAAGGTGGGGGGGCTGCGCGGTCTTGTTTGTCGCGTGGACCAGGCCCTCATGTCATGGTGCCGCCTGTTACACCCATCTAGGTGGGAGAGAACAGAGGTGTTGCAGGTTTGCTGGAATCCGTGCTGGGTTGGGTGCTGCCCCCTATAGGCCAGCTCTCCACTTAGTGCTGATCTACAGAAGCTGGATTGCCTTTGTTTGTGCAGCACAGAATCAGGAACTGCTGCGTGCTTATACTTGCAGAGACGTGGCGGCAGGACAACATCACATGCACTATCAATCTTCAGGCCACGCCACTTGGGGACTTGTGGTAATAGTATTTAATGACTGTGTGTGATTGTATGTACTGTGTTTTGCACCTTGACCCTGGAGGAACACTGTTTCATTTAGCTGTATACACGTGTAAGGTTGAGTGACAATTAAACTTGAACTTGAATAGACTGTACATAAAACAATGGCAGCAGGTTGTCAAGATAGACTTAGCCAAGTAGGTCATACAATAAATACCCATTACTCAGTGACAACCTGTAAATCGTGTAGCGTAGAGCTGCCCTGGTGCCAGTTTGTAATGAGGCATGTATATGCAATAATAGTGAAACCTATAAAGTACCAGTTTGTATGGTAGCCAATATATCCTGTAATACAAAGTGATCTGCGGTCAGGCCTATTTATAAAGCGATACAAACACAATATGTAGTCATTGCCTTAAAATGTGTGATCAAGGTATGTATTGTATATATGTTACTGATGCAACTTGTTAAACTTTTTTCATGCTGTAACCATGAGAACATGTATCAGTGGCAGAATTAGGTGGGTACCTTTAGAAGAGAGTTTATGTTTGTCTTAATAATGAGGTCTTGTGATGTATTGAATGAAATTCCCATTAAGTAAGACTTTATATATTACAAGGACGTAGATCTCCTTAAGGGAGCTTGACACAAAATTTGAGTCATTAATACCTGCTGTTTGAGAGCTATGAGTAACCTTCGACCTGGAAGTGTAATTCACTTGCTGTGCATTTATTGTGGAGAAAATTTCACCCTTGTACACATTAGTGGTGACATTAGTACATGTGCAATAAATGCTTGTAGAAATTAAGTAGTCTGTATTTATGATAGTACTGATATTGTTGCATGTATTGTTACTGTTGAACTCGGTGCTCTAGTTAAAATCAGCTCTAATGGTAGAAAACCTCTAAACAGCAAGAAGAATCACCAAATAACTGTTTCGAAAAGGAATGATCTTTTTAAGAACATTAGTAGAAGCAGGAGTAAGCCATTCAACTTGTTTTGCCTGCTCTGCAATTCAATAAAACCACAAATGATTCTTTATCTGAATACCAATTTCAAGTGCTTGGTCAACTCCCTTAATATCTTTCTCATATTAAAATCTAACAATCTATGTCTTGACCTATTTCGGGTAGATGGAGCTCGTCAGCCTGGGAAGGCAGTCCATCTACGAGAGGGAAAACTCTGATTTCAAACCTCCGCTGCCTTGCGGCCATACCCACTCATGGGAAAGGCTTCGGGAGTAAACCCTGAGGACAAATCCGGAGCTGGAGTCCCTGAGGCAGTCCGACGTTGCCTTCAACCTCGCTCTGACAACTCCTGCGACGACACTGGTGCCAAGCTGTATCGAAGTTTGCCCTTCCCATGGACAACATCGGTGGCATGCAGAGGGGAGACTTGCATCATGGGCAACTACCGGTCTTCCATACAACCTGGCCCAGGCCTACACCCTGGAGAGGATACTCCAATAGACTTTCCAGGCGCAGATACATGGTCTCGCGAGACTAACGGATGCCACCATGTCTTGAATATTCGCAGTGACCCTCTACAATCCACTTGGGAAGCAAATTCCAGACTCCACCCTCCGAACATAGTGAATCTGGAATTGAAGAATATAGAAGCATCTCCTCATCTCTGTCCTGAATGGCCAAGCTTCAGTTTGAAACTGTGACCCTCCGTCCTAGATATCCCAGCCAACTGAAACACCATCCCTGCATCTAACTTGTCAAACCCCTCAAGGATTTTGTATGTTTCAAAGAAATCTCTCAATAAGATTTCAAAATTTGAGAGTACAGTCTCATTCAGCATAATCCCTTCTCATCTGACCATCAGAGGAATCAAATTGGTGTTCCTTTGCTGCACTCCTCCCTATGTAGGGAGGCTAGACCAATGCATAATCTTCCAGATGCCAATTCCTCAGGGCTTTGGATGATTGGGACAAGCAATCACTATAGTATTTTCAACCATTTGCAAGTAAAGCTGAATATTACTGGTTAGCTTCTGTTTGTTTTTCTTTCTGTCTTTTGCTATGATTTAGAAAGGTGCTCTATTTTGCAAATTCTCCTGATGTTGGTGTGAGAGAATGGGGTGCTGGGGTGGGGGTAGGGGTGCTGGGGTGGGGTAATGTGTGGCTGATGGACCACATTAGCTTTGTGTGCCAATGGACTTACTGTTCACTTATGGCTTTTAGACCAGCCAACTGTCCCAGAGTATGATGCGTTTGAAGGTGTTTGTCATAGACTACTGTAATACTTGAACAGAGGACATGAAAAAAAACCAGGCTAAGCTGCTGGAGGAAGGAGAAATAGACTGTAGAGAGCATTCAGTAGGAGGCTGTCAGTGCTTGGTATTATTAGGAGGCAATTATTATGATTATGGTGCAGGGAGATTATTTAGGAGGTGCATGCTTCCACCAACATCACCTTCCAAATAGGAAGAGAATGTAGATAAAGAGGGAAACGTGATGTGACCATTAGGGGTGACGATATCAGTATCTGGATCTAGTTCTTATTTCCTTTCAGAATATTATTTAAACAGCCTATTCTTGAAAGGCAACAGGCCTCATTTTCTAATGGTCACAGAGAAGGGTTGGCTAGCTGTAATATGGGCAACGGTACTCTCTGAGCTTCTATTTGCTGCACAGAATTACAAAGTAATAGAGATGTGAGAAGGGCACATCTGACCTTATTCTTAGCCTTGGAATCATTATTGGATCTGGGCACCACTATATTGCCCTGAATGGGGGGTCCACTCATGTCATTTCTGGACCCTCAGAGTGTCAGTCATTTGAATAGGGTATCTGATTATAATTTAAAATGTAAGCTTAGGTAAATTAAATGTATTTTCTTTATTTCATGGAGAAAGAAAAAAAACATAATTTACCTAAGCAAATGATGGAGTACTTAATCATTTATTTTATCTTTATGATATAGATAAACATATATATTATATATACATACATATACATATACATTTCACTGTTTATTATGGTGCGGCTACTTCACAAGATTGAAAAAAGCTACAGAAAGTTGTAAGATTAGTCAGTTCCATCATGGGTACTAGTCTCCGTAGTATCCAAGACAACTTCAAGCAGCGGTGCCTCAAAAAAGCAGTGTCCATTATTAAGGACCTCCAGCGCCCAGGACATGCCCTTTTCTCACCGTTACCATCAGGTAGGAGGTACTGAAGCCTGAAGGCACACACTCAGTGATTCAGGAACAGATACATTCCCTCTGCTATCTGATTCCTAAATGGACGTTGAACCCATGAACACTACCGCACTTTTTTATTATTTCTGTTTTTGCACTATATGTAACTTAATTATTTAATGTACAGATATATATACTTACTGTAATTGATTCTTTTTCTATATTTATCATGTATTGCATTGTACTGCTGCCATTATAACAAATTTCATAACATATGCCAGTGATATTAAATCTGATTCTGATATATGTATACAGTGATACAGTATATATAAAATGTTATTTCTAAATGTTTGAATTTAATAATAGCCTTCACTATTATTAGTTGGTACTTGGGGCAAACATCAAGATGCACAGTGCAGAAGTCTGGTTGTTTTTTGGGTTTAATGGACTCATAGTGTAACTGCAGAACTGAGGCTTCAGATTTACTGGCAGCTGTGGAACCACAAGAGGTTAGTGGGGTTGTGGGGCTAGCATGGAGAGATAGGCTTCAGTAACAGAATATGATCAGGCCCGACATCGTGCCAGACAATCAAACGTGAACCTTGACCTGTTGACCAAGATGCATTTTTCATTTCATCATCTCATTTGTCAGCACGCTGGAAATGTCCAATCAGCAAGCTAACATCCTTTCAGAATATGATACCTCGCTATTTAAAGACTTATTAAACATTAATAACGACTCTTTATTTTGTGCGAATAGCTTTAGATGCAGAAGGAAAATGCGGCCTGGAGTTAAACACGATGTGGCCTTTCCGTATTAAAACACAACATGAAGAAGAGGGAACAGATTTGTGGTTCTGTTGGCAAAGGAAAGGAAGCTGTTGATCCAGAGAAGCCTGAGGATGTTGCATGTTTATAATAAGGGAAGACCTTCCAGAAGGAAAGAGGAGGCAAAAGAGATTGTGGAGCAGGGATGTGGAGCAACGTAAAAAGTGCTGGAGGAACTCAGTGAGTCAGACTGTCTATTTCCTCCATTGCTGCTACCTGACCGGCTGACTTTCTCCAGCACTTTTTGTGTTGCTTCTAGAAACCAAGCCCTGTTTCAAGTTCACATGGGTTTATCCGATTATTTTATTATTTCATTATTTAAAAATGCAGCGCAGAATAGGGTTCCCCTCGGCCCAACAAGCCGCATTACCCAGCAACCCATCTATTTAACACTAGCCTAATCACACTGACCAACTAACCTGCAAACTGATATGTCTTTGGACTGTAGGAGGAAACTGGAATACCCAGATGAAATCCTCCGCTCATGGGAAGAACTCCTTACACACAGCACTCCGGACTCTGGAATGCCCTGAGCTGCGATGGTGTCATGCTAATTGCAACACTACTGTGGTGCCAGTAGATAAATGATCAATGTAGTTATGATGTATCATTGTAATTATGGGTTCTTTTGTTCCACATGTGCAACTTCGCCAGGAATCTGGCAGGATAACTTCGCTAAAGTTTAATACTTGGTGATAGAATAGAAGCAACTCTGAGGAAAGTCTGGCCAATATGTTGTTGGTTCTCAAGACCTCCATGGGCCAATCGATTTTGTATCATAGCCAAAATGACTAGGAGAGTCCCAAGTTCATTGTCAGCCTGTGCTGATTTAACTCTTATAGAGACATAGAGCAGTGCCACAGAGAAGTAGGCACTTTGGCCCATTTAGTCTGTGCTGACCAGATTTGTCTGTTTCACTTGTGGCAAGGATGTTTTAAGTATCTCTACCAGAGCCCTTGCAATTGCTGCACTATCCTCCTGCAAGGGATAAAAGGACAACTTGTCCGGCCCTGGGGATCTCTCTACCCTAATTTGCCTCAAATCAAGCAAGCACTTCCCTTCACCGATCCGGGTTCAGTCTGTGAGCTTATTACACTTTTGCTTCAGTCTATAGATGCTGTGTCTGTCTCCCAAGTAAATGCAGATGTGAAAAATTCATATAAGATCTCGTCCATCTCTGTCAGTTCCATGTGTAGATGACCACGCTGATCGTCAGGAAGACCAATTTTGTCTCTTGCTATGCTTTTGCCCTTAAAATATCTATGGAAGCTCTTGTGATTCTCTTGCACCTTGTCTGCTAGAGCAACCACATGTCGTATTTTAGCCATCCTGATTTCCCTTTTAAGCATTTTACTGCATTTCTTACACTCTTCAAAAGCATCATTTGACCATAACTGCATATATCTGAAATGCACCCCTCCTTCTTCTTAACGAGGGCCTCAATATCGCTCAAAAACCAAGGTTCCCTAAACCTGTTCGCCTTGCCTTTTACTCTAAAAGGAACTTACAGATTCTGTACTCTCAATATTTCAGTTTTGAAGGTTTCCCACTTACCAAGTATCCCTCTGCTGGAATACAACCTGTCCCAATCTACACCTGCCAGCTTTCTTCTGATGCCATCAAAATAGAGAATCTCAACCCAAGGACCAGTTCTATCCTTCTCCATAATTATCTTGAAACACGTGGAATTTTAAAAAAACTGCTTAGATGTATAGTGGAGTGCATTCTGACAGGCAGCATTGTTCACTGGTATGGGGAGGCGGGCTATTTCACAAGACTGAAAGAAGCTACAGAAGGTTTCAAAATTAGTTAGCTTCATCTTGAGTACTAGCCTTGGTAGTATCCAAGACATCTTCAATCAGCGGTCCCTCAGAAAGGCGACATCCATTATTAAGGACTCCCAGCACCCAGGGCATGCCCTTTTCTCACTGTTACTATCAGGAAGGAGGAACAGAAGCCTGAAGGCACACACTCAGTGATTTAGGAACAGCTTCTTCCCCTCTGCCATCCGATTCCTAAATGGACATTGAAATTATGAACACTACTTCTCTTTTTTAATATGTATTATTTCTGTTTTGCACTAATTTTAATCTACTTAATCTACACTTATATACCTGTTGTAATTTATTTATTTATTTCTATATTATCATGCATTGCACAGTACTGCTGCTGCTCAGTTAACAAATTTCACGACACATGCCGGTGATAATAAACCTGATTCTGATTCAGATTCTGAACTGTGATCACTCAATCCAAAGTGTTCTCCTATACACACTTCTGTCACTTGCCCTGAATCATTCCTAAGTGGAGATCCAGTATTGTGCCCTCTGCATATTGATTAAGGAAGCTTTCCTGAATACTGTGCATTTGACAAACTCTATCCCATCCAGTGTTTTTACAGTGTGTGAGTCCCACCTAAGGTTGAGATTTACCCATGAAAATTGCAATTGTTCCCCCAACTGTTGCATTGACTCGTCCTTTACGTAGGTTTGTGAGAAGATGTTAAATATGAATTCATTAAACCTTATCTATGATGAATTGTGTTGACTATTTTCCCAAAATACGTTGTGAAGCTACACATAAATGGCTTTGCAATGAGGTACTGAAAGATCAATTATTGCCTCTGGGCCTGAAATACAACATAAAATCAAATATTTCCAAAAATGGCGGATGAGGAAAAATTTGCAAAGATGATGTGAAAAGAGAAAACATCATTAACTTGCAGTAAACGGTTATTATGTTGTTCATAATGCTACTGTCCTGTATATTGCAAAATGTGTGGTAAATAAAAATAAGTAAGAAAGCCAAAATCACACCCACAGTCCTATCTGCAGTTTTGGTCTAGTTTAGTTAAGGAAGGGAAGTCCTAAACTGGAAACATGGCAGCAAAGATTCATTGGATTGACTCCTGAGGTTCTCCTAAAATTTGTTACATTATTTGGAGATTGAGAGGTGATTTCATTTAAGCATTTGGAATCAGAGAAATAAGTGCTTCTACTTCTTGTCCATCCATAAATCATAGAGTTTTTTATGGTATCAGTTAAGCTGGTGAATGGTGATAGTGGGAACGGTTGGAATATCCAAATGGTCAGTGTTGTTCTAATACTGCAGGTTTGACAGTGGTTGTAGCATTGAAGGTGTGAGAATGGCGGCAATGTTGAAGGTGTTGAAGATTGGGGCTGAGAGGAAAGTAGATCAGCCATGAAGAAATGGTGGAGCAGGATTGATGGGTCAAATGGCCTAATTCTGCTCCTGTGTCTTATAGTCTTATGTTAAAGTAATCATACCGTAAAAAGTTTGAGTGTGGTCCAACACTTATTTGTAAATGAAAATCAAAAGCAGGTGCGGATGTTAGAAATCCAAAATGAAAATAAAATGCTTGAAAAACTCAGCAGGTCATGTAGTATCAGCGGGAAGAGAAACAGAGACCCTTTGTATTGCGAAAGCAAATCTATGATTGTAACAGAGGAGCTTAGTGTGCTCAGAACTTATTTATTACACAGCTATGGTGGCTACAAAAAGAGCATGCCAGAGGCTGGGTTTACCACGATGGTGAACTCTCCACACCAAAGGCATTTTTACCACCTGCAACACAAAAACTAGACGTGTGATGAAGTAATGTCAAAATTTGCCTGGATCAGTGCTGCTGCAGCAACTTCCAAGAAGCATAGCAACATATCCGGTATGAAGCAGCTCCCTTGAATGGCGTTCCATCAACTCTAAACATTTAGTCTCTCCATCTCTGGCACACTGTGGCTACAAAATCTACAAAATGCACTCTGGTATTTTTACCCAACCAATCTGACATTTCCTCCCAAGCCTGTGACTTCTAGCACCCAAATAGGACAAGGGCAGCAGGCACATGGAAATAGCACCACCTACAGGTTCCCCTCCAAGTCACTCATCCTATTGACTGGGGAATGTATCATGGTGCTTTTATCAGCACTGAGTATAAATGCTGAACACCCCTCCCTCCAGCACTCTAAGTATGCCTTCACCAGAAGAACTGCAGCAGTTCAAGATGGTGGCTTACCACCATCTTCTCAATGGCACAGAGAGGCCTAAATTCTGGCTAGTAAGGCCTGAATCGAGAAAAATGAAGACGTGTGAGTAATCCTGAGTCATGGATAAATGCCCTTTGGCCCATCATCAATGACCTGTATTATTTGATCTGTATACTTATTCCATTTACCTGCTCTTAAATCCATACCCTTCTATGCTTTTTCCATTCAGGTGCTCATCAAAGTGCTTCTGAACTGTTGTGAGAGTTTCTGCCTCCACTACCTTCTCAGGCAGTTTACTCTGAAGTCTAACAACCTTCTGGGTAAAAAAAAAACTTCCTTTATTTCCTCTGAACCTCTTACTCATTTTAGACCTAAGCCCTTCGGTTATAGATACCTCTGCTAGGTAGGTATGCTTACAACAATCAACCCTATCTATGCCCCTAATAATTCTGTACATTGTCAGTTTGACTCCAAAAAAAAAGGAACAAATTCACCTTGCTTCATAACTGAAACATTCTATCCCAGGCAACATCCTGGTAAATCTCATCTGTACTCTCTCCAGAGCAATCAGTCCCTTTCTTTACTGAGTTAGGGAGCTGTAATAGACAAAAAGCTGTTGCAATCAGGCTAAGTTTTGACCAATAAGAGTTGACTTCTGCTTTTTTTTTTAGCACGTATCCCTTTCATTCTGCGACAGTTCTGCATGCAGCTGACATATTTTGATAACTGCATCACAGCTGCTGTTCTGGAGAATGTCTTCAGGCCCTGTGAAGATTCTGTTCAGTTGACTCTTCTATAAACTCCCTTATGCAATAAATCCTGTCACTTTCAAAGTTTCCTCAGTTACAACCAGTCACTTAAGTTTCCATCATTGGCACTTGGATTCAATAATCACTTAGCACAAATGTAACTGATCAAATCTCACAATATGCATTTTTTTTTTTATCCAAAGACAATTTGTTTATTCATCTGAACAGAAGAGTTTGGAAAAAAACAAGAGATTCAGTCAATTTTATGACATATAAAATTTCAATGAAAGTTATTTTCTCATTGCAGCTGAATTTAAACCTCTATTATACACTGTGACAGGATTTAAGAGCCAATCATTAAGCCAAATTTAGAAAAATAAAAATAGCACTTTTTTCATAGGGCCAGCTGGCAAACTATACATGTTACTTTTGATGGGATACTCCATGTGGTATTGACATCTGGCAGCCAACGGATATTTTGAGAGAGTAAATGAAGGGTATGCCTGTGGAGCCGCATACCTGGGTCAGTAAAGTACTGGAGGAATTAAAAGCCCCCAGAGTAGATGAAGGAAGTAAACAAATTCATTAATAACCATGAGACCACATGACTATAAGATTTTGGAGCAGAATTAGACCATTTGGCCCATCAAGTCGACTCCACCACTTGATCATGGCTGATTCATTTCCCTCTCAACCCTGTTTTCCTACCTTCTCCTTGTAACCTCTCACAGCCTGACTTATCAATAATATATCAACCTCCGCCTTTAATACACCCAATGACCTGGCCTCCACAGGTACCAATTCATCACACTCTGGCTAAAGAAATTTCTCCTCATCTCCATTCTCAATGAACATCCTTCTATCCTGAGATTGTGCTCTTTGGACGTAGACTCCCCCACTATAGGAAACATCCTGTTCACATCCACTCTATCTAGCATTTCAATATTTGACAGGTTTCAAAGAGATCTCCCCTCATTTTTCTAAATTCCAGTCAGTACAGGCCCAAAGCCATCAAATCTCCTCATATAATACGGCTAACAGAAGTATTCAATGGTAAACAACTGAAGTTAAGTACAGCAGATTACTCCAAAGGGATCTGTTAAGAAGTTCATAGGGTGGTTTTAAATTGAAATGGTGGAGTTAAAGAAGACCTCAAAAATTGATATTAAGATCTGAAAGAAATAGACCAGAGGATACAGATAGGCTTAAATGTACCTAACAGTCGTTAGGTAGATTAACATTTAAAGCTAATTAACTATTGCATGCAATGACAGAGTAGTAGCTTATTTTTGGCTGTAACAAACTGTCCTAAACCTTATTACGTGTAATCATCCCCTTAATTTACCCCTTGCAATTGAAGATGACTTGATTCTGCTCTGAGGTTTCTGAGGTGACTGGATGAAACCTGCAGATGTGGGATAAACAGATTTTGCCCCATTTGGGGAGATGGTGATTGGTGAGACAGATACATCACTTGTGAGTTGATATGCTCCACTCACCATTTCTGCTGGACCTCTGCATGTTCTTGAAGCATGGACTTCAGATGTTCAATGAGATCCTGAGGACTCTTCTCCATTGGGCTCCCGCCATGGCTAGCACGATTCTATTACAGCTCGAGAGGTTCTGTCCCAAGTTCAGAGTTCAATTCCAGCATGTGGAATGTGTGGGTTTTAGCCGTATCTTCTGATTTCCTCCCATGGTCCAAAGGCATGGCAGGTAGGTTAATTAGTCATTGTGAGTTGAACCTGCGTTAGGGTCATTTGGGGTTGTGGGGTTGCTAAGGCAGCGTGGTTCATAGAGGTGGAAGGGCTGACTCCACCTGGTATCAGTAAATAAATAAATTTAGGTTGTAGGCAGCAGTGAAGGATGCTGCAAATTTTCAAGGAAGTTTTGAGAATATTCTCTGATCTTTGCTTCTGCCTGTTTGTTTCAGGATTCTGGTGTCAGGCATGTAGACAATGTAGCCTGGCCAATGAAGCTGACTGAGCTCCTATGATGCATGATGGCCTTACCACTGTGGACATTTGCACACGTACCCTGCCAATGGATTTTGTGGATTTTGAGGAGACAGAGTTCGTATTATTGCACCAATGCTTTGAGGTTTCTGCTGTGGAGAAGGTCTCAGAGCCATATGGGGTAGGGGTGGGATGCAGGTGAGTGAGAAACAAGGATTATTACTGCCCAGTGATTTTTGTGCTAGATTTGAGGTATTAATTCTAAAACAGCTTTCTCCTTTGATGACCAAACTGTGCAAATACAAAAAGAAGAGAAAAAAATAATAATAAAAAATAAATACACAATAAATATAGAAAACATGAGTCCTTAAAAGTGAGTCCAGTTCAGTGGAAACATTTCAATGATGGGGCGAGTGAAGTTGAGTGAAGTTAACCTCTCTGGTTCAAGAGTCTGATAGTGGAGGGTAATAACTGTTCCTGAACCTGGTGGCATGGGTTCTGAGGTACTTGTGCTTTATTCCTGATGGCAGCAGTGAGAAGAGAGCATGGTCTACATGGTGGGCATCAGTGACGATGGTTGCTGCTTTCTTGCAACAGCGTTCGATGTAGATATTCTCAATGGTGGAGAAGGCTTTACCAAGATAGACTGGCTGTACCCACTATTTTTGTAGGGTTTTCCCATTCAAGGCTGGTGTTTCCATACCAGGCTGTGATACAACCAGTCAATATTAATGCTGAATCTTCGCTAACTTCTAAGAAAGAAGGGGCACTGCATGCTTTCTTCGTAATGGCACTTATGTGCTGAACCATGGACAGATCCTTTGAAATTAAAACACTAAGAACTTTTAAG
The DNA here is from genome assembly GCF_048418815.1 of Hemitrygon akajei. Classification (NCBI taxonomy): domain Eukaryota; kingdom Metazoa; phylum Chordata; class Chondrichthyes; order Myliobatiformes; family Dasyatidae; genus Hemitrygon; species Hemitrygon akajei. The sequence continues at coordinate 55,285,204 of NC_133133.1, read as the reverse complement.
TTGCTGATCCTCTCGATCTCTGATCTTCTGATGAGGACTGGATCATGAACCTCTGGTTTCCTCTTCCTGGTCAATAATCATCTCCTTGGTCTTGCTGATATAGAGTGAGAGGTTGTTGATATGGCCTCACTCAGCCAGATTTTCAATTTTCCTCCTATATGCCGATTCATCTCCACCATCGATTTGGACAATGGTATCATCGGCAAACTTAAATATGGCATTGGAGGTGTGATTAGTCTCACAGTCTTAAGTAGAAAGCAAGTAGAGCAGGGCCCTAAACATGCAGCCTTGTGCTGTGGGACATTGTGGAAGAGATGTTGTTGCCAATATGAACTGACTGAGGTCTGCAAGTGAGGAAATTGAAAATCCATTTGCACAAGGAAGTATTGAGGCCTAGGACTGAAGCTTATTGATTAGTTTAGAGGGGACCATACTATTGAATGCCAAGCTGTAGTCAATGAAGAGCATTCTGATGTATGCATATTCACTGTCCAGATGTTCAAGGATTGAGTGAAGAGCCAGTTGACCTGTTGTAACAGTAGGCAAATTGGACTGGATCCAAGCTGCATCTCAGGGAGGAGTTGATACATTTCATCACCACGTTGATTTGGGTCACGCTTTGCATGCCACCATGAATTAAATATAATAGGGAGACAAATCCCCTGCCAGGAGAATGCTTTTTCATTAGGTGTAGCTTCTTTTTTGGAGTTTGAAGTGCAATGAAGAATTATGTTTGTTATGACCCTGAATGGATAAAATGCACTGTTATTCGAAGATACCCAATTCTTCACTGGGAGCAGGTAGTTGAAGAAGAGCCCGTGATGACTTTGCCTTCAACAGGTAGCAAGGAAGTTCCTTTGTAACTATGTAGTGGTATTGGTCTCTATTCCTGGAAATGGTCATTGGTGGCATTTCTGAAGTCTGCTGGCATGCAATCGTCTTCCAATCATACGCTTTGCACTGTGTAATCAGTTTTCCTTTTGTACCATGCTTTTAATATTTAAATCCATCAGAAATGTTTTAATAAGTATTTTGGTACGTTCTGTTTCTTTACAGATTTGTTCTGCCATGACATCACGCTGCTTACTTTCTTGAAGCAATACCCGAAATGCTGGAGGAACTCCGCGGGTCAGGTAGTATCTACGGAGGAAAATGGACAAGTAATGTTTCACATTGAGGCCTTTCATCTGAGTGAATGATCTTAATCTTAAATGTCGATCATTCATGTTTCATCTGTCGACCGGCGACTTTTGGGTTTGAGGTAATTCAGTCCAGAATCCCCACCGGTAACATTGACTGTCCAATTCCTCCATGGAAGCAACTTGACTCGCTGAGCTCCAGTATCTCGTATGTTGCTCCAGATCCCAGCATCTGGAACCTCTCGTGCCTTACTTTCTGGATGGTACGCTTGTTGATTGTTTTTCTTCAAATGAGTTTTCAAGGGGAAAGGATTTCCCATGATCCAGAAAAACAACGTAACGACAATTCTGCGGAATATTACAAATGAAATGAAGACTTGCTTAACAAAGGAGGCCTATACTTGCTACAGTTATACTGTCAATTTGCGTTAGAGGAAGATCTTCCGAATGGGCTGGGAAAGGATTTATCATAATTGACATCTTCTAAATGGCTCCTGTTTCATGCACCCCAACTTCAGTGGCGGTGTCAACAGCTCCCCGTCACTGAGCAAGCTGGAAGCAACCAGAACAACATAATACTACGATCGCTGGCGGGATTTGCCTCATCGATGATTGGAGATGCATTTTTGCTGATGATTGAGGAAGGTCAAAAGCACGAAAGTTACAGATGATTTTAAACAAATGTTTGCTTCCATGCAATTTGTCTCAAATGGTGAATCAGATGGGTTCCATATCTGGTCAGCGCCATGCATTCCACTGACTTCTGATGGAAGCAGCTTTGTGTAGTACACACTTAGAAGAGGAGACACTGGTTCTTTTAGGCTAAGGGAATATCATCGCCGCAGTCGGCAGCTCAGCATCTGCTAATTCCATACGCACGCAGTCACAACCTCCGATATAAATAACCACTTCAAAATTGCGCATTAAACTTGCTGTAGTCCTGCTCCCATTTGGGCTAATTAATTCTTGCCTTTCCTCTTTGTTTTTTTTTGCGTTAAGGACTCGGTTTACCTGGAATTCTGTGATGAGCTGACTAAAGTTACATTCCGTTTATTGTCTGGTCCCAAATGATACTCAGTGGAATGTCTGGAAAAAAGTTTCAGTCAGTCAATTGATAACCAAATATTAGGAAAAAAATGCAAAAACAAAACCAATATTCTGATAGTTTGCTAGCTTCGTCTTTGATCTAGAAGAGCATACAACATTATGTTCAATCTGCAGACTATTCCTGAAAAAAGGTCCATGGACAGGTGGAGTTATGACATTGTAGCCATTAGTGAAACATGGCTACAGGAGGGGCAGGACTGGCAGCTTAATGTTCCAGGGTTCCAATGTTTCAGACGTGACAGAGGCAGAAGGATGAAGGGTGGGGGGGGGGGGGGGTGTGGTATTGCTAGTCAGGAAAGATGTTACAGCAGTGCTCAGGTAGGACAGATTAGAGGGCTTGTCTACTGAGGCCATATGGGTGGAGCTGAGAAGCAGGAAAGGTATGACCACATTAATGGGGTTGTATTATAGACCACCCAATAGCCAGTGAGAATTGGAGGAGCAAATCTGTAGAGAGATAGCAGACAACTGCAGGAAACATAAAGTTGTGATAGTAGGGGATTTTAATTTTCTACGTATTGATTGGGATTCCCATACTGTTAAAGGTCTAGATGGGTTAGAGTTTGTAAACTGTGTTCAGGAAAGGTTTCTAAATCAATATGTAGAGGTATCAACTAGAGAGGATGCAATATTAGATCTCCTATTAGGAAACGAGTTAGGACAGGTGATGGAAATATGTTTAGGGGAACACTTCGGTTCCAGTGATCATAACACCATTAGTTACAACTTGATCATGGATAAAGATAGATCTGATCCTCGGGTTGAGGTTCTAAACTGGAAAAAGGCCAAATTTGAAGAAATGAGAAAGGATCTAAAAGGCGTGGATTGGGACAAGTTGTTCTTTGGCAAGGATGTCGTTGGTAAGCGGGAGGCCTTCAAAGGAGAAATTTTGAGAGTGCAGTGTTTGTATGTTCCTGTCAGGATTAAAGGCAAAGTGAATAAGAATAAGGAACCTTGGTTATCTAGGGATATTGGAACTCTGATAAAGAAGAAGAGAGAGATGTATGACACGTATAGGAAACATGGAGCAAATAAGGTACTTGAGGAGTATAAAAAGTGCAAAAAACACTGAAGAAAGAAATTAGGAGGGCTAAAAGAAGACATGAGGTAGCTTTGGCAGTCAAGGTGAAGGATAATCCAAAGAGCTTCTACAGGTATAGTAAGAACAAAAGGATAGTAAGGGATAAAATTGGTCTTCTTGAAGATCAGAGTGGTCGGCTAAGCATGGAACCAAAAGAAATAGGGGAGATCTTAAATGGGTTTTTTGTGTCTGTATTTACTAAGGAAACTGGAATGGAATCAATGGAAATGAGGCAAACAAGTAGTGAGGTCATGGAACCTATACAGATTGAAGAGGAGGAGGTGCTTGCTATCTTGAAGCAAATCAGAGTAGATAAATCCCTAGGACCTGACACGGTATTCCCTTGGAGTTTGAAGGAGACTGGTGTTGAAATTGCAGGGGCCCTGGCAGATATATTTAAAATATCGGTATTTACGGGTGAGGTGCCGGAGGATTGGAGGATAGCTCATGTTGTTACGTTGTTTAAAAAAGGCTTAAAAGTAATCCAGGAAATTATAGGCTGGTAAGTTTGATGTCGGTAGTATGTAAATTATTGGAAGGAGTACTAAGAGATAGGATCTACAAGTATTTAGATAGATAGGGACTTATTAGGGAGAATCATCTTGGCTTTGTGTGTGGTAGGTCATGTTTAACAAACCTAATAGAGTTTTTCAAGGAGGTTACAAGGAAAGTGGATGAAGGGAAGGCATTGGATGTTGTCTACATGGACTTCAGTAAGGCCTTTGACAAGGTCCAGCATGGGAGGTTAGTTAGGAAGATTCAGTCGCTAGGTATACATGGTGAGGTAGTAAATTGGATTAGACATTGGCTCAATGGGAGAAGTCAGAGAGTGGTAGTGGAGGATTGCTTCTCTGAGTGGAGGACTGTGACTAGTGGTGTGTCTCAGGGATCAGTGCTGGGTCCATTGTTATTTGTCATCTATACCAATGATCTGGATGATAATGTGGTAAATTGGATCAGCAAATTTGCTGATGATACAAAGATTGGAGGTGTAGTGGACAGTGAGAAAGGTTTTCAAAGCTTGCAGAGGGATTTGGACCAGCTGGAAAAATGGGCTGAAAAGTGGCAGATGGAGTTTAATACAGACAAGTGTGAGGTATTGCACTTTGGAAGGAAAAACCAAGGTAGAACATACAAGGTAAATGGTACCTTGAGGAGTGCAGTAGAACACAGGGATCTGGGAATACAGATACAAAATTCCCTAAAAGTGGCATCAGAGGTAGATAGGGTAGTAAAGAGAGCTTTTAGTACATTGGCGTTTATAAATCAAAGTATTGAGTATAAGAGTTGGGATGTTCTGGTGAGGTTGTATAAGGCATTGGTGAGGCCGAATTTGGAGTATTGTGTGCAGTTTTGGTCATCAAATTACAGGAAGGATATTAATAAGGTTGAAAGAGTGCAGAGAAGGTTTACAAGGATGTTGCCGGGACTTGAGAAACTGAGTTACAGAGAAAGGTTGAATAGGTTAGGACTTTATCCCCTGGAGCATAGAAGAATGAGGGGAGATTTGATAGAGGTATATAAAATTATGATGGGTATAGATAGAGTCAATGCAAACAGGCTTTTTCCACTGAGGCTAGGGGAGAAAAAAACCCAGAGGACATGGGTTAAGGGTGAAGGGGGAAAAGCTTAAAGGGAACATTAGGGGAGGCTTCTTCACACAGAGAGTGGTGGGAGTGTGGAATGAGCTGCCAGATGAAGTGGTAAATGCGGGCTCACTTTTAACATTTAAGGAAAACTTAGACAGGTACATGGATGAGAGGTGTATGGAGGGATATGGTCCAGGTACAGGTCAGTGGGACTAGGCAGAAAAATGGTTCGGCACAGCCAAGAAGGGCCAAAAGGCCTGGTTCTGTGCTGCTGTAATGTTCTATGGAAATAGATTACGTTTCTCCCATATCGGCTAATGAAACCCAAGTAAATTTGGGATTCTAATCTGTTTCCATTAGTTTGTTTCCTTGTTTCTTTCTTACAACTAAAAATGTTCAGATACAACCATGCTCTTTTTAAACCTTGTACCACAATAACACTAAATGTATAAATTGGTGCTAAAGGTGCAACTAAAAATGTTCAGGTACAACCATGCCCTTTGTTAAACTTTGTACCACAATAACACTAAATGTGTAAATTGGTGCTAAAGGTGCAACTAAAGTGAAAGCAAATTGCAATGAGAGTAATTCCTTTAGAAAGCACCTTGAAGCTCATGTTGATAGTTGTGTGTGTGATTTTGTAATATCCTAGAATATTATGACTATTTGCATCTTTAATCTCCATTGGACTGAAGGATTCAGGACTCTCACAGTTGCTGACACTTGTTTTCCAATCAGTTTTTAAATGGAAACAGAGTGCCACATTTTTTCTTGCTTTCATTGAAAAATTTATTTCCTCCTTCTTACTATATATACTTTCACAAGATGTCATGCGTAATTCCACAGGGATCAGTTACTGTCCAGCATTCTACTGACATGGCAATTTTGATCAATGTACCTTGGCCATGAATGATGGCAGGATATTCTCTGCAGCCAGAGAAAATGGATCAGAGCTGAGTTCAATCCTCATTTCACCTGAGTCCACATTCAAAAACATTCCACTACTGCTTAACTTGCCCCTTCCTACCCTGTTTGGTTGGGGGTAGCAACTAATATGTGGGGATAAAGGGTTGCAGTAGTGCCAATCCTGAAATCCATTACAACACCCAGCTATTGTCAATTAACCTAATAGAAATTGGATTTTCTGCTCTATGTGGTACTGTTATGAAATTATAGAGTACATTTATTGGAGAGCATTTATTCAACTCAACTAAGTAGTATTATAAATTTATAATAAAGATGATTTTGATTTTGTTTTTCTTCCCTCTTACAAAAGGGACTGGGACAGTCTGCACTCCTTCCTCGCCAGTAAAAGTAGAGCAGTCTGGAAAACATCCTTTTCCTTGCTGATCAGAAAAGTCAATCTGCCAAGTCTAAAACAATGAGGATTTACTTATGAACAAGTACCAAGGCTCAGATGAAATGAACTGAAGGAACATCATAAACACCAGCTATGAGAATAAACTTGAGAAAGTGAAACCTTGCTGCTGTGATATGTTATAATTAAAAATACAGAGTAGGAAATGCAAAGAGACAGACAAATGGGAAGCCACACATTTCCCATCTTTTACTCTTAGAGAGTTGAAATGATGTTAAATTCTTTGGTGCAACAATCATTGAATATCATATGAAATAGATGGGAGACTGCAGTTTGATGTGGGTGTACATAAGACCATAAGACATTAGAGCAGAATTAGGCCATTTGGCCCATCGAGTCTGCTCTGCCATTCAATCATGGCTAATCCGTTTTTTTCCTCCTCAGCCCCACTCCCCATAACCTTTGATGCCATGTCTAATAAAGAACTTATCAAGCTCTGCCTTAAATACACCCAATGGCCTGTGATATACAGCTGTGATATGTTAAATACAGCTGCCTGTGGTAATAAATTCCACAAATTCACCACCCTCTGGCTAAAGAAATTTCTCCGCATCTCTGTTTGAAATGGATGCCCCTCTATCCTGAGGCTGGGCCCTCTTGTCCTAGACCCTCCCCACCATGGGAAGCATTCTTTCCACACCCACTCAACATTCAAAAGGTTTCAATGAGATCCCCCCTCATCCTTCTAAATTCCAGCGAGTACAGATCCAGAACCATTAAACTTGCATTCCTGGATGAGGAGCACAGAACTGCTCACAATGCTCAAGGTGAGGCTTCACCAGTGCCTTATAAAGCCTCAGCATCACATCCCTGCTCTTGCATTCTAGACCACTTGATATGAATGCTAACATTGCATTTGCCTTCCATACCACTGACTCACCCTGTAAGTTGACCTTTAGGGTGTTCTGCACAAGGACTCCCAAGTGCCTTTGCATCTCAGACTTTTGGATTTTCTCCCCATTTAGAAAATAGTCTGCATATTTATTTCTACTTCCAAATGGCATAGCCCTACATTTTCCAACATTGTATTTCATTTACCACTTTTTTGCCCATTCTCCTAATCTGTCCAAGTCCTTCTGCAGCCTACCTGTTTCCTCACCACTACCTGCCCCTTCACCAATCTTCATATCAAACGCAAACTTGGCAACAAAGCCATCTAATCCGTCAGCTAAATCATCAATATACAGCATAAAAAGAAGCGGTCCCAACACCGACCCCTGCGGAACACCACTAGTCACTGGCGGCCAACCTGAAAAGGATCCTTTTATTCCCACTTGCTGCCCTCTACCAATCAGCCAATGTTCTAACAATGCCAGTAACTTTCCTGTAGTAGAATGGGCTCTTAACCTAGTAAGCAGCCTCCTGTGTGGCACTTTATCAAAGGCATTCTGAAAGTCCAAATTTACAATATCCACTGCATTCCTTTTATCTATCCTACTTGTAATCTCCTCAAATACAGATTATGAAAAAGAATATTGATATGTTTAGTGGTGGTCACAAGATAGAGCATAACTTGAAAATATATGAAGTTGTGTTTTTTTTGTAGGAAGAGTAAAAAACAATCTTTTTGATTATGAGAAATAGTAAGTGTTGGGAAACACAGGAAGTAAGAATTCAGCTACAAGAAACAATTCAGAATCAGAATGAAGTTTACTATCCCTGACATACATCTTGAAATTTGTTGTTTTGCAGCAGGAGTACAAAGCAAAGACATAAAAGTACAATAATTTTCAAAATAAGTAATTAGTGCAAAAGACAATAGAATTATGAGATAGTGCTCATGGACCATTCAGAAATCTTCTGGCAGAGGGGAAGTAGCTGTTTCTGAATTGCTGAGAGTTGGTGTTCAGGCTCCTGCACCTCTTTTTTGATGGTAGTAACAAGAAGTAGGCATGCCGCGGATGATAAGGGTCCTTGCCGGCAGATGCCTCCTTCTTGAAACACCACCTCTTGAATACGTCCGTGATGGTAGGGAGGGCTGTGCCCATGATGAAGCTGGCTGAGTCTACAACTATCTGCCACCTCTTATATTCTTGCGCATTAGCACCTCCATGCCAGTCTGGATGCTCTCCATCGTACATCTGTAGGTAATTGCAAGAGCCCTTGGGAGTATATCAAATCTCCTCAAATTCCTAATAAGGTAGAGCCACAGCATGCCTTCTTCATGATTGCGTAACTAGGAAGGCAAATGTACCGTATGTTGGTCACCATTACTATGGCACAAAAATAAAGAAGTGTTGTTGCGATTGTGAAGTGGGTAAGTGAAATTTAGAGTTTCATTAAACAAGCATATAGCCACCTTGGATTCATTAGACTGATTTTGTGGATGAGGGGTTGTTGTGTAAGGGAAAAGACCGATTTGCCAAAATCTATTGGAGTTTAGGGTAATACGCGATGGTATCTTGCAGCTTACAAGGTTCTGAGATGGACAGAGGGAATGGATGCTGAGATCATTTCTTCTTGGTAGAAAATCCAGAATTGGATGATGTTACGTCACAATGAGTTAACCATTTTGAACTGGATTGAGAAAAAACCACTTTCTTCAGAGAACTGGAGAGGAGTAAAATGCTCCATCTCAGAGGAGTTTGGATGCTCAATCATTAGAACCAAGGTTGATGGATTTTTCAGCACAGTGAATCAGAGGATATGGAGATCAGGCAGCAGAGTGGATTCAAACATATAATCCCACTGAAGCATGCAGCAGGCTTGGTGTACCATATGGCCTTTCCCTGACTTAATTTCCCAGATTTCTGAATTAGGGTACTGTATAAGGATAAAATCACAGACATATGCAGTTACAGTGAATTTTAATCACTAGTGCCATACTTTTACTTCAAATACATTTTGAATGCATCTGTCAAACAACCTAACACCGAAAAAAATCGGCTACTTTTTACTGCCTTCAAAATTCTCAGGTTTACAAAAGAATCCTTCATCTCCCAGTTAAAGAAATGCTTTGCTACCTCTAGCAAACCACTCCTCCTACTCTCCCCCACCCCCACATGCCACCTTCCATTTACAAAGACATGCTTGATTGCTCATTCACTGAGCAACTCTACCTCTTAAACACCCCCTCCCCCTTTCCCCCTTTGAGAGAAGCACTCTACACCTGGCAAATCTCTGTTTCACAAAAACTGTCTGAGCTCTTTCTAAATCACTCAATTCACAGAAACAACCCTATTCTACAGTCTACCAATTTTGAAAGGTATTCTACTTGCTTCACACATTCACTCCTTTCTAGGTTATTTCTCGCTCACACTTCCACCTAGTAATGCAGCGGTAATCTTTCTTATCTTTTCCTTTTTGCTTGAAGCTTCAGCTGTTACCTTTGCTTCATTTCAGGGGAACACCTTGACTGTGAAGATTATAAAACAGTGTTAACAATTTCCCAGCCAAAATACTTGGACAATAGATTCTACCCATATGATGATAACCCTGTTAGTTTGCATACTTCTCTTACAAGGAACAATTCAATTTATTTCAAACGTCCCAATTTATGACCATCAAATTTGTAAAATTAACATCATTCTCTGTAATGTAAGCATTCCTGGTAGGGGTATTATTTAGACATTTATTTTCCTCAGTGGTATCTACATGTGATACTACCAAATGATTTGCTAGGTAATTTGCAATGTTAGGTTGCTTGACAGACACAGTGGGAAGTTAAGAGTTGGTAATAGTTGTACATGTAGACCAGGATAGATATTAGGCCATTGGTAAAGGTGTGCCAGATTTAGAGTCCAGAAGTAATTTATTATTGATACCAAATGTCAAATGTTTATTACCATGATGCAATCAGCTCTGGATTTGAAAAGATCATTGTTAGCCATAGGCTGTAAAATAGCACATATTTGCTTTATGAAAGTGTTTCCATGAGCAAGGTACAAGGAGAGGTGATGGCAGTCTAACAGTACATAAGTAATAGCTTCATCCAATTCATCTGGTTTAGATCTGATGGTGATGATGATGTCAAAGGAAACTATCCAATAAGCCCTTCTCATTGAAAATTTCCCTACCCAAAATGAGACGATTTACCACCTCAGCTCCAAGTCCAAGTTACAAGAATTTAATGGTACATTTAGTAATAGAAAATCATGCATAAACAAAATGTTTGCAAAGAAGTTCATTTTGAAAGCCCATTGGAATAAAATTCAAGGACCAATGTCAGTACCTGAAACAGAGGTGTAGTTTAATCGGAGCGATTAGACTAGATAGGAACTGTGTAGAAAGGTTCATGGATTTTTGCGGGAAAGGCACCTTTAGGGAAGAGAAATGCTTTAGTCGGCTCTTGGTCTTTGGAGTTGAGAGGCTGTGGGGTGAGGAAAGGGATTAAAAACAAACCGTTTAGGTTTAATTTGACGAAGGAAAACACTGTCAAACAGGTCAGCCCTCTCATTCCTATCCCGGCATAAGATAGTGTCCATTTGAGACACACTGGCTGGCAGGCTTGCATTCCTCGGGATAAAGGGTCTGTTCGGAATTTAAGCCTCCCAGCGTTCGTCTGAGTTTCTGGACATTCGGGGATTCCGATAAATAGGATCTGCTTGGTTTGAGAGTGACAGATGCACCTGGGTGAGTCTACCGAGTCTCGGGAATCCATCCTTTGCAGCTACTTTTAAGGAAGGTGACAAACTGCAAAATCTCAATGTGTGTCGTGCGGTCTAAATAAACTTTTCAATGTGAGTAGGTACATTCAGTTAGAAAAATAAATATTCAGTTGGAAAAAATATAAGCTAAACAACGACAGAGAACGGCAATGTGTTTAGCAATATAATTATAGTGCATAGTAATTTAGCTTTAAGTTCCATTTAACATTGCTTATTCTATATTATTAATATTTAGTGATAAAGCATTATTAAAGTTCAGATGTCTTATTATCGTAACAATATTGTTTCGAGCCAAGCAGCTCCAGTGCCTTTAAATCGGCGGTTTTACTGCACTTGCTGGCAGTAAGGAATGCATGATCTACATTCAGGAAAATAAATCATACAAACTACTTAACTAAACAATTTATACAAAACGGTGTAAAGGCAAATTGAAGAGATGGTTGTTCAAAGCACGTGACAACGAGTCTCTTTGGAGGCAAGATTTTGCTCTTTTGTGGTTTTCAGTCACAAGGTCATAGATGAGAGCTTACTGTGCTGTATGAATGCTGAAGGGAGTCCAGCTCATGCCAAATCCTGTATGTTTTCGACAAGCGGTTCAAAGGCTTTGTTTACCCCGTGACCTCCCACTAAGTGAGAGACCGAACCGGAGTCCCTCCTCTGTGCCCTGATGTCATATGTTGGGAGATGATTCAGAAGAATGGCCAGGAGAAAACAGGGATTGTGAATGGCTTCTTACGCCATTCAGTCACCTTCCGCGCTAAATCAAACTTTATTGATGTTTCTGGTAGACCCTTCCGCTTGTAACCGGGACAAACACCTGTTACAGGTTTGCTGTAATTCATACACCGATTGTTCCTTAGCAGACGCAAGTCTCTCAACAGTACTGCTGTGGAGTTTAATCATCTTAAACAAACAAAATCGGAGAAAATGAACATACAGAAAAAGCACCAGAGTTTCAGCATAACAGGTGGCCAGGTTAAAATGCCACTCAAACTGCGCGAACAGGTGGCAATTAGCTGCTCGGTGACAGGGAATCAGACCTGGGGGGAGTCGAGACACTATCTTCAGTCCTGTCATCCCCCCTCTCTCTGAGATTACCTAGGTGGTTTTAAAAGCATCGGTAATGGCTTTCTATGGATCGAAAATATGAATCAATATTTTCAAAAATGCTTGCCTTCTTCCCAAGTATACCGTATAAATAGCATGTCCGCTCTACCCCTGCCATCGCCTTGTCTTTTCTTTTGCATAAAGATCATATGAATCTCCGCGGGAGAACATGTTAATCTGAGGGTGTTTCCCGTGTGGAGACTCGCAGTGCACGAAACATTTGGGGTGGGTTTAAAAACTTCGACTCGCAATTCAAAGGTTGCGAGGAGCACATTTGCTCCGTCAGTGCCGATTATTTAACAAGCTTGCTTTAAATAGTTTTTCAGCTTCACCAATGGCCCACGACCGGATGCGGAGAAGCCTTTGGGACGGCAAATGGCCTATTCAGTTTCACGTGGATGACGCCATTTAGCCATTAGCTATAACCGGACAAATCACTGCATACTGAAGAGAGTGTGGAGTCGGGACGGTGCTGTTTGTTTGGGGGAAAAAAATCATCGTCTGTTGGTGTGAAGTGTATCTGAGTCACTGGCAGAGCTGTTGCGGCATCGGGAGGGGTATGCTTCGCCGATAGTCTCTGACAGCCCAGGACACAGCGCCCTTCACTCCAGGAGCTTGTCATTGATCGGATACTCGCTGCATTTGAAGCACAGCAGACAAGGTTACTGCCACAGTTCACCCAGCAGCATCGCAAAGGAACAACCGACATCTTTGGCGAGGTGAGGGACCTGCACGCCGGTTTACAATATAACACGGCTTGCTTAAGTGTGTATATTCGTTATATATTCTATTTTGTCGTGTCTGTACACTTAATGTGCCAGACTTGAGCTGGTTTTCTGCACAAGGTTAACACTAATTTCAAACAAATGCCAAGATCTTTCCAATCATTGATCACTTATCTCTTAACACAGGGGACTGACTGCATTAAACTAGACCCCGCCGCAGCATACTGTTACTGGTGTGAAGGGAGGGGGAGGAGATTATATTTAATATCGATCAAAACCTAAGAGCAGCCTTATTTTACTGTAACTACTTGAGAAACGGATCCAGCCCTATCCATTAAAGACCGAAAGCCAGACTGTAAAGTCCACTTCCTTCTGGCTATTGAACACAGACCGGGCCAGTCTTCACCTGAATTTTATGGTAAATGTGTAATCCCTTAACTGGGGGGGGGGGGGCATTGTTTTTCTTAAACATATTTATTGGACAGCTACTTTTATGCATTTGTTTGTATTTCAGTGTCTGCGATTTCATTTGGATTTTCAGTTCCCACCGACGAATCTCTAACCGGGGGAGTGCCCCGAACATTAAGTGTGCCCGGAGTTAGGTGGGATGGGGTGGGGCCCCCGAGGGTTGATTTATGTGGAAGGCTGGCGGAGAACTCTCTCTCCTACATGTGGTCCCAGTGCCGAAGAGAATGGGTGGTTCTGCATGTGTTTACAGCGGAGCCTGGTCAGTGCGTAGCGCTGTCTAATAGCCCCGTCCAGTATTTGACTTTTCCCATGTAGTATCCATTTCATGCCAACTTGCTGTATCGGATTCGACACAACCGGAAATGCAAACACCCTGCCATTCAATAGCAGTTGGAAGAGCATGGCGCTCCGCCGGGTCTTCATCTCCGCTTCAGTATCGTCCTGACTGTCTCTGGAGCCAGCTTCCTCCTGCATCTAGAACAATGAACATGGTTAGACATTTCAGCACTTTTGACTACAGCCGCACCGCAGAGAGTGATGACTATTTCTAGGAAGCGGGTAAACTCAGTTACGCTCGGAAAAGAATGTAGAATTGAATCTTGTTTTGCAATCCGGACTGCTAAACAATGTCACGATTTTGAATTTGCAACAGATGGTTTGCATTCAGCTGTGCGTTGTCGGGCTATGGCATGTGTAAAATACCATGAGCTTTTGACGCGGAATATCTCTAAGTGACTGGGAACGGGTAGGTAGGTCTGAAAGCGGGATATGCGAGGTGTCACTCGGCCGATGAACAGCAATGTTTCCTCGGCGTTAACCCCCCACCAGCAGTGACTGAAAGGGAAAAGTGGATGGAGCAGGGAAGTCATGATGAATCCGTTCTCGGAGAGTGCGTGTGTGAACTGTGAGCTGGAGTTCAGTGTGTTTCTAATGGTCCTGCTGAATGTGTAAATAAAACTGGTTGCTGCTTTAGGAGGAACGAAGACAGTCCTAGACCTAGAAAGAGATGTTTTACCATTCCGACTGCAAATTTCTTTACCGTGTCGCCCAGTCTATGGTAAAAATGATTATGAAATCCGGACACTGTGTATGATACCTGTCATGTCTTGCACGAGGTTGAATCGCCTAATTGTTTTAAATATTTTCTCCCTTCTTCCAAACTTAAGGACTTAAAGGCTGGATGTTGAGCCTCTGCCGGGCGCGATGTTTGGATCAGGTGGGGGAGGCTAGGTTGGGAGGGGTAAAGTGGTTTTCTTCTCTTATTTCTGGTTAACTGGATGGGTATGGTAGGAAAGGAGGGCCCCCAAACGCCAAGACATGAAGGCGGAGGGCGGGTCCGCGGCAGTGTGTGAGTACTCTCTTCCTGACATTTCTCTCCGTCCTGTCTTCGCCACAGGTCTGACCGATGAGCAGCCAGCCCGCAGGCCTGCACCGGTCGCAGTCTGATGGAAGCCCCAACGCACGTGGAGTCACCCCTCTCTCTCCAGCTCGCTCACGACAGGGGACGACTGCGGATTGATCCTGACCCGGGAGAGATGCAGGGTCCGGTGCTCTCCATCGATCAGATCCGGGCCATCCGAGCCAACAACGACTACGTGGAAAGGCCCATGGTCCTCAGTGCGAAGGTCGCGACCAGTAGCCCGTCCAGCGCGGCGCAGAAGTGGGAAAGGACAACGGAGCTGAGCCTGGGCGTGGAACCACGCTCCTCCACGCAGCTCCATCAGCAGGTGCAGCAACACTTGAGCAGATCTACCAGTACTGTCAGTTCAGCGTCCCGCAGCAGCACCACCTCCGACCAGAGACTGCTGGTTAGCGTGAGCTCATCCCCTTCTGCCCAAGGAATTGTCAGGGCGCAGCCCAAGGCTGACCTCAAACCCGACTTTAACAAGACTCTGGGTGGCGAGGACTGGAACCAACACTCACTGCGGTGCGAGGAATGCGGGCAGTGCAAGTGCGGCTCCTGCACAGCCCCGAGGACTCTGCCTTCGTGCTGGCTCTGTGACCAGAGGTGCCTTTGCTCATTCCAGAGCGCCCTAGATTACGGCACGTGTGTATGTTGTGTCAAGGGCCTCTTCTACCACTGTTCCAACGACGACGAGGACAACTGTGCGGACAATCCGTGCTCCTGCAGCCAAGGCCACTGCTGCGCTCGTTGGACCGCCATGGGCCTCATCTCCATCTTCTTGCCCTGCTTATGGTGCTATTTGCCGGCTAAAGGATGCCTCCGGGTCTGCCAGGGATGTTACGACGGCGTCAAGAGGCCGGGCTGTAGGTGCAAGAACTCCAATACCGTGTGCAGGAAGGTTTCGAAGGCACCTTGTCCTAAAACCCTCGACAAACCCTTATGACCAAGACACCCCTTCTACCGTGAACAATATTAACCCTGTGGATGTTCAGAAAGCACACCTCCAAAGCTTTCTTCACTCACTGTAGAGATTTCCAAGAGAGATTGAATTACTTCTGGCGCCGAGACTACCCCAGCACGTGTGTGCGCGCAAGAAGGGAGGAGAGAGTGGAGTGTAGGCTCTCAGCGAGATGTTTGTACAGAGCATCTTCCTGAAAATCTAATGGTTCTATGACTATCTTGGAGTTTGAGCGTTTATAATTTACCCAGGGAATCGGGACCATCTATCCCCTTCCATGTTAAGCACCTTCTTGTGGGTTCTTCCTGTGTTCGTTGCAGGCTCAGACCCTTCCTCTTGTGGCTGAATGGCTGAAAAACCCGGCGTCGAGTTTCAGTACACCAACCGAGAGAATTTAAATGTTCTTTCTCCGTCGCCCACCTCCCCCGTCCCCAGCCCTCGCTCTGAAGGGTGCTCACCGGGACTTGATGGGTGTCCATCTCGGAGGTCCTGAGACTCGGAAGTCAGTTTGTTTCTTCCTTCTCACTTCCAGTTAGAGACCTCGGGACTGAGCCCATTTGCTAGATGGACCTGTCCTTGGTAAACCACTCAGTTTATGGGAAAACCATGCAACTTGTCTTCCGTCAGCGCATTAAATATTTATTGCTTGGCTAGAAATGCGATATAGTCCATTGATAATATATTCTCCCTCTCCTCAATCACAGATACAATTATTTATGTATTTTGCCGTCAGTTACTCACGCAGATCGGTTACGGGAGGGACAAAGTTTGAAACCGTTTTGATTCTTAGTCGGTTCATATGCATTCGAAGAGTGATGGTTGGGCCGTGATTCTTTGTGTTTGCTAACTATAGTGGGCTGCTATTCAGATTCGGTGGATTTGTGCGTTTAAGAGGAAACACATTGTTACACAGGGGCTAAATATGGATTTCAACATGTTGGAAGTTTGACACTGTGTGTGCCGTGGGTGGATTGAGAGTTGGGCTGGGACACTTATGGCGAAGAAGTAGGATTTCTCAGTTTTACGGCAAACTTTTTTTTAACTTTGAAGTATAATGCGCGTAACTCTTCACTAGCTCCCGAAATAGGGCTTCCTTACTGGGAAGGAACGCGTGCTGAAATGGCCTGGGTCCTTCTAGGATGGTAAAGTGCAGCTTAAACGACATTTGGCACTAAAGTTATTGCGCCACATGTTGACAAGTACGTGTTGGCAAATGTCATTTCCGCTGTATAAAATGACTTCGTTTCGGGGTGGCAGCGTGAGACCCTGGGGACTTCAGTTCCGCTGATAAGCAACATCCCATCCCAGAATAAGATATCTCGCTAAAACACGCCAGCCTACTGCCTGTAATTCTGCCGACAAGTGTATAAATTATTCCATGTAGATATGAACCTATTATAATCTGGTTGTTTTTTAACGTAATCGCCCTCCCAAGGTTCCGCTTAGACACTACACTTCATCCCATCTTTCACGAAATTTTAGTTACACTAGTTATGTTATTAATTAATTAGTTGTAAGACTATCTGCTTCATCACTCCCCAAGGGGACTAAAATTAATCACTTAAAACAGCCATTGCAGAGTTACAGCATTGGTTTAACATTGTCCTTGTTGAATTGCAGTGTGACTCTTACATTGTAACATTGTTATAGGAAACTAGAGATTAAGTGTTTCTTCTGTATTTTTTCCATATCGAGATAAATCAAGTTTGACTCTTGGCCAGTGATTCTGCATTTCAGAAGGGCATCGTCAGCACTTTTAGGCTTGTATTCTTTTTAGTCTATTTGTCTGACCAATAATTTACAATTAGTAAGTTCAGTTCTTCTCCCCACCCCTCCCCAAATTGCCAAGTCTGAAATATAAGGAATAGTACGATCAACTCGGTCGCACGGTGGTCTTGCATGGGTCTCTCTATCCAAGTCCAATAAGATTTCATTACATGAAGTAAAACTCGGGGTTTTCTTTGTAATATAACATTACTATGCTCGAAATACAGCCTGTCTTCTGAAAGGAAGGCGCAAAACCCATGGACCAGGGTTGCTTGTCAACCGGAATGGTTTTCCTTAGGACTTTAAACGTTCCAGGAGAGTGGAATGGATCGAAAGGTAAGAGAGCCAAGGTTGTTCAACCTTCGCTGACCTTTCTTTCATTAACCCCAGCGGGGCGTGGGTTGGAGACTGGGGGAATCTCTTGGTTAAAGAGGGCAGCCAGGAGTATCCAGGATCCTCCTGGCTGCCAAGACACCGGCAATCGAAAAACAAATGTAGAAGGGGAAGCCTCGTCACAGTAGTTGCGGAGAAGCATTGGGACTTCCAGTGCAACGGAGACGAGCTCTGTGCAACGAGGATATCGTTTTAAGGATTATACTTGAATGGCCTGTGACTATTCCCAATTAGTTATTATAGAGCGGCTACTAAATAATTCAAAACACAAATCCTTTCGGCTATCCCAAGGGATGGTCTGCCCTTTTAGAGTGACGTCTGCGGTAAGAACAGTAACAGTATATCTAAGAATTGCAACGCTCTCGCCCTGTAGTATCTCTGATCAAAACGGTTTCTTAAATTATGTATTTGTATTTTAAGCATGTAAGTTCTTGGGTCATCGGCATTTGTGCAAATTGAAACTGTAATGATGGTTGCATTTATAATGCAAATTGACCCATATTGAGCATAGTAGCCAGGGAATGATTTGTTACATTATGGGCGGTAGTTCATGGTTTTCCTAGAAACGACTTTTCTTTTTCCAAAAATACTTCCCCCACCATCCGCACAAACTTTGCAAATTTGCAACACGGGACACTCATTCACTGTAACTAGCATATAATTGAATTTTCTTACAAGATTTGCATTATGTCAACATGGTTTTCCTAGAAGCTGTTTGGCAATCTGAAAAAAAAATCAGGAGACAAAGTGCTGTTTTTGTAAAAGTCGGTGCGTGTTTAACAATTATGCAGCGGAGTGGGCTCAGCCCGCTACCTAACAATCATTACCTGAGAGGACTGTAATCAGTTTGAATAAGCCATACTGAACCTGTTGGGATCCGGAAGAGAACAACTTTATTTTGGACTATGATGCAGTGACACTTTATTGCCTGGATGTCTGGAGCACGTGTAGGATCACAGTTCAGCGTACAGTCTGGACCTTGATGAAATCAGAGGCAGAAACACGGGCACGTTTCGAAGAGATCTAACCAGACGTCACGTTCACGAGCATTTTCTTGCTTTCTTTGGGCTGTGAACACGGCAAGAGCCTGCTCTTTGTTATAGTTACTTTCATATATTTTTCTATATACAATATTATTAATACTGTGAATGGTGCCATATGAAGGAAGAACTCCAGTTATTGGTACATTGTACATTCAGGTGAATGTCCGACTCCGTCTCCCGCTAACATCAGGCTCTATTACCCTATATACAAAATCCAGTTATTGCATTGCTTAGGTACAATTGGCTTCCTGTATATCAATCAAAAGTTACGGATTCTTTTATGTTTTACCATTATGTTGATTAGTCTGAATATTTATTTGAAGTTTTATTTTATAAGATATTTATTTAAACACAACACCCTTTAGAAAAAAAAATACTGTACGGAACTTGCTGCAAAAATGTAAGGGTGGCACTACAGAGCTGAATAAAGGTATAAAATAGAAATATATTAATTTTCAAATGAAAGTGTTTCGTTTGTTTTATTCTGCGGCTGCAGTGGAACTAGCCTCTCTTTGACATTCGTGGTCCAAAGCACCCAGGCCGTATCTTCCCATTCTGGGATATTAAAATTCAGAATCCCAGAGATCTCTCCATGAGGGAAATACAAATGGCTTTCTTTTCATGCATTTTACATACTTTCTTGTGTGTGGAGAAATTCGCGAAGCAATGGCTTTGGTTGATCAAAATGTTAAGTAGGCCAAGAAGGCTACGTTACTGACTAGTAACTTGTGTTATGCATCCTTAGTAGTGGAAAGTTGTGATGGCCTTCATTCTGAATCACAGCAATGCCAAAACTATTTTTTTAGATGGAGGTTTTTGTCCCAATCATGATAAAGAAGGAACACGCTCAAAGAATGAATGATTTATGTATAGCTGATATCCTAATGACTTTGCTGATCTTACCCTTCTCAATGGAAGATGCTGGAGGTGGTATTGAAATAAACATGTTGAGTTATACATTACATCCTGTAAATAATATAACAGCCTCTGGGTGCCACTGGTGGAGGTCAATTATGGAGTCCAATATCAAGGTCACTGACCATTGGGAATAGGAACTAGCAATATCGGTAATTAAACACCTATTTCAGAAAATGATTTTTGGCCCAGCTCAGGAATGTGTGTGAGTACACGAATGAAACATGTTTGTGTTTTTCATCTATCATATGCTGTAGGCATAAAACCCGTAGCAGTACTTAATAATTTTAGATAGATTCTTAGAAGGTTTTAGCTGCTGAATCAGACATTCTCTTCCTGGTGACAAAATCATATAGACTTTTACATACAGATTTTAGAAGCACTTAATAGTGGATATATGCAGTTGGTTACTCGATCAAAATTAAAACCAGACTAATATGAAAATAACAGTGACACTTCCTTTCCTTTGCTCTAACATGTGTCCAAACTCATTCACTGAGCAGGTCTTTTTATCCTATCACATGATCAATTCTGAAAATTCAATTTGTGCCCTGTAGATTTGAGATTTAAAGATGCTCAGAACTCCTCTAGTTTTGTTTTTAAAGTATTATTCCATCTAGGACATTGTCCTTTGTTATGAGGTATGCTTTTAGCATTCTTCCACAATGAACAGACCTTTAATTAGCCAATATTTAATTTAATAAAATGCATCACTTACCCACACTGTTGTGACTAAAATTTTACTACAGTATATTTTTCTGCTTAACTGAATTATTTGCAACATGAAAAACAGTATACCGATTAGAAAGAAGAAATGTTTCTTTATCCCAGAAAATCTTTATTTGAATAATGCTCGCCAAATTTGTCTGTCAATCACCAGCTGTGCAAATTTTGGATCGAGGATATACGTACTTTGAAGCAAAATTTTCATCAAGCTGTTTGTAGAGGCTTTGACTCTTCATTCATCACCACAGCTATAGACAATAATCTGTTTAATCACAACCTCCTCCCTATGGTAGATGCTCTAGTACTCTAAAGCTGCTTATACTCTGGTCGGTTTCACTCAGATATAACTAACATATCTGTTTCCTTTGCTCTAATTGACACATACATGAATAGATGTGGCAGGTAAACAGTTCTGCAATTTGCTACCTGCCTCGATTGCCTCAGGAACCAGTAGATAGGTCAAAGCTGCTCAGTGTAACAACAACATCCTAAAATGTAAAAACAGCCCTTGGCTTTCTTTCACCCTACTGCAAGCTGCCTTCAAAATCCCTCTCTGTCATTTATATTTACCAAGCTTGCCTCCAATGAGAAGTTCTCATCGATTCTCTTAGCACTAAGAATAGATCATCCAAATGCTTACTGGTGTAAAGCTTCTTTAAGAGACTTACCTTCCATTGCCCTTGTTTTAGCTTCATTCTTAATTTACATAATCCTCCAGTTTCCACTATTTCCTCCCATGCCGTCACTGAGCTCATCATGTCCAGTCAAACAACTCACTGCTGCCTTAATCCTAATCCTACCAAGCTATCAGGTGTCTCTTCCTCTTCTTGGCTCTTCTGTCAGCTAACGTTAATGCTTCTCTTTCTTTGGGTACTGTCCTCCCCAAACTAGTTGTCAACATTTCACTCCCTGAAAGAACCTTTACCTCCCAATAACTTTGCAAACTATTGCTCTACTTCGGAGATGTCTTCCCTCTTCAGTTCCTTAATATAATGCCACACCCATCTTTCCCTCCTAATATCCTATTCTTTACGGAACAGAATCATGAATGATCTTCTTCAGGACCAAGCAATGGTAAGATACCTTCTGACCCTATTGTACATGGGTAACAATGCCCTTCTTTTCCAATGATTCTGACCATTGCCCAAATAGGTGAGATCTCATGCATCTGGTTTGATTCTCTTCATTCATACTCAGTATGACTTATCTTACTGCCACTGCATCATGGCCACTGAGTCCCAAACGAATCTACCCTTGGCATTCTATCTCATATCCATATACTGCTCTTTCATTATATAATCCAAAAGCACGGTCAGTTTCCACATATACCCTGACAATTAGAGTTTATTTTCATGTGCACAAATACAGATATGTACTGGTGCTATGAAAACCTTACTTATAAGACCCAGTTGCAATGTATCAGAGTTAGGTTTATTATCACCAGACCCGGTTCTGTAACTTCTCAATCAGGATTGTGGGAATGATGGTATTAAATGCTGAGCTATTGTTGATGAACAGCATCCTGACATAGGTGTTTGTGTTGTCCACATGGTCTAAGGCCATGTGAAGAGCCATTCCCACACTTGACGCACTGTCACTGATTTGTTATAATTCAATATCTATTACTAAATGCGAGAAAAGTTCCACTAAGTGAAAGTTAGAAAGACTAAAGCTATTTGGTTTTCACCATTAACTCTTAACCATCTGTATCTCTGCTGGGTGACTGGGGGTGAACCAGATTGATGTAATGTTTGAAATCTAGCTCAGCTTGTGAATCATACACTCACACCATCAGTAAGGATATTTATTTTCATCTCTGTAGAAATATTTGTTTGCATTAACTCACAAGTGTTAAAACTTATATTTATGCCTTTGCTGCCTATGAACTTCATAATTAAAATTCAGTCCTGGACAATCTTCCTTGTTCTCCTTCCTGTAAAAATAAGGCTGCACAAATATACAAAGGTACATCCTAACCCTCACTAATGCTCCAGCTGTTGAAGCATCATCCCTCTTTTCACTCGCCCTACTTTTGCTCCCAGCTATGCAATTGCTGAATTTTAAATTTGCAGTCTTCTCCAACTCTCCAGGATACAAACACCTTTAGTCCATCAGCTGAACATCGCCATCTTTAAGTTTTATGTGATGAGAAGTTATGCCTACGTTTGCAAACTCTATGACTTCCTTTCTACTTTTTTCCTTTAAGATTCTCTTTTAAAGTTATGTCTTTAACCCCCGATACCAATATTATGTTTGTTGACATTCCCGAAAGATTTTTTCAGAGAATCTAATATCGGCATGACCAAAACACGTTTTTATTATTATTTCAGATTTGTTACATAATAATTAGGCATTGAAATGCTACATTCAGTATTCAGGAAATTTGTTAGTATAATGCAACCAAACAGTTAAAATGTTGTTAGCACATGAACTGTATAATGAACTTATGGAAAAATGTCTTTGTGTGCCGGATACGTGCCTACTGTGCCAGAGATGTAATTCAGCACTGGAGCTCAATTACAGTTCTCTTGTCAAATTGTAACAATAACTGCAAGGCATCAGATATGAATTTGGATCGGGCTCAGCCAAGCACTCAGACTGTTGGCAAGGCAAAAGATGGACCACAGCAATGTAAGCTTATCTCTGAATGGCCTGGACAAACAACCGGTGCCAGAAATTGAGGACAGAGTTTACAATCTTGCATTTTTATTTCCTTTTTTCTACAACAATATGTGGTCTATGTTATTGAATATGAAGATGAGACCTTGTAGCTAGCCAGCCATTAGGCACTAAGTTGTTAGGCAAGGGAAGTGAAGTTTTTGAGAAATGATGTTGCATTATAGCGGGTGAGATTAAAGAACACGGGAGAAAAAAAAATTCATTCAAGTTTCTACTGTTAGAGTAAAGAGGCAGCCTGTTGCTGGCAGCTGCTCACTTCTCAGAGGAAGGTGATTAGGGATCTGATCCTATTTTAAGCAAAGGATGCTTTAAATTTTAAATTCCATACAATGTTTCTCCTCCCTACATAATCTTCATTATTCTTCTGACAGCAATGACTGAAAGTGTAGCAAGGTTCTATAGATGTGCAAAGTGCAGAGTAACTCAGCCATGTGTCCCTTTTCACGGGTTAAACTGGAGAAGACATAATTGCAAGTTACTGCTTGTGTGGTTATTCATGTCCTGTCCTCATCTAAATCCTCTACATATGTACATTCTAGTAATGAATATGGTACTAGAATGTACACATAAAGATGTCAACGGTTACGGTGCAAAGGCAGGAGAATGGGATCGAGAGGGATAATAAATCAGCCATGATAGAATGGCAGAGCAGACTTGAAGGGCTGAATGGCCTAATTCTGCTCCTATGCCTCTCCCAGGCGAGCTAAATCTTTTTTACGTTCGATTTGATGTCGCCAGTACTGAGTCCCCGAGGAGACCTGCAGAAGAAGCGACCGGCAGCTTGGTCATCGCTGAGGCTGAAATACGCAAGTGTTTCCAATGAGTGGACAGTCGCAAGGCCACAGGACAGGATGGCGTCCCAGGGCGGGTATTCAGGATGTGCACGGCACAACTGGCAGGTGTGATTACAGACATTTTTAATCTCTCCCTCTCCCAGTGTAGAGTGCCCTCCTGCTTCAAATAATCCACCATTGCTCCTGCACCTAAAAAGACCAACATAACATCACCTCAATAATAAGCAAATGATTTGAGAGGCTGGTCAAGGACTACATATGCAGCTTGCTGCCACCCACACTGGACCCCCTACAATTCACCTACTGACAAAACCGATCGACAGGTGACGCAATAGCCACAGCTCTACACACCGTCCTTACACACCTAGAGAAGGGGGATGCTCACTTGAGAATGCTGTTCTTGGTCTACAGTTCAGCATTCAACACCATAATTCCCTTCAGGCTTGACAAGAAGCTCAGAGACCTCAGCCTTCACCTTTGCATTGTGTAGCTGGATTCTGGACTTCCTGTCAGATCACCGGCAGGTGGTAAGAATGGGCTCCCTCACCTCTGCCCCTTTGACCCTCAACACAGGTGCCCCTCAGGGCAGTGTACTAAGCCCCCTCCTTTGCTTTCTGTATACCCATGACTGTGTCACCACCCACAGCTCCAATCTGCTAATTAAATTTGCTGACGACATTACACTGATTGGGCTAATCTCAAATAATAATGAGGCACCCTACAGAGAGGAAGTCATCACCCTGACACAGTGGTGTCAAGAAAACAACCTCTCCCTCACCGTCACAAAAACAAAGGAGCTGGTTGTGGACTACAGGAGGAATGGAGACGGGCTAGCCCATATTGACATCAATGGATCTGGGGTTGAGAGGATGAACAGCTTTATGATCCTCGGCATAAACATTACTGAGGATCTCACGTGGTCTGTACATACCGGCTGTGTGGTGAAAAAGACACAACAGCACTTCTTTCACCTCAGACTGTTGAAGAAGTTTGGTATGGGCCCCCAAATTTTAAGAACTTTCTACAGGGGCACAACAGACTGGCTGCATCTCTGCCTAGTATGGGAACCGTACTTCCCTCAATCGCAGGACTCTGCAGAGAGTGGTGCGGACAGCCAGCGCATGTGTAGATATAAACTTCCCACTATTCAGCGCATTTACAAAGACAGGTGTGTAAAGGGCCCGAAAGATCATTGGAGACCCGAGTCAATCACAAACTGTTCCAGCTGCTACCATCTGGGAAATGGTACCACAGCTTAAAAGCCAGGACCAACAGGTTCCAGGACAACTTCTTCCACCAGGCCATCAGACTGATTAATTCATGCTGACACAACTGTATTTCCATGTTATATTCACTATCCTGTTGTACATAATATTTATAATAAATTACTATAATTGCATATTGTTCATTTAGACAGAGACGTAATGTAAAGATTTTTACTCCTCATGTATATGAAGGATGTAAGTAATAAAGTAAATTCAGTTCAATTCAATTCAATTCTGGCCGTATGGTTACCAAATAGGAATGGAAACTGCTTTTCAGAGTACCAAATTATACCAGTCCTATCGCATCCCTGGCTGCAACCAACTACGGTAACTTGTATAGGTGGTGATCAAACCCTATAGTTTCTTATTGTTGACTGTCATAACACACAACATATTTACTGTAATCTAAATTTCCCACAGAAATTTTTAAAATCATGATCCGAGCTTTTAATTATAATTTTACCATCTAGCATATTTCTCTGGACTGTCCTCCAAAAACTATTCACCTTTGGTTTCCCTTTAAACCAAACCATCCATCTGAACATGTCATCAGTTATGTCCTTAATTCCTTTAATTTTTACCCTTTCTTTTGAAGTGCCCTTGTATGTTCCTTACACCAGGAAGGCTGTAAACCACTGTACAAGCCAAAACAAGGGAACAGGACCTACTGCTTCTCTATCGTGGTGTACCTATTATTATTCTATTATAATCCAAATGAAACCTTTGATTAAATTTCAGTCAGAAATTCATTTATTGTTATTTGTCATTCTGAAAGCTATGTGTCTCCTGTGGTGTTGCTCACATGAAATAGATGGCATAATTATTTTGCTTCGTGTTAAATTCAACACATCAGGATCAGGATTCTAATACCAGTTGTGGAATTAAGATCTATTTTTCTGTCAGTATTTAATAGAAACTCTAAATTATTGGTGAAAGTAACTTTTAATTATGAAATTTGCTTTCTCCCTTTTTAACTGGCACAGGCCTGATGGGCTGAATGGCCTCCTTCTGTGGAATAATTTTTCAAAGTGATCCTGAGATGCTACTCCTCAATATTTTATTTCCTTGCCCCAGCAGCACATCATCTTCCAACCCTGAAGCTCAACAAATGCTTGAGTAAATGTAGCTCATTTCTAAATTTGACTCTCTTGTAGCATGAGCACTCAGTGTTTCTTTCACCAATTTCAGATCATTACCATTACTTCCATTTTAATTTGGGACCACAATTACCATTAATCTGTATTAATGGTACAGATTATGCCTCCCGTGGAACCAGCTTTTTTTTTGTTTTGGGCCCAAGTACCACCCTTTCGAGCCTTGAGTTTGGGGTCCTGTCATTGGATAGTCCAGGGGTCGATTCCAAAGATCAAAGGTTGATTTGAAGTCCAGAAGTTGAAGCCTGATGTTTGAAGCCTGAAGGCTGGAAACTGAAGGCTCAGAGGCCAGTCCTGGCCCGTCCAGTTGTGTGTGCGTGGGTGGGACGGAGAAAAGGGGCTCGTTTTGTTGCCTGCTGTGTTCTATTTTGCTGTGTTCCATGCTGTTCTGCCAAGGATTGTGGGAATGCTATACTGGCACTGGTAGGTGTAGTGACCCTCGTGGGCCACCCCCAGCACATCCCTGGATCTGTGGGTGAAGGCAAATGATGCATATCACTGCATGTTCAGATGTACATGTGATAAATAAATCTGAATCTGAATCAATCTTTTTACTATTTAATCTCCTCTGCCCAGTTCTTTCCTCTGCTCTCTCCTATTGCCTCTGCTCTCACTTAAAGCCAAAGACACTCCTTTTTTTTGACAAGAAGGAGAGATCTTGAAATGTCTGAGGAGCAGAGGAAAGCAAGTGTCTGGAAGAATGTGCTTGGCAGGTTTTGGAAAGTCACCATGGGATCCAGTAGGGCTAAAATACTGTCTCATGGTGCAATAAAACAGTGAAGACAAGCCCAAGGATCAAAGGGGGGTGTGATAAGAAGACTGTGATGCATGAATATCTGGAAAGGGACAGGTTATGGAAGCATTGACAGGGAGAGTCCAATTCTATGACATGGTGTCTGTATTGTGGAAGGAAATCTGTCCCTCTGGAAGAATCAGATTGGGAGAATTTCAGTTTATATAAATATTGAGTGGTGTTTGCTTAGGGTGGTAATGTAGCAGAGTTGGTCTGTAACAGGATTATGCTGGAGGACACTTCTGTTTAAATTTCCTGTCCTCCTAGCAGGTTTCTGCAATTTGCAGGCCAGGGAAGGAGGAGTGAAAAGGAAGTGCAAGTTATGTGCAAGAAATTTGAGAAGGAGAAACTAAATTCCAATGTGTCGGTATTTCAGAGGAATAAAGGAAATCACAATGGCATGAGAGGGGAACTGGCCAAAGTTAACTGGAAAGGGACACTAGCAGGAAGGAGAGCAGAGCAGCAATGACTGGAGTTTCTGTGAAAAATGAGGAAAGTACAAGACAGATATATTCCAAATAAGAAGACATTTTCAAATGGAAGAAGGACACTACCATGGCTGACAAGTGAAGTCAGAGCCAAAGTAAAAGATAAAGAGAGGGCATACAAGGAAGTAAAAGCTAGTGAGAAGCTTTTAAAAACTTGCTGAAGGAAACTAAGAAGGTCATTAGGAAGGAAAAGATGAATTATGAAAGGAAGCTGGTGACTAATATCAAAGAAGATACTAAGAGCTTTTTTAATTATATAAAGGGTAAAAGAGAGTAAATGGTAGATATAAGGCCAATACAAAATGACGCTGGAGATATTGTAATGAGAGATGCAGAGATGGCAGAGGAACTGAACGCGTATTTTGCCTCAGTCTTCATAGTGGAAGACATCAGCAGTATACCAGACATTCAAGAGTGTTAGGGAAGTGAAGTATATGCGGTGAAAATTATAACTGAGAAGGTGCTCAGGAAGCTTAATGGTCTGAGGGTGGATAAATCTCTTGGACCTGATGGAATGCACCCTTGGATTCTGAAGGAAGTAGCTGGAGAGATTGAAGAGGCATTATCAATGATCTTTCAAGAATCGATAGACTCTGGCATTGTACCAGATGACTAGAAAATTGCAAATATTACTCTGCTATTTAAGAAGGGTGGGAGGCAGCAGAAAGGAAACTATAGACCTGTTAGCCTGACATCCGTGGTTGGGAAGTTGTAGGAATCGATTGTTAGGGATGAGATTACGGAATGCCTGGAGGCACATGACAAGATTGGCCAAAACCGGCATGGTTTCATGAAAGGAAAATCCTGTCCGACTAACCTACTGCAATTTTTTGAGGAAATTACAAGTAGGGTAGACAAAGGAGATACAGTAGATGTGGTGTACTTGGATTTTCAGACGGCCTTTGACAAGGTGCTGCACATGAGGCTGCTTAGCAAGTTAAGAGCCCATGGAATTACAGTGGAGTTACTAGCATGAATGGAGCATTGGCTAGTCAGCAGGAAACGGAGAGTGGGAATAAAGGGATCCTATTCTGGCTGGCTGCCGGTTACCAGTGGAGTTCCACAGGGGTCGGTGTTGGGACCGCTGCTTTTTATGATGAATGTCAATGATTTGGACAATGGGATTAATGGATTTGTGGCTAAATTTGCCAATGATTCAAAGATAGGTAGGTAGTGGGTAGTATTGAGGAAAGAGAGAGCCCACAGAAAGACTTAAATAGTTTAGGGGAATGGGCATAGAGGTGGCAAATGAAATACAATGTTGGGAAGTGTATGGTCATGAACTTTGTGGAAGAAATAAACGGCCAGACTATTATTTAGATGAGGAGAGAAGTCAAAATGAAGAGATGCAAAGGGACTTGGGAGTCCTTGTGCAGGATACCCTAAAGGTTAACCTCCAGGTTCAGTCGGTTGTGAAGAAGGCGAATGCAATGTTGGCATTCATTTCTAGAGGTATAGAATATAAGAGCAGGGATGTGATGTTGGGGCTCTATAAGGCACTCGTGAGACCACACTTGGAGTATTGTGTGCAGTTTTAGGCTCCTTATTTCAGAAAGGATATACTAACATTGGAGTGGGTTCAGAGAAGATTCACCAGAATGACTCCAGGAATGAAAGGGTTACCATATGCAGAGTGTCTGGCAGCTCGTGGGCTGTATTCCCTGGAGTTCAGGAGAATAAGGGGGTATCTCATAGAAGCATCCCGAATGTTAAAAGGCCTGAACAGCTTAGATATGGCAAAGTTATTTCCCATGGTAGGGGATTCTAGGACAAGTGGGCACAACTTCAAGATTGAAGGACGTCCATTTAGATGTGGAGAAATTTAGTCAGAGGGTGGTAAATCTGTGGAATTTGTTGCCATGAGCAGCTGTGGAGGCCAAGTCAATGGGTGTATTTAAGGCAGAGATAGATAGGTTATTGATTAGCCAGGGCATCAAAGGGTATGGAGTGAAAGCAGGGGAGTGGGGATGACTGGAAGAATTGTATCAGCCCATGATTGAATAGCAGAGCAGACTCAATGGACTGAATGGCCTACTTCTGCCCCTATATCTTTTGGTCTTATGGTCTTCTGGTTATAGATTGGGATTGTCAGAAAAGAAAGAATGTAGAGATTGCTGACAGAACATTGTACAAAATGCACTCTAGTTGTTCCCTAAGCACCAGCACCCCAGCTCTCTGGCCTGTGGTGGTGTTGCAATAAATAATGTAAAGGTAAGTGCAACTGAATTTCACACCAAATCCAAGCATGTTGTATTGGATTCCAGAAACCTATTTCACAGGGGCAGCTGGTGGCACAGCCTTCCAATTAAACAGTAATCAATGAAGTTTGAATAGTAAATGTTGACGTAGTAATTTATGATGTTTAATGCTCCCAGAAATCTAATGACTAATAAGAATGATGTGCAAGTAAGATTTGTAGACAATGCATAGATTTATTTGTAAAAGCACCGGCAAACCTTTATTAGTCCTAGTCTATAAATTGCAATTGATGGTTTGCATGCATTAACAACCAGATCTCCTAAATTATGTTTGATTCTGATTGAACGTACATACACATAGAGTCTGTGTGAAATTTGAAAGATAAATATCCTCACCTTACTGGAGTTTCTTTCTTAGTACAGACCAGTTAGAAAGTGAGGACTCTGGCCACTATCCATGGCAACACAGTAACAAGATGGCCGTGATTTGTCACTTGCCTTATGTGAAAACCAAGGAAATTAACACAAAATTGATTTTCCTCTTTAGTGAGAGGATTAGTCTTAGAGATGCAAGTAAACATTTAATTCAGAAACGACTGACAAAGTTATTCATTTGCCGGTTCACAGTCAGTTTATGTTATTGTGGTTAAATGCCTGATGATATATTTTTAAAAAGTAATTTTTGCACCTTTAAGTGTCAAAAATAAATAAAACCTTTGTGTAAGAGGAATGTCTTGCTGCAGATGAAGGATTGCCAAGGATGATTCTTTATTGATTGTTTTTGTCAAGATCAGCTTCACAGCAAGCATTGAATTTGCTAAATGAGGCATATTATTCAACAGGAAGGAAATAACCAGCATTGTCATTGTCTGCTGACCGGCAATGTTCAATCACACATACAGTATATCAAAAGGAGCAAGAAAAATGCCTTGTACGAGAGGGCTTGGGTGAATTTTGAGAAAAAGAAAAACAGAAATCTCTGGACATATTCAGCAGTTCAGACAACACCTCTAGAGAGAGAAATAGAGTTAGCATTTTCATTCCATTCCCGCTTATTTCTTGTGACATTGGCAGAAGTTGTGCCTTTATGCAGAATGTAGTGTAGCACAGTTCAGATGCAAACTTCAGCTCTGATTGTTCTCTTTGTAACATTTAGAAACATAGAAAACATACAGAACAATACAGGCCTTTCGGCCCACAAAGCTGTACCAGACATGTCCTTACTTTATAACTACCTAGGCTTTCCCATAGCCCTTTATTTTTCTAAGCTCCATGTATCCATCCAGGAGTCTCTTAAAAGGTTCTATCGTATCCGCCTCCACCGGCAGCCCATTCCACACACTCACCACTCCCTGCATAAAAAACTTACCTCTGACATCTCCTCTGTACCTACTTCCAAGCACCTTAAAACTATGCCCTCTTGTGTTCGCCATTTCAGCCCTGGGAAAAAGCCTCTGACTATCCACATGACCAATGCCCTCTCATTATCTTGTACACCTCTATCAGGTCACCTCTCATCCTCCGTCACTCCAAGGAAAAAAGGCCGAGTTCACTCAACCTACTCTCATAAGGCATGCTCCCCAATCCAGGCAACAGTTTTGGTCACTGAATTACAGGAAAGATATTAATAAGGTTGAAAGAGTGCAGAGAAGGTTTACAAGGATGTTGCCAGGACTTGAGAAACTGAGTTACAGAGAAAGGTTGAATAGGTTAGGACTTTATTCCCCGGAGCGTAGAAGAATGAGGGGAGACTTCATAGAGGTATATAAAATTATGATGGGTATAGGTAGAGTGAATGCAAGCAGGCTTTTTCCACTGAGGCTAGGGGAGAGAAAAACCAGAGGACATGGGTTAAGGGTGAAGGGAGAAAAGTTTAAAGGGATCATTAGTGGGGGTCTTCTTCACACAGAGAGTGTGGAATGAGCTGCCAGATGAAGTGGTAAATGCAGGCTCACTTTTAACATTTAAGAAAAACTTGGACAGGTACATGGATGAGAGGTGTATGGAAAGATATGGGCCAGGTGCAGGTCAGTGGGACTAGGCAGAAAAATGGTTCGGCACAGCCAAGAAGGGCCAAAAGGCCTGTTTCTGTGTTGTAATGTTCTATGGTTCTAACATCCTTATAAATCTCCTCTGCACCCTTTCTATGGTTTCCATGTCCTTCCCGTAGTGAGGCGACCAGAAATGAACACAGTAGTTAGAATTTAGTTAGAATCTACAGTATATGTATTCTAAACCAAGCAGTAATCCAAGGTCCCTCTATTGAATATGGTGAGCAGGGACCTTTATTGAGCATATACCTTTGTTTGGTCTGCACCACAAGTTCTAGGCTCAGCTATTTTAGAGATATCAGTTGTTTTGGCTAATTGCAAGGGGAACTTGACCAAATTGGAAATAGCTAAAAAAAATTTGAATCATACTTTCTACCACGGAACCTCCTCTGTTGTATCTTGGTGTGGCACTTCCAATCACTAGTTGTGCTGTAGTACACACCGGCTGAGCAGAGGCAGACTTAAGCTGGCATTTCTCTTCTGGAGCAGCTTGCTTGGGTGAATCTCCCACATAAATTGACAGGGAGTGATATGGTAGGATTCTTAGAGCATGAGTTGGTTGGAAAGTTTCTTGTAGTAATGCACAT
Organism: Hemitrygon akajei; assembly: GCF_048418815.1. Classification (NCBI taxonomy): domain Eukaryota; kingdom Metazoa; phylum Chordata; class Chondrichthyes; order Myliobatiformes; family Dasyatidae; genus Hemitrygon; species Hemitrygon akajei. The sequence continues at coordinate 55,252,787 of NC_133133.1, read as the reverse complement.
GATTAAGCTAGGCATTTCATGTTAGCTGAGTAATTCCTTGCTGAAACACAGTGCTCTGTTATTGAGTATGAGAAGCTCAGAATGTAAAGGCTGCAGCACTTATTCCCCATGAAGAGCCTGCCGGTTGATATGTTGCTTGATGCCTATCTTGATCTTCTCTGCTGTCCTGTTCCGGTGATTTTAGTGTGTTAAATTTTAGTCAGGATTAAAGCCAAGGTAAACTGCATGCTTCAGTTTGTATTCATTCCTCAAGGAGTTTAGTTTACTTCTGCTGTTGGCAAGAGCTTCTAAACTATATTCTAATGGTTACTTTCCCTTCTTGACTGCATTCATTTTATTTTATTAATTCTGTCAAATCAGATCATATATACAAGATGCTATGTTGCTTTTTTCTCTTTTACTCCTTCCCCCCCCTTTGTGATATTTATTCTTTACCAATCTGGTGATAGTGTACTTCTGGTTCACAGTAGGCATGCATTTTCTGTCCTCCATCTACAGAAAAATACACTTAGGTCATTGAGGAAATCAGTATTGTGATACTGCACATAATTCTCTGCCTTTGCAGAAATCCCTCAGATATTAATATAAGGAAACTGATATTTTTGGATTGGGCCACCTACAGTGGAATGAGCCATTTAAAATTTCTAAGTATATACTGTAATCCTACTAAAATTCATAAACCTAGGCCAAATTATAATTAAATAGCATCCTTAATTTTAAAACAGTTTTTTTAAAGTTGCTTTACAGTAGCTTGATTAGTCCTAAATTGAGCAAGAATAATTAAAGGCGTGATGGAAGTGGTAGTTATTGAGGAAAGTCACATGAAAAGAGCAAGTTAAACAGTGATAGAAATTTAAGAAAGAGGTTCTAACACTCTGGACTTAAACAGCTGACGGCACAACTGCCAAGAGTGGAACAATGAGAGTGAAGAATACACAAGAACCAGAGATGAAAGAATGTGAAGTTGAGAAGTCTATTTTCCATCTATTTTGTTGAAAAGAAACAGTAACTAATGAGAATACCGGGGGCTGTGAGGAATTATTATCATCTTTCAAACTAGTCTTCAAATTCAGGTCCTGATCCTTAATATCTTGCCTCTATCTCCCTCTCTGAATTTTTATTTGCATTGCATGTACTAAGCAGGCGATGTTGCAACATACATAGGCTGAGTTTTGCTTCTGTATTTTAGTTCTGTTGAATTCAGATTTAGATTTATTTGTTACATGTACATTGAAGTATAGAGCAAAATGCATTATTTACGTTAACAAGTGGTGCCAGCATAGCATGTTCACAGTGTTCCACAGTACAAACATAAGCAGCAAAACAAGCCCCTTTCCCATCCCTCCCACCAACCCACCCACTCACTCACACACCCGGACAGTTCTCCAACCCCATGATAGGCTGCCTCCAGGCCTCAGTCCTTGTCCCCAGATTCTCACACATGGAGGCGTCAGACTTCATCCCACAACGCCGGTCACAGGTTTGACCTCTGGGCTTTGACTTCCAGATTTGCATGGATCTCTGACCCCGGTAACCCAGGCCCTTGAGGCTCCTTCAGTTTTCTACCTTCAGTCTTCAGCCTCAGGCCTTCAATCTCTGGACTCACCGTGCATCAAACCATTTGCATTCTGGAAGCAGAGTTCAATATGCAAGTGTTACGAATTTTGCACTCTGAATGTGGATGGTAGAGAAATTGTTTTATTTAGGATTCTGGGAAACTAAGATAGAGAAGATGAGGGCATGTAATGAACAAACTAATCAATAACAGCTTTCAGTTAACAGAATAATCTTCCAATTGCTTTACTGAGCACCTGAAAAGTGTTGTGAAAGATGATTGTTGGCTTTTGCCTGCTGGGAACAGGTACGAATCCCCTGCTATTTGCTTAAATGGGATTGATATCAATCACTCATTAAGTACAAATCTTGGAAAGTAGCCAACTGCATAAACTGCTGACTGTAAACCTTGAGTTTGCCAGTACTAGAGTGGCTCTGTTCTAAAAACCAAATGACAGTGTTTTGCAAAATACAACATTGGCAAGGAAGTTCATAGTGGTGTTCATTAACAAATTCATTCATACATTCAGCCTTGTGGTGTGCCTAATGAAGTTGGTGACAACATGCAGCATAATGGATCTATGTGGAATGTGTCAGCAGTCAACATACCAGATTTAACAAAGACAGGGTCTAACAGTGATATCTGTGTGGAACTGACCACTTATTTAGCATTTATTTAAGGTTCATGATTCTTTGATTTTAATACTTCTCCCTTCCTCAATTTTTCATGTTATATTGCTTTAAAACAATTCAGTTTATGCACTGTGGAAGCTTAGAGGCTTACTCAGAGTTGTACTTAAGCAGTAAAAGGACGAGAGTTCATTCACAATCTTTATGAGGGTCTAGAATCGTTTACTAAATTGGACCCACATGGTTGCCTGATTAAATGTTTCACCTCGATACCTGTACTGTACTAGACAAAGCTATTGCAGGCATGATCAGACTCTAAACACCATTATTATAGTCCTTCAGAGTCCTGTAAAATGAATGCCAGTTTGATGCCTGCTATTTGTAAAATCAGCTTTTAAATGTCTCTTTGGCTTAAGGGGATGAAGCAGTCTGATCATTGGTGATCTTGTTGTTAAAAATGTGTTAGTATGGATTAAATAAGATTCTTGCAGAATTTAGTCAAGCTGCTGGTGATTTTATCATATAATCAAGGTCTTTGTGTGACTGGAGCAGCTGGTCCATACCTAACAAGTTATTACAAAGATCCTTCCCTCTTTACCTTTGAATGAGCACACATTGTACCATGTCCAACTTGTGAATGACAGACAATTGAAATTTGATCAATCAAAGCATGCAGAGGAGCAACAGCAACGTTATCAGGCTCTGACTCACCTTGTGCGGGGACCTGTTGTCCAGTTTACATCCTGTGGAATAGTTCCACCATTGAACTAAAAAAAGCAAGCTATCTGTTTGCAGAAAATTACCTCTGACATTGTCAAGAATACATATAAATACCTTGTTTATTTGTATATTGTATCGTCCATGATTTGGGAATACTCATTTATACTGTAATCATTGCTTATGTATTCTTTCATGTTCAGTTGAAATGTGTATGTTTGTAATCCCATTATCTATGTATCAATTTTATTTTGTTGATATTAATAATAATAATAAAAAGATTGAAAAAGAAAAAAAAGAATACATATAAATATCAGTATGTAACTTAGACCATTAGGCATAAGAGCAGAATCTGGCCATTGGGCCCATTGAGTCTGCTCTGCCATTATGTCATAGCTGTCTTGTTGTCCCCCTCAAGTTTTGATATCTTTATTAATCAAGAACTTATCAAGCATTGCTTTAAACATACCCAAAGACTTAGCCTCCAAATTGTCTGTGGCAATTAATTCCATAGATTTACCACCTTTCAGCTGTGCAAATTCTTTACCTTTGTTCTAAAGGAATGTTTTCATGGAAATGGAACAGACAGTGGACTTTCCTAAATTATTAGTGTAATGATGGAGGCTCAAATTATAATTTCCATCTCTTGAAGTTAAATAGTCAAAAGGTTTTGACAAGTTCTTTTTTTCCACATATCCCCAATGCTTGGGTATAATTTGCATCAAAGTATTCATTGTATCACTTATTGGAAATATTATCATGGGAAGAACCTGTAAGACTAACTTTATTTCCTCTAAGTAAAAGCTTTGAGCTAGAGAGCCCATACATTTGACTGGGCTGCATTGCTTATTTTGCTATGAAGTGCTCATTGAGGTTAGTGATCAATTCCAGATTAATTCACATCACTGCAGAATACTGCTGGCTACTTCCTAGAAGTGTCACAGTGAGGCTGAAATCACAACAGATATGTATCCATTGGTTTTATTTGTTGTGCAAAGGTCTGGGAGAATCACTGCATATTATCCCAGAAGCTTTCTATTTTGGTCATGCCTCTGTCAGCCATGTTTTCAATGGACAGCGTCAGACTGGGATTCCGCCAAGTACCATCTCTATGATGCCTTTGATGGATCCCGAGCCTCCAATCACTAACCTCACACAAATGATGCACAGATCCTCTGACTGCCAGTGCCTAATTGATTCCTCAATCCTAATTTCTGATTTCACTGTATCTCCAACTGCAGAACCAAAGGAGACGTCTGACTGGCAGCATTCTATCCTCCATCAATGGCATCTCCGCTCTTGGTCTCAGAGTGACAATTTGTAGATCCCGCAGCTTGTAAAGGAAAATTGCATTGGTGGCTCAGTGCCATGTGAGGTCTTGGCACAGATGTTTGTACTGACGGGCACATGACCATGCTGTTCATGGAACAGATGGCTTTCTGGTTCACATGCTTACTACTTATGGGCCAAAGTTCCATTAAATCTAGACAAAATAAGTGAAAGACCTTCTTTTTGACACTGTGCTGGTAGTGCAGTGGAATAGATTATGGTTCTTCATGCAGTTCTAACTTTTGGATCCTGCAGACTATTCAACTGATAGTCTAATGAACAGGGAGGATAATGGAGGTTTGATGTTAGCAGTGACTGAGGGATTAGAGGAGTGTGTAATTCTTACCAGGTTGCCCTGGTCAAAATTTGCAGTAGCTTTGGACATCAGACCTGGCAGCCTTATCCCTAAATCCACTTTCTGACCATTGTCACAACACATATTGAAATTAGGTGATATGTCAACTGACAAGCTACTCCAATTTGGTCAATGTCCTCCTGAGCGAGTTTAGTTAAAATTACTTCTTCACAAAATTGTCTTCCCACCAGTCTTCAAGGCCATTCACAATGAATCTAGTAAATTATAGAAATACTTGGATCACATTGGTTGAATGAAAAATATTTGTGTCAGTATTGACCTTGGTACTTTTTGTCCCTCTTCCCTCCGGGAGAAGGTTCAGGAGCATGAAGATTCGTACGGCCAGATTTGGGAACAGCTTCTTTCCAACTGTGATAAGGCTGCTGAATGGATCCTGACCTGGATCTGGGCCGTACCTTCCAAATATCCAGGCCTGACTTGCACTACCTTACTTTCCCTTTTCTATTTTCTAATTATGATTTATAATTTAAATTTTTATTATATTTACTTCAAATTGTACTTCAGGGAGCACGAAGCACAGAATCAAATATCACTGTGATGATTGTATGCTCTAGTATCAATTGTTTGGTGACAATAAAGTATGAAGTATACTAGGAGAAAGGACATGGCTTAGTCTTGTTATTAGTTACATTATATACTGTCTCTGTCAACCCTTATATATAGTTCAGTAGACCTAGTTTAACTGGAGCTGGAATTTAGGAGCAAACTTCAAGACCATTAAAGCCTTTCTATCCCTGATAAAGAAGTGGGCTATTTTAATCTTTTGACCCCTCATTTACCTGCCAAAGCTGGTTTCCCAACCATTCCTAGTGGGAAGTCATATAACTTCACACCATCTGGAGGCCACCTGGAAAGCAGGTGGATCCTCAAAATCATCTGGAAAACTGACTCACGAAACCCCGGACCAGTGGAGCAAAGTATAAGATTTCTTTGTGGACAAACATTTGTACCCATTTCTGAGTTTATTTTGCATTTCCTTTTTTTCAAATATTTATGTTCCTAACTGTTCCTTTGACTTTCATCTAACCTTTCATATTCCCATTTGGTATCCTTTCTTTGTTTAGAATGTTCTGTCTTTATTTTCAGTTTGTCCAGTTATTTTTAATCATCCATGACCTTGCTCTATTGACTTGCTTTTTACTTGTGCGCGGTATACAGTATATATCTTCTGGGTCCAATTGATTATTTTTATAAATATATCCCAATTGCAGTTTACCTTTCCTAGTTTTATTTCCTTACCTATTATTTTGAAATTTGAATGAGAAGAAGTAAGCTCCTCAGCCATCAAACCTGAACCACTATTTAACAAGATCATGCTTGCTGTGCTTGTCACATCAGCCAGCTCTGCATTTTCTCCCAGCATGAGGCCTCCCAGTACCTGCGCCTTAAAAATAGTCATTCATAGATTTCCAAGGATTCCTAATCCCTTACAGAGAAAAAGCAATCACATCATCTCTGATTTAAATGGGTGACACATTATTTTCAACCAGTGACCCCACAATCTAGATTCTTTCACACAGGGAAACATACTCTCTACATCCATCTATTAAAGACCCCTCCTGAGCTTGAATGTTTTCTTCAATTCCTTTCCTGATCTTCTAAACTCCAGCAAATACAATTCCAGTGTGCCCAGCCATTCCCTGCATGACATTCGGCCTGTTCCAGGTATTGGTTTAAGTAGCACTTGGGCTTTTCCCATCACATTACTATTGTTTCTTAAATAAGGAAACTAATTCTGTACATGCTTTTCTAGATGTAGTTTCACCAGTGCTAGAACTCTGATAATTGAGCATATTTTCTGGACTATTAGAGGTTATTTATATTAATACCCCCACATGCTGTTTTTTACATGCCACTCAGTATTATCATAGATTTTCTTGTGATTTCATTGAATTTAAAAGGAATGGAAAACAGAACCAAGCACAGCAGAAACATTGATGTACTCCAGCCCCAGCTCCAAACTCATCCAGTTTACTGACCGTTGGTGTCCCTGACTCTGAACATGGCCCAGGCCGTATACCCAGTTTGCACCCCAGAACCCCTGTTCTAAACACGCAGCTGGACTGCATTCCAGTCCTCAGCTCTGGTCACATATCCCACTTGCATTCCAGACTTCCAACTCATGCTCTGGACTTTAGAATGAGCCGGATGTGTATGTGTTACGATTTCTGGAAAGTTGGATACTGGATTATTTGAGTTTTACTGTAAATGAAGTAAAAACACCCTTACTTTATACTCAATTCCTCTACAAATAAACAATACCATTCTGTTGGCTTTCCTAATTGTGGCTGTACATCCATACTATCCTTTTACAAATCATGGACTAAGACACAAGGAACCCCATAAGACCCCAAGACATAGGACCAGAATTAGGCTATTTGGCCCTTTGAGTTATTTCATCATGGTTGATCCATTTTCCTCTCTACCCTTCCTGCCATGATCAATAAAATCATAAGACATAACCCCCTGCATCTTAGTAACACACACAAAATGCTGGTGGAATGCATCAGGCCAGGCAGCATCTATAGGAAGAAGCACTGTCGACGTTTCAGGCCGAGACCCTTCGTCAGGACCCTTCCTGACGAAGGGTCTCGGCCCGAAACGTTGACTGTGCTTCTTCCTATAGATGCTGCCTGGCCTGATGTGTTCCACCAGCATTTTGTGTGTGTTGCTTGAATTTCCAGCATCTGCAGGTTTCCTCATCCCTGCATCTTAGTTTTCAGTTTTCCTCCAGTGACAGTGTAGGCTTCCTTTTCATGTTCTGATTTTCTTCCATAGCCCAAACGCAAGTTCGTAGGCTAATAACCTAGAGTAAGTGCACGATGGCAGAATTCAAGGGTGGGAATGGGAATTGGTGGACAAGTGAGAGAGAATAGGTTGTGGGAGAATGGGAATGATATTAATTTTCTAAGAGCTAGCATAAATTTGATGGGCCAAATTTTTGCCTTCATGCTATGAGATAGATGAAAAAATATGCTTCATTTTTATTTTTCCTGTCACATCGGATAATATCACATTTAGCGACTGTTAAAAACTTTACTGCTCTACAGTCTAGCAGTGCCGTCATTAAATATTAAAATATTCCTACTTTCCATATAATTGACAGATTTGGTTGTTAGGGATTCTTACACAAAGTTCCACTGCTGATTGTAATTAGAATCATCCTTTGTATCTAACACTTTAACTGCTGAATTAATAAAGTGTTTTTTGAAAGAAATTTTTATAAGAGCTTTTTGTGTGGGAGTAAATCTAATAGTAAAAAACGAGTAAAAATTAACTTGCCTTCTCCATTATCGCTTCATTATTTTCTTGAAACTACTTAACATGCTGTTAAAATGCTAAGAGGGAACATGATTGGACTATGTTAAGGTGCAGAGTGCTTGTAGCCTTACCCACAGGAACTAGGAGGTAGAATATAATGTTATATTCTACCTTTTAATATTGTACCCAAGTATATTTTGCATGTGCATATTACATTAATTCAAGTAAAGCATTTCCTGGAAAAAAGGCACTGCACACACATAGAACTTAGAGAACAGGCTAGGCCATTAGGTCCCCTAAGCCTGTTCCTCCTTAGATTTAAGGTGTTGAGTGGCCTATCTTTGTTCCTCTGCATATACGATATTTTTCCAAAAGATGTTTTACTTGAACTAATGTAATACATAGCTCTAAAGTTTACCTGGATATTAGTTAGTCAGGTCATGGCAGTTTTTTTTATCGACCTCTAAGTCATCCCTTTTGCTACCTGAAATAAATATGTTCCATGCACTCTTGAAAATTTCTACAGCCGTACCCAGCAGAGCATTCTGACTAGTTGCATTGCCACCTGGTAAACAGGATTGATTAATTCTGCAGAGAGGTGCCAGCTCCATCATGGGCAATAGCCTCCACACCACCAAGGACATCTTCGAAAGGTATTGCCCCAAAAAGGAGGCATCAATCATTAAGGACCCTCACCACCCAGGACATGCCCTCATCTTATAACTACCATTAGGGAGGAGATACAGGAGCCTGAAGATGTACACTCTACATTTTAGGAACAATTTCTTCTCCCCCACCATCAGATTTCTTAACGGTCCATGGCCCTAAGAACATGAGCTCACTATTTTGCTGCCTTTATATATTTTTATATTTCTTATTGTAACCATTAGTGATTTTTATGGATTACGCGGCACTGCTGACACAAAACACCATATTTCACAAGGTATGTCAGGGATTCAGATTCCGAACTAATGTTGTTGCATATTAAGCTGGCCTAAGGCAGAGGAATTGTGAGCTGAGGGAGGAGGAAAAACATGCCAGGTTGAACTGAACTGGAGAGGATGTGGATGAGGGAAAGTCAGCATGAAGTGAAAAAGAAAATAGAAAGTGGGTGGTAATGTCTGGTTGACTAGGAAGTGAGAAATCTGCACAAGTAGTGTTTTACTCAGTGTTAAAAACGTTCAATCAACACTACCAATGTTCACTATATCCAGGTTAGTTTACATTCTTACCAAATAATTCCAAAAACATTTTCAAAAAGAATCGTGTCTCTTTTTATGATACCTTTTTGAAAGTGGCTCATATAAAATGGATTACATTTGATGAATGATCTATGTAGACACACATATAACACCAATTCTGCTTTCAGCAAGAACCCACAAATATCAATGATAAGAGTCAATACTTGGTAAGAGTATTGAAGGAAAGAGCACTCGAATATCCAATCTCCAGTTTCTTTTCAAGCACATTCACAAGATCTTTAACACTCACCTGAACTAGGAAAAAGTTAAAACGGGGCTGGTTTGAATTGTTTAACAAATGATTAACAGGGCCTTGGGACAGAGAAAAGTTTATATATGTCTCGATCCAAGTATATTTTGGATCCAAGTGTTACATTAGTTGAAATAAAACTTTTCATGGAAAAAGCTGTGTCTAAACCTAAACATTTTTTTCCCAAGGATTTAGATTTTTCTTGACCATATATCACACCCAGGGAGAGACAGGCAATTTGCTTTAAAGCTGCAGTGTAAATTGTGTTATGAAGATGAATTACTTTATAGCCAGAGAACGATAGCTTTATGTTAATCAGGGATAACAGTACAGAGGGCAAGTCTCCAGCCTCTTATGATAATTTATTCCCGATGTTTGCACATGGGAACTTTGGACTCCTAAAATGAAGAATGGCCATTCGGCCTCATGTGGTTATTCCCCCACTTACAATATTTAGATCATGCTCCCCCTCTTTTTCCCATCTCTATTCCATGTATTTTGGTACCACAGGTTTTAGCCATTCCAAATATTTTACTTTATGAGATAAGCTGTAGTGAAGGCAGCACTACAAAGAATGTCGGGAATGGAATTTGGAGTAGGTATAAAGATCATTGAGGATAAAGGGCATGGGATGCATTATTTATTGTGCCAATAAAATAACTGGACTCCAAACAATACTTCGTGGACTCTGGTTAATTCCTATCTAAAATAGCAATCTCTGTTATTGGACTCCAGTATTGCCAGTGCCAAGTGAGTACATCGATTGACTAGTAATAGGTTCCTTTTAAGTTCAGCGGGTGGCTTCATTTGAACTAAATGCTGGAAGGGACACTTAATTAGAGAAGTTAAGAAGACAGGAAATAAGCTCTTGCAGAGTGTTCTGGAATGCTCAAAAATTGTGGAATATATTGAAAAGTTTGGATTCAAAGCAAACAATGTATTGCAGCCATTAGGGTTAGATCAGTTGTCAGTCCAACTGTGAACCATGGCTGTTCCAACACCTAGGACCAGAGGTCATCAAACTGAGGAAATTAGTCTGGGAACAGAACACATTACAGCTATCGACGGAAAAGTTCATTGTTAAGCACAAGATGAGTTAGAGATAGAATAAACAGCATTTAGTTTCCTCCACTCCCTGAGAGTCAGCAAGTTCTCATCATAAGGTCAGAACTGTAGATTGTGTCCAACTCTATTTGTGGTCCCTCAAAAGTTGATACTCTTTATCTGCAAGGTGAGACTGTGAGACTGCATTCAGGTACGAGTTTCCAATTAATGGCAAGCAACAATTCTGGCACACTAGCGATAGGCATCGAGGTTTTCGACTGAAACGTAGACAATTCCGTCTCCATTCATGCCCAACCCCCTCCTCTGCTCCCATAGATATGTTTGACCTGCTGAGTTCTTCCAGCAGATTTTTTATTGCACGAGCTTCCAACTGGCTTCCAGTATCTCCAGTCTCATGTGTCTCTACTTAGATGATATCCTATATGTAGGCCTCAAACTCCAACCCTCAACATTTTTTGACTTCAGGATCTTGATAGAATACATTACATCTGCCTGGATGAGTGCAGGTTAAACAACTCTTAAGAAATTGAACATCATTTACGATAAAGTGGGCTGTATGATTGATACCCAATCTTCGTCTTATTCATCCATTTATTTCCTGTCATATCAGTGCACTCTAGCTAGAGTGTAGACTATATGGAAATGCACCACAGTTCCTCATCCAGGCTGTTCTGAGTGCACCTTCCAAAGACACAAACACTAGCACTGAAAAGGACAAGATGAACAAGAATTCAGGGGAAGTTTACAAGTACAACTGTCTGGGTTTCAAGTAGGTGGTGTCCTGGATATAATTAGGCTATGCCAGTGATACCTTGATCCTTTATAAATAAAGTTGGATTTGTTTTCACCCTTGTTTTCAACAATCCTAGATAAGATATAATAAGTGATTAAGACCATAAGATAGAGGAGCAGAATTAGGCCATTTGGTCCCTGTCAAGTTTTTTTTCTGCCACTTCATCATGGCTGATCTATTTTCCCTCTCAACCCCAATCTCCTGCCTTCTCCCTCATGCCCTGACTGGTCAAGAATCTATCAACCTCTGTCTTAAATATACATGAAGATTTGGCCTCCATAGCCACCTGTGACATCAAATTCCACAGATTCACCACTCTCTCCTTGAAGAAATTCCTTCTCAGCTCCATTCTAAAAGGATGCCTGTCTATTCTGAGGCTGTATCATCTGGCCCTAGACTCCCCCACCATAGGAAACATCCCCTCCACATCCACCCTAACGAGGTCTTTCAACATTTCATAGGTTTCAATTAGGTGAGCCTTCATTCTTCTGAATTCCGGTTTGTAGTGGCCCAGAGCCATCAAATGCTCTTCACATGACAAGCCGTTCAATCCTGGAATTATCTTCATGAACCACCTTTGAACCCTCTCCAGTGTTAGCACATCCTTTCTAAGATAAGGGGCCCAAAACTGTTCACAATACTCCAAGTGAGGCCTCGCCAATACTTTAAAAAGCTTCAACATTACATTCGTCCTGACAAAGGGTCTCTGCCCGAAACGTCGACAGCGCTTCTCCCTATAGATGCTGCCTGGCCTGCTGAGTTCCACCAGCATTCTGTGTGTGTTGTTGTTTGAATTTCCAGCATTTGCAGATTTCCTCGTGTTTGCTCAACATGACATCCTTGCTTTTATATCCTACTCCTCTTGAACTCAATGCTGACATTGCATTTACCTTCCTCAACACAGACTCAATGTGGAAATTAACCTTTAGGAATCCTGCAGAAGGTCTCTCAAGCCCCTTTGTGCCTCAGGTTTTTGAATTTTCTCTCTTTTTAAGAATCACGAATCAAGATTAATTTTATTATCAAAAAATATGTAAGTTATCCAAGCTTGAGTTTTGCTTGCTCACTGGTAGCTGCAAAGGAAGAAAACTGAAAGAACCCAATTAAAGAAAAAAATGATAAAAATAAAAATAAAAGACCAGCACTTGATGCACAAGAGAATGTAACAAAGAACAAAATATGCAAACAATTGAAGTGACCAATAACAGCATTCCAAACCAAAATTGAGTCCTCAGATCCAAACCCCTGAGCAACCTGGAGTAGGCCCAAAGCCTCACTATCAGGTCATCATCTTAGAAAATAGAGTACCCTTTTATTTCTTCTATCAATGTGCATGACCATACACTTCCAGACACTACATTCCATCTGCCACTTCTTTGCCCATTCTCCCAATCTGTCCAAGTTCTTCTGTATGCTCTCTACTTCCTCAAAACTACCTGCCCCTCCACCTACCAATTTATTGTCCACAAACTTTGCACCAAAGCAATCAATTCTGTCATCCAATTCATTAACATATAATATAAAAAGATGCAGTCGCAACACAGACCCCCGTGGAACACCACTAGTCACCACCAGTCAACCAGAAAAGGCTCCCTTTATTCCCACTCTTTGCCTTCTGCCAATCAGCTACTACTTTATCCATGTTAGTATCTTTCATGTAATATGATGGGCTCTTAACTTGTTAAGCAGCCTCATGTGTGGCATCTTGTCAAGGCCTTCTGAAAATCCAAGTACACAACATCCACTGATTTTCTTTTGTCTGTCCTGCTTGTTATTTCTTCAAAGATTAATCTGGAGTTCAGCACTGTTTTCTTTGCAATTTCAATTAATCATAATTCAGGCTTTGTTTACTTGCCTGAAATGTTTCATTTGAAATTCCTCCACCTTTGAAAATATGGTTCTAATATATTTTTTGGCATTGAATTCTACATTTTCAGATTTCTCTTCATGTGCTGACAGATTTTAGGATTCAATTTTAGAATTAATTTGTACTAATGTCTTGGAATACTCTGCGAGAGGTTGTTCCCTAGACATCTTCTTAATTCCATTCAGTAGTAAATGCATCTCCTGAACCTACTTGAACCCAAGAAATATACCATATATTTTATCTCAAAATAATTCACTCCTTTGGTTTTATGCTAGTCACCTACTACTAATCTTGAGGCTGACATCCATGTTTGAATGCCCAAGATTCAAAAGATGTCTGGCTAGCAATCTCTATAGCATAAAAAGTTGTTGTTTTTATTTTCCATAACATATTATAAAAATTTCAGAATTTCCCATTCTCTTTGTTTTTTTTTCACACATGATTTAGGTTTACATTTTCTACACTTTGAGTGATAAACAGCTTTGCTTATCCCAATAATAAGCTCAAATTTGGGACTGTGGCAAATTGCAGATCTGATTTCCACAAATCTGCTCATTTCCGGGTTAGTACCAGAAAATAATCATGAGAAATATAGATACTACAATATCCCAAATGGCTGACCGATATCCTTCAAGGAGGAAAGCTATTTCATATTTAATGAATCTGGTAAAAATGGCTTCATGTGTGTCTTGGTAGTCTCTTATTTCCTTCAAGTTATCTCAGAACCAAGGATATTCTGGAAAAACTGGATGCATATGTTTCAGATCTATGTTTTTCTTAATTTCAGTATATCAGATTCTCTCCCCAGGTGAACATTTGCTCCTGAAATCTCAGCTTTTTGTGCTTAATGTCTGAGTAATTTGTACTTTGTTCAGGGACTGAACAGAACACACTTGCTGCTGTGGTTTGGATTACAGATTATATGACGTTCTCCCAGGTGATTTTTCTCCACGTTAGACGGTGGTGGTATAAATCTTTCTCCAGGCTCTGACTGTCAAATAGAACTTATAAGAGGAAATAGATAACTAAATGTTATTCATATTACACAAAGTATTACAACATTTGTAAGCTCCACTCCTGCTCATAAATAACCATGAATATCTGTAATGATTTGAATTGATTCATATATTTGTGTGAAGTTCCTCTATGGCTTCACCTTCCCTATGCCCGTACTACCCTCCAGCCAAAAAAATGTAAGAACTCAGCAATCCTTCATTTCTGAAATTTTGCATCCCTTCACCTCATCATTGGCCTTCAGGTTTCTGGACATGAGTTCTCAATTACATTCTCCACTTCTCTGTATTCCTGTCTTCCACTCCTCCATTAAAGATTCTTACAGTCTATGTTTTTGAACAGTTTCTGTAAGATTTCCTTTTGTATTTCCAAGTTAAATATTGCTTGACTGTGTTTCTGTGAAGTGCCTTCCAATGTTAAGGCTGCTATATAAATACAAGCTGGAGTGTAACACAAATGTATACATTAGTGTGTTTTTCTTTTGGCTACAGGTCACAAAATCTCCTGGTGCTCCTACTTCTCTGATAACATCAGAAACAATCATCTGTTTTTAGAAGATGTACTGAGAACTTTTCCTTAAAAAAATTGATCACTAAATATCTATTAAGTACATAAATAGCTGTGAATAAAATATACAAATAAACCATACTTGTTCCTTAACTGGAAACTTCCCTTGGTCACAGTAAGATGACAAAACAAAATGTAAAATTCTGAAACTACACTGAATGTTAGTAAAAAAATATTAAAACAAAAGAGTCATTGCAATATCATGAGACATAGACCTAACAAAACACCATAACTGATCTTCGGCAGTTTATCTTTCCTAATATTAATCTCATTCTGTAAAATACTAGTTTTTTAAACTATTACTTTTGTTTTTACCTCACCAATGTCTTTTTCGGTCTTTATCAGGTCTGGTTGTCCAGTATCTGTGAAGAGAAATGACAGATTATGACAGTTCAGATCATTTAGTCTCCTTCACTAAATATCATAATTTATCTTCTTTCTTTAAGGATTGTGGTGAACTACATATACCTGTCTGGACACCCCCCCGCTGACTGCTCCTGTGGCTCCTCCGACAGACCGTGGCTCCTCCCACGGACCCCGGTATAAAGGCGATTGGAGGCACAGACCCTTCCTCAGTCTCCAGGATGTTGTGTGGTGGTCAATTGCTGCTTGTTCTTTCTTCCAGCCAATAAAAGCCTATATCTCACCTCACGTCTCCGAGAGTTATTGATGGTGCATTAAGGATAAAGGAGATTATATACAGGTCTCATTTGATATTTAATCAGCAAACCAAATAATCAATATTAAATAACTTTTAACATTTTTGAATAGTAGGTCCAGGCTGTGCTGCCATTCCCCGGCCTGGATAGGGGGAGCAATATTTATTATATAAATTCACATGTTGAGAACAGCTAACTTAGTAGCTGAATGGGAGGCTTTCAGCCATTACAAGTGTGTAGTGTGACAGGATATATACAAACTTCAAAAGAGGAAAATGTTGAAAAATGCAAAGATGAGAATTGTTTGCTTTGAAATTATACATTGCAAAATTAATTGTGGAATTGTGCCTATGATGAAACTTCTGTGTTGGGATTCCTAGTAATCCAAGTCACATGCTAGAAATGGCAGAATGAGATGATGTCTAAAATTTATCAATACTTGTTAACAAATCCTTTGATGATACAGTTGTGAAAATAAAATTAAATTAACTGTTTTAAGTTTACTGACTAGATTTAATGCAGACAACACTCACTGTGGACATCAGCCAATTAATGTTAAATTGAAGATTTTTGTTCCACTGTAAAGTCTGCCCTATTGGGATGAGTTTAACTGTTTTTGGAATCTGCACCTAGACTTTGGCAAGAGTACAGAATCAGATGTTAGGTTGTGACTGCTGACTGAGACTGGCTAAGTGTCCTGGGATAAATGTTTTAACAGTTAGGGGCCCTGTATCTCATGAGTAGTATAGTTGGAACTTCAAAGCACAGCAGCGGGAAACAACATGAATGCCGTGTTAGAAACAGAAAGGATTAATATCCACTAGAATTATTATACGTAAGTTGCTGACATCACTTTCAGTGGTAGCCCAAGTCATTAATTCTTTAGTGAGAGCATTTTCCTACTTTGATGCCTCAGATTAATCTGGCTATCTTCAGTTGTCACGGCCGAATAAAAATACTTGCTTGGATAGAAATACAATACAGTTTTTAAAGGAACATAGCTTACCTAATTTACAAGTTCCTAACTGCCATCCCTCAAACCTTGTAGTATTCTCATTTCAGTAAGTCATGACCGTAGACTGGTTAGTTAATTGAAAATAAAACAAGAACAGAGTGAAGGTGAGTATATTATCACCCAAATGAATGATCCTAGTCTCCAGCTCATACCTTGACACTTTATGTAATTTAAGGTAGGCTTAGAAACATGATCTGCTCTTGGTAAATCACTGAGCTTGAAGACTGTTATTTATGACGGTGGGGAGGGCAGTGGTATGTTAGTGGAGGGTGAGGTTGCACAGGTGTTCTGCAGCAAGAGGGGATTGTAATGGAGAAGATGTCATTCACAAGTAAGCACTTTGTGTAATGACTTTCAAAAAGCTGACATGCTGTCCAATGAAGAAAGGAACTCCTATACCAGCCTTGCACGGGAATTCCTATGGAGTTTGCAGATCGTGGAAGTGGTGGGCAACTCTATTAGAGAGTTTACAGATGGAGTAATCACACAGTGTCCAAGGCCAATGTCTCAGCTTCTGTTGTAGCACAGGTAGAAGTCATGCTAGATCAGCTATTGCAAAGGAAGCCTGGTCATCTGCCATGCAATCACAGACTGTGTGTACTTACAGACTCATGATAGCCCAAACAACTCCTCCAACTGATTATTCGGGTGGCTGAGGCACCTCTAAGTTGCTGCAGCAGTGTTGACACCGCACGTAAATCTGATGCATCCCGCTTCCTGTCACCACGACAGATCATTTGCTGCTTCCTACCAACAAATGAGACTGCTGCCACTTTAGGGCTATCTCGTGTCTCCTCTTCTGAAAGCCAGCAACTTCCTACCAACTTTACAGCAACTATTTGCATCACATTCTTCAGTAGAACAGGAGAGAAAAAAGTGCAAGGAAAATATTCACTATGGGCTTGGGCAATGGTAATCACATGGCCTTCGACGTGGTTTGATTTCTAAATCGTGTTCTTCTGGCAGTTATAACTCGCATTGTGGTCAAGCTGATGCTGAGATGATGAATAATAGAGGGATTATCAAATGTGTATTGTTGGTGAATGAAAAATTGGACATGAGCTGGCTCGACAGAGACCATCTAGGTTGCCTTGTCCCCCCCGTTTCTGTTTTTCCTTCTCGCTACTTCCTCTTTCCCTGCTTCTCTTTCTTCTTTCCATAGTTGCTCCCTGCAACACTGGTATTGCTGAATTCTCATAACAGCAGGGCTGTATAACATGTATGAGACCATTGCCAGGTCCGAGACTGATTCTGCTGAGGATCACAAAACCCGTTCAAGGTGGTGCAGCAGTCCCATCCCTTTTGAGAATATCAGCAGACCACAAGACTGTGCTGATCACAATGCATTCACTTACACTTGCTGCAAAGTAACCTTATTTAATATTTCCCACAACCACTCATCAACCCCTTAGTTCAATCACTCACCATTCACCTTGCTAATTAATCTGCAAGCCAACATGTTTCTGGGACGTAGGGGAGAAACAGACCCCCACACCCCACTGCAGAAACTGACAGGGAGAATGTGCAAACTCTATGTAAACAGCGCAAAAGTCAAAATCAAACCCAGGTCGCCGGAGGTGAGAGGCGTCAAGGGGCAAAAGTTTCGGGGTAATACGAGGGGAAACTTCTTAACTCAGAGAGTGGTAGCTGTGTGGAACGAGCTCCAGTAGAAGTGGTAGAGGCAGGTTTGATTTTGTCATTTAAAAAAAAATTGATAGGTATATGGACAGGAAAGGAATGGAGGGTTATGGGCTGAGTGCAGGTCAGTGGGTCTAGATGAAAGTAAGTGTTCGGCACGGACTAGAAGGGCTGAGATGGCCTGTTTCCATGCTGTAATTGTTATATGGTTATGGTTATATGGTCATTTCTACTAGGTATGCCACTATGCTGTTCATTGACATCTGTGGTATCAACACTGATAATTGTGGAAATACCACCACTAGATCCTCTCTTATAAGAGATGGCATTGTTAGGTGAAGTTATTAATCTCTAATTGAAAAATGCAGAGATGGAAACCTCATTTTCTGAGAAATTTAGAAAGGAACTTCGCACAATCGTCTTTGATCACATTCACTTCTGACCTTGTTAGAGGGGGAAGGTTATTGAAGAAACAAAAAAAGACACAAGATTGGCTGAGGACACTACCATGAGAAATGCCTGTCACAATATTCTACAGGTTGGATGACAGATTTCCAAGCCTATTTTCCTTTGATCTAATTAGAACTGCAGCAAAGCCACAATTCCTGTGCTCCTTGATTTCCATTACCTTCAATATACATTAGAATTGCTTGATGCCACAGCCATTGCAAGTTTCAAGGTGTAAACATCATTAAGAAAACATACCAGGACTTCTTCCTCAGAAGGTGAAGAAAATTTAGCATGTCTCACCAATATTTAATGTACCATAGAAAGCATCCTATCCAGACACATCACAGCCTGGTAGGTCTACCCAGGACTGTAAGAAATTTCAGGGAGTTGTGGACATGGCTCAACATATCATGAAATCGGCCTCCCCTCTATGAACTCTGTCAACACTTCATGATGCCTCAGAATAGATAAAGAAGAAAATAATTCCAATTGAGGTTAGAGGCAGAATTGGATGCACCTCAGCTCTGGGATAGTTTGCAGGCCATTGCTTCCTACAAAACAAAACCTAGCATTATGAATGGCAGTGATGTTTCACTCCCAGATGAACTCAACACATTTGATACATGCTTTGAAAGGGGGGATAAAACTACAGCTATAAGGATCCCTATGGCATCTGGTGACCCTGTGATCTCTGTCTCAGAGGCCGATGTCAGAACATCTTTCAAGAGGGTGAACCCTTGCAAGGAGACAGGCCCCAATGATGTACCTGGTAGGGCTCTGAAAACCTGCGCCAACCAACTGGCGGGTGTACTTAAAAAAGTTTTTAAACTCTCATTGCTGCAGTCAGAAGTTCCCACCTGCTTTAAAAGGGCAACAATCATATCAGTGCCCAAGAAGAGCAGGGAGAACGACTATCGTCCAGCAGCATTCACATCTACAGTGATGAATTGCTTTGAGAGATTGGTTATGGCTAAAGTCAACTCCTGTTAACCTGGACCCACTGCAATTTGCCTATTGCAACAGTAGGTCTACAATGGGTGTTATTTGACTGGCCTTAGATCTCCTGGACAATACTAATACTTAAATGAGGTTGCTGTTTAATGACTACAGCTCAGCGTTTAACACAACAGTTCCTACAGTTCTGATCAAAAAGCTCCAAAACCTGGGCCTCTGTATCTCCCTCTGCATTTGGATCCTCAACTTTCTCAGTGGAAGACCACAGTCTTTGCAGATTGTAATAAAATTTCCACCTTGTTGATAATCAACACTGGTGCACCTCAAGGATGTAAGCTTAGCTCACTGCTCTGCCCTCTCTACACCTATGACTGTGTGGCTAGGCACAGCTCAAATGCCATCAATTAATTTGCTAATGACATAACTATTGTGGGCAGAATTTCAAATGGTGACGAGTAAGCATACAGGAGTATGGTGGATCAGCCAGTCGAGTGATGTCGCAACAACCTTGCACTCAATGTCAGCAAGACCAAAGAATTAACTGTGGACTTCAGAAAGGGTAAGATGAGAGAACACACACCAGTCCTCATCAAGGGGTCCGAAGTGGAAAGGGTGAACAATTTCAAGTTCCTGGGCATCAGCATCTCTGAGGATCTATCCTGGGCCCAACATATCAATGCAGCTACAAAGAAGGCATGAGATCAGCTATATTTCTTTAGGAGTTTGAGCAGATTTGGTACGTCACCAAAGACCTGTGCAAAATTCTACAGATGCACCATGGAGAGCATTCTAATTGGCTGCATCACTGTCTGGTATGTGGGGGAGGGCACTGCACGGGATCGAAATAAGCTGCAGAAAGTTGTAAACACAGCCAGCTCCATCATGGCACTAGCCTCCCCAGCATTTATGACATCTTCAAAGAGCAATGCTTCAAAAAGGTGGCATCCATCATTAATGACTCGCATCACTGAGGACACGCCCTCTTCTCATTGCTACCATCAGGATGGAGGTGGAGGAGCCTGAAAGTGCACACTCAGTGATATAGGAATAGCTTCTTCCCCTCTGCCATCAAGTTCTTTAATGGACATTGAACCCATGAACACTATCTCACTACTTTTTCCCCCCTTTTTTTGCACTACTTATTTAATTTAACTTGTTAAATATATATATATATATATATATATATATATGTATATACCTTACTGTAGTTTACAGTTTTTATTATAAGGCATTTGTTATGCTGCCACATAACAACACATTTCATGACATATACAAATGATATTAAACCTGATTCTGCTTAAAGATTAGGGTCATTTGTCATATGGATATAGAAACATGTTTCTCTGTTCTAATGTACATGTGATAAATAAAGCTAATCTTCACCTTTAAAAGAATCACTGAAACATGCAGTGAAATGTGTAATTTGCCTCAACGACCAACACAGTCAGAATATGTGCAGAGGCAGCCATGCTTCTGGCATCAAAGTAGTATGCTCTAATCTTCTAACTCTCATCCGTAGTCTTTGGAACGTGGGAGGAAACTGGAACACCTGAAGGAAGATTACTTGGTCACGGGGAGAACTTGCAAACTGCTTAAAGACAGCAGCATGAATTGAACCCCGGTCGCTGATGGCTGGAGCTGTAATGGTGTCACACGAATCGTTATGTTACTATGCCAGCCAAGAGCAACAACTGGCATAATCGAAGACAACTCAATCCTGGTCATTCTCTCTTCTCCCTCTTCCAATAGGCAGAAGACAGGAAAAATCTAAACTGGGATAAAGGACAACTTCTGTCCAACTGTTACATGACTCCTGAGTGAATTCTTGTACATTACTGGTGAACTCTTGATCTTACAATATACTTCATCATGATCCTTGCACCTTATTGTCTACCTGCAATGCACTTCCTCTACAACTGCAAGAGTAACCCTGTAGTCTGCATTCCATCACTGTTTTCCCTTTTACCACCTTGATGCACATTTGTTTTGAAATTATCTGTACACATGGCTAAGCTTCTCGGTGTCTCTCAGTACCTGTGACAACAACAAGCCAATTCCAAGTCCACTTCCATTCAGATGTTGCCTTGATGCCAGGAACTCTGTCCCTGACCTTTGCACTGGAATTCAGTTGCTCTGTTTATTTTATTCCTCACTCTCATGTGACAGGATATGGCAGGATTTGAGAACTTTGAAAGAATGCATAGCTCCCACGATGGCATTCTGATTTCAATGTTTGCTTGTTCTTACTGTAACTTTACTAAATGCAGTTCCAGCCTTGCTCTTTTACGTTCCTTACTGAACCAGAATTGTTCACACGACTTGGAGTGGTTCCTGTTACCTCCATTTAGACGTCCCCTTCAGAAACTCAGCATTTCATTGAAATGGTGTCTGCACATTACCTGAAATTAGCAGGCTACCTGGCGCAGCAGAATCATGCTCCACATAAATTTTCTCCCACCCTTTTCATCTAACGCCAGGAACATATCCTATCCTGTTCTCTCTCCTGCACCGTAGCTCCCCCTTCAATGAATTGCGACTACTTGGCTGAACTACTCCTTGTGGTGATGAGTTTCACCACTCTCTGGGTAATGAAGTTTTTCCTGAATTCCCTTCTGAATTTGACACTGACCATTATATATTTATGGCCATGAACCGTTGACAGAGCTACCTAACCGCAGTATGGGAGTAACTTCACCACATAGTCTGCAGTGGTTCCAGAAGGCAGCTCACCGCTACCTTGCCAGGAACAATTGAGGACAGGCAGATTTTGCAGTGACGCCTACATCCCCTGAATGATTAAATGAAAATATTAGTGTGGTCTAACCAAAATGCTGCACAAGATTCACACAGATTTTCTGCTTTTCAATTCTATCTCACTAGAAATAAACCCAAATCTTATTAGTTTGTATCATTGCTTTTTACAGTCTATGTTGAGTACACCCAGATGCCCATTAAAGCTAATTTTTAATGAATATGTGGGTATTATATCCTTCCTACTTAAGTGTACCATCCATACTGAAGATCATGTTCCAATGACACTCCCAGTTTGCAAACTTATAATATTTTCTTGAACTCTCTTGCAGTCAGTCGGTCTATATTTTGATTCCAGGTGTCCTTTTCAATTTTATATCCATTTTGGTATTCAGTCTGTTATGAGTGTGGTAAAAAGGACAGACTAATAGCAAATATAAACAAGGGCAAAAGGCAATGATGCAGAAAAAAATGATGAGACACGGTAAAGGCTAGTTGATACAGTTCTAAAAGTATGTTTGAGCCTAACATTGTAGGGCTGAAGGGTGCAATTAGCAAGGTATGTGGGATTCTAATCTTCAGAAGTAGAGGCATAGAGTATAAAATATTATAATTACTGTGAGCCTTTATAAAACACTAATGAGTAGTGCAACCACGCTTGTCATCAGTGTATTGGGATCTTAAGCAGTATCTTATCAAAGAATTCAAAAAACTCAGTTACTACTTACTAATCTACTGACAAGTAGTCACTACGGTATTGTCCTTGTCTATTCTTCTCATTACTTTCTTAAGGAATTCAATAAGATTTGTTATCCCTGACCTTTTTTTAACGTTAATGTTGACCATGTCTGTAGCTCGATGACTTTCAGTAAAAAGCTAAAAAACATGACTTTCAGGGTAATAATCACTGGATTACTGCCTGAGTCATGCACAATTGAGGGTAAGAATAGGGTGATTTGGCAGATGAATGTGTGGTTGAGGAACTGGGGCAGTGGGCAGTGGACTTGTGGATCATCGGCATCTCTTCTGGGGAAGGTATGACATGTTCAAAAGGGCCGGGTTACACTTGAACCCAAGGGGACCAAGATCCTTCTGGCAGGTTTGCTTGAGGGATTGTGGAGGGTTTATGGCAGGGGGATGGGAAGCAGACTGATAGGGCTGAGAATGGCGCAGTTGGTGTACAAGTAGATGCAGTGTGCAGTGAGACGATCAGGACAGGCAGATGATAGGGCAAAATTGCAGTCAGTGGGATGAGTTGCAGTGTAACATGGAGACGAAAACTAAGAGTAATGAATACAGGATCAAAGGTGTCATATTTGAATGCACGCCGTACACAGAATCTTGTAGCACAGTTAGAGATTGGTAGGTATGATGTTGTGGGTATCACTGAGCCGTGGCTGAAAGAAGGTAATAGTTGAGAGCTTAACATCTAAGTTTACACATGGCACTGAAAGAACAGGCAGGCAGGCAGAGAGGGTGGGGTGACCCTGTTGGTAAAAAATGAAATCAAATCCTTAAAAAGACGTGACATATGATCTGTAGATGTAGAATCTTGTGGGTAGAGTTTAGAAATTGCAAGGGTAAAAAAGACCCCTTTGGAAGTTATATCATCAGCATCATCAGTCGAATATGAGTCTTCTCCTGGTGGTTGATCTGGTCACTTCTGGGTCTGGAGATGATCTGTGATCCACAAGAGCTATTGCAGTGTTGGCAGGTGTAGATCATTGAAGTGGTGGATGTAGCTGGTTGGAACTTTCCCAGTCTCTCCTTACGCTGAAGCCACTTAGTCTCAGCGGCACTGTGGAGGTATTCTTCGAGCTGTGCAGTCCCCTCATAGACAGTCGTTCTCCAGCTTTTCCCATCTTGTGTTAATTTCTCCCATCCATTCAGGTTGATGTGGCACTTCCTTAGATGGGTCTTGATATTGTCTTTGAGCAGCTTTTTCTGCTTTCCAGGAGTGTGCTTTGCTTCCTTGAGTTGGCCGAACAGGAGATGTTTAGGGAGACGAGAGTCGGGCATACAGATGTTGAGGCCGACACATTGCAACTGGTGTTGAGTCACGATTGTAGCTGTGGAGTTAATGTTAGCTTTCTCCAGGATGCTGGAGTTAGTGTGCTTGTTCTTCCAGCTAACTCTCAGAATCTCTCTGAGGCATCTTTGATGGTAAAGATTCTAGGGATTTTATGTGCCTGCTCTGTGTCGTCCATGACTCTGCTCCATATAGCAGGAGGGAAGGACCACAGCTTTATAGAGCAGAACCCTACAGTTGTTTTTGATATCCCGATCTTCAAAAACCATCTTTCTCAGCCTGTCAAAAGTTCCACTTGCACAGTCAATTCTGTGATTTATTTCAAGGTCAATGTTGGCTCTTGAAGACAGAAGGCTGCCAAGACATGGGAAATGATCAGTGTTCTCCAGAGGGATGCTGTCAGCTTGGATAGCTGGAGTTCTAGGAGCTTGATCTGGAGCAGGCTGGTGCAGGACTTAAGTTTTCTTGATGTTTAGAACAAGTCCCAGGAGCTTGTCCGCTCAGGCAGAAGCATCCACTGTGCACTGCAGATCCTCTTCACAGTGAGCTACGATGGTGTTGTTGTCTGCATATTGGAGCTCCATGATGGAAGTAGTTGACACCTTGCTCTTTGCCTTGAACCTGTTAAGGTTAAAGAGTAACCCCCCTCTATCTGTACTATAGAAAATCGACTCCTTGTGGGAGGTCTTGGCCTGAGAGGTGAAGAATGGTGGCAACGAAAACGGCAAACAGAGTTGGGGCAATAATGCACTCCTATTTGACCCCAGTCTCAACCTTAAAAGGAGCTGTTTCATAGCTGCTGTTGCTGATGACTATTGCACTTATATCATTGTGGAAGAGCTGCAGCATCTTGAGATATTTCTCTGGGCACCCGATTTTGGCAGTACCTACCAATGGGCAGACCAATTTACAGAGTCAAACACTTTTGTAAGATCTGTGAAGGCCATATAAAGTGAGCGATTTTGTTCCCACGCTTTCTCGGATGTTCGTCTGGCTGGAGAGAAACCACACTGACTCTCAGGCAGGAGATCTGCCAGAGGTAACAGCCAGGCACATAAAACTTGGGTGAGTATCTTTCCTGTCGTAGAGAGGTGGGAGATGCCTCTATAGTTTCTGCAGTCAGCTTTGTTACTCTTTTTGAAGAGTGTGACAATCAGGGCTTCCAAGAGTTCAGCTGGAATCTTCTCCAGGTCCCAAATCTTGACAAGCAGGTCATGAATATGATTTAAAGGTTCTGTGGAGTTATATACTGGCCTCAGACATGATGTGGGCTATAAATTACAGTGGGAGATGGATAAGGCATATCAACAAGGCAATGTTATTATAGTCATGGGGGATTTCAATGATCAGGTAGATTGGGCAAACCAGTTTGGTGCTTGATCCCAAGAGAGAGAATTTGTTGAATGCCTATGAGACGAATTTTTAGAGTAGCTTATGTTTGAGCCCACTCTGGGAAACACTATTCTGGATTGGGTGTTGTGTAATGAACCTGATTTGATTGGGGAACTCAAGGTAAAGGAACCCTTCAGAGGAAGTGATCATGATATGGTAGAACTTATCCTGCATTTTGAGAGGGAGAAGCTAAAGTCTGCTGTATCAGTATTACAGTAGGGTAAAGGAAATTACAGAGACATGAGAGAGGAGCTGGCCAAAGTTGATTGGAAAGGGACACTAGCAGGAATGACAGCTGAGCCACAGTGGCTGTTGTTTCTAGCAAGTCAAAAGGCATAGGATAGATACGACCCAAAGAAGAATTATTTTAAAGGCAGGATGAAGCAACCATGGCTGACAAGGGAAGTCAAAGCCAGCATAAAAACAAAAGAGAGGGCATATATTAGAGCAAGCATTAGTGGGAAGTTAAAGGATTGGGAATTTTTCAAAAAAACAACTGAAGGCAACTAGAATATGAAGAAAAGCTAGCTGATAATATCAAAGAGGATACTGAAAGTATTTTCAGATATATAAATGATGGCGGCGCGACGCAGCACACAGCGGCCACTCCGGGATGAGTATCTGTTATCTGTTAAGTAGAAGCCATGTACAATCCTGATTTGATGGAGATGGACGTGAGAAGCACGGAGGAACATCTGGTGAAACTTCTGAAATGCCTGTTTCGTTGCCGCTGTTACTGTGCAATCGGAAAATCTCCGGAGAGGAAGGCCCCGAATCCTCAGCTTTGCCTGTTGCTTGGCGGCCGGGGCTGGGGTCGAAGCGCTCGGCAGAGATGGTGCTTGGTGCATGGTGTCGGAGGGCTGGTCAGAGGCTCGAAGTTTTCGGACAGACTCGGAGTTGGCTGTGGTCGGGTGCTTCCAGGGTGCTGTATCGGCAAGTTTGCGGTGCTGGAGGTTCATGGCAGTAAGAGTTTTTCTTCCTTCTACCGTCTGTGTGAGATGATGGGCTGTCGGGGACTTTGAGACTTATTTTTTACCGTGCCCATGGTCTGCTCTTTATCAAATTACGGCATTGCTTTGCACTGTTGTAACTATATGTTATAATTATGTGGTTTTTGTCAGTTAGTCTTGATCTGTCTTGTGT
This sequence comes from Hemitrygon akajei, assembly GCF_048418815.1. Lineage (NCBI taxonomy): Eukaryota > Metazoa > Chordata > Chondrichthyes > Myliobatiformes > Dasyatidae > Hemitrygon > Hemitrygon akajei. The sequence goes on along the minus strand of NC_133133.1, from coordinate 55,226,092 downwards.
TTCTGTGATATCGTACTGGAGGAACATTGTATCATTTCTTAATGCATGCATTACTAAATGACAATAAATGAGGACTGAGTGTCCTCATAATCTAAAAAAAAGAGTAAAAGAGAGGCAAGGGTAAACATCGGACCATGGAAAATGATGCTGCAGAGGTTGTAATGGGGGAGAAGGAAATAGTAGATAAACTAAGTAAGTACAGTATTTTGTATCCGTCTTTACCATGGAAGACACTAGCGGAGTGCGGAAAGTTTGAGAGTGTCAGGGCAGAAGAGAGTGCAATTGCTATTACTTGGGAGAAGGTATTTGGGAAGCTGAAGGGTCTGAAGGTGGTTAAGTCACCAGGACCAGATGGACTACACCACAGGGTTCTGAAAGTGGTAGTTGAAGAGATTGTGGAGGCATTACTAATGAACTTTCAAGACTCACTACATTTTGGTATGGTTCCAGAGGATTGGAAAGTTATAAATGTCACTTCACTCTTCAAGAAGAGAGGAGGCAGAAGAAAGAAAATTATGGGCCAGTTAGCCTGAACTCAGTCATTAAGATGTTGATTGTTGGGGAGGCCAAAGTCAGCATGTTTTCCTAAAGCAAAATCCAGTCTGATAAATCTATTGAAATTCTTTGAGGAAATAACAGGCAGGATAGACAAAGGAGAGTCAGTTGATGTTGTGCACTTGGATTCTTAGAAGACCTTTGACTAGGCGCCACAAATGAAATACTTTGACAAGCTTAGGAAAGATACTAGCATGGATAGAGATTGGCTGATTGGCAGGAGGCAAAGAGTGGGAATAAACAGAGCCTTTTTGGGTTGGATGCTGGTGACTATTGGTGTTCTTCAGGGGTCAGTGTTGGGACTGCTTCTTTTTCCATTGCATTTCAATGATTTGGATGATGGAATTGATGGCTTTGTGGCCAAGTTTGCAGACGATGCGAAGATAGGTTGAGGGACAGGTAGTGCTGAGGAAGCAGGGAGGTTACAGAAGGACGTAGACGAATGAAGAGAATGGACAAAGAGGTGGCAGATGGAATACAGTGTCCAGAAGTGTATGGTCATGCACTTTGGTAGAAGGAACAAAAGCGTAAACTGTTTTCTAAACCTGCAGACAATTCAAAAATCCGAGGTGCAAAGGGACTTGGGGGTTCTCATGCTGGATTCCCTAAAGGTTAACTTGCAGGTTGAATCTGTGGTGAGCAAGGCAAATGCAATGTTAACATTCATTTTGAGAGGACTAGAATAAAAAAGTAAGGATGTAATGCTGTGGCTTTATAAGATACTGATGAGTACTCACCTGGAGTACTCTGAGCAGTTTTGGGCTCCTATCTAACAAAGGATGTGCTGACATTGGAGATGGTTTAAAGGAGGATCATGCAAATGATTCTGGGAATGATTGGATTCTTCTATGAGGAGTGTTTGATGGCTCTGGGCCTGTACTTGCTGTAGTTAATAAGAATGAGGCACAATCTCATTGAAACCTATCGAATGCTGAAAGACCTTGATGGAAAAGATGTGGAAAGATCATTTCATATGATGGTGGAGTCTAGGACCAGAGGGAACAGCCTCAGAATAGAGGGATGCCCATTTAGATTGGAGGTGAGGAGGAATTTCTTTAGCCAAAAGGTAGTGAAGGCCAAGTTATTGGGAGTACTTAAGGCGGAAAATGGCAGGTTGTTGGTTAGTCAGGGCATATAAAGTTACAAGGAGAAGGCAGGAGAATGTGTTTGAGAGGGAAAATAGACCAGCCATGATGAAATGGCAGAGTGGACTCTGTAGGCTGAATGGCCCAATTCTGCTCCTATATTTGGTCTGATGGACTATTCTTAATTCTACTCTGATCTTCATTTTTCAGATTCCCTCTAATACCTCTGACAAATGATTCTGTTTATAGTCCCCATCTTCAGGAATGAACTGATTGTACATTAGTCTCCTGGATTGTTCTAGCTTCTTTTTAAATATAGCAGTCAGTCTCGTTCCTGATCCTATCTCTTTTTGAAATGAACTTACATATATAATGCCTTCGCTATCACCTGCTTCATTTATTTTAGTATATGCAGATAAATTCCATCTTGACTGGGAGTTCTATCTTCTCTGTTAATTCGTTTAACAGTTATATTCCCTTTTGATACTGAACTAGAACAGTTATTTCATCTCTGCTATTTTGCTCATGATTTAGTGTTATCTTGTTACCTCTTGACCTACATCCTTATTACAATTGTACAGTTAGAAGGCAGTGGTCATCGTGATGTTTGACCTGGGCATTGTGGACAGATGAAGTGAGTTGTGCATCCTCTCAGGCAGAGTCTGAGCAGCAGCCTACCGCCAACACCACAACTCACTGCCAGGTTGGTGCCAACTTGCCAATGGCTTCAGAGTATGAGCTAAGGCAGAATTAGCTGCTTTAAGTCTTCTGTTTACTCAACTAGTCAGTGAGGAGACTTTATTTACAGACTGGCTGCCAAGGTAAGCAACACCGTTTGGAAATATGTGAAGTATATGCTGACCATGCTTCTTTAATTTTAAAGCTGTCACAGTAGTTAAGTATACAGATTTAGGTAGGTGCTGAGATTAGTGACAATGTGACATAGTAAAATATACACATTTTAAAAGAGGGTCAATAATCTAACAATGAATGATGTAAGGATGACAGAGTGAAGTAACCACGCTGACAAAAGAGGTCGAATATTTAGCTAAGAGAAAGAAAGAAGCATACCTAAGGTTTAAGGAGAAAAAAAAATCAGACAGGTGTCTTGAGAATTATAAGGTAGTTGGGAAAGAACTTAAGAAGGGACTTAGAAGAGATAGAAGTGACATGAGCAGTCCATGGTGAGTTGAATTAAGGAAACCCAGGCCATTCCACCATACATGAAGAACAGGAGGATAACTAGAACGAGAGTAGGACATAGGAGGGATAAAGGGGGAGCATGTTCTTGGAGATGGAGGAGACAGCGGAGGTCTTTAATGAATATTTTGCTTCAGTATTCACCAGGGAGATGGTCACTGACAAATGTTAAGTCAGTGTACAGTTGGCTAATGAACTGGAACATGTCAAGATTAAAAGAGAGATTGTGTTGGAGCTTCTAAAAAATGTTAGGATAGATAAGTCAGCATGGTTGGACGAGGTATACCGCAGTTTAATTTGGGAAATAATGGAAATGATTGCTAGGGTATTGATGATGATTTTTGCATTCTCCCTGGCAGCAGGAGTGGAACCAGAGGAAACCATTGTTTAAGAAATCTAATAGGAATAGTCCTGGAAATTATAGACCAGTGAGTCTTAATGTTGGTGGTGGACATTGTCTAGATGTTTGTGACTAGTGCTGTCACAAAGGGGAACTGTTCTGAGATCCCTGCTCTTTGTAATTTTTATAAATGACTTGGATGAGGAAGTAGAAGGGTGGGTTAGTAAGTTCGCAGATGACACAAACTTGGTGCTGTGGATAGCATAGTTAGTTGCCATAGGTAACAACAGGATATAGACAGAATACAGAATTGAGCAGAGAAGTAGAAGTTGGTTTTCAATTTTGAAATGTGTGAGATGATAGATATACTTTGGAAGATTGAACTTGAAGGTGGAGTACAATGTCAATGGCAGGATTCTTCATAGTGTGAAGGAACAGAGGGATCATAGTCCAAGTCTACAGATCCCTCGAAGTTTGCCATGTAAGTTGATGAGGATGCTTAAAAATGTACATGCTATCCTGGCCTTCATTAGTCAGGAGATTAAGTTTAAAAGCCATGTGTATTGTTGCAGCTCTAGAAAACTCTGGTTGTACCGCATTTGGAGTACAGTGTTCAGTTCTGCTCACCTCATTATAGGAAAGATCTGGAAGCTTCAGGGAGTATACAGAGGAGATTTACCAGGATCCTCTCTGGAATAGAGGATGTGACTTATGAGGAAAGCCTGAGTGAAGAGGGATGAGAGGAGACTTGATAGAAGTGTATAATAGGATAAGAGGCATAGATAGAGTGAACAGTCAGCACCCTTTTCTCAAGGTGGTAATGGAAAATACCAGAGGACATACACTTAAGATGATTGAAGGAAAGTTTAGATGAAAACATTCAAAATTCTGGAGGAACTTAGCAGGACAGGCAGTATCAATGGAAATGAATAAACAGTCAATGTTTCCACCAAGACCCTTCATCAGGACTAGAAAAAAGATGAGGTCAGAGCAAGAAGGTGGGGTAGGGGAGGAAGAAGGTGGTAGGTGATAGTTGAGGGGCAGGGGGTGAAATAAAGAAATGGGAAATAGATTGGTGAAAGAGTTAAAGGGCTGGAGAAGGGGGATTTTAATAAGAGAGGGTAAAAGATCATGGAAGATAGGGAATGAGGAGGAGCACCAGAGGGAGGTGATGGGCAGGCAGGGAGATGGGAGAGAGAGAGAGAGAAACAGGAATGGGGAATGGTGAATGGTGAAGGAGAGGGCGCAATTACCAGATGTTTGGGAAATTGATGTTCGTGTCATCAGGTTGGAGGCTACCCAAAGAGAATATAAGGCGTTGCTCCTCCAATCTGAGTGTTGTCTCATTGTGGCACTAGAGGAGGCTGTGGACTGACATCACGGAATGGGATTGGGAAGTGGAATTGAAATGGATGGCTACCGGGAAATTCCTTTTTTTCTGGCAGACAGAGCGATATGCAGAGGCCACACAGGGAGCACGAGATATGGTAAATGACCCCAACAGATTCAAAGGTGATGTGTCACTTTACTTGGAAGGACTGTTTGAACCCCTGAATGGTAGAGGGATGAATGGACAAGGGAGTCGCGTAGGGAGCGATCCCTGCAGAAAGTGGGGGTGGGGGGGAGATGTGCTTGGGATCCCAATGGAGGTGGCAGAAGTTATGGAGAATTATGTGCTGCACACGAAGGTTAGTGGGGTGGTTGGTGAGGACAAGAGGAAACCTATCCCTGCTGTGGCAGTGGGAGGATGGAGTGAGGGCAGACGTGCGCAAAATGGAAGAGATGCGGGTGAGAGCAGCATTGATGGTGGAGGAAGGAAAGCCCCTTTCTTTGAAGAAGGAGGACGTCTCCTTTGTTCTGAGAGCAGACACGGCGGAGATGGAGGAACGGAGAGAAGGAGATGCCATCTTTACAAGTGCAGGATGGGAAGAGGTATAATCCAGGTAGCTGTGAGAGTCAATGGGGTTAGAGGAAAGTTTTTTACACAGAAAATGGTGGTTCCCTGCAACACACTTCTGGAGGTGGTGATAAGTGCTGATGTAATAGGGGCATTTAAGAAACTCTCAGATTGGCACACGGATGAAAGAAAATGGAGGGTTATGGACAGTGCAGTAGGGGAGGGCCAGTCTGATTGTGGAGTACGTTTATATAGGTCAGCACCACAGTGTGAACTGAAGGGCCCATGCTGTGCTGTCTGTTCTATGTTCAATGCCGTACCACAAAGAGGTAGCAAGTCTCTAGGTAACTAAAATTTCCTCTTATAACGAATTCTGAAAAGTTACCACATTAATATTCAGGGCAGAAGGGGAAGATCTGTCCCCCAAAGGAGTTTTTTTTCATCAGTTCCAGACAGTGGTTCCATTGGAATGGTACTTTGGAACACAGCACTACCACCTCGGTTAAAACGCAATAAATATTTTAACTGAATTCAAAATTGCACTGGTATTTCAAAGCAGGAGTTGGATTTGTCAAGGTTCATCTGCAAGTTTACATTGATGATGGTCTGGAGCCGCACACTTAACAACTCAGCAGGTCAGGCAGCATCTATGGAAATGAATAAACAGTCGACATTTCAGGGTGAAACCCGGCATCAGGACACCTAATGACGTGCCTGGGCCTGCAACATCTACTATTTATTCATTACCATAGATGCTGCCTGACCCACCGAGTCCCTCCAGCATTTTATGCATGTTGCTCTTGATTTCCAGCATCTGCAGAATCTCTTGTGGTTATTAGTGATAGTCTGCCAGCTTAACAGAAAAATATTGAGTGCCTTTAAATATTTTTTTTTAAAAGGAGCAAATAAAAATCCACCCAAGCTGAGTGAATAGCTGAAATTTCTCCATTCCAAGCTGAACACGTCTTTGTGGATCAAAATGCTCACACATTGTTGCGCATAAGTATCAGAATTAAAGTCCAGTAATATTGATTGACTTTATCAGGTTAGAAATGGAAGTCTGCAATAGCTGGAAGCAGCGATCAATTGGCTTAATTTGAATTCAGGGTTCTGTTGGGAATCATTCCTATTAGGCATTCTGCTTCCTGTCTGTTTGCTATGTTCAGGAACTGGATACCCAGCATTCTTTTACACGGCTGCTTCTTTCTATAACCTCTCCAGGGTTCGTGAACTGCAATTACATAAAAAGCAGTTTCAATTTGAACTGTGTTGCAGAAGATGTCTCCTAGTTTCTCACAGCTTATTAAATATTGGTCAGAGTGCAGATCTTTCTGTGTATGATATGCCAGTCAATTAGTTAACAATTCACAGAAATGTTGCCTGTCTCTCAAGCAAAAGCTCAGTGTTTGGCAAGCTTTATAAGATTCAGGACAAGCCAGCAAACTGATACTCTCCAGCACCCAAAAAACCTGCATTAAATATATGCTTGCACTCAGTCCCAAGTAGATTCAGTTGTATAAAAGCAAGAAGTATAATGATCATCATGAACTCAAGCTCCTTCTTTGATTCTCCTGTTTACTTTGTCGGCATGTCATGATTTTGGTCTCTTTTTATTTCTCTTTTTAGTTCTACAGCTACTGAGGCCTTGACATCTTGCTGGGACTGACAGTCCCCTGTACAAAGCAGGATGGCCTGTTTTCACAGTGCCAACGGGACTGGCCTTCTCATTCTCTTAGCTTTCACAGAAGGACATTGTGCGGACACAGCAATAATATACAGCTCGGGGTTGAGGACCATGGGTCTCCAGCTTACCTCCAGGGGGTCTGACACTCTTCACCCACAGCTCCACCTATACCCCGTGCTTAATGGACAGGGGTCAGCGGCCTACCTCAATGGAAAGGCAAAGGTGACAAACAGAAAATAGCAACCCAATCAAGATGACAACCCAGCTGCACTCTTCTTAGTCTGCCTCAGTTAAATGAGTTGTTTTTAATCCTTCGCATGTTGATAATAGTAAGTGGTGTCATGCTAGAAGAATATGGCTGTCTTTCATATCAAAGGGTATTCACACTCCCCTCTCAAATCACCATTCTATGCCTGAATTAAAGAGGCCCCTCAAGACTTAAGCATCTCATAATGATGAGGTTTAAAACTATCTCACTTCACAAGCTTTCAGTGACTAATTGTGTGGTTGATGAAGATATCGAGAAACATTTCCCACTGTGCATGGGAGTGTGCTCGAATACACACACCTGCATGTATGCAGTGGCGATTTTCCAGTGTGTGTTTACATTTACATCGATGCACTTTTCTGTCATTTGCAAATGGTTCTGCTTTGCATTTGATCTTTCTGATTGACAGTGCTGCTGTGCGTAAAAAAACTAGCACAGCCAAGAGTGCGAGCATTTTATCAATGCTGCGCCTCTAAAATAACTGCGAGTAAATTAGACCCAAACCTCTGACTAGTACTGCTCACTGTAAAGTTCCCCCATATTCTCCAAGATAGCTTCAAAAATGTGATAAACACCAAATCAAATTATTTCTGAATTTGCTGAATCACTGAAACACCTATTTAATATAAAATTCTAACAATGATTTTATCTGTTTAATTGTACCTTTTTGAATTTACTCTCCTGACTAGGGTTTGGGGAAAAGGATGAAAGCCTTTTTCACATTAGGTTTCTTTGTTCCGACACCCCTCAGTTTTCAATATTAACTACATTACTGACTTTATGATTCTGTGATAAGTTTTGGTTGAGCAGTAAAGTATACTTCACATGTGTGCTATTGAGATATAAGTGCAAAAATATTTACACCTCCATTCAGTAGTTAGCATTGGGTAGGAAATACTGATAAATATCTTTAGATATGGCCCCAGAAGCCTGCAGCAGAGAATTTTCAAGTTAAATATTTCATTGTCGTTTTTCCTACAGTAAAAATTCCCATTAAACACATAGGCTTCAATATTAATAGGGAGGCATGGAGAGAGAGTTTAGTGGAAAATATACTTCTCTGGCATCCTGTTGAATTTAGCATCAGGATCTGATTACCAGTTTCAGACTCTATTTCCCATTTGCAGTCAACTAAATTGAGAGGCTATCTTGGAATTGGAATTGGAATTGGTGCCACATGTATTGAGATACAATGAAAAGCTTGTCTTGCTTACTGTCCTTACATATCAAATCATTACACAGTGTATTGAGGTAGATCAAGGTAAAACAATAGCAAAATGCAGAATGAAGAGTAATGCTACAGAGAAAGGGAAATTCCGGTAAATAATACGATGCCAGATTATAACAAGGTAGATTGTGAGGTCAAGAGTCCACATTATTGTACTAGGGCACTGTACATGTTGTCTCCTTAAAATAGTTTGTAGAGTGATTAACCCCTTGTGTGCAGTTTGATTATCATGACCCATACTTCCTGCAATAAAATCACAAGTTTTTTTAGTTGGTTTGATTCAGGTTAAAAACTTTTTCCATCATATTTCCCCTCATAATTTCCTTTCTCTCCTACTATGACTCTAATTGCTGAAAAGATGCTCAATCTTGAAGAGGAACAAAGACATAGGTGCTTAAATCCTTTAAAACTCTGCCTGTGCATAAAATAGAAACATAGAAACCTACAACACAATACAGGCCCTTTGGCCCACAAAATTGTGCTGAACATGTCGCTACCTTAGAAATTACTAGGCTTACTATACTCTCTATTTTTCTAAGCTCCATGTACCTATCCAAAAGTCTCTTAAAAGACCCTATCGTATCCGCCTCCACCACCGTTGCCGGCAGCCCATTCCACACACTCACCACTCTCTGAGTAAAAACTTACCCCTGACATCTCCTCTGTACCTACTCCCCAGCACCTTAAACCTGTGTCCTCTTGTGGCAACCATTTCAGCCCTGGGAAAAAGCCTCTGACTATCCACACGATCAATACCTCTCATAGATGGTCTTCCACTGGTTTTGAACACCTCTCTATAATTGGAGTTCCAGGACGAGCAAATTCAGAGCATTGGCAATCACTTCTGAATTTAGAGTGGCAAACTATTTCCCAGTAAACAGGCACTGCGGGAACGAGGGGTAAGTGAGACTGAGATAAATGTCCAGATGCCAAATCTCGAAAGTCATGCCACCCTAATCTCAATGTTCCAGAGGCCAGCTGCATGGCTCAGTGAGGTAGCAAGAACACAGTGCAAAGAACATCATTAACCCAATCACTCAGTAACTAAAATGCATAATATCAGTGCAAGCAAGTAAGCTGATCAGTGTAAATTATGGAAATGATGGAGGCCAAAAGAATTTACAGAAAAATCACTTTTGGGAGAGTGTCTCGCACACTGGAATTTGAAGTAAAGAGAAGCGATAAGTGTCATTTATAGTTAACTTTTATGGTGCTGTTGGCTGACTCCTGTTTCATTTTAATGAGGCCTTAGTGTGGGAACCACATCAAAATCCTTTACCCAAGTGCACGCTAGAGCATTTTATGTGCAAGCAGAGTTTTAAAGCATTTAAGTGTATGTCTCTCTGGACACTGAACAAAAAACCAGGAAGGAGTCAAAGTGACTGCTGGCAGGGTGGGTTTCTTTGTTTTCAGCAGTGAGCTTCTTCCTGGAAATCCTGAACTGTGCTTCCTTAACTTAACCTTATGGCAGCTGCTGCCAGCAGCCTGTCGTGGGTTTCAACTTTCTCGATCCGAAAATAGCTCAGCTCTAGCCAACAGTAAACAGGAGAAGGCTGCTGACTGTAACTGGAAACACATTTAGTATTATCAGGCAGCATTGAGCATGTGTTTTGAAATTACTTGAAACATTAAAAAATCCACTTTTAATACACTCGAATCTTAACATTCACTTTTAAATAGAAGTGTATCTGACCGTAATGTATTTACATGCTGTTCTTTCAAGAATCTGATTTTGAATTGAACCCAAATTCTTCTCATGTTCCAAATGATAGCAGGACAGTAATGTGGAACAGTGACTTCGAAACCCATTTCCTCAACTCACAAACCTGCATTTTATTATGATTGGAGGAAGACAGTCTCCTTCCGATCTTTGTGAATCTGAATAGATTCAAAACAGATAGCAACAGTCCTGTTCCATATTCTCTCTAAGACTACTCCAGCTCTGAGTGCATGGACTTTAAATGATTGATGCTCAGAGGGAAATTGCCATTATGACTGAGGTATGTTATCACAGAATTGTTTCTTCTTCGTCCAGTAATTGGCATATGATGTCTTTATCAAAGATAGATTTGTTTCTTGAAAAGAGTTGTTTTACTGGCAGTTCAAGTACACTGCAGTACACTTAAGTATCTGAAGATGCACAGATTCACCATGAGAGGAAACATCTCCATGAGGACACGTTGCCCTTAGCAGGCACAAATGCAAATAGTCCTTCTCAGATAGCAGAGATCTTCGTTGTAAACACAATAGTCTTCACAAAGAAAAAAGGTTTGCATTCAGTGATGATGTCCCATTTCGGAAAGTTACAAGTGGCTGTCATTATACCCTTATGGTGAGATTCTCCACCATACCCATATTAATCACAAAAGAAGGAAAACAGTGGGTGGCTCTAAGAAGGTTAGAGCTTTCACCAATATTCACTGTTAATGATCGTCTTGCAAGAACCCGTTAATGTCAGAGGAACTCCTGAGCATGACCACCAATTATTCAGCACAGGAAGACAGTGGTAGCTAATGGAGTGATCCACTGCATTGCCTTTATGGAAAGTTTTTAACTGGCAAAATGTTTTTATGCTGGTGTTTGTAAACCTAAGACAGACTCTGGTTCTTTGATGTTATCCAGCTCCAGATCAGGTAGGAAATTCAGACTGATATGATTGCCTCTGTGTTTAGATTGTGTACTCAAGCAGAAAGTCCATCATTGCATTCTTATGACCTGCACTGAGACAGTGATTGGCCATATGCTGCCTACCCCATTACTTCCTACCATTCCCTTTGATTAAAGTGTTACTCACTTATGACATACAAGGGGTGATTGATATGTTCGTGGCCTAAGGTAGAAGGAGTCAATTTTAGAAAACCTAGCACATTTATTTTTCAACATAGTCCCCTCCTACATTTACACATTTAGTCCAGCAGTCGTGGAGCAAACGGATCTTGGACCTCCAGAAAGTGTCCACAGATGGGTGATTGATAAGTTCATGGCCTAAGGTAGAAAGAGATGAGTTATACAGCTCTCGTTACATGCACATGCAGGCCAACTCTTTGAGTGATTATGCAGAAAGTTTAAAGTTAATAACTCATCTCCTTCCACCTTAGACCACAAACTTATCAATCACCCCTGATGAGTTATTAACTGATGATTTATTAACTTCAAACTTTCTGCATAATCACTCAAAGAGTTGAACTGCATGTGCATGTAAAGAGAGCTGTATAACTCATCTCCTTCTGCCTTACCAATCACTCCTGCTGTGGCCACTTCCTGGAGGTCCAAGATCCTTGTGCTCCACGACCGCTGGACTAAGTGCGTAAATGTAGGAGGGTACTACGTTGAAAAGTAAATGTGCTAGATTTTCTAAAATTGACTCCTTCTACCTTAGACCATGAACTTATCAATCACCCCTCGTAGAAGGAGGCCACTTGGCCCATTGAGTCTATGCTGACTTTCAAAGCAAACCTATTAGTCTCACTTACACCCAACCAATATCATCTCAAATAATGATTGATTCCTCATTGAATTGTCCTATCTGGCTGAATGACCAACAAACCAACAAGTCTTGGGATATGGGAAGAAGTTTGAGAAGCAGGGGGATAAAAACTCTGTACCAATTGCACCTACTGTCAGAATCAAACCTGTAACAGCCCTACCTGCAGCACCACTATTCCCTATAGATTCTGGACCATGACCTCAGCCTCTTTCTGATTCTTATCTATGTGGCCCCTGTTAGTGACATTCTGTGAAAGAACAGCAACTTCCTGATCACATATAGTTCACCAGGGAAGTAAATTACAAAGGGGACTTCTGGGAACTACAAAGGGATTATAGATGGGTTAAGTGCATGGGCAAAGATCTGGAAAAGATTGTATAATGTAGAAAATGTGAAATCATTCATTCTAACTGGAAGAATAAAAAAGAAGTATACTGTCTAAATGGGTAAATATTTCAGGGTTGTAAAATGCCTAGAGATTTGGGTGTCTTAGTGGATGATTTACAAAAGACCAGTAAGCAACTATTAATTAGAATAGCTAGAAGAATGTTACCATTAATCACTAGGGTGATTAAATATTAAAGTTGTGCTACAGTTAAATAGGACATTGGTGGGACCACATCCAAAGTACTGGTATGGTACTGGCATCCTTATTTAAGGAAGGCAGTTAGTACATCAGATATAATTCAGGGAAGGTTCTTTTTGAGGGATGTGAATTTTTGGACTCTTTTCCTAAAAGGGCATTAGAAGCCCTGCCTGGAGTCATTTTCAAGGTAGAGATAGATAGATGATAAGCAAGAAAAATGGTAGAGGAGACTGCAGACTTAAAGTTACAATCAGATCAACAGAGGCAGAACTCTCTGCAAAGGCTGGTGTAATCTTACTCCTGTTCCTAATTTTATATTCATCTGTTTCCACCCAGCTCAACCATTCACTGCTTCTCTCAGCTTTCCACAGTCACCTAAATTGGTCAGAATTCTCCTCCAAAATTTTGGAATTTTAATCATAAATGAAGGAGTCAAATCCACTCTTTTTGGCATCCACCATAAAATCCATTCCCCAGCCACTGGCTCATTCTACCTTGTACGACTGTCTGAGGCTAAACCACTGCTGGCCGCATCAGTTGTCAGCTGTGACACCACGATGTGCTTCTTGTGTACGACTAATTGCAGTCCTTGTAAACATAGACTTTTAAGGAGTCATGATTTTTTCTTGCATTGTTGGACATTTAAGAGATGCATTTTAATAGACAATTCCTCTGCATGGTGCAAGCATGGTCAACAACAGGGAAGAACTGAGAGTAAGATGAAGAGTCTATATATTGGGAGAAGGCACAAGATTGGAATAGCTCATGGTAAATTAAGTATAATTTCAGAGGCTTCTGAGACTAGTGAGAAGAAAGAGACCAAGTTTCACAATGATGGAGGTCTAAACAAATATTTTTGTCATAATGCAGTCTATTCAGAATTGGGATTCCTGGGAAGAGGATTCCTACTGTCTCTGATTGCATATTCATTTGAGGCCAGAGGCAAAGGTCAGCTGAAATTGTGATTCCTGAGTGTCCCAGGATCAGGTAAGTTCGTGGAATTCTGAATGGTAAGGTGAAGTCACGGAACTGAGCTATCTTTGAAGCCTAATGCTTCATACTGTATCCGTGTAGCTTTATCAATACTGCATTTTGTCTGGAGGAATAGACACCCAGCAGTCCTGAAATCCTCTAGTGTTCTAGCCAAATTCCAGAAACACTTTCCAGCGTCCACTTTGGTCTGCTCTGGTTGAGAAAAGGTTAAAGGCTAGTCCAGCTGTGCTCAGACTGGCCTGCAATGGAAAGGGAACAGCGGCACCACATTATGTTCCAGGAAATGTGTGGTCTTGTAGCTTCTGACAGGGAAGGACTTCCTGATCACTCGGCAGGATTCTGTTTGTGCCATGCAATCAACAGCTGCATTTATGATAATCTTCTTTCCAAATCTGACTGCTTAAATTTTGGCAAAAAAATGTGAAGCATTCATGCTTGGGAGCTGATTCTTGTTAACACGCACCAGCATACCAGAATGGCAGCTGGCTGCAACGGAAAGTCTGCACTCAGATGAGGAGCTAAGGATTCTAGAGTGAACAAAGAAAAGAAAAACAGAAGGATGACCTGGTAACTTGACCCCTTGAATTCTTAAACCCCAGGCAAAAGAAATCAAGCTCAAATCCCAGAGCCATTCAAGTTACGTGCACCCGAGCCTGAAGTTTGGCTCAATAGGATATGGTTGAGTGCCAAACGACCTGAGTTTGAGCCCTGGTCTGTCTCAATTGGATGAACATCTGGGGCTATCTCAGTCAGATGAATTCAAGTTCTTCAGCTGCCGAGTTGAAGGAATCTGAGTACTGGGACTGTTTAGATGCTGATTATTATTTCATTTCCTTACTGTTTATCTGTACGGCTTGCTCACCTTGATGGATTAGGTTTGGATTCCTTTTCATTGAACCACTAGGCAGAACTATGAGTCCTGTTATTGCTCATTGTGCTGCACACATCCAGATGTTAGAATTTAATGGGATAAGATTTTGTTTTAAATAGCTTGATTGCATCCTGGTGCAGAGTCACTTCGAAAAGGGAATTGCCTGGAAATGTGAATCAGGCATAGTGATGATTATAGAGCTGCAGCTGCAGGCCCACTGGATGCAGATAAATTGCCGGAGCCTCCTTGGACTTTCTGCTGTAGTCCTGTGCAAGGTTTAAAGGCCAGTGCCTGGAACTCCATGTCTACAAAGGCACATTAAACAACTGCTGCATGGTGGGCCAACAAAGTTTGTTTTCCTTGTGGATCTGATGCTAAGGAATTCAATAGTGCATGAGGTCCAAGGTTTCACAGAGGAGAGAGGCCAAGAGTTGGGGAGGGGGAAGTTTCAAGGATCAGGCCAATCACCAGAGGAAGCAGGGTAGTGGATGCCCATTGCTGTTCAGTGCTGGTGGTGTTGGGAAGTGGTGGGGAAAATTGTTTGATATGAGTATCTGTTGGGAAGGGGAACTGGAACTTGCAAGTGTTGGGTTCATTGACAGAGTCAAAGTTGGATGAGGAGCCCTGATGAAGGGTCTTGGCCTGAAACGTTGACTACTTGTTCATTTTCATAGATGTTGCCTGACCCGCTGAGTTCCTCCAGCATTTTGTGTGTTTTGCCTTGGGAGAGGAGTTTTGCTTGTCATTGGGATCAATTGGGTCAAGAGAGATCTGAGTTCATTGGGGGTGGTGGGGGGAGGGGTGCGGTTTGGAGAAGGGCTGTGAGCCGGTGCAGAAGATGCTACTCTCTATGGTGTGGTAAGGGGCTCAGGGGAATCAAAGAAGTGTGAGTAAATAAATTGCTTTAAGAGAACCTTTGTGAACCGAGTACCCAGAATGCATGATGTCTGCTCGAGCGATTCCCTTTAAGTGGCAGAGAAGCAGGTTTCATGGGCACATCAAGAGCCTGTGGTTACTTGGGTGGCCTGTGGGTGCGTGAATCACCCAGAAGCCACTGAGTGGTGTCCAGGCATGGGTCCCACTTGTTGGATGCCACAGCTCCCCTGTGTGTTTCATGTCGGATATAATGAGGATTCAGCAACAAAGTTTGCAGACTTCAAAGACTCATGAAGTCTCCGATTCTCACTGACATTTTATTTTTCACAGAAGTTGGATGGCACAGAAACATGATTCCATTTCTCGGCATCTTTTGGTGCACTTCTAAAGAGCCCCTTCCAGTAAAATCTAGTGAAAGCTGAGGTTGAAGGAAAGGGGACACGTTCTTGGGTATTGTTGACATTGTTTACCTTCGCTTGTACTTGACTTAGAAACAGGAAGGTCCAAAAGGAAAACACACGCACAGGACAAGAGATTTCACAGAATCAGACTCCCGTTAGATTTTCTTTCTATAACCACTTGAATTTCAGCATTGACAAGGTGTTACCGACAGATTCAGGGTGAAGAGAGGTAATAGAGTTATATGGTTTGATTTCCTCTCGAAGTAGAGCAGGTGCATGAGTCAAAGCATCTGTAAAATTGGATGCAACCTGGCATACTTTAACCTTGTGAATTAGTGGACTGTGTGAATTTTGAGGCATAAAATTTAACTTGTATCGATTTATTCCACTACCCAACCAATTCTAAAACTATCAAATGCATTAGGACTAGAAAATGAATGAACTTTTAAGGAAAAGAAGCAAAGATACGAACAGAATTGACTAGAATGGAAGTAAGTTTCAGCTTACTCATGTTGTTGTTGTTGAGTGCTGTTGAGTCGTCATTAACTCATGGCGACCCTATGGATAGTGTAGTTGTCCATAGGGTTTTCGTGGCAAGATACAGAAGTAGATTGCCAAACCTTTCTTCCACGCAGATACTGCGGTTGTCGAGGTTGGGAACCGGCCGGATTCAAACTGCCTCACAGTCCAGTGCTGATGCCTCTACACCACCAGCCAGCCTAACTTATATAAGGGATGAAAGGATGGACATCATCTGGACTGGATGTTATACTGTAACAAGACCGGAGGATCTTAAGAGTAAGGCAGTTATGGAACTCAGCATCAATCATAGTGTGATAGATGAGTGCAGGAAAAGTAGGAAGTTACACTTTGCGGAAAGAAAGAGATCTGATGACTAATTATCAGTTCATCAACTGAATGGCAGTATTTGCATCCTAAAAAACATGAGAGCCTTTTATAATTAATTTCTCATGTTTGTATTCATTTAAAGAATGGTTAAGGAAAGCAGTTAACCCATTTCATATAAGCTGTAGTCAATTAAGGTTCAGAGACTCATTTGTCCATTGCACTATTCTCACCATGACTGGTTGCGTGACTCAGCTGTATGACTAGCTCCCTAAAATTACCCATGGCCCACGATCCTCTGAATCTGCATCATGTTGCTTCAAGTCCCAGTCAAAACTTGAGCCTACATCTTGGGCTGATATTCTCTCAGGCTGGTCCAAAGAGTTCAGCAACCATTGGGGCACCTCAAATGTTATAACAAACCTACAATCCTCTAATAGCTAACATTGTTGATCCAACCTCTGTGTGAGATTTGTTGAGTTGCTTAGTAATTTTATGGACTGGTTGACTTGGTGGGTCTCCAGATACAGACGGCTGTTGGCTCTTAGGGAGCTCATCAGCCCCTCGACAGATTTTGCTTTTAGTTCTCCTGCAGGTGGGGGAGTGGTGGGAGAGGTGGTCAGATATCCTGCTCACTCCCTCTAGTCAAGGAAGGAGCTTTGCTCAGTTGCCAGAATTCTGGCGATGGAGCAGATGAAATTGGTTTAAATGGTACCAGATAGCACACTAGAAAAGGCCTGGGCTCACAGGGACAATGGAAAACATTAGTTCTGAAATTAGATTAAAATCTTAGATTGTATTGTTTATATCAATTGACACGAGAGATACACTAAATGATTCCTTCCTAGAGATCTGATCAATACTTATTGTTTACCTGCCTACCAAATATGTTCTGCTGTCACTCTGCTATGTTTCCTCGTTAGGAATGACCACTCTTCAAAAATATTTAACTGGAGTTGGAACGCAAGGAAGTTTTAAAATGCACAATATAAAAAACAAATTAATTTAACATGAAATTCTTTGAAGATACTGTATATTTGTCTAATTTTAAATTATTAAAATAAAATTAACAAACAATAATGATTGTCAATCTAATATTGAAATTCAAATAGAAAGATTCAATGCTTTGGGTATATGATAGCATGAATAATACAACATCTCTTTTGCATATTTCATATTGGAACATTTTATGCTGAATATACATGGCAGTCTTTACAAGACCTTTTAGACAAGGTCTAACATCTTACACAGGGTGTAATGACCTGAATATCACAACACATAACACGCAGCAACACTGGTATCACAGAATCTTGTGCATCTGATGTATAGAATATGGGAATTTCCATAGGCTAAGTTGCAAACCTGATTTAAGTATGCCCAGAAAACCAGGCCAAAACTTAGCACCCCGCTTCCTTATCATTTGGATTAACTGCTAATATTTGTTGTGTGTAAAAATACCGATGTTGGCCTGCTTGCCTCATTGCAGGAGCCCAGAGGTAAGTACAAGGAACTCAGTAGAGAGGTACTTGGGTGGGAGTCCATCAAGATTCTCATGTAATCAAGGCTGTATTCCCTCTCTGCCTTCACATTAATAACATCTGAAAACATTTAATAAAACAGTCACCCTTGTCGGCGGCCTGCTAACGGGAGTATATTACAGCAAATTACTTGTTGCACAACATATAGAAACAATGGTTGCACCTTTGGTTTTAATGGAAAGCTAAAAGCAGCACGAGTTTGCCCCAGGAATGTGGATGAGCTTATTCCACAGAAATGCGTGTTGGTATTGAAGATGGAAATTCAATATATCAGTTACATCCTTCAAACTTTTTCTGCAGCTACACAAGGCCACTCTATTCCAATCACACTCAGAAAGGCTAGGTTGACCTGACATTTGTTAAGCATTAAGGGTAAATAACTTCTGCATCTGGAAGTAGGATGTCATGCAGGCGTCGGGATGCATCTGTGTTCCTCTGCTAATTCCCATCACTTTGAGTTCTTGGAGGAATGTAAGTGCTGCATTAACACAGCCAGGCTTTAAACCTCAGGTCAAGAAGCAGCAAACAGCCCAAATTACTCCTGGGATTAATAGAAAGTGCTTCTATTTTAGGACTGATGATTACATTTGAATTTTTTCTCTTGTATTTCCTTCCTACTTTTCATTGAAAGATCTTTGTAAATTTGAAATTGCCTCATGTTCTTGCTGTGCCACAGAACATAAATCTAGCAGTGTCAAATATGGGTCTGACGTAGGTTAACTTTTTGAGCTTCATAATATCTTCATAATCGGAATCAGATTTATTATCACTGATTTATATGATGTGTAATCTTCTGCTTTGTGACAGCTGTACAGTGCATAGATATAACATAAATATAAATTACAAAATTAAATCAAACCAAGAGGCCTACCAGGGTAGTGTTCATTGGATCATAGACCAGTCAAGAATCTGATAGCAGAGAGGAAGAAGCTGTTCCTGAACCACTGAGTGTGTGTCTTCAGACTCCTGTACCTCCTCCCTGATAGTAGTAAGGAGAAGGGTATGTGCTGGATAGTGGGGTCCTTACTGACAGATGCTACCTTCCTGCCCTTACACTTCCTCCCTCACCAGCATTCAGGGCCCCAGACAGTCCCTCCAGGTGAGGCGACACTTCACCTGTGAGTCGGCTGGTGTGGTATACTGCGTCCGGTGCTCCCGGTGTGGCCTTTTATATATTGGTGAGACCCGACACAGACTGGGAGACCATTTCGCTGAACAC
Source organism: Hemitrygon akajei (assembly GCF_048418815.1). Classification (NCBI taxonomy): domain Eukaryota; kingdom Metazoa; phylum Chordata; class Chondrichthyes; order Myliobatiformes; family Dasyatidae; genus Hemitrygon; species Hemitrygon akajei. Next base: position 55,207,018 of record NC_133133.1, on the reverse strand, counting down.
ATATGCTCTGTCCGCCAGAGAAAGTAGGATCTCCCAGTGGCCACACATGTTAATTCCACGTCCCATTCCCATTCTGATATGTCTATCCATGGCCTCCTCTACTGTCAAGATGAAGCCACACTCAGGTTGGAGGAACAACACTTTATATTCCCTCTGGGTAACCTCCAACCTGATGGCATGATCGTTGATTTCTCAAACTTCCATTAATGCCCCCTCGCCTTCTTACCGCATCTATCTATCTATCTATCTATCTATCTATCTATTTATTTATTTACCTATCCATCCTTTTTTTCTTTTCTCTCTTTTTTCTCTCTCTGTCCCTCTCACAATCACTCCTTGCCTGCTCTCCATCTCCCTCTGATGCTCCTCTCCCACTTTCTTTCTCCCTAGGCCTCCCGTCCCATGATCCTCTCCCTTCTCCAGCTGTGTATCTGTTTTGCCAATAAACTTTCCAGCTCCTAGCTTCATCCCTCCCTGTTCTGTCTTCTCCTATCATTTCAGATCTCCCCCTCCCTCTCCCACTTTCAAATCTCTTACTATTTCTTCTTTCAGTTAGTCCTGACGAAGGGTCTCGGCCTGAAACGTCGACTGTACTTCTTCTTATAGATGCTGCCTGGCCTGCTGTGTTCCACCAGCATTTTGTGTGTGTTGCTTGAATTTCCAGCATCTACAGATTTCCTCGAGCCAGGACTGAATTAGTTCTTTAAGCAAGGTGTCACATGGTGGCGTGATGACCTATGCCATTTACATACTTGTACATATAACCCATAATGTATTAGGTAAGCAACAGACAATGCTTAATCAAACAATATATTTACAAAGAAGAGAAAATCTGCAGATGCTGGAAATCCAAGCAACACACACAAAATGCTGGAGGAACTCAGCAGGCCAGGCAGCATCTATGAAGAAGAGTAAACAGTTGACATTTCAGGGTGAGACCCTTCAGCAGGGCTCAATATATTTACAATATCACTCAAATATTACTGCAATATTAAATACACAACAGATTCCAAAGCCATAGAGAGGCTGGTTGTTCCAAGACCCAGGCAAGCCAATTAATTACTAATTGTTCACTCTTCAGCAAAAAAGAACTTGCAATTAGCATACTGGCAATCTTCTGTCTGGCTTTGGTTTCAAAGCTAGACATAGGACTGTGTTGAGAAATCCATCTATTTAGACTAAGATTCAGTACAAAAAGCATTTTAAACTATCTTATGTTTAATAGCTTTCCCTGAAAAAGAAACAAATAATTTTGAAACATGAGAATTATATATGTCAACAGTGTAGGATGAAGTCAAGGCAGCTCCTCTGAGCTGGTCAGTGGAGGAGATGTTGAGGAGAAAGATGATGTGATAATAGTATCAAAGGCTGCAGAGAGAACAATCAGTACAAGGGGGGAATATTATCTCCAATGTCCGGCTTCTTAATTGTAAGAGATGTTTGTTGCTGCCTTTTCAGAGATAATATTGGTGGAGGAAAGAAATGAAGACATACAGGAAGGTACAGAATGTAATCCTGCATCATTAAAGTATTAAAACGTAGTCTCGCCTTTTCTTTCAGTGCCCAACCTCATCGGCCAACCAATTCTGAACATTACCCAAACTCTGAGGATCTCCACCAGAGATTTCTTTATATGTGCATAATGGAATCAGCAGCACTGGGAAAATATACCGCAGCCTGCTTTACACTGCATAACTAAAATCTTATTTTTGAATTCTTTTATCAAATTCTCCTAATTTATTTTGCTGTATGTAGCTGGCATCAGCATGGATTGTGGACGTTAATCATCAGGTTGCCCGAGTCCCAGGACTAGGTTTAGGGTGAATTTCATTTAAAGAATGCTGAATAAGGTAGAGAATTGTCAAACTACATACGTAAAAAGAACCATCACATTTATAAAGCACCTTATTACATCTCCCTGGTTCCCCAATGCAATTCAAGTGCAATTAATTACTTAAAGCCCTCTCAGTGTACTGTAAGAGTTAATGGCTATGTCATTACATTTCAAGAATTCGGAATGCAGAACAGAATTGTTAGACTATACAAAGGTTACAACAGAATTATAAATGGAAATTCCCAGGATGTGTGGTAAAGGAAGAATTGCAGGGTCAGTACTTATGTATGGAAGAGGGCTGGTAGATAATATCCATTTCCTTAGGGTATTGACAACCTGTCAGACCATGTAAAAGAGCCTTTTATTACTGATCACTTCCTCTCTGCTGCAATTACAATGCAATCACTGCTTGATTCAACAATGACAAGGAAATCTATAAAGCTGTACAGTTTTAAGCAGATCTATTAGAAAAAAATATATTATTGGACATGTTTGGATCTTTAAGCCACTAGTAAAACTTTTAACATATCAGAGATTTTGACAGGACTGGCACAATTCTTCTGTCAACACAAATTGTCAAATAACTAGGTATTGTGAATGAATACTGTCATGATATTAATATTTCCCTTTATTTTTATGGTGGTTGAAGGGAGTTTGGAAGGAGGAATTAGTCAATGGTTAGTGGAACTTCAAGTTCTAAAAATGGTTACTGATATATGACAAAATACACAAAATACTGGAGGAACTTAGGAGGTCAAGCAGCATCTATGGAAATTATTCAAAAGTCGACGTTTTGGGCTGAGACCCTTATCATGTCCTGATGAGGGGTCTTGGCCTGAAGCATTGCATGTTTATTCATTTCCACAGTTGCTGCCTGACCTGTTGAGTCCCTCCAGTTTTGTCTTGGATTTCCAGCATTTCAAAGTCAAAGGAAAATTTATTATCAGACTACATACATGTCACCATATACAACCTTGAGATTCTTTTTCTGCTGGCATACTTAGCAAATCTATAGAACAATAACTAAAACAGGATCAATGGACAACAAACTGTGCAAATGCAGATATAAATAAATATCAATAAATAATAAGCATGAAGTACAAGAAAAAAGAGTCTGTAAATGAATGTAGTTACCCCCTTTTGTTCAAAAGCCTGATGGTTGAGGGGCAGTAACTGTTCCTGAACCTGATGGTGCGAGTCCTGAGGCTCTTGTACCTTCTACCTGATGGCAGCAGCGAGAAAAGAGCATGGCCTGGGTGGTGAGAATCGTTGATGATGGATGCTGCTTTTCTACAGCAACGCTTCGTGTAGATGTGCTCAAAGGAGGGGAGGGTTTTACTTGTGGGATACCGGGCCGAATCCACACCCTTTTGTAGGATTTTCTGCTCAATGGCATTGGCGTTCCCATACCAGCCAATAACGTAGCCAGTCAGCACACTTTTCACCACACACTGGGAGAAGTTTGCCAAGGTTTTTGATGGCATGCTAGATCTCCGCAGACTCTTGAGGACGGAGAGGTGCTGTCGTGCTTTTTTTGCAATTTTATTTGCAGACTTTCTCATGTTTGTGACTGATATATGACACCTGATCATTGGAAGAAGGAACATATGAACATCACTTCCTCTGAGAGAAAGCAAAAAAAAATAACACGTGTTGGAAATCTGTTATCAGACATCATAGGAACAGTGCAGGAGCCCATGGACATAGGTTAGAATAGGGGTGCAGAGAAGTATTAGAATGACAATAACTGGAAGCCCAGGGACCCCCTGTGGACTGAATGAAAGTGCCCTGTGTGTGGCCCAATCTGCTTTTGGTTGTGCCAGTGTAGAGATCACAGGATTACTGAATTCAGAAACCCTAGATTCCAACATAATTCTGAGGGACATCTCATCTTGGCGACTCAATATTCAGATTCAAATATTTCAAGTTAAATATAGTAATTGTTTTCTTCTAGTTGCCTTGGACCTGGTAAATTAGCTGTAAGGTTATCTAGCTATAATAACAACTTTTCTCTCCACAGACACTGCCTTACTTGCTGGGTATCTCCAACACTGTCTTTTTGATTTCTATCTGCACTTCATGCATGGCATTTGTTTGTTCTTCCTTTCTCTAACTGCCCACAATCTAACAACCAGATGTCTTCATGAACAATATTACACTGTTGTGACTGACTAAAATTGAGCTACACGGAATCTGTAACTAGAAAATGTAAAAGTCTTTATTCACACAGCAAACCATTGAGAGAGCGAGAGGGAGTGGGGAGAGGGGGAGAGGAAGAGAGAGAGAGAGAGGGGAGGGAGAGAGAGGAGAGGGAGAGGGAGAGAGAGGGAGACAGAGAGAGGGAGAGGAAGAGTGAGAGAGAGGAGGGACAGAGACAAGGAGAGGGAGAGGGAGAGAGAGACAGAGAGAGGGAGAGGAAGAAAGAGAGGAGGGAGAGAGAGGGAGAGAGAGTCAGACAGAGAGGGAGAGAGAGGGAGAGGAAGAAGGAGAGGAAGAGAGAGAGAGGAGGGAGAGCGTGAGACAGACAGAGAGTGTGTGAGAGAGAGGGAGAGGGAGGGAGAAAGAGAGAGAGAAAGTGAGAGAGAGATTGTGTGTGAGTTTGTGTGTGTATGTGTGAGTTTGTGTGTGGGTGTGAGAATTTCTGTGTGTATGTGTGTGAGTTTGTGGGGGTGTGAGAGTTTGTGTATGTGTGTGTGTGAGTTAGTGTGTGTGTATGAATTTGTGTGTTTGTGTGGATGTGTCTAGGAGAATGTAAAAAAAATTCTCTCTTGACACAGTTTTATCTACCTCAACACAAAGATAACAATAAATTGTTAACTACAGCTTCAATTTCTATAATAAACTATTAAACTATAACACATTGAATATAGTTGGATGAATTTACGGAATTATATATTTACAATACCAGTACATCCCAACCAGCCGAACCACTTTGAGTATTCAGAACTGGCATCTGTTCCAAAAGCCAGACACCCATAATGCACTCCTATTGTTGCAGTGAGAGATGTTGCCATGAGCATACAAGTGGCCAGAAGGTTAAGCAACAAGTAGATCTGTCTTGAGCAACACACACAAAGTGCTGGGGAAACTCAGTAGGTCAGGCAGCATCTGTGGAAGTGAACCAGCGGACAACATTTCCGGCTGAGACCCTTCTTCAGGTTCTTTATTTCACCCATTCAGAGTTGTGCCCTTTGACGTAGTCTTTCTCCTCTGGAAACTTCAAACTAACCTATGTTTCATTTTTCTGGTTCTGCTGAAGAACAACCTAGAATGCAGAATATTTCTGACCTGCCAAATGTGTCCAGTATGTTCTGTTTTCCCTCTGTGTAATTAGTCCTTCATGTACTATGATTCTGTCTTTGTCAATGCCTGCCTTTGTTTTGTGTATTGGGCTGATCAGGCTCCTTTGTCTAAATCCACACTGTATTAGAGCTGTTGGGTAGGGTATAAACTAGTTTGGTAGGGGAATAGGAATGCGAGTGAACGGACTGCAGATGGGGCAGATGGTATACAAGCAGATGCAATGTGTAGGGAGACTGTCAGGAAGGACAGGTGGAAGATAGGACAAAATTGCATTCAGTGAGATAAGTTACAATCTATCATAAAATTGAGAAGGGTGACAAATACAGAACTGAAAGTGTTATATTTGAATGCACACTGAATATGGAATATGGTAACTGATCTTGTACCACAGATGGAAATTGACAGGCGTCACTGAGTCGAGGCTGAAAGAAAATCATAGTTGGGAGCCTAACATCCGAGGACACACATTGTATTGAAAGGACAGGCAGGTAGGTAGCAGGAGTTGGTATAGCTTTGTTGATAAAAAATGATATAAAGAGGTGAGAAAGATGTAGAACCCTTGTGGGTAAAGTTAAGAAAGTGCAAGGGTAAAAAGGTCATGATGGGATCTATATACAGCTTCTGAACAATAGCTAGGATGTGCAGTACAAATTTCAACGGGAAATAGAAAAGGCATACTAAAAGGACAATGCTACAATAGTTGTGGGGCATTTCAATATGTAAGTAGATTGGGAAAATCATAAGACATTTGACCTATCAAGTCTGCTCCACCATTCAATCATGGCTGATCCTTTATTTCCCCTCCTCAGCCCCACTCCCTGGCCTTGTCTCCATAACCTTTGATGCCATGGCCATTCAAGAACCTAGAAATCTCTGCCTTAAATACACCCAATGACCAGGCTCCCACAACTGCTGTTGTAACAAATTCACTACTCTCTGACTAAAGAAATTTCTCCACATCTCTGTTTTAAATTGATGCCCTTCTATCCCGAGGTTGTACCCGCTTGTCCTAGACTCCCCATCATGGGAAACCTACTTTCCACATTGACTCAGTCTAGACCCTTCAACATTCGAAAGGTTTCAGTGAGGTCACACACCCCCATCCTTCTGAATTCCAGCGAGTACAGACCCAGCACCATCAGGCGTTCCTCATATGATAACCCTTTCACTCCCGGAATCATTCTTATGAAACTCCTCTGAATCCTCTCCAATGCCAGCACATCTTTTCTTAGATAGGGAGCCCAAAACTGTTCACGATACTCAAGGTGAGGTCTCACCAGTGCCTTATAAAGCCTTAGTATTACATCCCTGCTATTATACTCTAGACCTTTTGAAATGAATGCCAACGTTGCATTTGCCTTCCTCATTACTGACTCAACCTGCAAGTAAATTTTTAGGAGGTTCTGCACAAGGACTCCCAAAGCCTTTGCATCTCAGATTTTTGGATTTTCTCCCCATTTAAAAAATCGGCTGCACATTTATCTCTTCTACCAAAGTGCATGACCATGCATTTCCAACATTTTATTTCATTTGCCACTCTCTTGCCCATTCTCCTAATTTGTAGCCTTCCTGTTTCCTCAACACTACCTGCCCCCCCCACCAATCTTTGTATCATCTGCAGACTTGGCAACAAAGCCATCTATTCCATCATCTAATCATTGATATACAGCATGAAAAGAAGTGGTCCCAACACTGACCCCTGCGGAACACCACTAGTCACTGGCAGCCAACCAGAAAAGAAGCCTTTTATTCCCACTCACTGCTTCCTACTAATTAGCCAATGCTGTAACCATGCTAGTAACCTTCCTGTGATACCATGGGCTCTTAACTGGGTAAGCAGCCTCATGAGTGGCACCTTGTCAAAGGTCTTCTGAAAATCCAAATATCCAATATCCACTACATCACCTTTATCTATCCTACTCGCAATCTACTCAACAAATTCCAATCTTTTTCAGGCAGGATTTTCCCTGAAGGAAACCGTGCTGACTTTGTTCTATCTTGTCCTGTGTCACCAAGTACTCCCTAAGCTCATCCTTAACAATTGACTTCAACATTGTCCCAACCACTGAGGTCAAGCTAACTGGTCTATACTATGCTTTCTGCTGCTTCCCTTCTTTCCTAAAGAGTGGAGTGACATTTGCAATTTTCCAGTCCTCTGGCACCAAGCCAGAGTCTAATGATTCTTGAAAGATAATTTCTAATGCCTCCACAATCTCTACCATAATCTCTTTCAGAACCCTAGGGTGTAGTTCTTCTGGTCTAGGTGACTTCGGTACCTTTAGGTCTTTCAGCTTTTTGAGCACCTTCTCCCTTGTAATAGTAACGGCTCTCACTTCTCTTCCCTCACATATTGGCACACTGCTAGTGTCTTTCACAGTGATGACTGATGCAAAATATTTCCTTGTCCCCGTTATTATTTCTACACCTTATTTTCTAGTGGTTCTAAATCCACTCTCGTCTCTCTTTTATTTCTTATATACTTGAAAATTTTTTTCTATCCACCTTGATATTGTTTGCTAGCTTGCTTTCATATTTCATCTTTTCCCTCCTGATGATTCTTTTAGTTGCTTTCTGTAGGTTTTTTAAAGCATCCCAACCCTCTATCTTCCCACTAATTTTTGCTTTGTTGTCTGTCCATTCTTTTGCTTTTACATTATCTTTGACTTCACTTGTCAACAATGGTTGTACTATTTTGTCATTAGAGTACTCCTTTGTATTTGGGATACAACTATCCTGCACGTTCCTCAAACCATTGCTGCTCTGCTGTCATTCCTGTCAGCATCTCCTTCCAGTTTACTTTGACCAACTCTTCTCTCAAATCACTGTAACTTCCTTTACTCCAATGAAATACTGCCATGTCAGACTTTACTTTCTTCCTATCAGCTTTCAAGTTGAACTCAATCGTATTATGATCACAGTCTCCTAAGGGTTCCTTTACCTTAAACTCCCTAGTCCCCTCTGGATCATTACATTAACATCCAATCCAGTATAGCTGATCCCCTAGTAGGCTCAATGATAAACTGCTTTAAAAAGTAATATCATAGACATTCAAAAAATTCATTCTTTTGAAATCCATTACCAACCTGATTTTCCCAAACAACCTGTATGTTAAAATCTCCCATGACTATCATAACATTGCTATTTTGACACATTTTTTATATTTCCTGTTGTAATCTGTAGTCCACTTCCCAGTTACTGTTTGGTGCTGGATCCCAACAGACTCAGAGAATTTATAGAAACCTATGAAATGGCTTTTTAGAATATCCTGTTGTTGAACACACTAGTGGAAAGGTTATTTCAGATTGGGTGTTGTGTAATGAACTGGATTTGGTTACGGTGTTTAAGGTACAGTAAACCTTAGGAGGCAGTGTCCAGAATATGATAGACTTCACCCTGCATTTTGAGAGGAAGAAGCGAAAGTCAGATGTATCACTATTATGATGGAGTGAAGGGAAATACAGAGATATGAGAGAAGAGAATGTCAAAGTTGATTGGAAAGAGACTAGCAAGGATGATAGCTAAATAGCAATGGCTGGAGTTTCTGGGACCAAGCAACTGTGGCTGACAAGGGAAGTCAAAGAAAGCATATAAGCGAAAGAGAGGGCATATAATAGAGCAAAAATTAATGGGGAATTAAAAGATTTGGAAGCTTATAAACAAACAAAGGGCAACTAAAAAGCCATAAGGAGGGAAAAGATGAAATATGAAAGTCAACTTGCCAATAATATCAAAGAGGATACCAGAAGTATTTTTCAGATATATAAAGAGTTAAAGCAAGGCAAGAGTGGATATTGGACTGCTGGGAAATGACACTGGAGGATTAGTAATGGGATACAAAGAAATGGCGGACAAACAGAATGAATACTTTCCATCAGTCTTCACTGTGCAGTATGCCGGAGGTTCAAAAGTGAGTGCAGTTGCTATTACTAGTGAGAAGATGCTTGGAAAACTGAAAGTCTGAAGGTAGCTAAGTTATCTAGACCAGATGGACTATACCCCAAGCTCTGAAAGCAGTAGCTGAAGTGATTGTGGAAGCATTAGTAATTATCTTTCGATAATCACTAGATTCTGGCATGGTTCTAAAGGACTGGAAAATAGCAAATGTCTCTCCACTCTCCAAGAAAGAGGGAGGCAGAATAAAAGAAATTATATAGTTCAATAGTTCCATTTAATCTCAGAGAATGTATACAATATACAACCTAAAATTCTTACTCTCTGCAGACATCCTCGAAACAGAGGAAACCCCCCCAAAGAATGAATGACAGAAAAAAACGTAAGAACCCCAAAACACCTTCCCTTTCCCATGCACAAGCAGCATCAATTCTCCCTCCCCCTCCTCCACCCACAAATTATTCCAGCATAATGCATCCGCATTCCCACCATCCACCATGCAAGAAAAAGAAAAGCCCCCAAAGAGTGACCATGGGTCTATAGTTCATCAAGGACTGTTCACTCCAATATTTTGACATCACACAGGCCATCTCTCTTACTATCAAGAGAGAGACAGATATCACTCCTTCCGCAGCAACAGGGGAGCCAACAGGTGCTATTTTGATGTTACAGTCAGTCTGAAGCTTTGCTCTTTTACTTTGAGTTCCCTGACTTGCGAATTGGCAAATTGATTACTGAGTGCAGAGCCCTCCACCAGTCACTCTCGCTGTCTTCGATGTTCCGGCTCTCACTATGCTTCAGTACGCAACGCCAGCGAGAATTGGTGTTCTGCAGGGTCGGTGCTGGGACAACTTCTTTTTCTGTTTTATGTCAATGATTTGGGTGACGGAATTGATGGCTTTGTGGCCAAGTTTGGTGATGATACAAGGATAGGTGGAAGGGTAGATAGTGTAGAGGAAGCAGGAATACTGCAGGAGGACTTAGACAGATTAGAAGAACGGGCAAAGAAATGACAAATGGAATATAATGTTGGGAAGTTTATGGTCAAGCACTTTGGTAGAAGGAATAAAAGCATAAACCATTTTCTAAACAGGTAGAAAATTCAAAAATCTGAGGTGCAAAGGGACTTGGGAGTCGTGGTGCAGGATTCCCTGAAGGTTAACTTGCAGTTTAAGTCAGTGGTGAAAAAGGCAATTGCAATTCATTTTGAGAGGACTAGGATATAAAAGCAAGGATGTGATGTTGAGGCTTTATGAGGCACTGGTGAGGCCGCACACGGAGTATTGTGAGCAATTTTGGGCCCTTAATCTAGGAAGGGATATGCTGACATTGGAGAAGGTTCTGAAGGAGCTCCATGAGAATGATTCCAGGAATGAAAGGGTTATCGCTTGAGGAACGTTGATGGCTCTGGGCCTATACTCCCTGGAATTTGAAAGAATCTCATTGAAACTTATCGAATATCAAGAATCCCAGATAGAGTGGATGTGGAGAGGATGGAGGAATCTCGGACCAGACGACTCAGCCTTAGAATAGAAGGTTGAGCACGTAGAACAGAGAGGAGGAGGAGGAACAATTTATTTAGCTAGATGGTAGTGAATCTATGGAATTCTTTGTCACAGGCAACTGTGGAGGCCAGGTGGATGGATGTATTTTAGGTGGTGGTTGATTGATTTTTTATTAATCGGGGCTTGGGAGGTTGTGGGGAGATGTCTAGAAAATGAGGTTGAGAGGAAAAATGGATCAGCCACAATGAAATGACAGAGGAGCAGACCTGATGGGCCAAATGGTCTAATTCTACATCTATGTCTTATAGTCTTATAAATGCTTGTATACTGTATGAAACATTAGCATGTCCTGTTAGAATGGGATATTGCAACCATATATCTCCATTTCTGTGACATTGAATTACCATTGATGACTCCACTACCAGATTGATCAATATTCAAAAACACTGGAAAAACTTAGTGGGTTATGAAGCAAAAACTGTAATACAACATTTCTGGTCAAGAGCCTGTTTTCAGGCTTAGTTAGGTGAGGACAGATTGCCAGTATAGCTGTTCAAGGGGAGTCTGGGTAGGATAGAGGCTGGTAGGTGATACGTGAGTCCATCTGGTGAGGGGATAATGGGCAGATGGAAACATGTGGGGGAAGGGGACGGGAACAGTGAACAAAGGGAGAAGAAAACTCTACTAGTGAGTGCATGTGAGATGAGAGCACTGGGAATATGAGTTACCTAAAACTGGAAAATTTAATATTTATACTATTGGGTTGTAAGGTATCCAAGTGGAATATGAGATGGTGTTCTTCCATGTATTTGGCCTCTCCATAGTAACAGAGAAGACACGGACAGTGTGGGAGTGGGAAGAAGTTAAGAAGTCATGCATCACTAAGCTTGAGTTGGCCATTGAGGACAGAGCACAGGTGCCCCGAAAAGTGGTTGCCTCGTTAACGCTTTGAAGGGTATTCAGGGATCTGAATACAGTGGTGAGGGAGGAGGTAAAAGGACAGGTATTACACTTCAATTTCAGGAGAAGGTGCTGGGGAGAGGGAGAGGTGGCTGGGGAAGGACGATCAGGGAGGCATGCCTGCACACACTTGAGCATGTCTAATGGTTGATAGCAGCACGCAGATCAGTTGGATTACAGCATTGACTAGTAAATTATAATAATTTGATATCAGCACACCCAGTGTTAAATGCACATCAAACAGTACCCTGTCTTAATCTCGCATGGCTGAACATGATAGTATGTGGCTTGAAAAGCCCCTTCCAACACTAGTATGTATTGCACAATGGAGGGGGTGGAGGGGAAATCCTTTTAGGCTTACAGAGCTGATCTACATGGAAAACTATCCACTCTACCAAAAACCAAGAGAGACTGTGGCTAATTGATGACAAATATATCCATCATGTTTAACCATTGGGTCTTTAACTAAAAAGACTGGCAACCTTCTAATGAGACACATAAAGGGCTAAATGTGGATAGTCATGGCAAGTCAAAATCTTCAAGCTAAATTATATCAGCTAATATATCAAAGTTGGTGTTTTCACATACATAACCATATGAGTGACAAATAGTTCACTACACTCACATCCTTGTAGTTTGGTCAATAATTTCTGCCATAGTCACATTTCACAGTCGTTAAGAAACTTCTTCAGAACAGAATAAAATACAGAGAATAAATCCTGTGCCCTGCATTTATTGTCATCATAGCATGAACCAAAACTCTCTTCTGTGAAGTCTGGCTGTTCAGAGCTGAACCAGACATGTTGGTCGACATTCAACAACTGAGTCTAAGGCCATCCGGCCAGTATGTCTATGATCAGTGAGGGGGGATTTAGACTCAAGGTAGTCTACGTGGCCAAATAGGAATATAGCCAGACACAGGATACCCAAAGAAACATCCAGTAAAACAGCAGGACACATTTAATTTTTCTGTATGACACCATTTCCTGTGAGTAAATAAGGTCATGGATAACATGACCACAGGCTAATTCTTATCCAGTTGTTAGATTGTCAGCTAGGAGGTATGACTCACTGTAGTCTAGAAAAAATAAGATGACCACAGCCACTGAGTGGATCATAGTCCCATTTACTCCAGCTAGGCAGTGGCAAGGTCACCATTTCAAAAGAATTATGGCTGAACAGGTCAAAAGCTACCTGCAGATCATTTGATGAATTAGTTCCTCTGTCTGCTGGAGCAACTGCATTTGGCTACAATTTCAATAGTTTGCAGAGAGAGGTTGGGTTGGAGCTGAAGTGATTTATCGTTCATTCAAAAACTTTTACAGAAAGAAATTGTTTTCAAACATGCAAGGCCTGTTAAAGGTTTCCCTAGGCATTAGACATTAATACTGTAAGAGAAGCCACATGGAACAGGACAAGCAGAATTGGGAGATGGAAGAGCATAAGATGGATGCTTCGATGGATCAAACCAATAACCAATATATGAGACCGTCTTATTACACAGAATTGCCATGAAGGAAATCTGTGAACAGCAGCAGCCAGAGCTGCAACCATAGGGCAGGTCAAGGATAGCAATGTTAGTGGCTGTTAAAGTTACCATTATGTTTAACTTTTATGCAGCTATCTCCTAAGAGGCTGCTTCTGGAGATATAAGCAACCCGGTGCAGAGTGTATAGATCTATGAATATGAAAGTCCCTAAGGTTCTGCACACAGTGAAACAATTGCACAACACCAACTTTTGCTGGATACAAGCAAGAAGAATGAGCACAGACATTTGGACAGATTGCAGTTTTCCCCATGGGATGTGCACAACATGTATCTCATGTGGATTTACCCATTTTCTTGAACCAATCAATGTACAGCTAGATTGTTTTCCTGGGCATGAATGTCCTTTATCCTTGCAGCAGATCTGAAACATTCAGCCTAAACATGAAACTCACTACTCTTAACTATCCACTTGAGAGGGAAGTCATGCAACCTCGCCAACTCACTACTCTTAACTATCCCCCTGCACAAGGCAATCATGGACTGTAAATGTCAATAATATTCACTTCCTATGAGTGAATAAAATAAACAATACAGACCGCATCGGAAAATTCTGCCACTGGACTTTGTGCACATTCTGCTTCTCTTCTCTCTGCACTAGTTTGTGTCTAATGTGCTTGGTGATCGATCATGCCAGATCTACCCTTAACTGCTTGCAGAATCATTTTCCAAGCTTGTGCCTGTGGGTTTAAAGGTTTAGTAAGGGCATTCCTTTATCTTAATTTCAATTCTCCTTTTCCTTCTCTGACCATCTGAACAGGAGGTTCCTGTTCTTGTGTACAGAAACAGTATAAGAGTTAGGGGTGTACCAGAGAAAGAGAAGAAAGCAAGACCTGTGTGATTATGCCATGCGGATCTTGGGAGTCACCTCCAAGAGGATCACAACCTTGTCATTGGGTTTGAGGGCTTGCATGCCTCAATGACCCACAGAGCTATGCTGGCTGGAGTCAGGGCTTTAGGTTTTAGTTCCTGACAGGGTAACCCATGCCAAAGAGGTCAAAGAGTAGAGGCCAGATTAAGAGTGGTCCACTCATCCTCCAGGTTTGGGGGTTCAGCTCAGGGTTAACAACTCTGACCTGTAAAACAAAACTGTTACAGAAGCAACAATGGAGAATCCCTCAGCATCTGCATGTGACAGTATTCCTGAGATTCCACCCAGGACTTGCATGACTGACAGTAGTGAAAACCAAGGGAAAGCTAGTGACATGATGAAGGAAGTCCTGAACTCCACCAGAGATGGAGGACCTTCATTGCTGTCCTAAACATCAGTGGTGTAATGGGCAGTGAAAGAACATCTTGGGAGTCAGAGAGGGACGAGGGAGCAGTGGGATAAAAAAAGAAGTCTGATCAAAGTACTTGCCTCATCAATGATTATTCCAGGACTTCACTCATGCCCTTTCCCATCATCATCACGTTTATGGAAGTTAAAACATGCTGGAGTATTTACTGGAACATAGAACATAGAGTACATCTCTGAACAGAACAATCAACCTATGATATTGTGCTGATCTTGATGCCAATTAAAAAAAAGTTCTCTTCCTGTGTATCATCCATATCCCTCCATTCCCTGTATATCTCTATCTAAATGTCTTTTAAACTCCACCAAATATACCTACTTCCACCACCTCCCTGGTAACCTTCCACAGTCAACTACGACACTTATCTGGATTAAACTCCACCATAGCACTTTACACTGTCCTTAACTCCAGAATCTTGGTGTGATCCACAACTTGCTAATCAGTCCATCTACATTTTCATTCACGTCATTGATATATCACAAGCACACAGACGTCCAGGCAGAATAGCAGCTTCAATGTCAAAGTCAAGTTTATTGTCAGACGCACAAATGCATGTATTGATAGGTCGATGAAAAACTTAATTGCAGCACATAGTCCACAGAAGCAACATTCACAAGAAAGAATAAATTAAGCATAAAGTACTCTCAATTTTTACAAGAAGTGCACAATTAGAACAACAAAAAAGTCTATTTTAGTGCAAATTTGTCAAAATGGTCACAGTATTCCTGAACTATAGTTTTGTCAGTGGGTTCAGGAACCAAATGGTTGAAGGGAAGTAGCTGTTCGTGAACCTGGAGTGTAGAACTTCAGGTTTCTGTTCCTCATGTTCTTATCCTCTCTCTGTCTTCTACAGGATACTCTCCTCAAGGTTTTTCCAGCTGCCTCCTTCCATGATATTCTGCATTTTCTTCAATAAAGAGGGAGACGTGTCCCTAAGCATTGCACAAATGCTTATGGTTATGTGGTTGCCATGCATGCATTGTTTGTGCACTGTGAGCTGTAGGTACAATGCTTCCAACTGTGTTAAGTGTGTGTAAGGTGAAGCATATCATTTGAAGAGGTTAGTAAAACTTGCAAAATGTTATTGACAGGTGAATGATGGGTTAATCCTCCAATTAACATTACTGAATACCTTGGGAGAAATTGTCTGTTTCTTTCCTTACATTTCAACAGTAACAACACTTCAAATCCAATACACTTTGTTGTTCCTGAAGCACTTGGGAAATCCTGCATTTGTGGAAGTTTCCATAGAAATGCAAGTTTTCCTCCATTCTTCAGTCCTCTCCACCTACACAGATAATAATTGCCTGTAAATCCTTCCTCAACATGCACAATCATTTATGTCCATGTACTTGTTTGTGTTTGTGTACTTCATGGATCAGTTTCTCTATTTTTATAACTTTGCTCTGCCTTTCTAATTGTCTTTGAATTTTGTCATATCATGACATAGACTATCAGCAACTAGTGACCCAACTTTACAGTGTTCGGGTGACAGACATTATAGGACATCTGGGTTTGAAGTTTGAATTTAACACAAGTTACAATGGATGGATCATAACAATATAACTCTAATTGTTGTCTACCTTCACTGCAACTGTGACCATCTACTGTTTATTCAAACTGTTGAAAACAAAGTATCAATCCCGCTATTTTCTCCTTTTATAGTTGTTAACTGAACTCGACTGTGGTTCAAAGTTAGCTATTACAGTTAGGATCCATTATCTTGCATGGTGTATATTTCATGTTCATGCACATTCCCAAAGGATAATTGAAATGAAGAGGATCTCTAGCTAACAGTTGCTCTTCAGAACACAGAAATACTGGTGATAAAATGGTGATTAATTAACCTGGAACAAGCCAAAAATCAAACCTTCCCAACCTTTTGGGGCATTTGCCCCACTATATTTAAAAAAATTCCAAACTGCTTTGTGTGTCTACTGATCTGCGACCTTCTTTGACTGGGATAGGGATCAGAAAAAACATTTTCAGTAACTTTTGAAGGTATTGTAGGTCAGATATAGAGATTATTGTAGCACCGAGTGTATAACCTCTGATGCCTGAGTGAGGGAGTGTGGGATTGTGGTAACCTTTATAACTTAATGGCTTGCAGGGTATGTCAGTATCGATATTTAGTTCCAACATAAACGTGGGGAATTGGACCCAGGTGACTAAATGTTCAGTTTTACCAAAGTAAACAGTAGTCATCCAGGATAAATATGTTGTACAAACATGTGTAATTGCATGACTCAGTGACACCCATTATTTTATGATAGTTCAGCATCATGGAGCAGAGAAATTATCTAGGCTGGTCCCTCTTTCTGGAATAATTATAATGCAGCCACAAAGCGGATTTATTCCTTCCAAGTTGGACTTCATGATTTCTGGATTAGTCGTGCCAGCATGCAGGCAGCTAAATATAGGCTGCTGTGCATATGAGCAGTTGAAGTAAAATAAGGGTAGTTGGCAGTCGATGACGGAATCTCACAGTTTCCCAACATATGTAATGATCACAGGAAGGAAGTGATACAGCAAGGGGTGAGGGTTGGTGATGTGGAGAAACCAGGAACTTCTTAATGCTGTGGAATGCTGAAACCTGAAAGGGCTGTTTCACAGCATTCTTCACAGATGATCAATAATGTATTTTAAATGCACTTACTTTTTCAGCCTGACTATTTTTGACTAATTCTGGCTGATTTTTAAATTGAGGCTGCTTACTTGAATGATATTTTTTTCTCTATGATTTTTTTAACCCAATATTTCTTCTTTTATCATTTCATTAAATCAGATCTGATTTCATTAACCTCAGCTGTTGAGCACTAAGTCCGTGGTGAAAAATTGAAGGGGTTGTGACGGTGAAACATTGCTGCTCCATAGCTCCAGTGTCCTAAGATCAATCCAGTGCTGTCGGTGTGGAGTTCTCCCTGTGACTGTGTTGGTTTCCTCTGGGTCCTCCAGGTTCCTCCCACATGTGTGGTTGCTGGGTTAATTGCCCCTGTTGTGTAGATGAGTGGGGGGGAGATAACTGCAATGTCTGGAGAATACAATGTGTTAGTGTAGGATTAGTGTAAAATTTGTGAGTTCTTCTCTAAGTGATTTAAAATGCTGCAACTGATTTCCTGACCATGAAGCACCTGAGGAAAAGGGTTTGCATTTGAATATCAACAGCAAATGTCTCTGGATTTTATTAATCCTCTCTGCATGTGTAAGCTCCTGAGTTAAAAGCTAAGGATGAGATCCTCCTGAAGATTGTGTGCAATCATAGAGTCAGCGAGCCATACACCATGGAAACAGGATCTTTGGCCCAAATCATCTAGGATAAACAAGATGCCCCATCCAAGCTAGTCCCATTTTCCAGTGTTTGGACCATAACCCCATAACTTTCTAAACTCTTTCAATCCATGCACTTGTCCAATGGTCTCTTAAACATTGTTATTCTAACTGCCTCAACCACATCTTCCGGCAGCTCATTACACATAGATAACACCCTTTATATAAAAAAGTCATTCCTTAAGTTCTTATTTAATCTTTCCCATTGCACCTTAAACCTATGCCCACTTTTTCTTGTTTTCCCAATTCTGGGAAAAAAGAGTGAGTGCATTCATCGTCCTAAGTCTATGCATTTCCATAAGAGGTAGAGTCCTAGCCTGCCCAGCCTCTCTCTGTAATTCAGTCCCTCAAGTCCTGGCAATTTATCGTAAATCTGTTCTGCATTCTTTCCAGTTCAATAAAATCTTTCCTAAAGCAGGACAGCAAAAACTGAACAGGATACTCCAGGTGCATCCTGTACAACCATGACATGACCTCCCATGTTTTATACTCATTGTCTGGACTTATGAAGGCCAGTGTGCCAAAAGCCTTCTTCAGTCTACCTGTGGTTCCATTTTTCTTTGTGCCATATCCATGTACGCCAAGTTCTTCTGTCTGCAACACTCCCCAGGTCCCTGCCATTCACTATTAAAGCCCTACCTGGCTTTGACTTTCCAAAATGAAACACTTCACACTAATTTGTCATCCCTTGTCCCATTTAATTAGCTCGCTCTGTCATTTTTGATAACATTCTTGTCATTGTACCATTTATTTTCATACAATCTACAAGCTTACTAACCATGCCCTGTTGATATAGATAACAAACAACAAAGGGCCTAATGCTAACCCTGAGACACACCATTAGAGATAAATTTCTTGTCCAAAGAACACCCCCCTACCATTACTCTTTGCTTTCTATCATCAAGCCAAATGAGAATCAAATTAGCCAGTCTTCCTTGGATCCCATGTGATCTAATCTTCCAGGCAGCCTACATGAGGAACCTTCTCAAAGACCTACTGAAGTTTATAAAAAACATGTCTATCACCCTGTCCTCATCAGCTTTCTTGATCACATCATCAAAAAAGCATGTGTTTTTTATATATCTGCTGTGTGACTTACATAATGGTCATATGGCAGATTATTGAAGCCTCAGAGCTGGTCAGTTTGATGTCCAAAAAAAAATTCTCCCATTAGGATGATCTGAGATGCCTCTGAGCGGAATTATGAGTGTTGCATCCAATAGATCTGGACAATGATTGACTGATCTGTGAGGAACATTGAAACAGAATGAGGGATAGCACTGAGCAGAACTCAGAAACACATACACGTACATACACACTCTCAGAAGTCTCCAGGGAGCATACTTGGCAAAAGCACGGCAGATGGAAGAAAATCACTGCCCAAATGCATAACTAAAATAAATGTGATCGGCCATCTGAGATTTGGTTCCTGACTGCTTTCCGTAAATGGAGCAGTAATTCAGCCAGAAACATCCTTTTACAAAGCAGGTGAAAATGTGCTGCAGCTGAAACCTCAAAGCCAATTGCATGCCTGTGCTTTCAGTCAGCATTGTGTGGAGCCTGGAATGTCCCTTTAAATAAATTGAATAATCTTCAGTCTAAACAAGCCCATTCAAAAAATCATTTCCATTGCAGAAGCATATGCAGAACATCTGTGGGCCACACTACCCCTGTTCTGTCTCACTAAATAACAATTACCAGCCATTCTATTTCACAGCCTTCTGTGAAAACTGTTCTTCCCTGGCATTATTATTTTGCAAGTGAGTGAAGATGCTTTCTGCTTCCTGCCTTCTTATGCCAATGAAAAGAGGTCAAACAAGGTTGCCTGTTAGTTTGAGTTTTTTCTCTCTCTCTGTCTCTCTGTGTACCCATCATAAACTATCATGCTTTTCTTGCCACTTCTCATCGCATGGCAGTAATATGTGAAGCACTGCAATTTCCTTTCCATTGTTAGTTCATTGAAACTGTTCACACCAGGATGCTTGGCAGCCGCTGTTCAGCTGTGAACAACCAGCCCTATGCTGCCTTGTACAGAACCAGCTAAAGAAGAGCCACTTACTGAAAAGAAACATAAGGACTCTTCATTCAACACCTCTGTATATTTCCTGCTATTTCTCCAATATTGAGTGTATATGGCATGCTTTCAATTAGCTGTCTGTAATTAGTTCCTGTTTACTTTCAGAGTGGACAGGAATTGCGTATTTTTCTCTTCCCCTCTCTGCTTGCTTTTCAGTTATTGCTGTTTTAATCTGCATTCGGGGAGGCTTCACTTTGGTGTGGTTGGTCCCATGACCCCAATGTTTACATGACTGAACTCAGACTCCCTTATGGGCAGGTTTGAATTTCATGTGAAAAACTAGATGGAGGATGTTGGCAGGGTAAGAGAGTCAGGATGGACAAAGTCAACACCAATAGCTGGATCAGAAACAAAGGACCTGTAGGACAACATAAAATAAAAAATCCTGCATCTGTCAAGATACTTTCATGATGTCCCAAAGCACTTCTCAACCAATAGAACACTTCTGGTGTTTATTTAGCAAGCCAGTCGGCTTGAATGTAATAAGATCCAAGAAACCCAGTAGAAGTGGTAGAGGCAGGTTCGATTTTGTCATTTAAAAAAAATTGGATAGGTATATCGACAGGAAAGGAATGGAGGGTTATGGGCTGAGTGCAGGTAGGTGGGATTAGGTGAGAGTAAGCGTTCGGCACGGACTAGAAGTGTCGAGATGGCCTGTTTCCGTACTGTAATTGTTATATGGTTATAAACTTCAATATGCCAATGAAGTTAGTTTTTGTGAGTGTGACTGAAAGGCATATAGCTAGCCAAATAATTCCATTTATTCTTCAAAGTCATTCACATCCAACTGAGGGCCCATTCTGTAAAAGGGCTGGGTGGTTTGGAGTTTGTAAAATGTGTGCAGGATAGTTCTTTGCAGCAATACATAGAGGTACCAACTAGAGAAGGGGCAGTGTTGGATCTCCAGTTAGGGAATGAGATAGGTCAGGTGACGGAGGTATGTGTTGGGGAGCACTTTAGGTCCAGTGATCACAATGCCATTAGTTTCAATATAATTATGGAGAAGGATAGGTCTAGACCCAGGGTTGAGATTTTTGATTGGAGAAAGGCTAACTTTGAGGAGATGCGAAAGGATTTAGAAGGAGTGGATTGGGACAATTTATTTTATGGGAAGGATGTAATAGAGAAATGTAGGTCATTTAAAGGTGAAATTTTGAGGGTATAGAATCTTTATGTTCCTGTTAGGTTGAAAGGAATGGTTGAAAGTTTAAGAGAGCCATGGTTTTCAAAGGATATTGAAAATTTGGTTGAGAAAAAGAGAGAGATCTACAATAAATATAGGCAGCATGGAGTAAATGAGGTGCTCGAGGAATATAAAGAATGTAAGAAGAATCTTAAGAAAGAAATTAGAAAAGCTAAAAGAAGATATGAGGTTGCTTTGGCAAGTAAGGTGAAAATAAATCCAAAGGGTTTCTACAGTTATATTAATAGCAAACGGATAGTGAGGGATAAAATTGGTCCCTTAGAGAATCAGAGTGGACAGCTATGAGTGGAGCCAAAAGAGATGGGGGAGATTTTGAACAACTTCTTTTCTTTGGTATTCACTAAGGAGAAGGATATTGAATTGTGTAAGGTAAGGGAAACAAGTAGGGTAGTTATGGAAACTATGATGATTAAAGAAGAGGAAGTACTGGTGCTTTTAAAGAATATAAAAGTGGATAAATCTCCAGATCCTGACAGGATATTCCCTAGGACCTTGAGGGAAGTTAGTGTAGAAATAGCAGGGGCTCTGACAGAAACATTTCAAATGTCATTAGAAACAGGGATGGTGCCGGAGGATTGGCGTATTGCTCATGTGGTTCCATTGTTTAAAAAGGGTTCTAAGAGTAAACCTAGAATTATCGGCCTGTAAGTTTGACATCAGTGGTGGGTAAATTAATGGAAAGTATTCTTAGAGATGATATATATAATTATCTGGATAGACAGGGTCTGATTAGGAACAGTCAACATGGATTTGTGCGTGGAAGGTCATGTTTGACAAATCTTATTGAATTTTTTGAAGAGGTTACTGGGAAAGTTGACAAGGGTAAATCAGTGGATGTTGTCTATATGGACTTCAGTAAGGCCTTTGACAAGGTTCCACATGGAAGGTTAATTAGGAAGGTTCAATTGTTAGGTATTAATATTGAAGTAGTAAAATGGATTCAACAGTGGCTGGGTGGGAGATGCCAGAGAGTGGATAACTGTTTGTCAGGTTGGAGGCCAGTGACTAGTGGTGTGCCTCAGGGATCTGTACTGGGTCCAATGTTGTTTGTCATATTCATTAATGATCTGGATGATGGGGTGGTAAATTGGATTAGTAAGTATGCAGATGATACTAAGATAGGTGGTGTTGTGGATAATGAAGTAGGTTTTCAAAGTTTGCAGAGAGATTTAGGTCAGTTAGAAGAGTGGGCTGAACGATGGCAGATGGAGTTCAATGCTGATAAGTGTGAGGTGCTACATTTTGGTAGGACTAATCAAAATAGGACATACATGGTAAATGGTAGGGCATTGAGGAATGCAGTAGAACAGAGTGATCTAGAAATAATGGTGCATAGTTCCCTGAAGGTGGAATCATATGTGGATAGGGTGGTGAAGAAAGCTTTTGGTATGTTGGCCTTTATAAATCAGAGCATTGAGTATAGGAGTTGGGATGTAATGTTAACATTGTACAAGGCACTGGTGAGGCCAAATTTGGAGTATTGTGTACAGTTCTGGTCACTGAATTATAGGAAAGATGTCAACAAAATAGAAAGAGTACAGAGGAGGTTTACTAGAATGTTACCTGGGTTTCAGCACCTAAATTACAGAGAAAGGTTGAACAAGTTAGGTCTTTTTCTTTGGAGCGTAGAAGGTTGAGGGGGGACTTGACAGAAGTATTTAAAATTATGAGGGGGATAGATAGAGTTGACATGGATAGGCTTTTTCCATTGAGAGTAGGGGAGATTCAAACAAGAGGACATGTTGAGAGTTAAGGGGCAAAAGTTTAGAGGTAACATGAGGGGGAACTTTTTTACTCAAAGAGTGGTAGCTGTGTGGAACGAGCTTCCAGTAGAAGTGGTAGAGGCAGGTTCGGTATTGTCATTTAAAAAAAAATTGGATAGGTATATCGACAGGAAAGGAATGGAGGGTTATGGGCTGAGTGCAGGTCGGTGGGACTAGGTGAGAGTAAGCGTTCGGCACAGACTAGAAGGGCCAAGATGGCCTGTTTCCGTGCTGTAATTGTTATATGGTTTATATGAGAGGGTGGATGAGTCCTTTGAGTAATGCCCTACCTAAGAGAACTGATGGTACTATGCTGCAACATCAGCCCAAGTTTTTGAATTCAAGTAATCAGCAAATAGCTCAAACCTGGAAACTACTGAATCAGAGATACAACTGCTGCCCTCCCTCTGTCATCTTTGTCTATCATTTATCTCACTCTTCTCCATCTCGCAATCATCTCCTTTTGACTTTATGTGAATGCCTTTCCTCTTTACCTTTTGTAACTTTTACTTAAGCGAGTGCATTAGATTTGATGAGGAAATGCTTTACATAGTTGTACACCAACAAATGTGCTTTCATCCACTCATGCATTATGCAGTTGACCTCCCCTTCATGAAATAATTATTGATAACTAGGATTAAATTCAGGTGTTCCCACACAAATAAATATCTCTGTCTCCAACAAAACAGGAGCAGGAGTAGTCTAGACAGTCACTGAAGATTGCTCTATCAACACTGACACAATGTGGGCTTGGGGAATTTATCTATCTGTCTGTCCATTTATTTCTGTATACACATCCCAGTGTCCAACATGACACATGTAGGTCTGGAGGGATTTATCCTGTGCACAGTCATTCCCCCACCCTCACTCTTCTGGCACTGAGCTGTGACACCCGTCAAGGTCATCTCTCAAGCTTGGTTGTTTTTGTTAGGCTTGTACAGGTAGTTTTTGGGGTGACACAGGGATATAGGCTATAGGGACAGGGATGAGGTGGGGTTAGAGGTCAGGGGCAGGTGCCAGAGTGCTCCCTGGTAGTGACCCCCAGTGATGCCATGGACAGATGACAGATTGGCAGGTCTGTAGTCAATGACCGAGGTCAGTGGTTTCCATGGATGAGGTCTGATGACCCCTAGAGTTGGCAGCCCCCCAGGTCAGTGTGAGCCCCATGATTGGAGATCCATGCAGGCAGGAGACAAGAGGGCCGATGACACCACCTCCCCCCACCAGGTTGATGAGACCTGGGGCTAGATGTCCTTGCTCTTGTATTCTAGACCTCTTGAAATGAATGCCAACATGGCGTTTGCCTTCCATACGACCCTTACATCTTGGGAATGTGGGAGGAAACCGGAGCACCACGAGAACTGAGCTCTGAAAATCAGCTGCACATCTGGAACTAGGAATGTCCTTTTAAAAATCTCGACTAGACTTTGCAGCTTTTCATGTTTGCACATTGGCATAATGTGTTTTCATTGGCAATTATTTACTTTTCAAGTGTAGTCATTGGTATTGGTTAAACTGACACTAAAGTCAACTTGCACAGACAACGAAAAAAATTGCTTGACCAGCTAATTTTCTTTTAGTGATGTTGCTTGAGAGAAGAAAGTTGGCCAGAAATGGGGAACAGCAAAAATCAACTGACAGAAAAAACAAAAAAACAAAAATCAAGTAACAGAAAAGGACAGAAGCAAGAAAATGTGACAGAGAGAGAGAGATAGAGAGATGGAGAGGAGAGAAAGAGAGACAGAATAATTTCTTTTACAGGGAAATCAAGAATGCACCAACTTAATATTTTTAGCTTTGAAACAAAGTACAACAAAGTGCATAATTATTCACCGATAAGCACTGCTTCTGCAGCTATCCTTGGGGTAACTCTCTTGTAATCCAGCAATATGCAGAAAGATCAAATACCTCCATCCCCAACTAATTTAGGATAGAATCTTAGAGTCATAGAACATTACACCAAAGAAACAGGCCCTTCAGCCCATCTAGTCTGTGCCAAACTATTAATCTACCTAGTCCCATTGACCTGCACCTGGATCATAGAACTCCATATCCCTTCCACCCATGTACCTATCCAAATGAAACTGAACCCACATCCAACACTTCCATACTCTCACCACCCTGAGTGAAGTTCTCCATCATTTTCCCCGTAAACACTTCACCTATCACCCTTAATCGATGATCTCTAGTTCTTGTCTGACTCAAGCTCAGATGGAAAAACCTGCTTAAATTTGCCCTATCTATGCCCCTCATAATTTTGCAGACCTCTCAAATCTTCCCTTATTCTTCTGTGCTCTAGGGAATAAAGTCCTAACCTATTTAATTTTTCCCTATAACTCAGGTCCTCAAGTCCTGATAACTTCCAGGATTTGACTTGCATGGGGAGATAGCCACACTCGCTGCCCAGAATAACAGGATGGACCTTGCCATCTCCGAAGGTTAGCATGGCGTTGTCGCTGTTGAGAATTCGCCAACAGGATTGTCCCGCATCTTTGAATTAATTGTTTGGTTGACAGAACACCCACCTCAGATTGCTGCTCTAGACATAATGGGGGATTATAGCCAAACTGGTATCAAAAGGCCATATTCCTATCGGTGAATGTTGGAGAGTGTTATGAGTGAACTCAGCCCATGTCGAATGGTCACTCCACATTGTAGGATTCCCTGTAACTAGACACCTTAAGGCTTTCTCCAGATCCTGGTTAATCCACTCAATCTGTCCATTAGTCTGCGGGTGGAAGCCAGAGAAACACTTGCAGAGGCTCCAATGAGATGACAGAAAGCCTTCCAGAATTTAAATGTGAACTAGGGACCTTGCTCTGAACGAAATCCTGGGGAAAACCATGCATTCGAATGACATTCTATACCGTAAAATTTTGCGATCTTGAATGCTGTTGGAAATTTAGAAAGGGGTACAAAGCAACAGGCTTTAGAAAACTGACCCACCGCTGCCACGGTGACTGTATTTCCTTGAGACTGGTAATGAAATCCGTGGAAGTGTGCAACCAAGGTAGAGAGGGGGGAGAGAAGGAGATGGGTTCGGAAGAGGCTGTAATTGTCCCTGGAGCTGTGACCTTGGTTCTTTGTTCCTGGCGTACACATCACATGTCGGTACATAAGACTTGATATTGTTGTTCAGGCCTGGTCACCAGAATAGTCTCTTAATAAACTCCATAGCGTGAGCCACACCCGAGATTCCAGCAAGATTAGAGGAATGTCCCTAATTAAGTACCTCTGATCGAACCACCGTGGTAAAAAGACAGGACCAGGAGGACTGTTGCCCAGGTCAGACTCATGCTGCACTAATGGAGTCGATTTCCTATCTGATAGGAGCAACCAGCCTTGAATTAGGTAACAGGCCTCATCAGGTGATTGAAATTTCTAGTGACAGCATCGGGCTTCTGGTTATTGAACCCAGGGTGATTGAACCGATTGAAAGTCAGGGACCAACATGCCTGCCAGGAGTTCAGAGTCTTAGCATCCTGCATACCGTATATGCCAAATTCTTGTGGTCCATCAAAATCACAGGATCCTTAACCCCTCTAACCATTGCCTCCACTCACTGAGGGCTAGTTTGACAACGTAATTTTGCACTTGAAAGACGTCTTGTTAAAAAAAAGCACACTAGTCTAATTTATGATCCAAGGTGAGTCATTGAGATAAATTGGCTCCAATGTTCGATGCATCAATTTCAACATCAAAGGGTAAGTCTGGGTCTGATAGTACAAGAGCTGGTGCTGCTGTAAATCTTTGTTTCAACTCATCAAAAACTCTCTCGGCCTCCTGGATCCAGCGGAAGGGTCCAGCTGACCCACTAGTTAAACTGGTGAGCAAGGCCGCCACAGAGCTGAAATGAAGAATAAATCAATGATTAAAAAAGTAGCAAAACCCAAAAAGCGTTGGAGCTGTTTCACAGAGGCTGGCTGCAGCCAATTCTACACGGCTAGGTTCTTGGCAGGGTCCACCTGTAGAATGCCATTAGAGATAACAAAATGAGAAAAGTAATTTTGGAAATACGGAATTCACTCGTTTTGAGTTTGACGTCTAGTTAATTCTCTAGCAATTGTTGCAGAATCCACTGGACGTGCTGGGCATGTTCTTGGAGGGACTGAGAGAAGATAAATATATCATCCAAATAAACAAAACAAGATTCTTTAGCATCTCCCAGAGCACGTGGCTAATAAAACTCTGGAATTTTACTGGAACGTTAACCAGGCTGAAGGGTATCACCAGTATTCATTATGCTTGGCGGGAGCATTAAAGGCTGTCTTACACTCATCCCTCTCTGGAATACGAATAAGATTGCAAGGATTCTGGGGGGGCGGGCATGCTTTGTAAAATTGGTGGCTTCCTGTAACAGCTCAAAAGCAGTCTTCATGAGTGGAAGCAGGTATCGGTTCTTGCTGGTGAACTTGTTTAGAATAATAATCAATGTACGGCTTTAAATCACCATCCTTCTTAGATTAAAAAAAAAGCAGCGACAGCAGGGGATGTGAATGGTTGAATAAATCCAGACATCAGGGCCTCTGAATGTACCACTCATAGCTTTCTCTTGGGCAGAAAAAGAATAAAGTCTTCCCTGAAGGGGACAAGTGCCAGGCAGCAAATCGATAACATAATCATCATCCACATTGTATTCAGGAGAACCAAGTAGTGACTGGGAAGATCTTGCAGGCAATTCAGGAGACCTTGTAGGCAACTCGATGGATCTAGGAAGCAATTCAAGAAGTCCTAAAGGGAACTCAGAGGTAAGCAATTGGTCAGAATGTGGTTGACCAACCCCAGATGGCACCAGTGCACCAATTGATCAAAGGGTTGTGGAAAGCCATCTAAGGATTACCAAGAATGAGTGGAATCTCAGGGGAGTGGATAAGATAAAATTGAACAGATTCCACAAGCTGGCTGACAAGTTTCAGAGAAGAGGTAACGAAACAAATTTGCCCTAGGACCAGTGGTGTCCTATCCAGAGCCCTGGCAAAGAGTGGCTGGTTTAGATGGGAAAAGGTCATCTGGCCAGCCTAGGGTCTAGGAAATTGCCCACAGCAATGAGGGCTTCAAGGACGTTCCTTCCAAGATAAGGGAGAAGGTAGCACCACTCAGGAAGTATCAAGGCTAGGAGAAAAATTAGACACTATCCCAGTCTTCCTCTTCCAGGATGCTCTTGAGAGTTTTTGCGATAATTCTGGTCAAGAAGGGTGGCACTGGCCAGCCTCTCTGCAATAAACACAGCGCTTCTCTCTTCTTCATCTCTCCTGCTCAGATGGAGAGAGTCTAATTCTGCTCACTTGCATTGGCTCCTCAGGAGGAGCAGTTGCTGGAGGTCTGGAGAGAGTCCTTGAACATGGGGTTGAAGAAAGTGTCAAATGGGTGTGAAGGAAAGTTCTTTGGGAACATTCATCATGTCTTTCTCGCTTTCTCTTGGATTGTTGGTTATCATTCTGGATTGCCAGGGTCATGAGTTTCTCCGGATATTCAGCTGGGCCTCTGGCCACCAAGATCATTATTAAAGAGGGCCCAGCCCGAAAGGAGTGAGATGATGTAGAGTATGCCACCTTAATTCAAACTGAAGGGAACTTGGAAGGCTGTAACTCAAATACTAAAGGAGCATTATATCAATAAACCCCTGCCAAGACTCAGGATTACTATCAAACTGGTCAGGGGCTGGTAGGTTTAATGGTCTTCACAGGAGCTAAGGAAATCCACGGCAGGATGCACAGGTGAGTGAGTGCTCAGAACTAGTCCCAATCTTAGAATAACGTAAATTTTCTCCACCAGACTTAGAGAACTTCTGCAGCGAAGTTAGTATCTACTGGAGCAGATATTCATGTCTCCCGCAGCTTCTGCTTAACAGCTGTTCTCACTCCACTGGGTCAATGGCGGCTCAGTCTTGCTGTAATAATGAATTCAGGCTAGTGAACCCAGGTGCCACGAGTGCTCAGTGTACATAACTTATATAGTACAAGGCCGTACGAGAAACCTGCAGTTGCTTATAAGCAGCACAAAAAAACCTCATGGAGCAATTAATAGGTAAACAAGCCACAATTAGGTAAATTAATGATACTCAGGAGAAGTAAAGTACCAAGGTCTTGAGCCCTCGGGGGACCTCCTGCTCATCCAAAGGGTTTGTGACATTATGATCACTAGATGCAAAGTATCCTCTTCTAGGGAAGGTGGGGCCTGTACAGAACTTTTGTCACCTGTGCTGTCTCTTTTCCTAATAGGAGATCTAGTATTGCACTCTCTCTAGTTGGGACCACTATGTACTGATTAAGGAAACTTTCCTGAACACATTTGACAAACTCTATCCCATCCAGTCCTTTTGCAGTTTGGGAGTCCCAGTCAATATACGGAAAGTTCAAATCTCCCACTATCACAGGCTTATGTTCCTTGTCACAGTCTGTGATCTCTTCACAAGTTTGCTCCTCTAAATCCCACAGACTGTTAGGTGGTCTATAGTTTAATTCCATTAATGTGCTTATCCCTTTCTTAATCCCGAGTTCCACCCATATAGCCTCAGTAGATGAGCTCTCCAGTTGTCCTGTCTGAGCATTGATGTGACGTTTTCTCTGACTAGAAGTGCTACCCCTCCCCCTTTAATCCCTCCTGCTCTATCATATCTAAAGCAACACAAGCTTGCAACATGGAGCTGCCAGTCCTGTCCCTCCTGCAATCAAGTCTCACAACAGCCAGAATGTCATAATTCCATGCTCTATGCTCATCTGCCTTTTCTGCAATAGGCAGAACCTCCTGTCCGTACCCCTGACCAATGAATCCCCCATCACCAAGCTTACCTCTTCTCTCCCTTCCCTTCTGAGCCTCGGAAGTATTTTCATGTAATATTATTTATTGCCCAGTAGTAATCAAAATGGATGGTAAAACTTAAAAAAATCTACAGATGCTAGATACCTGAAACAAATGAAATGAAGCTGGAGATGCTGAATGGGTCGGACAGCAGCGGTGGAGAGAAGGGTTGTTAACATTTCACTGGTGATCTTTTGTAAGCGCTGATCTTTCATCTGTTTTTAGATTAGTATAAATTGTCTGGCTAGGAGCAAAGGAGAACAATGGATATTCAGCATTATAATCCTCAATTTGTTCCGTTTTTAGAGGTGTAGAGTCCTATGGCGCAGAAACAGGCTGTCTGTGTCAGCTATCAATTTTCATCTGCCCCCACATTCCCGTCAACTTCCTGTAAACTCTATCTCTAACCTTCACATTAGGGGGAACTTACAGAGGCTAATTAACTCTCCATTCTAGAAAGCTCTATTCATTGAAGCCTTTGGAAAGAATTGAGGACAAATATGCACGCCGTCTGGATTCATTAGGAAATCTAGAGAGCTCCACTTGTAACAGATTACATCTGGTCCATAATTATCTGACACTAGTAACAGATTACATCTGGTCCATGATTATTTGACAAATCATCAGCTGGATCTTGGTCAGAAGGTCAGAGCTAGCTTCTTCACTTCAGGAAAAGCCTCGATAGGACAGTTGGCATTCAGCCCCAGTGTTTCCATTCAGTGTTTAAACCCACCCCACCCCCACCTGCTGCCTGCCCATTTATAGGACTCTGTCACTCAAATCCCTGGGATGCTGGGCATATAAGAAAGAAGGCATTACAGACAGCCATTTGGAACCTCCAGCCGGGAGTAAAGGAGGGCAGACTCCTGCACTAAGGACACACATCCCGGAGGATTTTCTGTAAAGACTATGCTCAGCTGCAAACAGTTCCAACAGCACCATGCTACCGCCACCACCACGAATACTGATCTGTAATCCACAGCTGTTCTCACTGAAAGGGAATCATCATTTCAGTCGGGTTGAATAACTGTGATGTCAGCTCAGAGTAAGAACTCCCACCACTGATGCCAGTTTCAAGTTGGCTGCTGTTAAAGCAGATTTCAGTCATATTGCACTGAATGGGCTGATTCAGATCCTGGCTGGTCCTGTGCCAGCTCCACACACTGGCCAAGGGAAGCGGGAACTGGAATAACAAACAAGGCCAAGTGAAAATAGTCAAACGTTTCTCATTGCTGAAAGACCTTGAACTGCACTGTGGTTGCTGACTGGCCCCTGAACCAGGGATGGTAAACATAGATAACTCTTGATCACCATCTAATGTCACCTGCTGGAAAGTAAATATATCGGCTATATATCCTGCTGGGCTGCTCATACATAAAGGAAAGTCACTGAGGGGAGGTATGGAAGGGCTACTGAAGGCCATTAATTTGTATCCCAGCAAGAAGCAGGAGAGCAGAGTAAATTAGGGGGAGGTATTGGAGGGGGGTGGGAATTCAAGTGAAGTAGCGTCGGAATGAACATAATACATATATTGGCCTTACTGTAAATTTGCTCAGACTGCTGTTGTTCTATTTATAATAAGATCTCAATCCTACAATGAACTACCACTTCTCTGAAAATATAATTTGAAGAAAACCCCATTTATTCACTGAAAATTTTTGTGATGTGTGTCATACTATCAGAAGCTCAAAAGAACTTCTAAGTAGCCCCCTGGAGGATCCCAGGATCGGGGAACTTAAGAGATGAGGCAAAGCTGTTAAAATGAACTTCTTTCACTTGAGGAAAAAATAAAAAGTTTAAAATTGCCCTGGACTTGCAAATGTTAGGGAGCATAGCTTAGGTCAATTAAATTAAATTATTTAACTTAGCCCTTAAGTGCAATGTTGGAGGTCTGAAAACAGACTGAGAGTTTTTGACTGAGATTAGAGATGTGCCTGCCAGAAACAGTGGTAGATATTTGCACAGACATCTCATAAAAAAAAGTTAATATAAATGACTTAATCCAAAAAATATCTGGTTGAGAATGGGTCTATTGTTTATCATGTACTTGGGCTGGAGACAAGTAGAGGCTGCAGGGAAGTGGCTTTGGATCAAGTGGTAGAGATTTTAGAATTAGTGGGCTAGTCTTGTACTTTTCTGGATACATTTTTATTTAATCTATGGAAGGACATTAAATTGATAGGATCAAGACTATAACAGTGTAGAACAGAAATTGTTTATCAGAAGGACAGGTTTAGTAGGTTGAGTTTGGTTCCTGGCAAACTTTGGCAGACAGAAAAATATTCAAAACTCTGGAGATTGAGGAATTTCACTGGGTCAACTAAGAGTGAAAAATGAAATGTTTAACATATTGTTGAGAGTATTTGGTTAGATATTGGAGAGAAAACACACATGATCCACATTTGAACTTGTAATTTATGGACTTTCTACCTCTCCCTATATGTGGAAACTCTTTGAATGACTCATTTCTCCTGTAATTTACAAATCACAATGTTTCTGACCTGCTTTACAAAGGTGGGGAGAATGCATGGTGCTACTAAGCTAATAGTAAATGACCCAAATAAACAAGTTCAAATCTGATGATCACAAGCCCCAAGGATATGCTCTCACAAAGTATGATTGAAAGACCATTGGCTTAAATTTTGTTAATTTTCCTCAGTCTGATATCAGGGTAAGTGGCATTTCATGTGATATGGCATAAGATGTAGTTACCCAAGGACTTTTCACATAACTCTTCTCCCTACCCTATCATTGAATCTCTAAATTGCTTTTTGTTACCTCCTTCTGCTTTACCACTGAGATTGGGAACTCAATAACTAGTGATTGGCTTTTCACAGACCAAGTACGTTAATCTGCAGTATTAAATGTAGATTACTACTTCAGGTCTGTTTAACAATGAGGTGACCCTTTACTGAACAGCAACATTTCTCACAATAATACACAAAAAGATCCTGCAGCTGTGGAAAGCTTAAGCAACACAATAATTGCTGGAGGAACTCAGCAAGTCAGACAACATCTAAGGAGGAGATTAAACAGTTGACTTTTCAAGCCACTGCCCTTCATGAGTCCTGATGAAGGGTCTTGGCCTGAAACATTGACTATTTATTCTCCCCCATAGATGTTGCCTAACATGCTGAGTTCCTTCAGCATTTTGTGCATATTACTCAACATTTCTCACAAAATCTACGGAATATTCTACTTCATTTTAGTCATGAAGAGATGAATCCTCCTATGTTTGTGTTCTCAATAAGTAAAAGCGGGAAGTTTCTTATCCTCAGACATTGTAACTAATCCTCTGGTGTATAAGCAATGCACTGCACTATGTATTGAGCAAAGAACAAATCAATGAGTGATTTAGCATAGTGCATGAAACAAAGCAGGTGGAATATTGGTCTCCTTAGAGAGCTGGCACATCAAGTTCTTTGAAGTTATGGGCTTCTGATATAAAGGAGGAATAAGACACTGAAAAGCACAAATTGAAGGAGTTTCTCAGCTATCTGTGTGCAGATGACACAGTTATATATAATGTTTACACAATGAGGAAAAAGTATTTGATTTTGTCTCAAAATGACCCAGGCACGAAGACAACAGCAGAGAATCCAACCCTTACACTTGGAATTTAAAAAAAAATAGTTGTGAGGGTAATGACAATGTGTTGTTCTCAAAGGTGAATTATCTGCCTGTATATTAATACTTTTTCCTGCTGGTGGCGTCGTGGCATCAGCGCTAGACTTCGGGACAAGAGGTCCTGAGTTCGAATCTGGCCAGCTCCCTTGCACGCTTTCCATCTGTGCCTGGGTTGAGTGTCAAGCTAGCAACTCGGCCTCGTAAAAAGAAACCTGGAGAGGGATGGGCTCCACGAGGTTTCAGATGCCCAAGACACGCCGTACGATGAGCAATCACCAAAAAGATCAGTGAAAAAAGCTTGCAACATCGGTGCAACAGCACCCCGATGGCTCCACCAGGAGTTAATACGCACACACACATACACATATTAATACTTGCTAAATATTTGCAGTGATTCAGTGAGTTACTAATATCTGGTATGATTATGCTCAAGGCAGGTGAAGGTTTTAGTCTAATGCTGATCGAATGCTCATACCTTTGCTTCGTTGAATCTCCAACGTGGAACAATTGAACAGATAGTGAGACATGATTTACCACAAATTAAGTTGTTCCATTTTGCAGTAAGTTGAACAAACATAGCAACAATTACAAGAGGAATCAATTATTTATAACAAATATCCTATGATACCCACAGTATTTCAATGAATTACCTTAATAAATGTTATACCTAATGTAACATCTCATTTATATTTTGTCCCGCAATGAGGACGTTGTCCTTCTTCATGTCTTTCACTGCACAAAGACTTCAGCAGTTCTCCCTTTTTAAGGAAGCTCGCTCCAGTGTAACTAATAATAAATCTGTTCGGCCCTCTCAAGGTTCCTTCACCTATTCTGGCAATGACTGCTCGTGAAATGTAAACCTATCAAATATTGAAAGGCCTAGATAGGATGTGGAGAGGATGTTTCCATTAGTGGGGGAAGACCAGAACCAGAGGGCACAGCCTCTTAGTAGAGGGACATCCATTTAGAACAGAGATAAGGAAGAATTTCTTTAGCCAGAGGGTAGTGAATCTGTGGAATTCATTACCACATACTTCTGTGGAGGCCAAGTCTTTTGGTATATTTAAAATTGAGCTTGATAGGTTCTTGATTAGACCATAAAATGTAGGAGAAAAAATAGGCCATTTAGCCCATTGAGTCTGCTCTGCCATTCCATTATGGCTGATTTATTCTCTCTCTCAACCCCATTCTCCTGTTTTCTTCTCAAAACTTTGACATCCTGACCAATCAAGAACCTATCAATCTCACTTTAAATATACCCAATGATTTGGCCTCCACAGCCATCTGTGGCAATGATTATCACAGATACTCTACTCTATGGCTAAAGAAATTCTTCCTCGTCTCTGTTCTAAATAGAGGTCCCTCTGTCCTGAGGCTGTGCCCTTTGTCCTAAACTCTCTCACTACAGAAAACAATTTCTCAACATCCACTCTATTAAGGCCTTTCAATGTTCAATAGGTTACAAAGAGATCCCCCTTCTTTTTACTAAACTCAAGCAAGTAAGGTCCAGAGCCATCAAATGCTCCTCGTACGTTAACCCTTTCATTTTTCAGACTCCCTACTTCATTAACATTACTTGCCCTTCCATCTATTTTGTATTATACACAGAGTTGATCACAAACCATGAATTCAGTCTTCCAAACCATTGACCTATAACATGAAAAGAAGTGGTCCCAACACAGACCTTTGTAGAACGCCACTTGTCGCAGCCAACCAGAAAAGACCCCTTTGTGGCACCCTGTCAAAGGCCTTCTGAAAATCCAAGTAAACAACATCCACAGACCCTCCTTTGTCTATTTTGACTGTTATTTTCTCAAAGGATTACAACAGATTGGTCAAACAAGATCTCCCTTGAAGGAAATGATGCTGACTCTGGCCTATTTTATCATGTGCCTTCAAGTACCCCGAAAACTCATCCTTAATAATGGACTCCAACATCTCCCCAACCACTGAAGTCAGGCTAACTGGCCTGAAATTTCTTTTCTTCTTCCTCCCTCCATTCTTAAAGAGTGGAATGGCACTTGCAATTTTCCGGTCCTCCGGAACCGTTCCAGAATCTAGTGATTCTTGAATGATTATTACCAATGCCTCCACAATCTCTTCAGCAACCTCTTTCAGAACCCTGGGGTGTAGTCCATCTGGTCCAGTTGACTTATTTATCTTCAGACCTTTCTGCTTCCCAAGCACCTTCTTCTTAGAAATAGCAACTATGCTCACTTCTGCCCCATCACACTCCCAAATTTCTGGCATACTGCCAGTACTTCACAGTGAATGAAGACTGATGCAAAATTCTTATTAAGTTCATCCGCCATATCTTTGCCCCACATTACTATCTCTCCAGTGTCATTTTCCAGCAGTCCAAAACCAAATCTCACCTCTCTTTTACTCTTTATGTCTCAGAAAAAAACTTCTGAACATAGAACACAGAACATAGAAATTTTACCATTACAGGCCCTTCGGCCCACAATGTTGTGCCAACCATGTAACCTACTCTAGAGAGTGCCTTAGAATTTCCCTAGTGCATAGCCCTCTATTTTTGGTATCCTCTTTCTTACTATTGTCTAGCTTACTTTCATATTTCATCTTTTCTCTCCTTATGGCTTTTTTAGTTGCCTTCTGTTGGCTTTTAAAAGCTTCCCAATCCTCTATGCTCCCAATAATTTTTGCTATATTATATACCCTCACTCTTGCTTTTATGCTGTCATTGACTTCCCTTGTCAGCCATGGTTGTGTCATCCTCCCATTAGAATACTTCTTCATCTATCCTGCACCTTTGAAGTTGCTCCCAGAAACTCCTGCCAATGCTGTCCTGGTGTCATTCTTGCTAGAATCCCTTTCCAATCAATGTTGGCCACCTCTTCTCTCATCCCTCTTTAATTCTCCGTACTCCACAGTAATACTGATACGCACAAAATGCTGGTGGAACGCAGCAGGCCAGGCAGTATCTATAGGGAGAAGCGCTGTTGATGTTTTGGGCTGAGACCCTTCTCGGCCCGAAACGTCAACAGCGCTTCTCCCTATAGATGCTGCCTGGGCTGCTGTGTTCCACCAGCATTTTGTGTGCGATGCTTGAATTTCCAGCATCTGCAGATTTCCTCGTGTAATACTGATACACTGGATTTTATCTTCTCCCTTTCAAACTACAGGGTGAATCCTATCATATTATGGTCACTATCTCCTAAGGGTTCCTTTATCTTAAGCTTCCAATTCAAATCTGGTTCATTACACAACACTCAATCCAGAATAGCATTTTCCCTACTTGGCTCAATCGCAAGCTGTTCCAAAATGTCATCTCATTGGCATTCTACAAGTTCCCTCTCTTGGGATCCAGCACAACCTGATTTTCCCAATCTACATGAATATTGAAATCCATCAGGACTATTGTAATATTATTCTTTTTACATGCCTTTTCTATCTCTCATTATAATTTGAATTCCATATCCTGACTACTGTTTGGAGGCCTGTATATAACTCCCATCAGGGTTTTTTTACCCTTGCGGTTTCTTAACTCTGCCCACAAGAATTCCACATCCTCTGATCTTATGCCGCCTCCTTTAAAGATTTGATTTATATTATTTTTATCAAGAGTCACTCTGCCTCCCCCCATCAGCCTATCAGCCTGTCCTTGCAATACAATGTGTAACCCTGGATGTTAAACTTGCAACTATAATCTTCTTTCAGCCGCGACTCAGTGCTGCCCACAATGTCATACCAGCCAGTCTCTACAAGATCATCTGCCTTATTCTGTATGCTGCATGCATTCAACATCACCCTTTTTGATTTTGCCCCCATGTTATACTTCAGCTCATCCCACTGAAGACAACTTTTCCCTATCATCTGCCTGTCCTTCCTCACAGTCATTAGTAAGGGTGCCAAATATTACGGGGAGAATGCAGGAGAATGGAGTTGACAGGGATAATAAATCAGCCATAGTGAAATGGCGGAGCAGACTCGATGGGCCAAATGGCCTAATTCTGCTCCTTTAGTTTATGGTTTTGTGGTCTTATTCTCTCCTTTGTCTGTGGTAGCCTAATCATCTTACCATCTTGGGGTGTTTTATATGTTTATCAGTAGCAAATTCTGCATTACTGATTAAGATTGGAAAGCTAAGAATTAAGAACTGTTTCACAGGAATGAGTAACAAATATGAGTGAACCAGTTGATTTCTTTATTACTTTTTTCCTGGTGAACATTTTTTTCCAGCTGGGTGGGGGGTGGGGGGGGAAATATTCTGGAATCGATAATTTAAACACTTCTGACAGATTCCAGGTATGATTTTGAGGAGGTCAAAGTGGCCATTGTCCACCTTTGGTACCTGCAACAGTAGAATCGAGCTGTTATGAACAGTCAGCCAGTGGCCCCACAAAGCAAAAGAAAAGGTCCAAATGGACAGATGTCACATGCTGACTCCAATGGGAAAAACAAGAAGAAGGAATTTGCATTTATCTTGTGCATTCCATCACCTCACAACTTGTATAACTGCTTTGCATTTGATTAAATTATTTGGAAGTACAGCCATGGTAATCATGTTGGCAAGTTCAGTAATTGATCTGTGCACAGGCTAAAGATGGGAAACTGAATAATTTGTGTGTGTGACGTTGATATGCAGATAAATGCTGGCTACGGCACTGACAGAACTCCTCTGTTATTATTCAAACAGTGTATGCAAAGCACCATACAAACAATAAGCACCAACACATATATCAGATGCAACGGAACATCCCTGGTAGTGCGTCGGATGTGTTTTGCATCATATTTGAGCAGGTGCTGGGAAAGGGAAATCTGTGCATTGAGTGGGATTTTTAGAGTAATATAGGTGAAGGAATGTTTGTGGAGAAACATGTGGAGGATGTAAAAAAAAAGATTGTTAATGCAGTGGGCAGTTTTCCAAAGGAGAACAAGGTCTCCTCTATGAGAGACTTTGCTGAATGTCTCTCGCATTTGGCAAGGGTTCTCTTCCGCAGCCTCTTCAAGCACCTCCTAATCCATTTGTTGGTCCTGCTACTGCAGCTGCACAGTTACTTACGCCAGGATCTTCATCATGATGCTCTGTGCAGGGTATAATAGTGCAGAAACTCCAAACTTTAAACATCCTCTATCAGAAATCCAGATATATAGCACAGGTACTGATTGAACACAGCTTATATATGGCTCATGAATTATTAAATGAAACATGGACCTTAAAATGCCTAATTAATCTAACTTCCTCAAATAAATCAGTTATCAAACTAAATTCAAGTGTGCGGTTTTGATCAGCAAGGATTCTCTTTACTTTTAAGCTCCGTTATAGTTGGGGCACTTGATAGGCTTGAATTGGAAGCATTATAACTGTTTACTATCAACCAAGGTTTAATCATCACCAACATTTTAATTTAAAGAGTGCACTAGATGGACAAAGCAATGGGGTGCCATTAACCTTGGATTTGGGTCATGTTTATCAGAATCAGAATCAGATTTATTATCATCAGCATGTGATGTGAAATTTGTTAATTTAGCAGCTGTTCAATGCAATACATGATATAGAAGAAAAAAACAAAATAAAATAATGATAATAATAATAATAATAATAATAATAAATAAGTAAATCATTTACAGCATACATATATTGAATGGATTGAAAATCGTGCAAAAACAGAAATAATATATATTTAAAAAGTGAGGTAGTGTCCAAGGGGTCAATGTCCATTTAGGAATCGGATGGCACAAGGGAAGAAGTTGTTCCTGAATCACTGAGTGTGAGCCTTCAGGCTTCTGTATCTCCTACCTGATGGTAACAGTGAGAAAAGGGCATGCCCTGGGTGCTGGAGGTCCTTAATAATGGACGCTGCCTTTCTGAGACACTGCTCCTTGAAGATGTCCTGTATACTTTGTAGGCTAGTACCCAAGATGGAGCTGACTAAATTTACAACCCTCTGCAACTTCTTTCAGTCCTGTGCAGTAGCCAACCCCCACCGCTATACCAGACAGTGATGCAGCCTGTCAGAATGCTCTCCACGGTGCATCTATAGAAGTTTTTGAATGTATTTGTTGATATATCAAATCTCTTCAAACTCCTAATGAAGTATAGTTGCTGCTGTCTTGTCTTCTTTATGATTATGTAGGCCTCCGTTAGTCTCGATAAACCATGGATTTGCACCTTGGAAAATTTCCAGGGCGCAAGCCTGGGCAGGGTTTTTTTATGGAAGACTGGCAGTTGCCCAAGCTGCAAGTCTCTCCTCTCCATGCCACCAATGTTGTCCAAGGGAAGGGCATTAGTTTGATTACATCAATATGTTACAACCAGGTTAGATCCTCAGAGATCTTGACACTCAGGAACTTGAAACTGCTCACTCTCTCCACTTCTGATCCCTCTATGAGGATTGGTATGCGTTGCTTTTGAACCTTAAGGCACAAGTGAACTGACATCAAACATTTTATTAATCAAGTCATGCTGCCAGTGATTGAGCCAGAGAATCATAGGAGGTGTTGAGGATGGGGTAAAGTGTGGAGGTGGGGTATAAATCAGAATGTGTAAGTTGTGGGACAATCAGGCCTTCTGCTGCGGCCCAATTGGAAGGAAAAATCAAAGATGATGTAGTTCTGGAACAGACAAGGAAAATGTTTGGCCTTGCGGTAAGGCTGTGAAAGAAGGATCCTGACCAAGATGGGGTGAGTGATTTGGAGAAGAGTGTGGATGCCGCAGAATTGTGCGATAAAACGTCAATTCTAAATAATGTGGAATTCCATTCATTTGTACAATTGCCCAGTGTAAGGCCCCATGGGAGCAATCTGGAACTCCTAGATTTGGGAAATGCTGCTGTTCTACTGGCCTCAAAGAATGTTGCCATTTGTCTATTTGGCACAAATTGGATATGTTTCCTCATGCTGGATTGGCTGGAAAATAGCAGGAATACTGGCTATGGAAGTTGAGCATCTCAGTTAAAACAGCAGCAGCAGCAAAACTACAACAATGTATGAAATTCAGTTAGTGAAATCGAAAGCCGCTGTCAGCAGGTAAGAATTCAGTATCCATGCTTCCAGAGATGGTAATTCCCAAAGAACAGCAAGAAACCTTCCATCCCCTTTTTCTTTTCCACAACTTCAATCCTGGTGCTATCCATATGAAGCCTGTATGACCTTCCTGTAAGTGCTCAGCTTTCACGTTCTCAGGATGTGCACGTTGCTAGTTTAGTTGGCCGCTGTAAATTGCTCCTTATACGTGGGTGTGCGGTGGATCTCGAATCAGAATCAGAAGCAGAAGCAGATTTCTTATCACTGACAAATGTCATAAAATCTCCAGTAAAAGCAGAAGATTGATATGATCTGAAGAGAAATAAGTGTATAATATCTATTGTTTTGCAACAGCAGTACAGTGCAATCCTGAAAAATTACTCTAAGTTACAACAAGAATATTTCAAAAATAATAAATAAGTAAGCAAACAGGTAAATGGATAGATAAATTATCAAATAAATAAATAATGCAAAAAGTGAGGTAATGTTTATAAGATTATGGCACATTCTGAAAGCTGATGGCAGAGGGGAAGAAGCTGTTCCTATAACATTGCATCTTTGGGCTCCTGTCCCTCCTCCTTGATGGTAGCAATGAGAAGAGGTTGTGGCTTGGGTGGTGAGTGCCCTTCATATTGGATGCTGCCTTCTTGAGGCATTGCCTTTTGAACATTTCTTCAATGGTGGGGAGTCTAGTGCCCATGATGAAACTGGCTGAGTTCCCAACCCTCTGTAGATTTTCCCAATCCTGTGCATTGGCACCTCCAGGCCAGGTGGTGATGCAAACTGCCAGAATGTCTCCCATAATGCATCTGTAGAAATTTGCTAGAGTCTTTGGAGACTTCCTTGGAACATGCCAGATCTCCTCAAACTCCTAATGAATTATAGTTGCTGTTGTGCCTTTTCGTAATTGCATCCATATGTAGGGCCCAGGATAGATCTTCAGAAATGTTGACACCCAGGAACATGAAGCTGCTAACCATTTCCATTGCTGACCCTCTAGAACTGCTGTGTGCATTCAGTGATTGAAGATGTATTAGAACAGTCCTGCCATTTGGTTGGCATGGGTTTTCAGTGCCCTGTCAGGTAAGCAATTGGGACTTTTCAAATGTTAACCCTCTTGAAAAATGTTCTGACGTTGGCTTCTGAGATAGATATCACAGGGTTGACAGATGCCACAGGGATTCACACAGCTATAATTTTATTCTCCCTTTGAAAAAGTGCATGAAAGGCATTTAGTTCATTGCGGAGCGAAGGATAACAGCCATTTATGATGTTAGCTTTCTAACTTGTTGCATCATGGTCTGGTATGGAGAGGATCATAAAACAGTTACAGAAAGTTGTAAGCTCAACCATCTTCATGATGGGAACTAGCCCCCCCAGTGCAGAGGACAGCAAAAGGCAATACCTCAAAAAGACAGCATTCATCATTAGGGATCCCCATCAACTAGGACATGCCCTCTTCTCATCGCTTCCATCAAGGAGGAGGTACAGGAGCCTGAATACACACATTCTCAATGCTTCTTCCCCTCCATCATTCTGAACAGACAATGAACCCTGGTTCTGGTTGGGTATATCCAGTGTGTTCTCAAAGTCACACGGGTCCTGATGAAGTCAGTGACAACTACGGCATATTCTTTCACATCTGAAGATGAGTCCCAGAATATTGTTCAATCCACCGATTCAAAGCAGTCCTGTAGATAGATAGATAGATAGATAGATAGATAGATACTTTATTCATCCCCATGGGGAAATTCAACATTTTTTCCAATGTCCCATACACTTGTTGTAGCAAAAACTCATTACATACAATACAATACTTAACTCAGTAATAATATGATATGCATCTAAATCACTAGCTCAAAAAGCATTAATAATAGCTTTAAAAAGTTCTTAAGTCCTGGCAGTTGAATTGTAAAGCCTAATGGCATTGGGGAGTATTGACCTCTTCATCCTGTCTGAGGAGCATTGCATCGACAGTAACCTGTCGCTGAAACTGCTTCTCTGTCTCTGGATGGTGCTATGTAGAGGATGTTCAGGGTTTTCCATAATTGACCGTAGCCTACTCAGCGCCCTTCGCTCAGCTACCGATGTTAAACTCTCCAGTACTTTGCCCACGACAGAGCCCGCCTTCCTTATCAGCTTATTAAGACGTGAGGCGTCCTTCTTCTTAATGCTTCCTCCCCAACACGCCACCACAAAGAAGAGGGCGCTCTCAACAACTGACCTATAGAACATCTTCAGCATCTCACTGCAGACATTGAATGACGCCAACCTTCTAAGGAAGTACAGTCGACTCTGTGCCTTCCTGCACAAGGCATCTGTGTTGGCAGTCCAGTCTAGCTTCTCGTCCAACTGTACTCCCAGATACTTGTAGGTCTTAACCTGCTCCACACATTCTCCATTAATGATCACTGGCTCCATATGAGTCCTAGATCTCCTAAAGTCCACCACCATCTCCTTGGTCTTGGTGACATTGAGACGCAGGTAGTTTGAGTTGCACCATATCACAAAGTCCTGT
Organism: Hemitrygon akajei; assembly: GCF_048418815.1. Taxonomy (NCBI): domain Eukaryota; kingdom Metazoa; phylum Chordata; class Chondrichthyes; order Myliobatiformes; family Dasyatidae; genus Hemitrygon; species Hemitrygon akajei. The sequence goes on along the minus strand of NC_133133.1, from coordinate 55,164,374 downwards.
ATCAGTTTCCTATACTCCTCCTCCTGTCCATTCCTGACACACCCCACTATGGCCGTGTCATCAGCGAACTTCTGCACATGGCAGGACTCCGAGTTATATTGGAAGTCAGATGTGTACAGGGTGAACAGGACCGGAGAGAGTACGGTTCCCTGTGGCGCTCCTGTGCTGCTGACCACTGTGTCAGACCTACAGTCTCCCAACCGCACATACTGAGGTCTATCTGTCAAGTAGTCCACTATCCAATCCACCATGTAAGAGTCTACTCCCATCTCCGTTAGTTTGTGCTTTAAGATCTTGGGCTGGATGGTGTTAAAGGCACTAGAGAAGTCAAGGAATGTAATCCTCACAGCACAACTGACCCCATCTAGGTGAGAGAGTGATTTGTGCAGCAAATACGTGATAGCATCCTCCACTCCCACCTTCTCCTTATACGCAAACTGAAGCGGATCCCGGGCGTGCCTGGTTTGTGGTCTCAGATTCTGTATTATCAGCCGCTCCATGGTCTTCATCACGTGCGACGTCAAGGCAACAGGTCTGAAGTCATTCAACTCCTTTGGCTGTGGTTTCTTCGGTACCGGGACAATACAAGATGTTTTCCACTGTCTGGGTACTCTTCTCTGATCTAGACTCATGTTGAAGATGCGCTGTAGTGGTTCTCCCAGTTCAGTCGCACAGGCCCTTAGTAATCGTGGGGAAACTCCATCCGGTCCAGCCGCCTTGCTGGTACAGATCTTCCTCAGTTGACCTTCCACCTGTGCAGCCGTAAACCTGGACGTGGGCCAGGTCTCCTGTGAGTGGATATTTTCCTGTGAGGGAAGTAAGCCTGGTGTGGAGTTCTGCAGTGAGGGTGAGATTGTGCTGTCGAACCTATTGAAGAAGTTGTTCAGCTGGTTCGCTTTCTCCACATCTCCACTTATGTTTGCCCCCCGCTTTGCACCACATCCGGTGAGACTGTAAGACTCCTCCACTTCCCTTGGACATCCCTTTGTGGTCCTTACCACTGGTGCTTTGGTCCTCAGTCTCTGCCTGTATGTCGGGAGTACAAGTACAGCCAGATGATCGGATTTGCCAAAGCGCGGGTATGGGAAGGCACAGTAAGTATTCTTGATGATGGTATAACAGTGGTCAAGTACGTTTGCTCCTCTGGTTCCGCAGGTGGCACGTTAGTGGTAGTTGGTAAGTGACTTCTTCAAGATAGCCTGGTTGAAGTGCCTCAATGATTGGGAAAAGCTGATAACAGTGTGCAGCTCCTTCAGTGGCAGCCTGACATTGGCCGGGGTGGAATGTACTCTGGAACCAGGAACATAGTGGAAAACTCCTTTGGCAGACAGAATGGACTCCACTTTACTGCCACATGTTCCAGATTGGGGCAGCAGGACTGAGACAGAACATATTCATCTGTGCACCAAGAAGAGTTAATCCAGAAGAAACGCTGTCGCCTCTGTATTTTTCTGACACTGCTGTCCTGTCCATGTGACAGAAGGTGAAGCTCTCGGGTTGATGCATTGTCTCCACAGAGCTGGGGCCGAGCCATGTTTCTGTGAACCAAAGTACACCGCAGACCCTGATGTTACACAGGTACTGTAATCTTGATCTGAGGTCTTCAATATTATTTTTCAGGAAGTGTACTTTAGCCAGAGTATGGTAAAGAGTTGGGTCCTCAGGGCCCTGGGATTTAAATTACTCTACAACAATTAACTTTATATACAATATCCTTCTTTAATTGAGGTAGTGCAGAAAAAGCTTGATGTTTTGAATTCAAAATGTATATGAGATGTCAAACACCTGAAGATGTGTATACTCCGATTCCACATTAGTGCTTCTGTACCTTGTCCTAGTAAACACTCGCAAACCTGAACAGTCAGTTCATGGTCAGTAGCAACATCCCCACAATCATCCCATCTGAAATCAGTGATGTAGCACAGTCTGGATCTCATGCCTGGAATTTTCCTGCTTTGCATTCTGTGGAAAGCAAGGGGTGTATTTACTCAAAAAATTATCAGGGAGGCTTGACCCTGGTTATTAACAAAAATAAATGTCACAAATTTATATTAGAAATTCAGTCTTTAACAAGGGCTGTCATATTTGGTTCTTTTACTAATCTGGCATTGACGAATAATTGTAGTTGCAGTCATTTGTTGGTGCCCTGATGAAAGGGTTAAGACCCCAGTGTGAGTCAGATTGTGCACTAGCTGCTATCAGCCAGGCTTGACCTTGTCAAGATGCAGGAAAACAGGAAGCTGGAGTGCATTCTTGCCATTTTTTGGCAGTGATACAAATTGCTAAGCACAACTAATTAGATGGATCTCTGTAACTGTACCACTGACAAAAGGTCAGAACATGATAGCAAAGAATGGATAATGGAGAAGAGAAAATGGAACAGAGACAGGAGAGAATGCTGGGAACTAGAAATACAAGCCTCTGTTTTAATATTAAGTCCAGATAAGTGGAGTTGGAGGTGTATGAAGAGGGGTTGAGTGTGGGGTGCATTCCAGATCCCATGACAATACCATAATAACAGTATCGAGCCCCTGCAATTTAATACCCAGTACTTATTTAATTATGATTTACAGGTGGAACACAAAACTGAATTTTAAAAAAATGCCCTTCCTGTTTATAAGAACATAAACATAAGAAATAGGAGCAGGAGTAGGCCATCTGGTCCATCAAGCCTGCTCTGCCATTCAGTAAGATCGTGGCTGATCTGGCCATGGACTCACCTCCACCTCCCTGTCTTTTAATTCCCCTACTATGCAAAAATCTATCTAACCTTGTCTCAAATATATTAACTGAGGTAGCCTCCACTGCTTCATTGGGCAGATAATTCCACAGATTCACCACTCTCTGGGAAAAGCTGTTCCTGCTAAATCTCCTAAATTTTGTTCTAAATCTACTTCTCTAAATCTTGAGGCTACATCCCCTAGTTCTAGTTTCACCTACCAGTGGAAACAACTTTCCTGCCTCTATCTTATCTACCCCTTTCATAATTTTATATGTTTCTATAAGATCTCCTCTCATTCTTCTGAATTCCAGTGAGTTCAGTTCCAGGCGACTCAATCTCTCCTCAAAGTCTAACCCCCCCTCATCTCTGGAATCAACCTGGTGAATCTCCTCTGCACCACCTCCAAAGCCAGAATATCCTTCCTCAAATAAGGAAATCAGAATTACACACAGTACTCCAGGTGTGCCCTCACCAGTACCCTGTACAGTTGCAGCATAACCTCCCTGCTCTTGAATTCAATCCCCCTAGGAATGAAGGCCAATATTCCATTTGCCTTCTTGATAGCCTGCTGCACCTGCAAACCAACCTTTTGTGATTCATGCACAAGTACTCCCAAGTCCCTCTGCACAACAGCATGCTGCAATTTTTTTACCTTTTAAATAATAATCTGCTCTTTTATTTTTCCTTCCAAAGTGGATGACCTCGCATTTGCCAACATTGTACTTCATCAACCAGACCCTTGCCCACTCATTTAACCTATCTATATCTCTCTGCAGACTCTCCACATCTTCTGCACAATTTGGTTTTCCGCTCAATTTAGTATCATCAGCAAACTTAGATACATTATACTCGGTCCCCTCTTCCAGATCGTTAATGTATATCCTGAACAGTTGCGGGCCCAGCACTGACCCCTGTGGCTCACCACTCACCACTGATTGACAATCAGAGTACCACCCATGTATCACAACTCTCTGCTTTCTATTAGTTAACCAATCCTCTCTCCTTGCTAATACATCAACCATAACTCTATGCATCCTTATCTTAGGGGTAAGTCTTTTATGTGGCACCTTATTGAATGCCTTCTCGAAATTCAAGTAAATAACGTCCATCTGTTCCCCTCTATTCACTGCGCTCGTTATATCCTCAAAGAACTCCAGTAAGTTTGTCAAACAGGACCTGCCTTTGCTGAATCCATGCTGCATCTGCCTAAAGGATCCATTTCTTTCCAGATGCCTTGCTATTCCTTCTTTAATGATAGCTTCAAGCATTTTCCCAACTACAGATGTTAAACTAACTGGCTTATAGTTATCTGCCTTTTGCCTACATCTGGTCTTCCAGTCCACCAGGACCTGCCCAGAGTTAAGAGAATTTCGGTAAATTATCACCAAAGCCTCTACTATAACTTCTGCCATTTCTTTCAGTACCCTGGGATGCGTTCCGTTGGGACCAGGGGACTTGTCTATCTTCAGGCCCACAAGTTTGCTCAGCACTACCTCTTCAATGATAGTTCTTTACCTCCTCTCTTTGGCATGTTAGATATGTCCTGCATTGTCAAGACCAACACAAAATAGACATTCAAAGCCCTGGGCATTTCCTCCTTACTCAATATCAATTCCTCTTTCTCAAACTCCAAGGGATCTACATTCACTTTAGCCACCCTCTTCCACTTTATATAATTATAAAAACTTTTACTATCCACTTTTATATTTTGTGGTAGTTTATTCTCATAATCTAGCATCCCTTTCTTTATTGCTCGCTTGGTGGTACTTTGTTGCTCTTTAAAGTTTTCCCAATCTTCCAGTTTCCCACTACTCTTGGTGACTTTGTACACACAAGCTTTTAGTTTGATGCCTTCTCTTATTTCCTTAATTATCCATGGCTGGCTTTCTCTACCGTTACTGTCCTTCCTTTTAATTGGAGCACCCTGAAAAATCTCTTTGAAAGTCTTCCATTGTTTCTCAACTGTCTCACCATATAGCCTGTATTCCTGTCTACACTAGCCAAATCCTCCCTCATCCCATTGTATTGGCATAACACACTGGTTTTTGATCGAACTATTGCACCCTCCATTTGTATGAGAAATTCAATCATACCGTGATCACTCTTTCCAAGAGGATCCCTAACTACAAGATCACTAATGGTACGTGTCTCATTGCACAGGACCAGATCTAAGATAGCATGTTCCCTTGTAGGTTCGGTAACATGCTATTTAAGAAAGCCATCATGGATCCATTTGATGAAGTCCTCCTCAAAACTGCCTCAACCAAATTGATTCATTCATTTTATGTGCGTTAAATTCTCCCATGATAACTGCTGTTCCATTCTTACATGCCTCAGATATTTCTGTTTATTGCCTGTGTCACTGTAATGTTATTACCAGTGATTTTCTCCCTTTACTACTCCTAATCTCTACCCAGATGGAGTCAACATTCTACTCCTTAGATCTTATATTGACTCTCACTATTGTCCTGATCTCATCTTTAATTAAGAACGCTACCTCACCTAACTTACCTTCCTTTCTATCCTTCCATATCACCTCATAATCCTTGGATATTCAACTCCCAGTCCTCTCCACCCAACAGCCACATCTCTATAATGGCCACTAAATCATACCTCCTTGTACTGATTTGTGCCACAAGTTCACTGACCTTGTTTCGAATATTATGGACATTCAAATAAAGTGACCTTACACCCACTGTCCTTTTAAAATCTTGTACTTAATCTTTTACTCTTTTGCACTTGGTTTTTCTTCGCTCCACTCTTACTTTTCTCTTTATCTTTTGTTTTTCTTTATTTTTATCCACATTTTTCTTTTTTACTTTATCCACACTTCTCCAATCTGTTGAATGCACCCCCCTATTATTTAGTTTAAAGCCCTCTCCACAGCCCTCATTATGGGATTTGCTGGGATCCAGGTCCCATTGCGGTTCAGGTGGAGCCTGTCCCATTGGTACAGCTCCCTCCTTCCCCAATACTGGTGCCAATTTCCCATGAACTCAAACCCACTTCTCCCGCACTAATCCTTGAGCCACACATTCAACTCCCTAATTTTCTTGACCCTATACCAATTTGCATGTGGCTTAGGTCGTAATCCAGAGATTATTACCTTTTTGGTTCTGCTTTTTAAATTTAGTCCCTAGCAGCTCAAATTCCTTCAGCAGAAACTCTTTCCTTGTTATACCTTTCTCTTTGGTATCCACATGGACCAGAACAACTGGATTTTTCCCCTCCCACTGCAAATTCCTCTGCAGGTCAGGGACCAGGCAGGCAACACAGTCTTTGGGATGCTCTATCATCATGTCAGAGAACTCTGTCTATTCCCCCATTATATTATCCCCAATTACTACCAAATTTCTCTTCTTTCCCCCCTCTTGAATGGTTTCCTGAACTAATGTGCCACACTCATCCTTCCTACAGCCCCCACTATCATCCACACAGGGAGCAAGAATCTCAGACCTGTTGGACAAGTTCAAGGGCTGAGGCTCCTCCAGCACTGAGCCTTGGATCCCACTGCCCGCCTCACTTGCAGTCACACCCTCTTGTCCCTGACCACAGACCGAATTTGTGACAGCTAATCTAATGGGTGTGACTACCTCCTGAAACAGAGAGTCCAGGTAACTCTCCCCCTCCCTGATGTGCCACAGTGTCTGAAGCTCAGATTCCAGGTCATCAACTCTGAGCCCGAGTTCCTTGAGCAGCCAACACTTGCCACAGGTGTGGTCACCAGGAACCACAATAGGGTCCATCAGCTCCCACATCATGCAGCTACAACACATTACCTGATCCTGCATCATCCCTACTTTATTTAATTGGCTGTAATTTAGTGACTATTTTATTGAACCACTACAAAAGCCTTACCTGCTACTTGCCTGTGCCTCCTCGCCAAAGTCTCAAGTTCCCACTCCTACACTGATCCACTCACACAATGGCCGCTCTGCTTTCACCCTACTTTACTTTTATTTGCTCCTGCTAACGAATCAAGAATGAATGTGGGAGTCACCTTTATTCAGTAAAAGAGGTACAGACCACTAATGAAGAAATATGACAGGATTGAACATAAGAATGTAACTGAGAGTGATTTGAAAAACAAGGACTAATACTTATCACGCACTTTAAAATAAATGTTGAAATTAATGAAGAGGTAGTGGTGATGCATTTAAGGTTTTATGCCATGGATTTTCTAAATTGCAATTTGCATAATTTCTTCTGGGAAGATGCCATTTAAAATATCAAGAACGGAATTTCATCTGTTAGGATGATCAGCTTCCCACTCTGAATTATAGATATTATAGAAATGTACAACAGAGAAGAAGAATCTTCAGCCTGTCACATCCGTGCTTGCCACAAAAGAACCATGTACTGTAGATTCACCTGACATTTCAGCTGTTCGTCAGTAGCCTTAGTTACTGTCTGTTTTGGTATTTTCTCAACTGAAGCCCATACGAATTAGGAGCAGAATTGAGCCATTTGGCCCATTAAATCTGCTCTTGTTCAATCATGATTGATTTACTTTTCATCTCAACCCCATTTTCCTGTGTCCCCCTGTAACCTTTGACACCCTTACTAATCAAGAATTATCAATTTCTGCTTTAAGTATACCCAATGACTTGGTTTTCACCACCATCTGTGATAATAAATTCCATGTATTCACCATCCTTTGGCTAAAGAAATCCCTCCTCAACTCCTTTCTAAATGGATGTCCCTCTATCCTGAGGATGTGCCCTCAGATCATGGTCTCCCCCAGCATAGGAAACATGCTCTCCACCTCCACTCTATCCAGGCCTTTCAACATTCAGAAGGTTTCACTGAAATCCCCCTGTCATTTTGCTAAACTCCAGCACGTACTAGGACCAGAGCCATCAAGTGCTCCTGATACAATAACCCGTTCATTTCTGAGATCATTCCTGTAATTTTCCTTTGTACACTCTCTAATACCAGCACATCCTTCCTTAGATATGGGGCCCAAAACTGCTAACAATACGTCAAACGTGTGTCTGACCAATGACTTATAAAGCCCCAGCATTACATCCTTACATTTCTATTATAGTCCTCTCAAAATGAATTCTAACATTGCATTTGCCTTCTTTACTACCGAAACAACCTGCAAGTTAACCTTTAGAGAATTCCAATTCCCTTTTAACCTGCAATTTCTGAACCTGTTTTCCATTTAGAAAATAATCTACACCTTTATTCCCTCTACCAAAGTGCATTACCATACACCTATCTACATTTCATCTGCCGCTTTCTTTGTCTATTCTCCTAATCTGTCCAAGTCTTTCTGCAGACCTCCTGTTTCCTCAATACATCCTGCTCTTCCACCTATCTTTGTATCACTTTTAAATTTAGCCACAAAGCCATCAATTCTGTCACCCACAAGCAAGTGATCGCAGCCTAAAAGGTTGACTGTATTCTTTTCCATAGACGTTTCCTGGCCTGCTGAGTTCCTCCAGCATTTTGTGTCAATTAATTCTGTCATCCAGATCATTTACATAAGTAAAAAGTAGTGGCCCCAACACCAACCCCTGCAGAACTCCACTAGTCACGGGCAACCAACCTTTATTCCCACTCTTTGTCTACTGCCAATCAGCCAATCTTCTATACATACTACTGTCTTTCCTTTAATACCATAGGTTCCATCTTGTTTAGCAGCCTCATCAAAGGCCTTTTAAAAATCCAAGTAAACAGCATTCACTGATTCTCCTTTGTCTATCCTGCCTGGTACTTTCTCAAATAATTTGAACAAATTTGTTAGGCAAGATTTCCCCTGAAGGAAATCATGCTGACTTCAGCCTATTTTATCATGTGCCTCCAAGTACTCCAAATCTCCATCCTTAATAATGGACTCTAACATCTTACCAATCATTGCTTTCAAGCTAACTGACCCATAATTTCCTGTCTTTTGCTTCCCTCCCTTCATAAAGGGTGGAATGACATTTACAATTTTCGATTCCTCAGGATACATTCCAGAATCCAGTTTTTGTCTCTCCAGACCAATCAAGCAAATAGTTCTAGAATTCCATTTCTCTTTAGTTTCATTATTCTTTCTGAAATTCACTGTAATTCATCCACTAATTGAATTTATGCCTTCTAGGAAGGTGGTCATTTGATTCTGTCTAGAACTCTCATAATTTTATTCATGTAAATTAAGTCTTTCCTTAGTCCTTTTTGTTCCAAGGAAAACATTTATAGCTAGCCAATCTAAAATTATCCAGTCCTGGAACTAATTCTAAATCTCGGCTCCACTTCCCTCATGTTATCTCAGCATTCCTGTGAATGTAGTGACTCGACTTTTACGTTAAGTGCACTAACATTTCTTCATTCCTCCACATTTCTCAAAATCCTGCAATTTATTGCTTAATTTAACTTCCCTAAATGTAGCACCTCACAATTAGAATGACACCCATGATTTTAATATCCATATACATGTAAATGCTGACCTTAGGGGCCTTAAAAAGTTCTTTACTCATTCCATTATTTTCTTTTTGTTCACGATATACATAAAACAGCTTTAGATTTTTTTGGGGGACTTTGAAGCCAATGTGTTTCCATTATCCTTTCTGTATTTTCCAAGCTGATAATATTTAAATATGGGCAGGAATCTCAGACCCAGAATCACGTTAACTGCCACAGCCATAAGCTGGGAAACTTGTTGATTTGGTGCAGCAGTACAGTGCAGGCATAGCAAGTTACAATAAGTTACAATAAAAATATATAGATCTAATTGTTCAGAAGAGGAATAGTGAGGGAGTGCTCATGGGTTCATCTACCATTGGGATATCTGATGGCAGAGAGGAAGAATCTGTTCCTAAAACATTGAGCGTGGGTCTTTAGGCTCCTGCACCTCCTCTTTGATAGTGGTGAGAAGAGAGCATGTCCCAATGGGAGTGGTCTCAATCCTTGCTGATGGTTATCAGCTTCTTGAAGCTCCACCTTTGGGGGATGGGGAGGGTAGTACCCATGATGGAGCTGGATGAGTCTATAAACCTCTCAAGTCTTGGTGCCTCCATACCTGGTGGTGATGGATTCAGACAGAACGCTCCCCACAGTACATCTGTAGAAACTCACTGGAGTGTTCATTGGCTTACCAAATCTACTCAAACTCCTACTGAATTATAGCCACTGGCTTGTCTTCATCATGATTACATTAATGTGCTGGGCCCAGGACAGATGCTCTGTTGATGCCTCAGAGCTTGAAACTGCTCCCCTTACCCACTGCAATGAGGAATGCTGTGTGTCCTCCTGACTTCCCCTTTCTGAAGTCTACCATCAATTCCTTAGTCTTGCTAGTGTAGAGTGCAAGGTTATTGTTGCAACAAGACTGGACAAACCAATCTATTTCACTTTTCATGTCAAGTCATTTTTATTGTCATTTCGACCATAACTGCTGGTACAGTACACAGTAAAAACGAGACAACGTTTTTTAGGACCATGTTGTTACATGAAACAATACAAAAACTACACTGAACTATGTAAAAACAACACAGAAAAAAAACTACACTAGACTATAGACCTGTCCAGGACTGCATAAAGTGCACAAAACAGTGCAGGCATTACAATAAATAATAAACAGGACAATAGGGCAGTAAGGTGTCAGTCCAGTCTCTGGGTATTGATGAGTCTGATAGCTTGGGGGAAGAAACTGTTACATAGTCTGGTCGTGAGAGCCCGAATGCTTCGGAGCCTTTTCCCAGATGGCAGGAGGGAGAAGAGTTTGTATGAGGGGTGCGTGGGGTCCTTCATAATGCTGTTTGCTTTGCGGATGCAGTGTGTCGTTCACTTCCTCATCACCATCTGAGATTCTGCCAACACCAGTGGTGATAATCGCTCAAAAATAATTGAATGCAGCAGTAAAATAAACTCTGAATTCCTCGAACTACTTGGTAATTGTGGAACTTATTGTTATCAGTTCTCACTTTTAACTCTTCTAAATACTTTTGAAAGAGATTTTAATCCACGGAATTGAAGAGAATGGGAGTGATTTTAATTCACATGAATAAATATTCTTGTAAGATTAATATCAGGAATTGTGCTATAATTCTCATTTTAGCCAATGCTGTTTCAACATAATGCTTGAAATGGATCAGGAATTCCTATTTAAATGTTGACTCCACAAGTGACTAAGCCAACAGCCAAGATTTTCCACGTCTACACCTGCCAGCCTGTGGCTTTCCACCCACCTACTTTAATGGGTGGAGAATTGTGGGTGAGTGTGTACAGAAAGGAGAAACCCAAATCAATAAACACCCTGGCAAAGAGGAACAAAGTCTCATGTTCCCGTTTTGATCTCTGGGTTCTCCCCGAGCTAGCTTACCTCAGATCGGTGACAAGTGGAATACCACCAATGTCTACAGAGTCTGGCTGAGATGGAGCAAAATTCTCCAGGGTTTTTCTCGTGTTTTCTCATATGTTAGATGGATAGAAGGCTAAAGTCAGCTGTGGCACTTACCAGGATTGATCAGCCTATCAACACTCATTATCTAAAGATTCTCATTAGAGAATCACCTGTGATGATGCCTTCAGAAAGGAAGGAAAAGCATTAGAAAGAGAATAACTGTAAAATAAGACAAAATTCACTGGAATGTAGGAATACGTTAATCAGTGAAATGGTATATAACATATATGAGGAAAAAAGGTAAAACCAAGAGGTGAAGAAGTTCATTAGTGGGAGTTTAAGGCTCGATTGGAACATTTGGAATTCACTACACTGGTATTTTTGAAGTATTTCTATTGGCATTAAAATAGATGAAATTGTAATATAAAACATTTCCAGCTGGAATGACTTGTCAGAATTATGAATGATAAGTTTAGAATGCTCCAAAGACATGAGCACTAACTGGAGTGAGGTCAACTGGGATTTCATACAGTGGACGGCAGGTGAATCACACACGAATAAGCAAGATGATTTTGGAATAACTCAGAACAGAAAATCCTTGGAATGACTAACATCCTGGTCTAATACTTTGTGTAACCAAAAGGAGTTTCTTGATCCTGCAGGCACAGTTGATCTAGGCTGAGTATAACCGGTTGAGTAGTCATCTGCACTCAGCAATATGAATCAGGCTCTTGTGGGGGTGGTGGGAAGGAATGTGGAGGTTCGCAGGAAATGATGCTGTGATGAACTCACTTGTGTGAGATCAACGGGCTAGACAGCATCGGGGCCAAAAACTGTCAGTAGCCGATAAACTCCTGGAATCAATATGCCGACTCTCAGTAAAATGTTGAACTGTTCCCAGCATGAAAGAAAAAATCCTGAATGAAATAAGAATGCTTGGTACTGAGCCATATACCTAGAGGAGGCTGCATGCCTGATCTCTGATTCTAGAGCTGGGGCACCTCACCACCATTTCTACCATATATTTCTCTTATTTGATGTCTAATTTTGACTAATCACCTTTCATGAAGCAGTTTGGGATACTTTATATGTGTCATATACATGCAAGAAATTGTACCAGTTCCATTCTACCGTGACCTCTCTTGATCCCTCTATTCAGAATTGAAAATAGTTTAAATTCCTTACCAGTAGATTAATGTAATGCTTGTACTGCAAACACAGTATTGACCATTTTCTTTGCATAGTTCCACTTCTGCCTTTACTTCTAAATTGATATTTTTTTTGACATCCACTACTGGATTGACAGAAATTTCCTGCAAATAAATATTGAAAAGAAAAAAACTTCTGCATTCTCAATCCCTCCTCAAAGCCTAAAGTTCAGAAACCATCATCTGGAAAACTGGAAACCATTTTCTTTTCTAAATGAAGATACACCTTTAAATATTACTCAGTCTCCATGTTTTTGCTCATATTCACCACCTTTTTTGTGCTTCGATGTCAAATTTTATTTGATAATAATGCAGCAAGTACCTTAGGACATTTCTTACAGTAAATGTTTTTAAATATAAGTTGCTGTAGAGGTAGCACAACTAAGGTCAGAGTCTCTAGACTAGACAGAGGGAAAACCAAACCATATTTCTGCTTCTGATTTCTATACAGTAATCACTGTTTTTATCTTAGTTGAATGAAATATTGGAAGGCATACAATCCTTGTGAGGCCATAGTCCTTGTGCCACAAACCTTTAGGAGAAAAGAAAAGGAAAATATTGTCTGATCCAACTGACAGGACTTAATAGGTATATGCTAACTGCTATTTTATATATTACATGTATATACATAAAGGCTTCTCAATTTACTTTTGGCTTAGATCCAGTTGGTTGCATTTTTATATAAGCAAACTCTGAATTTTTATATTGATCCAATGGACAATTCCCATGTTGAGGAAAGGGATATTTGCAGAACAATCTTCATCTATTTAAGCTAATGGAAAGTGATGGGAAACTTCATCCATTCCAAGTTAGGTGTAAAAGCTTGGAAATAATATAAATCTCCCTTTGTTTTTCCAATCCAGTGCCATTAAATCATGTAAAATGTTAATTGGATGCTGATTAAAACTGTCTCTGCAATGCCATAGAATGTTCTCAGGAAGAATGCAATAAAGCAGCCCAACTGTACAGCGATGACTTCCATTTTGCACAAAGAGTCTCTTTACTAATGTTTGCCAATATGGTTAGAGTAGAAGTAAAGATATTACCAAATCAAAATATTGTGGATACTAAAAATGTCAAATGAAAGCAACAAGCTCTGGAAATGCGTATCAGGTTATGGAACAACTGTTGAGTGAGGAGCAGAGTTGATGGCCCAGATTTTGCTTGGATTATTTTACCTCTAAAAATGCTGACAAGTTTGGCAGTCCAATTTGAAGTGGAAGTTCCAAACCTACCAGTTCTCATTTGCACTCCACTGCTCAATTTTATATGAAGCCAACTAGAATTCCCCAGTGTGAATGGTGCAGATTCTATTCTGAGATCCTGTGTCAGGTTAAACCAGTGGAAAGATCTGTGAGCTCATTCATTCAAGTGAAAATGTTACAACTTCTCAATTTCTTTCCGTTTGTAGCAGTTTCCAATTATTAATTTATTAATTAATATACAACTATTATACATAATAGTTTCCAGATTTAAAAATATTTTTACAATTTTTAAATTTCTTTGACATCTTCAATCATTTTAAAATCTTTCTGAATATCAGGTGCAGGAGGCAACTATGGGGTTGGTGAAGCTTTCTCATCAATAAAAAAATTTATTATTCTTCTAATGGAGACAAATGCTTAAGTTAGCCAGCTTTAGATCCTGTCATCTCCGGTCTCCCGACTTAGATCCAGGATGGACTCAGCCAGCAACACTGCCCCTCTGGATGCAGATGTAGTGACTGTGTGATACCAACATATTCTAGCAGCAAGTCCAGATGGTGGAATGCACTCACAAAGATCCAGGCCAATGTTTTGCATCAATAATCCCTAGTAGATTATTGACTTGGAATGTTAACTCAATTTCTCTCTTCACAGATGCTACTTAAACTGCTCAGTAATTACAACATATTCTTTATTTTATATAAACACCAGGCTCTTAAACCAAAAGGGATAACTCCATTCTACTTCACTTGCCCCATCATTGAAAAGTTCCTACAATCAATGAATACACTTTCAAGACTCTTCGTCTCATGCTCTTGATATTTATTACTTATTTATTTATCTATCTATCTATCTATCTATCTATTTATTTATTTATTACTGTTGTTGTTGTTGTTGTTGTTGTTGTTGTTGTTGTTGTTACTTTTTTATTTGCACAGTTTGTTGGCTCCTGCACTCTGGTTGAATGTCCTGGTTGGGCAGTCTTTCATTGATTCTGGTATGGCTACTTTCTATAGATTTATTGAGTATGCCCACAGGAAAATGAATCTCAGAGTTGTATGTGGTGACGTATGTACTTTGATGATAAATTTTTACTTTGAACTTTAAAGAAATGTTGCAAGTTTATGTACTGTACAAGGAGAAGAGGAACATTGTCATAGGGTTTTCATTTTAGCGAAATATTTCTGATACGAATGCAGACAAGGTAAATGGATGAATAATAGTCTGTTTGAATTTTTAGTGGAATCAAAGTAAAGTATACAAAGACACTGACCATGTTATCATCAATATAACGAAGGGGGAACGTGAAACAAGAGAGATTGAATTGTTGCGGTTAATAGTTAAACATAGCAAAAACTATCAAATGACATTTTACATTAAGGGAGCAAGAGGATTCCTTAGGAATCTTGCTAATAGAGAATTAATAAGTGGAATAGAAGTAGTTTGCAAGGAAGAGATAAGGAGGTCCTCTGTTGGTCAGGGTTGACCATGGATGATACATTCCATTTGACTACATACACAAGCCAGGTTGGTATAGTACGGACAGCAAGCTGTTGACCACGCTGCATGCTCCTCCTCTTTATTCCGCTGATGAATCCAAAGGAACAGCAGAGAGTGATACAGTTTGGTGTCCGCGATTTCGCAGGAATTACCTGTCAACATAGGACTGTCTTAGGGACTCCAGCTCCGGAGTTTTCTTCGGATTTGCTCCCAAAGCCTTCCCGGTGTATGGGTATAGCCACAAGGCAGTGAAGGTTTGAACTCAGAGCTTTCCTTCTTTTAGATGAACTGCCAACCATGGCGGACAAGCCCCCATCTTCCTGGAGCAACAAGTTTTAATATTGTCGCTCAACATTGCCCCTTCTGTCAATAGACATGGCTTAGTAGCTGAGCCATATGAGAAGGCCAGGAGTTGTACTGGTTGTCAGAGGCTATTTGAGATTCATACCTTTGGGAGCTTTTAATAGGTAGTGGGAGCTCATCCCTACTGCACCCCTCCTACCCTCCCCACACCCCTCGGCTATGACAACCTTAAGGACCAAGAAAGAGACAAGCAACTGTGATTATCCACCTGCCATGTCAATTTATCATTTAGAAATGGAATCAGCCTCATACATAGCTGTAATTTCACAGCGAAGGATCTTCACAATAAAACTAGTTTGTTTCATTTATATGATCAATTTGCTAAAATTACTATTAAAAGATTGAATTATTTGTTTTAGTCTGTTCTGTGATCTCTTTTGTAGTGACCTCAGCTATGCCCTTGACCCAGTCCTGCAGTGTCAGATGAGTGAACTGTTCTTTCATCATTAATACACACAGAATTTGAATACTGGCTACTCAGTAGCTGAGAAGGTGAGATCTCTATGTTAAAAAGAAACCTGAATTTTGAAACCAAAATGAAGCTGCTATTAAATTGAAGATATGAAGCAAACATCAAGTCCATCATGCTCGTCCTTCCATACATACACTATGCATATTTTTCCTATTGTTAACCTCTAATTTATCCATTTAATCTAGAGATTGTATATGTGGATATTCAGAAGTTATGAATGGTTGGAGAAGGATTATTTTGTTTTCTTGGATGAATACAGCAAGTGCAGGAACATTATGTGTGTATGTGCTCCTGGCTCCTCTGTGTATACTTGTCACACAAAACCCAGTTTTGCCTCCAAGATGTGCATAACTCCAGATTAAATTTCAAGCCTCGCTGCACTGGGAATATTAAAATAAATCAATAAAAATGATCAAGAATTGCACTGGAGCCTTGCAGAAAGAACTTAACCCCTTCATCAAACAACTGAATAAGAATTATGTGTTTTCCCTTTGTTTAAGTCCTCAAGGCACTGAATATAGTTTTAGGTTTCAAGTTTATTTATCATTTAACCATACATGAATGCAGCCAAACTGAACAGTGTTCTTTCAGGGCCAAGTTACAAAACACATTACCAACAGCGCACAGCAGTCCGCACATAGCACAAAAATACATATGGTTGGAATTTCACGAAAAACATACAGTCACAAAGAGAAGAAAAAATAATTTAAAAATATAGGCCAAGTCCCTGAATTGTCCTGATCCAGCTTGATCTTCCACTGAGCAAACACTGGAGAGCTTCACTGAGCAAACATTGGAGAGCAGTACTGAGTGAACACTGGAGGGCAGTACCAATGGAAGGGTATATACTGTACTTCTGCCATGTTAATATTGTGTCAGAAGGCTAGCCAACTGCGGAAGCTAATAACATCAAGCTATATATTGGTTATCAGATAAAACACAGTGCTAGTAGGGATTATTGTTGGAAATCAGCAGCAACAGCATATGGGTAGGAATTATGATGGTGTTGAAACCAGTCATAAAGCCACAGTGATCATGGATTAGGCCTTAACTAGATTGGGAATCAAATGTTAAAATTTTGAGAAATCTTTAGGAACAAATATCAACAAATTAATGGTGTGAGCAGTATCTCTTGAGAACAATAGTGCCTCAAATGGGCTTTTCTTTCAACTAACTTTGTAATATGGATAAAATCCTGAGCAAATAAAGTGTTTATTTCTGCCTATATATTTGATATGTGTGTACTGTTTAACATCCAAAGCTGAAACCTGAGGGATTACCTCTCTAAAGTCATGTCATCAGGGCAAAATTAATTATGATTAGTTTAAAACATCATTCATCCATTAAAACTATCAATTAAGTATCTTACAGAATATAAGTGCAGAGAAGTTGTGCCAAAATGAATCAAAGCCCTAGTTTATTCCTCTGCTGGATGACTTGTGAACAGTTCTGGTAACTACACTACAGGAAAAGTGAATAAGGCTTTTGGGATGCTGCCCTTTGTCGTGTTAAATACGTAAGCTGGCAGTTTCTGGTATGGCTGTACAAGATGCTGCTGAGGCTGCACTTAAGAGTATTGTGTTCAGTTTTAGTCAACCTGCTCTAGGAAAAAAGTTAATAAACAAGAAACAGTGCAGAAAAGATTTACAGGTATGTTGCCCAGACTTTGGATACTGAGTTATAGGGAGAGGTTAGATAGACTAGGAGTATAGGAGACCGAAAGCTGATCTCGGACAGTTATATAAAATCTTGAAGGTCATAGATAGTGTAATTACATTCAATCTCTTTTGCAGGAATGAGAGGGCTCAAGTTTAAGGTGTGAGGGGAAGGATTTAGTTGAAATTAAGAGGCATCCATTTTACACGGATGGTAGTATGTATGTTGAATGAACTGACGGAGGAAGTGGCTGAGGCAGATACAATAACAATCTTTAATAGACAGTTGAGCAGGTACATGGATAGGAAACGCTCAGAAGGTTAAGGGTCAAACATTGGCAAAAGGGTCTAACTTGGATGGGTATTTTGGTGAGCAAGGACCCATGAGGCTGAAGGGTTTGTTTCCATACTGTTTGATTCCGGGGAGCCTAGGGTGACTCGAGTAGCAGCAGTACTCTCAATGGATAGGATTAAATATTCCTGTTTCACCCTGTTACAGCTAAAAAGCACAACTGCTCCCAAGGTCAGTACCGTCAACAAAGATGTCTTAATGCGTTTAAATGAACTATCTCTGCTTAAAACCAATGGAAACAACACAGTCTGTGGTCGGAAGGGCCCACGGAGAAAACCTCAGAGAAAGCGTGGGTGGAGATCAGGATTGCAAGTGTGTTTAAGGAAGCAGGGTTTTAAACTCCCTATACCGATGATCTTGCTGGAGAACGTGCAGTCTTTGGTGAATAAAACCGATGATCTCAGAGCCAGGGTGCCGAATCTGTGGGACATTAGGACTGCATGTATCCTTTGTTTCATGGAATCCTGGTTAACCCCTTCCGTACTGGATGCAGTGATTCAGATCGACGGGTTTACTATACACCATCAGGACAGATCTAGAGAGTCTCTCAAAAGCAGAGGTGGAGGAGTATGCCTCATGATCAACTCTTCATGGTGCCCAAATATATTAGTGCTGTTCCAATCCTGCTCACCTGACCTGGAGTATCTAGCAGTAAAGTGTCTTCCTTTTTACCTACCATGGGAGTTCTCTGGGGTCATTTTGGTAGCAGTTTACATTCCACCTCAGGCCAATGTCAAAGCAGGCTTGAGATGATCTGAGCAATGGGATCAATGTGCACAAAACAGCCACCCTAATGCCTTCACCATTGTGTTGGGAGATTTTACCAATGCCAGTCTGAAAAATCACTAAGCAATTACTATCAACAGATAACTTGCAATACCAGAGGAAACAGCACACTGGACCATTGTTACACCACCATCAAGAATGCTTCCCGTGCTATTCCACGCCCTCACTTCGGGAAGTCTGATCACCTGGCTGTACTTCTATTTGCTGAGTATAGGCAGATACTGAAGACTGCAGCACCAGTAGTGAGGACCAAGAAGGTTTGGACAAGGGAAGCACAGGAGCACCTGCAGGACTGCTTTGGTCTGTATTCAGGGATTCATCTTTGAATCTGGATGAGTATGCTGCAGTTGTTATCGACTTCATTAAAACCTGTGTGGATGAGTGTGTGCCCACAAAGACATACTGTACATTCCCAAACCAAAAGCTGTGGGTGAACCAGGAGGTACATTGTCTGCTGAAGGCTAGATCTGTGGCATTCAACTCCAGCAACCCAGGCCTGTACCAGAAAACCAGGTATGATTTGTGGAGGGCTATATCAAGGGTGAAGGGACAATTTTGAATGAGGTTGGAGGCAATAACAGATGCACAGCAACTCTGGCAGGGACTATAAGACATTACTTCCTACAAAGCAAAACTCGATAGTATGAATGGCAGCAATGCTTCACTACCCGATGAATTCAATGCCTTCTATGCACGCTTTAAAAGGGAGAACACAACTATGGCTGTGAAGATCCCTGCTGCACCTGATGACCCTGTCATCTCTGTCTTAGAGGCCAATGTTAGACTGTCTTTAAAGAGAGTGAACCCCTGCAAGGCAGAAGGTCCCGATGGAGTACCTGGTAAGGCTCTGAAAACCTGTGCCAACCAACTAGCTGGAGTATTCAAGGACATTTTCAACCTCTCACTGTATGGGCAGAATTCCCATTTGCTTTAAAAAGGCAACAATTATACCAGTGCCAAAGAAGAATAATGTGGGCTGCCTTAATGACTATCGCACGGTAGCACTGACATTGACAGTGATGAAATGTATTGAGAGGTTGGTTATGATTAGACGGAACTCCTGCCTCAGCAAGGACCTGGACCCATTGCAATTTGTCTATTGCCACAGTAGGTCAATGGCAGATGCAATCTCAATGGCTTTTCACATGGCTTTAGACCACCTGGACAACACAGACACCTATGTCAGGATGCTGTTCACCAACTATAGCTCAGCGTTTAATACCATCATTCCCACAATCCTGACTGAGAAGTTGCAGAACCTGGGCCTCTGTTTCTCCCTCTGTAATTGGATCCCTGACTTCCTAACCTGAAGACCACAATCTGTGCGGATTGGAGTTAACATATCCTCCTCACTGACGATCAACACTGGTGCACCTCAGGGCTGTGTACTTAGCCCACTGCTCTACTCTCTGTATAGACGTGACTGTTTGAATAGGCATAGCTCAAATACCATCATAAATTTGCTGATGATACAACTATTGTTGGCAGAATCTCAGGTGGTGACGAGAGGGCGTACAGGAATGAGATATGCCAACTAGTGGAGTGGTGCCACAGCAACAACCTGGCACTCAACGTCAGTAAGACGAAAGAACTGATTGTGGACTTCAGGAAGGGTAAGACGAAGGAACACATACAAATCCTCATAGAGGGATCAGAAGTGGAGAGAGTGAGCAACTTCAGGTTCCTGGGTGTCAAGATCTTTGAGGATCTAACCTGGTCCCAACACATTCATGTAGTCATAAAGAAGGCAAGACAGTGTCTATACTTTATTAGGAATTTGAAGCAATCTGGCATGTCAACAAATACACTCAAAAACTTCTGTAGTTGTACTATGGAGAGCATTCTGACAGACTGCATCACTGTCTGGTATGGAGGGGCTACTGCACAGGACCAAAAGAAGCTGCCGAAGGTTGTAAATCCAGTTAGCTCCATCTTGGGCACTAGCCTACGAAGTACCCAGGACATCTTTAGGGACCGGTGTCTCAGAAAGGCAGTGTCCATTATTAAAGACCTCCAGCACCCAGGGCATGTCCTTTTCTCACTGTTACCATCAGGTAGGAGATACAGAAGCCTGAAGGCACACACTCAGCGATTCAGGAACAGCTTCTTCCCCTCTGCCATCTGATTCTTGAATGGACTTTGAAGCTTTGGACACTACCTCCCTTTCTTTAATATTTAATATTAATATCTTTAATACAGTATTTCTGTTTTTGCCCATTTTTAATAATCTATTCAATATATGTAATTGATTTACTTGTTTATTATTATTATTATTATTATTATTTTCCCTCTCTGCTAGATTATGTATTGCATTGAACTGCAGCTGCTAAGTTAACAAATTTCACGTCACATGCTGGTGATAATAAACCTGATTCTGATCTGATTCCATGATGATGAAGAATGTAATGCCATTATAGAGAGCACAGTGGAGATTTATGAAGATATTGCCAGCTAGAAAAATATAGTTATAAGCAGAGATCTCTGTGGCTTTCTGTGGAACAATGGGTACACAAGGAGATTTAATTAAGCCATGCAGTGTTACAGAAGGCTGGAACTGGCTGAACAAGAAAGACCTTGGCAAAGAGTTGATAAGCAGAGCACATAAATTTAAGTTAATTTGTGAAAATAGTAATGAAGATGTAAAAGATAGAAAATATGTTCTATGTTTATCAATGTTAGACAGGTATATGGAGGAATTTAGGTGGAGGGTTATATGGGAGGCAGGGTTTAAGGGTCAGCATAGCATTGTGGGCCGAAGGGCCAGTACTGTGCTGTATTGTTCTATGTTTCTATGTTCATAATTTATCAAGATTGTAATGGGGTCCTGGAATAAGCCACTTTCACTAATAAAAGATCTTTGGATGAGTACTTAAAGAATCATATCTCATAAGGCAATGAACAATGAACCAAGAGCTCAGATATGAGTGGAATAGTTCATTTTGACTCATATTTACAGGGTAAGCTGAATGACCACGTAGGTCAGATCTTCACATTATAATCAGGTTTGGTCCTTCCCTGTTTAATGCTTCTATTGACTCTTCATAATATTTTTTGTAACCACTTTCCTAGGTTATTGGAAAATTGTTAGTATCCCTGATAAAAATTGTCAAGAATTGAAATGTTTACCTGAAAATACTATTAATAGTGCTTCATAGTCCTTTAAAACGTGTCCCCAAAGCACAGTAGGATAATAACATTTGGCTGAGATTGTTTTGTTTCCTAATAGTATTATTCACCTTATTTTCCTTTTGATACTAAAAAGTAGAGAACACTTCAAAAGGCACAATTTTTTTTTTAAAGATTGTGATATTACCTTAAGAGACAATTTCTCAGAAGCAGGAAGCTAGGTCTAAATATAAATCTGAATGAATGTGGTTACTAAATGGATTACATAGGCAATGGGAAGTTATTTTTGAAATGATGCTGTGCTTCACAGATAACGCCTGGCAGAATTGCAAGAACAATCAGAAAGGTTACTAGAAGAAAGCATGGGCTAAAAATAACTTCATACTTTAAATAGATGGAAGTGTGTTCAATTTAGAATTATCTTAAAACTGTCTGAAATAAAAAACGTCAAAGAAAAAGTGGTCAAGTTTTGCGTATCTCCAGAGCAGTACAAAATGCTCCTGCACAGCTAAAGGTTTGGTGACACCTATAAGAATTATATTGTATAATTCAATATATAAGAATATACAATTATAGTATATACTCATATTGTAAAATGCAGAGTGCGCTGTTAGCAACTCTTTACACAGCTCACAGACGTGTGAGAGTGATTTCCAGATTCCACTATTTAACAATGACTTGTACCTCTTTAAGTTAAAGTGTAAACTTCAAATACTGGACACTAGCCAAGATAATACTGTATTCTGATGACAAATTGACAGGGGCCAGATTAGGAGAGGAGTATTAATGTACAGCAATTCTGTACCTAGTAAGTAACAGGAAGGAGATTTCTGCACCAGTCATGTTACAAATGTACAGTATAGGCAACTTTCTCATCAACAACAGGAAAAAGTAGCAAAACATAAACACTTTGCCGAGAACTAGAAGCAACGCAGGAAATAACACCTGATCTCACCAGATGTGCCAAGAGACAGAAACATAGCACTTGCTTTTTTAATAACCTGTCATGATTTATAGAATATCTAACAGTCCTGTCCATCCTCAAATCTCTGGAAAAACATTAACCACCATTTTAAAATCAATTTGCTTATTGCAGCACAAGGAATCAGAATCTTCAACATAGCAATATTTTATTTCAAGTGTGCAGTAGATAATGCATATCTGCTCTAAGCTGAGAGGACAGTGAGGAAAGCCCAGGCCACAGACATCAAGAACCCATCTATTAAAAGAAAGCTACTTTCAGTATATCAGCATTCACTAACGAATTCTTAGCAAATGTTCCTCCATGGAGGCTGCACTCAGTTTTAGCTGATATTTAGTGTCTTTTTTTGGTTCATGGGGATGATACTGGGGACAGAGAGAGGAGTTGGGTCAGTTTAGGGGTTAAGGATGGGGATGTGGGGGAATTAAAGGATAGGCCAGAGACTTATATGAGCCCCCACAACACTGATATGGGACATCAGTGAGCCAAGCTGGGCTGGTTGGACAAAGGTTGTTGAAACCACCCCCACCAAGGTTAGGAAGTTGGAGTCAGGGTTCCATGTGGTCAGGAGGAATGAGGTCTGGATGACCCGCTGGCTTTGCAAGTTAATGAGACAGGAGTTCGAGGCCTAGTGTTTGGGGTCCTATCACTGGTGAGTCTAGATTTTGAGTTCTGATGTTTGGTGATCACCAGGTCCTTGTGACAATGCCGAAGACTGGGGCCCAAGGGCTGCCTTGGAAGTCTCTGTGTCCATCGGAGGCTGGAGGCCAAAGAAGTCTTGGGGTTGGAGGGCAGTGTACGTGCAAGAATAGGAGGGAGGAATGGGGCTTGCTTTGCAGTTGTTTACTTGTGTGAAACCTCTGATATATAATATTGTTTTGTTAACCATCAAGCATATGGCTGCCTGAGTGGATACTGAGCATTCTATGTAGGAATACTTGGCACAAGGAAAAGCATTGCTTAGAAATGCCATACTGGGAATGTTTAGTCTCTGAGAACTGCATAGGAGAATTACTTGCCAAGAGCTTAATTTAGATTTCAGAATCCCTATTGTCTGTTCTCCCACTCTCTGATACCACAATAGAATTACCTGGCAAATTATTAGGAAAATAATTTAGAAATTAAAATGAATCTCTTTCTTTCACATGATTCCAATAATGCTATTTCCTTGCCTCTTTTATCTGCTTTCAACTCTATTCAGAGGATATGCTTATGACTCAGAGTCGCTAGAACTCAACATGATTATTCTTGACTTCCAGCCCTTTAAGGACTATAATTTCTCACAGTCCCTTATTTCATCCACACCTGTTTTGATGAATGCACCTTTCCACACTATGCCTCTGAATGTCTTCCTTTACCCCCTGCTGAGGCTTACCCTTCATATAGTCAATAGTGTGCTCAACCATTTCATTTCCCGCACTTTTGTTCTTATCCCTTCTCACTTCCCGAGCAAGCGATTCCCTGTTCCTCACTTTCCACGCCATTTCCCCCCATCTTCAAAGCATCCCCAACATAATGCCACATTTTGGACACGTGGTTCTCTCTCTTTCCCTCTCATTGTTCTAAAAGAATAATTTCCTTTGTGATGGGCTGGTTTACTCTTCCATTTCTGCCAATATTGTCTCGCCTTCACAAGCAATCTCAGAAACTGCAGCACATACCCTTTCCACTTCTCCTTCCCTATCATTCAAAGCCTCACATAAGGTTTCTATGTAAAACAGAGATCTGCATAATTTTTCGTTTTGGCTGCTCAATGTGGCCTCTGCATTGGAAGATGAATTACATAGTAACAGGGCACCCTGTTCAGTTTACAAGTATAACGATGAGCTTTTAATTCCCTGCCATTTAAATTTTTCACTCCATTCCTGTGGTGGCTGTTTTTCCCGAACACTATCTCAATGAAGGGCAAAGGAGGTCAAATAATAGCACCTCACCCTCCATACTAGAGCCCCCTGAATACAGGTTGGACAACCAGGTGCTTATTAGTTTCCAATAGCTTTTGATAAGGCAGAGAGTTATGAGTAAAAATTCTTTGTGACCTGTATGAAACAACTTGTAACAAATAGCCAAGGCACATATCAGAATATTTGACAGCAACACAGCAGTACCAACAACAACACAGAAATATGCAAACATTTTGAAACTGGGCTCTTTAGATTTGTTTTGCCTTCTTTCAGGTGTCTAATATCCCTGGGCTTTCAACTTGTAAGTAAAATAACCAGTTAAAACACGACAGAAGCTCCACAAATTAGACTGTCTGGTTTAAATAACTTGCTGCTTTTATCTAATATGCTTGTAATCACTCCAGAAATAAGTTACCACCTCTTGTGGTCACCAGAGGTAACTATCTGGAAAATAATCAGCTCTATTAAAGTAACGTTAATTGAGAAAGGCCTAACCAGAAAATGCAAAGCAGTGTCCAGAGGTTAAGAGAATAATATTAACATTTTCATCAGCAGGCGAAAGGTCACATTGGAGTATGATGCCTATGAGTTTATGCTATTTTATCAAGCAAATATGTAAGAATTATATACTTTTCCTTTACTAATGCTGCCAATAAAAGAATTTGGAAGGAGTCTAGGGCTCTGAGTAGAGGATGCCATTCATAATCTGAAGGTTACTTTTTTTATTTTATGTTCTGAAGGTTGCAGGAAATCCGAAGTTCTCCCCCAGACAGTGGCAGGAAAGAATTGTTTGATGCCTGGTTTCTTCAAAGAGTGTGGAAAGAACACGGATGATGTCACAGCAAGTAGAGGAGATGGAAGATAATCTCTGGACAGGAAATGATCGATTGGCAAGTACAATGAAGCAGCCAACTATCAAAGGGCTCTAATCAGTAAATATTTACCCTATTAATTTGTGAATTCCTGCCTGTCAAGTTGCTATATACAGACATGTAGGCCTGCTGTCTGTGTAAATACAGCTGAATGCTGACATGAGTATATTGTGCAGATGATTCCTTTGTGGAATAAGTAAAATATCCCATGTGTCTAACTGTGCTCCAGAGAATTCACTACACTGCTGCTATATTGTCTAGGGGAGTCAATCTTTTTGACCATTTCACCTCTAAATTGCTTCCTGCTTTATTTATTATTCATTTAATTTCTTTCTGAATCATTTGCTGATCCTTGGGGTTCTCAGTAAAGTGTATCATTTAAGTGTAGGATTGCAGATTCTGTGGAATGGATTCTTTACGACCAAATCATCCTGGCCTTCAGCATGCATTTTTGAAAAAGAAAGAGAATGTTTTTTTTTGAGTTAGGTCAGCAACATTTTTTTACTATTAGCTTATGCAGCCACTTTTCTGGATTCACCCCACCACAAATTAGACAAAAACCAGTAAGTGCTGGTCAGGCAGCAGGGTTTTGGTACCAAAGATCCTACAGACACGGGAGACAGTGAAGACTGAGAGAGATAAAACCCAATGCCGAGAAAAGGAGACCGCAATCGCCTTCAATTCCCACTGCTGTCTGTAAGGAGTTCGTACATACTCCCCGTGACTGTGTGGGTTTCCTCCAGGTGCTCCGGTTTCCTCACACAGTCCAAAGATATACAGATCGATAGGTTAATTGGTCATTGTCAATTGTCCCGAGATTAAGCTAGGGTTAAATTAGATGTTGCTGTTCACCGTGGCTTGGAGAGCTCGAAGGGCTGGAGGGGCCTGTCCAGTGCTGTATCTCAAGAAACAAAAATAAAATAAATGAAAAGGGCATCGTCACGTAGCCTGTTCCTACCTGGTGATGATCTGATTTACAAGTGTTATTGACATTTGTCCCAATTCTTGCTGGGTTGTTTTTGATGAGGAAACTCAATGGCTGCCATTAGCAGGCTGATGAAATGCTGGGTCAAAAACTTGTTGAAATGGCATAAAACTGCAGAAGGCATGAGCAGACTTTCTGGTGTCTCCATGTTGGGAATGACTAAACAATAAGCACCTACAACACAGACCTTAGGAAGGCTTTAGCCCGTTGGTCAGCTCATTTAGGGAGAGTTACAAGGTTTGAGATTTCTCAGTAAAACAGACCTTCCTCTCTCTCTTGCTCTACCTGTGCCTCCACTTCATTCATTCTCCTGATTATTTGCTGCCTCAACATTCAGTCTCTTTGATACATTGGTCCACTCAATCTAACATTTATGTTCTCAACTGTGACATTTCCATTTCACAGGCGTTTCTGTCTCTGTCTCAGTGGATCTGTAATATCACTGGCTAACTAGAAAATGGAGCAAGATGTGCTCACATCTTGGGCTTCAATTTCAACTTCACTCCGAGTAGGCCACACTGGAGATCATTTCCAGGTGAAGCTGTACCAGATGGGAAATCCATCAGGACCTGAATGAGAAACCCCCTATTTTGACAAACTCTAGGTTGCCAGATGAAGTACCAATTCTTCATCTACTCTGCCAAGCACTGATGCATTTTGTAAATTTAATGAGATCACCTTTCATTGGCTCAAACCGTAGAGAGTACGGGTTCAGCCAACTTATGCAGCAAAATAAATCATTGAAGAAATCACACAGTGAATCTTCTTTGCTAAGATAGGGAGACCAGATCTACATGCAATATAATCTCACTAGACCTCTATATTACTGCAGCAAAGTATACTTACATGACAGAATTCCCACTAGAGTTATCAGAGAATGGTTTCTAGTTGGTGGGCTGTTAAGGAATGGCTGCCTCTGTGGCTTTGCAACTGACACATTCTATTCCTCTTTCTGTTCTGACAGAAGGCCTTGGGCCTGAAATGTTTCTCTTTGCACAGCTGCTGCCTGACCCACTGAGAGTAGATGACATTTTCTTTTCTATGCCTAGAGTTGTCCTTATGGTCCAGGCTGGCCACCTTGGCTGACTCATGGAGTTTGGGACAGCAGTCTCTGAAGAAGAATGCCTTCGTAAACTCAACTCTTCTGCTGCTGACACCGTCGAAGTATGTAACTTCCCACAGAAGTTTGTTGTTCACCCTGTCATGCATGGATTGATCCCTCTGCTGATGTCAAGACCCAGTACTGTACCAGAACTACACCATGCAGTTTCACAGAGCAGTGTCCTAGGCCCAGCCACCTTCAACTGCTTCATCGAAGAGTTTTCCTTCCACCACAACATCAGAAGTGGAGATGTTTACTAATGATTGGATGATATACCTTTCAATAATTAATTTCTTGGCAAATGAAGCAGACCTTGCCTGGAAGTAACAAGATTTAGGCAATATTCAGGCATGGGCTTATAAGTATCAAGTAATATTCAGAATCAGAATTGGGTTTGTTATTAGCGAAATATGTCTTTAAATTTGTTGTTTTGTGTTAGAAATACAGTGTAAGACATGAAATATATGGTAAGGGACAAAAATCAATAAATAGTGTGAATAATGAGGTAGTGTTCATGGGTTCATGGGCCGTTCAGAATTTTCATATGAGGGTAAGAAGCTATTCTCAACATGTTGAATGTGGCTCTTCACACTATGAAGTGCTATGGAAGTGCCAGCAATAACTCTCCCATCAAAAGGATTCAAATGTCCTACCCCTTATACTTAACGGACATTCAGAAAATTATCCGGCACAGTCATGTAAGCACTTTGGCTACAAGAGCTGGTCAGAAGCTGGGTATCCTGCGGCAAGTAACTTGCTTCCTGGAACCCAACTCCGTTCTACCATCTACTGGTTACAAGTCAGGACTGTAATGGAATACACTCCACTTGATAGGTATACTCAGTGGCTCCAGCAACTATATTTGACAAAACAACCCGCTCAATCTAAGGATGATCAACCCTTTGAAGTGCTGTGTAATGGAGTGTTGGGGGCTGAACAGATTTGGGTACGGTCTCATTGGGTTCTGCTTACTGCTTCTATTGAATGCAAACTACCCTCGTGATATTTCAACCTGGATTGGAGCCAATTGCATGATTCTTTATTTGGGCTTCAGAGCACAAAACCCATCCTTGTTATAATGGTGAAATCCAGCTACTAGGTAACTCTTTCTGTATCCCTGAACCTCGCTTTCTTTCTGTTTGGCTTTCATTCCCAGCATGCCTTGCTGACATTTGAAGCTGCCGAAGCGTTTCCTTTGTCTCTCAGCTTGTGGAGGGGGTGAGGCTGACATTTAACTGCTTTCTTTTGCCCTCGAACTTTGTTTGCAATGCATGCTCCGGGAATTCCCAGGACACATCCAGCTGTCAAACGGAAGGCTGCTTCCAGTGAATAGTCCTGACTCCGTAGAATGCTTTTGCAAATAAATTCACCCTCCGCCTCCTCAAGAGGAACGAGAGCAGCTCTGAGGGACAGTGCGCATGAAAAGCTCCTGAAAGAGTCTCACTGTGATCTGAGAAGCGAATGTATAGTTCAGAACAATCAGGGTGATGCTACACAACTCGTTTTTGCTGAGATCCGCCTCTTGCCTTTCACGGATCCGATGGGGTGAATGAGAAGCTATCGTCTGGTCAGAGCAGAGTTCAAAAGTCATTGTTCAGGCAAAGAACTGAAGGCTGTGAGTGACAGGGCACTCCTGAGCAGTTCCCAAGCTGGCCAGGCAAAATAAAATGCCTGATTACAATGAGCTGGAAAACTGAGGAAGGAATTTTTCTAAGTACTAGTCTTTTTCCTGGTTTTTCTCCCTGACGTCCTCCCCATCTGTCCCTCTGCCCTTCAGTTTTTCTGTTGTAATTATTCACACTGTGTCTTCTAATTTTATCTGAAGATAAAGAGGAAAGTGAAAGAAGCCCTTCTGTGCCTTGGCACTATGCTATCTCCTAGTCCATTCCCTCACTCCTTGTTTCCCTGTGCCTCTCCAGTTTACTGTATTCCCTCTAACACGTCTATCAACTTGTTTATGATTATTTTACACTAAGGGATCCTGATGAAAGGTCTTGGCGCAAAACATTGACTGTTTATTTCCTTCCATAGATGGTGCTTGACTTGCTGAGTTCCTCCAACCTTTTGTGTTTGTTACTAAGTCTATACAGTTAGACTTAATTCAATCTCTCAGGTGCTGAGGAACAATATTTCACTTATTTTTATTTAGAGATACAGTGCAGAATAGGCCCTTGTGTGCCACCAAGCCGTGCCACCTGGCAACCCAGCGATTGAACCCTAGCCTAATCACACAACTATTTATAATGACGGATAAACCTACTAACCAGTACGTCTTTAGGATGTGGGAGGAAGCCCACACGATTATGGGGAGAACGTACAAAAACCTTACAGGGTATGCCGGGATTGAACTCTGAACTCCAATGCTCTGAGCTGTAACAACATTGCGCTAACCACTCCGCTACTGTAGTGCCATGACATGATATTACAGATTCTGTTAGTGCCATGACTCCATCAATCCCATTCCAAAAAAGTTGACAAATGGATATGATTGCCAATCAGATTGGATGTTGCTCCCTGCTTCCCTTCATAATGCTGTAAACTATTAGAATAATAATAATCAAATGGTTTAAACCTGCTGAACTTGCTGGATCATATTATATACCATGGCCACATTAACAGCAACTCACATTTTGCAAACGTAATGAAAACAAAGTTATCATTTTCTGTCGTCACTAGATTGTGATACTGATTGCAACTTCAGGATTTCCATACGTGCACGGTTAAACACAGAAATCCTGGATACTGTATATGCGTATACCCCTTGGGTTTCTCCACCGCATGCATGGGAAATCATTAAAAAAATAAAATTTTAGATATTTATGAATAAGTCTCATGATAGACTATCCTGAAAAATGTTGCTTGTGGGACTTTGAAAGCATATAAACCCACTATTCATCATCATCATTATGTGCCATGTCGTATGATGAATGATAACCATGGTCTTCCTCTCTTTATCCATAACTGTGATTGTCCTTGTCAAGTTTTTCTACAGAAGTGGTTTGCCATTGCCTTCTTCTGGGCAGTGTCTTTACAAAATGGGTGACTCTAGCTATTATCGGTGCTCTTCAGACATTGTCTACCTAGCACCAGGGGTCGCATAACCAAGACTTATGATATGCACCATCTGCTCGTACGATGTGCTCCCATGGCTTCACCTGACCCTGATCGGGGGGCTAAGCAATACTACACATTGCCCAAAGGTGACCTGCAGGCTAGCAGAGGGAAGGAGCGTCCTACACCTCCTTTGGTAGAGATATATCGCCTCCCTGCCACCCATTATTACAGCTTACTAATGAATGTAATTATCCTAATACAAATATTTTAAAATAATGTTTTTCAAAGATTTGTAATATTTCAGCAATCAGCTTATTCTTAGATAATTGATTAATCTTTTGAAAATGCTGACTTCAGCTAAAAATTTAGCTTTTTTCCTTCCTGGTCTGTATTTCTAGTTTTCTTTGCTGAGACTGGTTGCTCAGCTTGCTTGGCTTTGCACATCCGAGATCCCTAGATCGCAAGTGAAAATGGAAAAAGAGATGTTTTCAGCCGAGCATTCTTCAAGGTCAATGGCAAACTCCATCCTCTTCTGCCAACACAAAATCCAAGTCTATGCAACTGTTATACACGATTTAAATTCTATTACACGGTTAAACTCATTTATGCTACTGAACTATGGAGAAAGAATTCCTGGAGTGTGTACATGATGCTTTTTTTGAGATCAATGCATTGAGGAACTAACTAAAGAGCATTGGATTTTATCAATGAGAAAGGAGTAATTAACAGACTAGTGGGTCTTTCCAGGTGAATCAGTGGTATGCTTACACTTTTCCAGTCGAGTGTACTGCTTTTGATGGTCCCAATGTGGCCTCCTCTAGACAGAAGAATCTGAGTACAATGATGAGTCCCCTGCAAGCAGAAACACGGACATGAGAAAAACAAGGAATTTACGGAACAAAGAGAAGGCTACAATTAACAAGTGACGGGATTGAATAAAATCAGTATGGGCTTATGAAAGGGAAACCTGCTTAACAAATTAACCGGAATTTTTGTCGACGTAACTAGTAAAATCCTCAAAACTGGTGTACGTGGCATACTTGGACATTCAGATGGCATAAGGGAGAAGTGAGCAAAATTAAAACTAATTGGATTAGGGGCAATATATTGGCATTATGGTGAGAGTTAGATAACAGAGTGAGGACTACAGGTGGCAGATGGAGATTAATGAGATGATAAAAGATTCACTGCTTTGGGCTGCAGCTATTTACAGTAGACATAATTACAGAATGACAATACTAATGTGTAAGGAGTGACTGGGTCAATAGGGGTCTATAGTAAGAGAATGTGGGACAGTGAAAGGGGCTTGCACATGACTTAATGTAATTTTAAGGGAAAGCTGCCTGTGCCACGTGCCAGTGAGGGGAGAAACAGGATGATTTGGCAGATCGATGTGTGGCTGAGCAGCTGATGCAGGGGACAGGGCTTCAGGTTCTTGGATAATTGGGGTCTCTTCTGGGAGAAGAATGACCTGTTCAAAAGTGACGGGTTGCACCTGAACCTGAGGGGGACCAATATTGTCACAAGCAGGTTTGTTAGAGCTGTTGGGGAAGGTTTAAACTAACTTGGCAGGGGGTGGGAACCAGAGTGAAGGGACTCAGGAAAGGACAGATGGTAAAAAAGTAAAGATAGCATGCAGTCAGATTGTCAAGAAGGGCAGGCAGGTGACGGGACTTAGTTGCAGCCAATAGGCTGAGTATCAAATCATTAGGGATGTGGGATCAGAAAGGATAGCAAATACAGTACTCAAGGTCTTGTATCTAAATGCACGTAGTATAAGAAATAAGGTGGATGACCTTGTTGCACTATTACGGATTGCCAGGTATGATGTTGTGGCCATCACTGAATCATGGCTGAAGTTGGGAGCTGAATGTCCAAGGTTACATGTTATATCGGAGCTATAGGAAGGTAGGCAGAGGGGAGGCTGTACTGGTAAAGAATGGCATCAAATCAGAAGAAAGATGTGATGTAGAATCAGAAGATGTTGAATCCTCGTGGGTTGAGTTGAGAAACTACAAGGGTAAAAGGACATTGATGGCAGTTATATACAGGCCTCCCAACAGTAGCTGGGATGTGGACCACAGATTACCACAGGAAATAGAAAAGGCGCGTCAAAAGGGCAATGTTATGATAGTCATGGGAGATTTTAACATGCAGGTTGATTGGGAAAATCAGGTTGGTAATGGATCTTAAGAGAGTGAGTTTGTTAACTGCCTATGAGATGGCTTTTAGAGCAGTTTGTCATCGAGCCTACTAGGAGATCAACTATACTGGATTGGGTGTTATGTAATGAACCGGAGGCAATTAGGAAGAAAGTAAAGTCTGACGTAGCAGTATTTCAGTGGAGTAAGGGAAATGACAGTGGTATGAGAGAGGAATTGGCCAAAGTAAATTGGAAGGAGCTGCTGGCAGGGATGTCAGCAGAGCAGTAATGGTGTGCATTTCTGGGAAAAATGAGGAAGGTGCAGGACATGTGTATTCCAAAAATGAAGAAATACTCAAATGGAAAAATAGTACAATCATGGCTGACAAGGGAAGTCAAAGGTATTGAAGAAGCAAAAGAAAGGGCATACAACAAACCAAAAATTAGTGGGGAGATAGAGGATTGGGAAGTTTTTAAAAACCTACAGAAAGCAACTTAAAAAAAATCATTAGAAGGGAAAAGATGAAATATGAAATCAAGCTAGAAAATAATATCAAAGTGGATGGTAAAAGTTTTTTCAAGTATGTTAAAAATAAAAGAGAAATGAGAGTGGATATAGAAACCGCTAGAAAATAAGGCAGGAGAAATAATAACAGGGGACTTTTAGATGAACTAAAAGTCGAGACCCTTTGTCAGGACTAAAGAAGGGGGGGCAGGGGCCCTATAAAGAAGGTGGGGGGAGGGTGGAAAACCAATCAGAGGAAAGATCAAGGGGTGAGGGAGGGGAAGCAGGGAGGGGATAGGCAGGAGAGGTGAAGAAGGAATCTAAGTGGAAAGCACTATGGGTAGTAGAAGAAGGCAGAGTCATGAGAGGTGATAGGCAGCTAGAAGAGGAGACAGAGCGAAGGTGGGATGGGAGAAGGGAGAGGGAGGGAATTATTGGAAGTTGGAGAATTCCATGTTCATACCAAGGGGCTTGAGACTACCCAGACGGTAGATGAGGTGTTGTTCCTCCAACCTGAGTTTGGCCTCATCATGGCAGTAGAGGAGGCCATGTATGGACATATCCGAATGGGAATGTGAAGGAGAGTTGAAGTGAGTGGCAACCGGGAGATCCTGTCTGTTGTGGCGGATGGAGCGTAGGTGCTCGATGAAGCGGTCCCCCAATCTACATTGACAACTACATTGGTGCTGCTTCCTGCACACATGCTGAGCTCGTCAATTTCATCGACTTTGCCTCTAACTTTCACCCAGCCCTCAGATTCACTTGGTCCATCTCAGACTCTTCTCTCCCCTTTCTCGATCTCTCGGTCTCCATCTCTGGCTACAGACTGTCCACTGACATCTTCTATAAACCCACTGACTCCCAAAACTACCTTGATTATACCTCTGCCAAATGCCTATTCCCTATTCCCAGTTCCTCCATCTCTGCCACATCTGCTCCAAGGATGAGGCTTTCCGTTTCAGGACATCCCAAATGTCCTCTTTCTTTAAGAATCGTGGTTTCCCTTCTGCCGTCATCAATTATCTCCTCCATTTCCCGCACTTCAGCCCTCACCCCATCCTCCCGTCACCACAACAGGGACCGTGTCCCCTTTGTCCTCACCTACCACCCCACCAGCCTCCAGATCTAGCATATTATCCTCTGCAACTTCTGCCACCTTCAACAGGACCCCACCACTAAGGACATCTTTCCCTTTCTACCCCTCTTTGCTTTTCGCAGGGATCATTCCCTCCACGACTGTCTGGTCCACACGTCCCTCCCCACAGATCTCCCACCTGGCACTTATCCCTGCAAGTGTAAATGCTACACCTGTCCCTACACTTCCTCTCTTACCACCATTCAGGGCCCCAAACAGTCCTTCCAGGTGAGGCAACACTTCACTTGTGAGTCTGTTGGGGTAATCTATTGTATCCGGTGCTCCTGGTGTGGCCTCCTCTACATCAGAGAGACCCGACGCAGATTGGGGGACCGCTTCATCGAGCACCTACGCTCCGTCCGCTACAACAGACAGGATCTCCCGGTTGCCACTCACTTCAACTCTCCTTCACATTCCCATTTGGATATGTCCATACGTGGCCTCCTCTACTGCCATGATGAGGACAAACTTCGATTGGAGGAACAACACCTCATATACCGTCTGGGTAGTCTCCAACCCCTTGGTATGAACATCGAATTCTCCAACTTCCGGTAATTCCCTCCCTCTCCCTTCCCCCATCCCACCTTCACTCTGTCTCCTCTTCTAGCTGCCTATCACCTCTCATGACTCTGCCTTCTTCTACTACCCATAGTGCTTTCCACTTAGATTCCTTCTTCACCTTTCCTGCCTATCCCCTCCCTGCTTCCCCTCCCCCATCCCTTGATCTTTCCTCTGATTGGTTTTCCACCCTCCCCCCACCTTCTTTATGGGGCCCCTGCCCCCTCCTTCTTTAGTCCTGACAAAGGGTCTCGACCCGAAACGTTGACTGCTCCTTTCAACGGATGGTGCCCGACCTGCTGAGTTCATTCAGCTTTTTTTGTACGTCCTGAACTACATGAGTATTTTGCGTCAGTCTTCACAGTGGAAGACACTAGCAGTGTGCCCGATGTTGGAGTGTGTGAAGGAAGAGAAGTGTGTGCAGTTACTGTTACAAGAGAGAAAGTGCTCAAAAAGCTGAAAAACCTAAAGGTACATAAGTCACCTGGACCAGAGGAACTGCACATTAGGGTTTTGAAAGAGGTAGTGTTAGAGATTGTGGGAGCATTAGAAATGATCTCTCAAAAATCATTGGACTCTTGGCATAGTGCCAGAGGACTGGAAAATTGCAAATATTACTCCACTCTTTAAGAAAGGAAATTATAGACCAGATAGCCTGACCTCAGTGGCTGGGAAGAGGTTGGAGTCAATTGTTGAGGATGAGGTGATGGAATAGTGACACAGGACAAGATCAGGGTTCAGGGAAAATCCTGCCTGACGAACCTGCTGGAATTCTTTGAGGAGATTACAAGTAGGATGGACAAAGGGGGTGTAGAGGATGTTGTATATTTGGACTTTCAGAAGGCCTTTGACAAGGTGCCACACATCAGGCTGCTTACCAAGTTAAGAGCCCATGCTATTACAGGAAAGTTACTAACATGGTTAGAGCAATGGCTGATTGGTAGGAGGCAGTGATTGGGAATAAAAAGATCCTTTTCTGGTTGGCTGCCAGAGACTAGTGTCGTTCCACAGGGGTTGGTGTTGGGACCTCTTCTTTTATTGCTGTATATAAATGATTTAGATGATGGAATAGATGGCTTTATTGCCAAGTTTGCAGATGCTACAAAGATTGATGGAGGGGCAGGTAGTGTTGAGGAAACAGGTAGGATGCAAAAGGATTTAGACAGATTAGGAGAATGGGCAAGAAAGTGGCAAATGTTGGAAAATGTATGGTCATACACTTTGCTAGTAGAAATAAATGTGTGGACTATTTTCTAAACAGGGAGAAAATCCAGGAACCTTGCGCAGAATATCCTGAAGGTTAACTTGCAAGTTGAGTCGGTGGTGAGGAAGGCAAATACCATGTTAGCATTCATTTCAAGAGGTCTAGAATACAAGAGTAGGGATGTGATGGTGAGGCTTTATAAGGCACTGGTGAGGCCTCACCTTGAGAATTGGGAACAGTTTTGGGCCCCTCATCTTAGAAAAGATGTGCTTGCATTGGAGAGAGTCCAAAGGAGGTTCACAAAGATGATTCCAGGAATGAAAGGATTATCATACGAAGGATGTTTGATGGCTCTGGGTCTGTACTCGCTGGAATTTAGAAGGATGAGGGGGGATTTCATTGAAACTTTTCGAATGTTGAAAGGCCTAGACAGAGTAGATGTGGAAAGGATGTTTCCCATGGTGGGAGAGTCTAGGACAAGGGTGCACAGCCTCAAGATAGAGGGGCGCCCTTTCAAGACAGAGATGCGGAGAAATATTTTTAGTCAAAGGGTGGTGAATTTGTGGAATTTGTTGCCACGTGCAGCTGTGGAGGCCAGGTTGTTGGGTGTATATGAGGCAGAGATTGATAGGTTCTTGATTGGACGTGGCATCAAAGGTTACGGGGAGAAGGCTGGGAACTGGGGTTGAGGAGGAGATAGAAAAAAAGGATCAGCCATGATTGAATGGCAGAGCAGACTAGATGGGCCAAATGGCCTAATTCTGCTCCTATGTCTTATGGTCTTATACACGAATGTTTAACTTTACAACTTTATGGAAGTGTATTCAATTTCAGAGTGGTTATACTTCCACAACAACACCCACACTTCTAAACACTAACAATGGGAATTTTAGGTTTAACATGGTACATCTGGTACAAAAGTAAATATATCAAGTTGGTGCCTTATATTTGCAGTCTATACCTTAATGTTACACAGTAGAAACTGACCTCTGATGAGGGAACTATCAACAAGATATACAAGGGGTGATTGATAAGTTTGTGGCCTAAGGTAGAAGGAGATGAGTTATTAACTTAAAACTTTCTGCATAATCACTCAAAGAGTTGAACTGCATGTGCATGTAACGAGAGCTGTATAACTCATCTCCTTCTACCTTAGGCCATGAACTTATGAATCACCCCATGCTGTGGACACTTTCTGGGGGTCCAAGATGCCGACTTCTACAAAGAAGGGATCCGTGTGCTCCACGACCGCTGGACTAAGAGTGTAAATGTAGGAGGGGACTATGTTGAAAAATAAATGTGCTAGGTTTTCTAAAATTGAATCCTTCTACCTTAGGCCATGAACTTATCAATCACCCCTCGTAGGGTTAGTGGAAATGAGTGCTTGATAGCTACTGCAAACTTGGTGGGCCAAAGCAGCTGATCTCTGCTTACATAGAATCATAGAAAACCTACAGCACAATACAGGCCCTTCGGCCCACAAAGTTGTGCCAAACAAGTCCCTATCTTAGAAATTATTAGGCTTACCTATAGCCCTCTGTTTTACTAAGCTCCATGTATCTATCTAAAAGCCTCTTAAAAGACCCTATTGTATCCACCTCCACCACCATTGCCGGCAGCCCTTTCCACACACTCACTACTCTCTGAATAAAAAAAACTTACCCCTGACATCTCCTCTGTACCGACTCCCCAGCACCTTAAACCTGTGTCCTCTTGTGACAACCATTTCAGTCCTGGGAAAAAGCCTCCGACTATCCACACGATCAATGACTCTCATCATCTTGTACACCTCTATCAGGTCACCTCTCATCCTCCTTCACTCCAAGGAGAAAAGGCAGAGTTCACTTAACCTATTCTCATAAGGCATGCTCCCCAATCCAGGCAACATTCTTGTAAATCTCCTCTGCACCCTTTCTATGGCTTCCACATCCTTCCTGTAGTGAAGCGACCAGAACTGAGCACAGTGCTCCAAGTGGGGTCTGACCAGGGTCCTATATAGCTGCAACATTACCTCTCGGCTCCTAAATTCAATTCCACGATTGATGAAGGCCAATATACCATACACCTTCTTAACCACAGAGTCAACCTGCGCAGCTGCTTTGAGCGTCCTATGAACTCGGACCCCAAGATCCCTCTGATCCTCCACACTGCCAAGAGAGTCTAACCACTTGCTGTGTCTATGTCTTCATAAAAGGGAAAGGCAAATCATCAGTTACCTCCTTCAGCTAGGACCAAGAAAATCCACTGGCATGAAAACACAGGGAATAGTCCCCACCAGACCAGCCTCACTGCTCTCAAAATTTCACTGGCCATTGGAGAACATCATCAGTTACAAATTCTCCTTGAATTCAACTGTTGTGCAATGTCTCCACCTTGTCAGCAACAGTGGAACAACACAGAGAGCAAACCATTTTAACAGTGACTGTCATTAACTTGCTGCATTTAATAATTATCTTATGTTTGATTTACTCAGCACAAGCTCCCAAGTCCTCTTCAAAGCATTTGCATTGATGGTAAATTCATCACTTGTGCAATATCGTATTTTCAGGGAACTAAGCAATGCAGAGCTGTTGGACACTTTGAACATTTCAGTTAAGCTGCCATTATCCCCAGGTATAAACTTATGTCTCTCCTTTCCTGTACAAACGAGCTGATGCTTCACACCATGTCTTGCAATTGAAACTTTCTCAATGTGAATACACTGTGCTGTAATTACAGGGTAAAACAAGCTATTATTGTTGGTTTAATGTTTCCGTAGCTGACTCTTCTGTAATGCAACCATTGCAGCACAAGATGGCAGCATTGCTTAGTTAGTGTAAATGGCTTGAGCAAAAACAGGAGTTCCAGGATAATTTCAAAAAAGCATTGACCAGCTCTTCTCTCCATATAAATCTTGTTCCCATCTACCTGACATTCTGCCACATCTCCTGATGTCAAGACAGCATTGGTGGACATCAATGAATCCTGGCAAAATTGTAAAGAAGTGGCGTGGGGGGGGTGGGGGGTGTTAGTGGTGGTGGGGATCATCTCCACTGAATGGAACTATGCCTTCTGCTAAATAAGGGAGTTTTAGCTTTCAAAGGCCAATGTTAATAGTTCCAAAACAATGCAGGATTTCCTCAGGGCTGTGTTTTTGGCCATAGGCGCTACAGTTACTAGGTACCTGCCTTGTGAGAGCTCCGACATCGCACGGACCTCAGCGGTTCAGGAATTTCTTCAGGATGGGCAATAGATGTAACTTTGAAAGGGTAGCTAACCCTGGAGTATTTATATGTAAATATGTAGATGAGTCAAATGTGTTTTATCCCAAACTTTTAGTTGTCCATTTCCCTCCACAGATGCTGCCCGAGTTCCTTCCGGGGCTTATATTTTCTTGCTCCAGATTCCAGCAACTCAGTCCCTTGTATCTCCATGGCATAAAGACATTATCATTTGTTATATAAGCACATGTGTTAGTGGTCTGCTAAAAGATACAGAGCCATGTTCGGAAGTTCCTGGTGTTTTCTGGAGACAGTGAATACCTTTAGATGTTAAAGGAATGAATGTTATGGAGTTGGAACAGGGAATTGAACTGAAGTGGAAGATCAGCCATGATAATGTTGAAGTCAAGAGCAACCAACTGGCCTGCTGCTGCTTATACTTCTCATGACTTTGATGTTGGAAAGTGACTGAGCACTCACGACCCAACTTCATATGGAACATCAAAGTTTTCCTTGGTGTACAGTTAAAATTCAAAGTTCAAAGTCTAAAGTAAATTTATTATCAAAGTACATATATGTCCCCATATACTACCCTGAGATTAATTTTCTTGTGGGTATTCACAGTAAATACAAAGAAACATACTAGAATCAATAAAGAAACACACAAAAAGACAAACAAGTAACCAATGTGCAAAAATGAGCAAATACACAAAGAAAAATAATATTGAAAACCTGAGTTGTAGAGACCTTGAAAGTGAGTCCATAGGTTGTGGAATGAGTTCAGTGCTGACGTGAGTGAAGTTATCCACTCTGGCTGAGGAGCATGATGTTGAGGGGTAATTATTGTTCCTGAACCTGGTAGTATGAGACCTGAAGCGTCTGTATCACTTTCCTGATGACAACTACGAGCAGAGATCTTGACTTGGATGGTTATGGTCTTTGATGATGAATGCTGTTGATGATGATGGGGTTAGTTGATCAACATGTACAGACAGCAG
This sequence comes from Hemitrygon akajei, assembly GCF_048418815.1. Lineage (NCBI taxonomy): Eukaryota > Metazoa > Chordata > Chondrichthyes > Myliobatiformes > Dasyatidae > Hemitrygon > Hemitrygon akajei. The sequence goes on along the minus strand of NC_133133.1, from coordinate 55,124,011 downwards.
CAAATCCCAGTAAAAGAGAAGAACAACGATAGTCGAGTAGCACAAGGGAAAAGAATAATTACGGAAGCTATCAATGTAAGACAGAGGAGATATGTGTGGATCAATGCTACTATTCAGTTATGAATGGGGACAAAATGGCTACTTGGACAACTTGGGATTGTAAAGTGGAGAATGTGAGTCCTTTATGGGGAACATGGCAGGAATAGAGATGTTCTTCAGGGCTAACAATATTCTTCAAGTAGATGTTGCAAAAAATGTGCCAGCACTTACTACTCTATGGGAGAATATATGAAATCCTAAATAGCTGTTGATAGAAATTAGCTCCGAGAACTACCACACTTTATCAAACTAGGAGTCCCACAGAAAGACACAAATGCCCGATTCATAGACAACATGCAGAAGAGTGATTGTTTCAATCAACGGCCATGAGAAATAGCAGAGAATTACAGGTTCATTACCTCACTACCTTTGGTCCCCACCAGACACTCAGCTCTCACCTGGAGTTCCAAGTAGTTGTTTGCATGTGACAGCGGCCACACCCCGGTACAGCACTTCGATAAGCGGGCTGAACCTGGTGAGGTTAGCTGCAGTGTCTCCTATCCCAGTGAGATAAGGGACATGCATGTCCTACCATGTGAAGTCAGCTCCAGCAGACTGGGCAGATGAGATCCACAGTGAGATTGAATGGCTAGGAAGGCAATTGTGCAACGTTTTATGGAGAGCGAAGGGCTTGACAAGGCATTGAGGAAGTCATAGTCATCCACTGCAACCAAGGAAAAGTCCAGTTGTGATGACTACTTGTGGCACTGGAACTGGACTTCTGAAGTCTAGAGTGTGGAACTGCCCCAGTGAAACAGATTTTCCACTATAAAAACTCTCCCTCAGAGGCTCCTGTCATCATTGAATATGATGGACAACCACCACAGACAGGTTTATCATACAGGAGAGCAGAAGGAGAAACAGTCAGTGACTGTGTCGTCGCGTTAAAAGTGTATCAGACATTACAACCTTGGTGAATTCTGAAGCTGATCAACAAAGCATAGATTCATGTTTGACTTACAAAACAAGAGGATTTATTCCATTTTTTTAACAGTTAGCCTTCCAGTTGACCCAACTCAGCCACTACAATCCTGATAAGAATGTAATGAAAACTCCAAGGAATTTTATCTATCAAACACGAGGAAATCTGCAGATGCTGGAAATTCAAACAACACACACACACAAAATGTTGGTGGAACACAGCAGACCAGGCAGCATCTATAAGGAGAAGCACTGTCAACGTTTCGGGCCGAGACCCTTCGTCAGGACTAACTGAAAGGAAAGATAGTAAGAGATTTGAAAGTAGTGGAGGGAGGGGGAAATGCAAAATGATAGGAGAAGATTGGAGGGGGTGGGATGAAGCTAAGAGCTGGAAAGGTGATTGGCGAAAGTGATACAGAGCTGGAGAAGGGAGAGGATCATGGGATGGGAGGCCTCCGAGGGAAAGAAAGTCGGGGGGAAGCACCAGAGGGAGATGGAGAACAGGCAAACAACTAAATATGTCAGGGATGGGGTAAGAAGGGGAGGAGGGGCATTAATGGAAGTTAGAGAAGTCAATGTTCATGCCATCAGGTTGGAGGCTACCCAGCCGGTATATAAGGTGTTGTTCCTCCAACCTGAGTTTGGATTCATTTTAACAGTACGGATAGACATATCAGAATGAGAATGGGACGTGGAATTAAAATGTGTGGCCACTGGGAGATCCTGCTTTCTCTGGTGGACCGCGCATAGGTGTTCAGCGAAACGGTCTCCCAGTCTGCGTCGGGTCTCACCAATATATAAAAGGTCACACTGGGAGCACTGGACACACCAGCCGACTCATAGGTGAAGTGTCGCCTCACCTGGAAGGACTGTCTGGGGCCCTGAATGGTGGTGAGGGAGGAAGTGTAAGGGCAGGTGTAGCACTTGTTCTGCTAATTTTATCTATCGTCAGATTCAAACATGGCAGCAAACACCAGTGAAAGCTCCATTTCAGAAACTAGGTCAGCACCATTTGAGGGTAAGAATTCTTCCTGTTCTTGACAAGAGTCCTCCTTTTAAAGAAGCAAGGTGTTTTGCATGTCAGAAGACAGGACATCTAATTCACATCAACTAACCAAAGCAACCCTACCAATGTGACCCCTTCACACAGAGAAATGTGTACAGCAGTGATATAGACAGAGGGTCTTTGCATAAGACTGAAGCTCGTTTAAAGAGAACAGAATTACGATTGTACAGCAGGTATGACAGCAATAGAAATAGTGGGATGCAGCAATATGGTAAGATAAAAGTACTCAGTGTGAGGCTTTGGAATGAATATTCATATAATTGCAAATCACTCTATCAATGCTAGAGACACTTACAGAAGAAATTCAATCATCATCCTTTGATAGAGTATTGTTAGACTGGAGATTTACAGGAAAGAAATATAGTGAAATATATAATGCTTTGTGTGTATGATTAAAATATTATTAGTCATAGCTGACCGTAAAGAAAGACTGATGTTACTCTGTAACAACTGATGGACTGATGGAGTGGCTAAGAAACCCACAGACCAACACCATCTTTAGTGTCCATGCAGATACTGCAACATCCTATTTGGAATTGTTATTGTACAAATTTGAGAAAACATTTAAGGATGATTAAACCAGCCTTACTGTCTTCAAAGCAGACACTCACATCCACCCTAATGCTAAATCCACCCTGGCATACATGCTAAAGTAAAATCAGGTAGAGAAAGATCTTGGCGCATTAAAGAAGGATGAAGACTTAGTAAAAACTTTTCAGAATGAACGGACATCCCCAGTCGCTGGTACCCAAAGCCAGCAAGATGGCAAGGTTTTGTAGCAACTTTGAAGTGACCTTCAGTAACATATACTAACTGCTGCTGGCACATCAAGGTCAGCGAGGGGAATTGGTCGGGACCGTTTTCTTCAAGTTGTTAGTACGACACATGCATATGCTCAACTAAGTGAAGTGAGAAAAGTAAGGCTTACCTCATCATAAAGACACAAAAGGAGCTTTGCCCTTATTCTAAACTGCCACATCGAGTTAAGTGATCACTAGAAATTTTAAAATTAAGATTGAAGGAGATCCTGTATAGAGCATGACTTCATACCAAGATAATGTCCTCATGACCATTACTCTTGAGGAAGACAAGTTTTGTATTTTAGAACAGATTCTCAAAGAGCTGTGTTTCTGCTCAACCCCAGCTCCTCAGATTGAAGGTTAAATCAATGAGACCAGAGAATGTGGGAGAGTTCATTTTGATGTTGGATATAGTGTAGGAGCTATTATTAGTCACATCTTGGATGACATCCATAAGCAGCCAACAGCATTTGCATCTTACACTCTTAAGTAAATGTGAATAGAATTTTGCAATTTTGCATTGATAGAGATATAGGTGCTAGCTTTATGAAGCTTTATCAATTTCCATTAAGAAGATTTTTAATTTTAGTTACATATAATAAATTCATTAGCCACTCTAGATCCAAATTCAACAATTCCAATCATGACAGTTCCCAGAATGCAGCGGTAGGCAATTTCCATTATATTAGTGCAACTATACAATTGAATATCATTCTCCCAAACAAAACATAATGTTTCATCCAAACTTCCACACAACTGTTCTTCTGTAGGAAATGAGAACATAATCTTTAGTTGACTATTGATTAATGATGGCTTTTCCAGTCAAAGCTGCTGAAATTCCTGAAACCACACAGTAAGATACGTTTTGGAACTCAGAAAGGTTGGACCAATTTAGATAAGCCCATAAGACATGGGAGCAGAATGAGGCCATTCGGCTCATTGCATATGCTCCACCGTTCAATTTTTGCTGATTTATTAACCCCCTCAACCTCTTTCTCCTGTCTTCTCCCCATAACCTTTGATACTCTTACTAATCAAGAACCTATCAACCTCTGCTTTAAGTATACCCAATGACTTGGCCTCCACAGGCATCTGTGGTAATGAGTTCCACAGATTCACCATCCTCTGGCTAAAGAAATTCCTTCTCATCTCTGTTCTAAAGGGACGTCCTTCTAATCTGAGGCTGTGCCCTCTGGTCTTAGACTCACCTACTATTGGAAACAACCTCTCCACTTCCACTCTATCAAGTCCTTTTAATATTCAATAGGTTTCAATGAGGACCCCCCTCATTGTTCTAAACTTTAGCTTCATTCTTTTAAAGTCCTCAAATACAACCCATTTACAATTGAACATTTAAATAGTCCACTGATTACGGATACCTGGAGCAGAGTCATAGAATATGCTTTGTTATAGGATGAATGTCAGGTAAGTTACATTCAGAACAAAGCAATATTTTACCAATGAAGACAATTCCAGAATATCTGTATATTGACAAGACATTGAGACAGACCCAGAGGTTTTTATATCAGTCTGTCAAAAGTGAGAGAAAAAACACCAAAATACCTTTATAAGCACGGAGGCAATTGATGCCACCATTTTGGAGATCTCGTTATTTTTTTTGTCAGAAAGGTAATGATAATTTAATTGACACACACTAAATGAATTGGAAAGCAACAAAAATGCTGGAAGGTACCAGCTAGGAAAGCAGCATCTGCAGAAAGAGAAACAAGTTACTACTTTGGGTCAGCAACCCTTCCTTAGAAACTCAGTTCTGATGAAGGGTCTAAGTGAGTGGAAAGAAAAGCAAAATCAGTTTAAACAACACAAGAAATAAGTGTTGGAGCTGCTGAGGAAATGACACAGTAAAGTGGAACATTGCCAATATAGTACACTGTATCTGCAGAACTTTATGATATCTTTATAACTTGGAGGAATGGTCCAAAAGGTCACAGACTAAATGAATGCACTGGGAGGTACAGCAGTATGTATTGTGGTGATGAATTTATTTTGGCAAAGAATAGGGGATCAGACGCTGGGAAACAGCCATAAATCAACAGTGAATTGAGTCATGATGATGCACATTCTTCAGATCAAGGATTAACTATGACTAGAGATTGGAAAATGAAAAAGCAAGTTGTCTGACTAAGCTTATAATTGCTGTATATAAGTACGTGTTATTACAAAGAGAGAAAACTGTGTTTTACTTCTAAGTAAATATTTGAATTAGTTGTGCAAGCAATAATGTCATCTCAACATATATAACATAAATGCATGTGTTAGTTGTTGTTAGTTAACGATAAGGTGCACACATATTCTCAAGTTGCTGGGTTTTTCCTGGAGATTATTTTAGACTAATTCAAAGACCACCTTCAAATAAACTACACCAACACTCCATGAGAAAATGTGTTCATCTTAAATTGTGGATGTGACCAGACAACCTGTTATATTGATGTTGCTTTAGTGATAAACATAGGACAATCAGAGACACCTTTCTTCAACAAACTAAGGTCACAGATCTTTTGCATTCCTTTGAGGGACAAATGTGACTTGCCTAAATGGCATAATCTCTGACAGTGTTACACTGAAGAGGCACTATCCATGTTCTTTAAAATGCCCTAGTTTGAGAATTAAACCCAGCCTCACTAACTGAGAAGAGAGTGTTATCATTGAGGTACAGCAGGCAAAGATGGCAAACCTAATTTCACTGATAATTTTAAGAATTATAGTTTCTCAGACCAATATTGTATGCTCTCTCAAGACTAGGAATATCTTTCCTGTCATTAACCAAAGGGTTGCCTTATAGGTGTATTGCCCTGCAGGAAAATGAAAAAAACTGGAATCTAGAAAAGAGATAAAGAAATATTGGGAGCATTTTGCCAGGAAGGGTGCAGGAGATGGAGCTTGGTATTTAATGGAGAAACTAAAAGCAAAAAGCTGCAAGTGATGGAAAGTTGAAGCAAAAAATAAAAAACACTGCACTTCCTTACAATATATGCATAGACAAATCAGATGTAATAATTACATTTCATCTGGAAGACAGTGAACTGGATCAGACTGGCTATCTGCTCACTGCTGGAGTCCCACCATTGAACCCAATGTTAGAGCAATACCCCACTGAAGAATGGGTCTGGTTCCAATGTACCTGGATCAGGAATGACTGATAAATGAATAATGATCTCACTTGGACTGTGTGTGTCGACCCTTTGGAAAAAGGCAAGTGTTTTACAGGTACATACTTATTTTCTTTTGCACTTCATTTTGCTTTTTATTATTTGCTAATATTCTGATTGATGGGCTTCAAATAAATTTACAATTTTTAATAATGTTCATTTTCAAAGAAATATTTCAAAGTATTAGAATAAATTATAACGTCTCAACATGTAAAATGACCAGAATATGTTGTTAGTACCAAAATAAGCTACTTTACACCAGCAGACATTAGTAATTGGGAAGTTGGGATATAAAGTTATACCATTCAGCAGACTGTTGATCACCCATAATAAACACAAAGTACACTGCAGATGCTGTGGCCAAAGCAACACGTACAACACACTGGAGGGACTCAGCAGGTCGGGCAGCATCTGTGAAAATGAGCAGTCAAGGTTTTGGGCTGAGACCCTTCGTCAGGACTGAAAAGGGAGGGGGCAGGGGTCCTATAAAGAAGGTGAGGGGGAAGGTGGGGGGAGGGGAAGGTGCCAGGTGAAAAACCAATCAGAGGAAAGATCAAGGGGTGGGGGAGGGGAAGCATGGAGGGGATAGGCAGGAAAGGTGAAGAAGGAATGTAAAGGGAAAGCACTATGTGTAGTGGAAGAAGGCAGAATCATGAGAGAGGTGATAGGCAGTTGGAGGAGAAGGCAGAGTGAAACTGGGATGGGGGAAGGGAGAGGGAGGGAATTACCGGAAGTTGGAGATTTCAATCATGGCATGAACATTGAATTCTCCAACTTCCAGTAATTCCCTCCCTCTCTCTTCCCCCATCCCACCTTCACTCTGCCTCCTCTTCTAGCTGCCTATCACCTCTCTCATGATTCTGCCTTCATTCTACTACCCATAGTGCTTTCCCCTTACATTCCTTCTTCACCTCTCCTGCCTATCCCCTCCCTGCTTCCCCTCCCCCACCCTTTGATCTTTCCTCTGATTGGTTTTCCACCCTCCCCCCACCTTCTTTATAGGGCCCCTGCCCCCTCCCTCTTCAGTCCTGACGAAGGGTCTCGGCCATAAACGTTGACTGCTCGTTTCCACAGATGCAGCCCGACCTGCTGAGTTCCTCCAGTGTGTTGTACGTGTTGTTTTGACCACGCATAAACCTGATGACATTTCCTGCCTTACAATGTAAGCACAGAAGGGAAGAGGCCAAAGCGCCATGCCATGGAATAAATATAAATAGTGGAGAATTGTCCAGTGAGTCAGAATTTGTGATCCAATTAAAATCTTCATGCAGAACACAGGATTAGGCCATAGAAGATTTTCAACCACAGGACACAGCTTTCCATACAGCTTCTACAGTGTGGCAAGCCTCACCACGGGAAATACCGTGACAAACTAATGGATGCAGAATGTACTGATTGTTACGGCAGCTCTATGAATGTGCATGTGGGAACTGGGGAGAAGGGAACTTACGGTTTTCACGAGTCCAAGTCATATGATGAATCAGGCACAGATACAAATGCACCTAATATTACTCCACTTATTGTCACGTTTGAATAGTGGAATGCAGGAACGTGATAGGTAGGAATTGTACAGAGTCTGAAACATCCTTGTATCAGACTGCAAAGAGTTACAGAGTGTCTCATTTTATCATGGGTTCTGCAAACTGGAGGAAGATTTTTCTGGATTATTTATAAAACATGTCATGCGTACCTTGGTTCTCAAGGCACTGATGTTTGATTAAATGCAGAGGAAATGTTACGTTCAAGTGGAAGTGCACTGGTTTTCATCTCATTCTGTGAGATGAGCTGGGATTATTCATTTTATGTAAATATAAATTTAAATTATTGCTGATATTTGTTTCTGAGGAAAACCATGAATTGAATAGCAACAGTTGTAATATACAGCATTTTAAATGAAGAGCACAGACAGAAAGGTCAGTACCTAAAGGCTGAATCCTTCCCTTATTTAAATTAAATCACAACCAAGAACTCAAATTGGATTCTGTCTCTTTCCTTCAGAGCTGAAGATCTTTACTCATTGCTGCTTTTGTGATACAATCAACTACTTCTGTCAAAAATCACTCTTCATACCACAAACGGAAATACCATATTAGTGAACTCAGTGACAGTCATTGATTCTTGACTCCTGCTGGGGTGGTTAGTCTCCCCCGGCTTTGCCCTTCTGGACACGGGGGCTAACAGAGGGTGAGGTGGTGATCATTACCCAGTGGCCTTTGCCGCTCTCCCATGATGCAGTGCATGCCGTGAATGCTGGTGAAGGCAGAATTGGGCATTTTCACTCAGCAGCCTATAGGCAATGATGCAACTGATATCCATCGAGAAGGTTCACACACATAGAGTGGCCATTTACTGAATGATGAGATACCAGCTGCCAGACTGAAGCTCAGTAGAAGGGTGCAAATCACAAGGAAAGCACAAAACCATTGATTAAAAATGTTAACAGAGGCTTCATCTGACGCACAAGAAGATTCAGAGCTCAGTACAATTTCTCATTAATCTTCCTTAAGCTTCCCCTCAGAAAGTCGGTGGAAGTGGCACTAATTCAGACACATTAACTCAGATTTTGAGTAAGAAAAATTAGCAGTGAAGCTGAGGTTAAACCTTTTGGGAGAGATTATTGATTCTACTCCCTCTCTGACAAGGATAAACACACATCAAGGGGCTGGAAAGAACACATTTACAGTTCTGTGTGTCCTTGGGTAGTTTAGAAGTTTTCAGCCCCACACCACTTCCTGGTGTAGATCTTTTGGTACCACCATGTCCACTACATTTAATGGTAGCAATGCTAGCATACAGACCAGAAAATTAGGTCACAGCAAATTTTAAACCGTAGGACACAGCTTCGCATGCAACAATACAAAATAAGTTGCAATACAGAATGCTAGCCCTTAATAGATGGGATCTAGCAATTGTGATGTTCTGGAGATAGCATGTATTGTTTACAACATATTAGCTTACATTAAAAATGAAGGTGAATTGGAATTGGTTTATTATTGTCACATGTACTGAGGAACAGTTAAAGACTCAGATTTGCATGTCGTCCATATGGTTCATTTTAAATGATAGGTTCATTAAAGTAACACCAAGAAAATGTAGAATATAGTGGTACCACTGGTAACTCTCTAACACTGCACAAACTGGGCATGTTAGAACTATGATTAAAAGGAATAACAAAGATTCTGTACTGAAGGTGATTAGGCATTACTCTGGAAAGACAAAGAGTTTTAAAGCAATGGTGGAAATAGCAACTAATCTGATCACAGCAAACTCTCACAATGTGGTAATGACCAGATCATGTGTTTGATGCAGACAAAGGCATTGACCGTTAATAGGTTGTTCAAATCTGAGTTGCTTCACAAATGAGGGCTGTGAACTTTCTAATACTGATCACCGTATAAGCAGTGGCTAATTCTTTCCTCCGGCCTGGGGAAAAGTGCCACATCAATGCTTCAGCTGACAGCAACTAATTCAGCACAGATGCCAGAATGAATCCAGAGTCAAACTCCAACCACCCCGATTACTGTGTTTGAATACAGACTCATTTTCTTTATACTTTCTTCTCCCTCTCAAGACATGGTAGCGATATTCACAAAATGCGAAGGAACTCAGCAGGCCAGGCAGTATCTATGGAAAAGAGAGTCAACGTCTCTGGCCAAGACCCTTCAGCAGGACTGGAGAAAGTAAGATGAGGAGCCAAAGCAACTTCATAAACTCCATTTTTCATGGCACAGTACATGCATACATAATTATCATGATTAATATACAGTAGATATGGGGTATAAAGATCCAGCTTATTTTAAATATGTTCTTCTCAGATAGGCTCTGACCTTTAACGATCAGATCAAAACAATTGAACAATTCAATCTACTTGACAACTAGGCTGAAGAATGAGAGGGTGGGCTTAGAGATGGAGAAGGAAATGGAGTGCAGAAGGTGCTAAACATTCTAATAATGATCTTTAAGGAAACATTTTGGATATATAAACAAAAGCAGGAGGTAATCTAATGGATAGGCAATCAATAAAAATGGCTACTGAGCATCTGAGAGAAACAAGATCCAGTTCCTGAAAATTCTCCGTCTATGCATTGACCAAAGAAATGGAATTGAGGTTTTATTGAGAAGAAACTATTGAACATTCATATCATTTGAGAGAAGGATAAAAACTTGAGAGAGAAGTAAGAAATGTTACAATGATTTATGTTTCAAATTGGCATACAATTCTAGAGCTGCTGTCAATGTTTCTCCAAATTGAGGCATTTTGGTGTCCTTTGGGTTTAGCAATTTACGGCCGAGAATTTATAATGGAAATCACAGGGATGATAACTAATCTAAACAGGAACCTTCACCTTCACTATAAAAGATCACATAATAGCTCAGAACTATCACTAGAGCAGGAACTGTAAGGAAGGGAGGAGCAGAGGAAAGTTGCAGTCAACATGAAGAGATGCTGAGCAAACTGTAGGCTGACAAATCCCTGGGTCCTGATGAACTTCATTCAGGTTGTTAAATGAAGTGGGCGGCGAGATGATTGATGCATAGATTTTAACTTGCCAAAATTGCCTAGATTTGAGAAAAAGTTCCTCTAGATTGAAAATTAGCAAATTTAACTCAATTTTTTAAAAAGGAGGGGGAACAAAAAGCAGGAAACTACAAGCCATTTAGCTTAGCATGTGTCATAGGAAAAATGTCGGGCTATTATTAAAGACATTTCAGCAGGGTACTCAGAAAAATTCAAGATTGACCATTCACGGCACAGGTATGCAGAGAAAATTCAGGTAGTGGTGGACACCCCAAGGCCAAAGAATGTGTCACAATTGCAGATACTTATAGGATTTGTCCATTACTATAACAGGGTCCTTCCAATCCCAGCTACTGTGCTCCACCCCTTGAACTCATTACTGCAGGTCGGGAAGAAATGGCAATAGACAAGGCAGTGTGAGGTAGCTTTAAAAAAAAGGTCAAGGCAAAATGGCGATGTCAGACACTGCAGTCGCATATTATAATCCAGATTCTCCAGTGAAGCTTACTTGTGACGCCTTGTCTTATGGTAATTGTGCAGTCATGTCACATGTTATGAGAGATAGAAGTGAATGTCCCATAGCCTTTGCATCACGTTCCCTTTCCACTGCAGAGAGATACAAATATGCACAGATTGATAGAGAGTCCTTGAGTCTGGTTTGGGGAGTAAAATATTTCCACTAGTACTTATACAGAAGAGAGTTTACCCTCCTTTCTAATCATCAACCACCAGTGTCCATTTTCAATCCACAGAAGAGTGTTCCACTGACAGCATCAGCTTGAATGCAGAGATGGGCTCTGTTTCTTGGAGGATAAAATTACCAGACCAAATTCAAGAGGACAACTAATCATGAAAATGCTGATGGATTGTCCCATTGACCCTTGGAAAAGGAAATACCTGAAAATTTTACAAAAAGGGACATTGCTCTGGACATATTCTCTCTAATGCAAATTGAAAGTCTCCTTATTGAATTGTATTGCCTTTATTACTTACATCCTTCATGTACATGAGAAGTAAAAATCTTTACATTGTATCAGCATGTATTAATCCGTCTGATGGCCTGGTGGAAGAAGCTGTCCCGGACCCTACTGGTGTTGGCTTTTATGCTGTGGTACCATTCCCTTGATGGTAGCAGCTGGTACAGTTTGTGGCTGGGTAGAGTTGGGTCTCCAATGATCCTTCAGGCCCTTTTTACACATCTGTCTCTGTAAATGTCCTGAACAGCGGGAAGTTCACATCTACAGATGCTCTGAGCTGTCTGCACCACTCTCTGCTGAGTCGGGCAATTGAGGGAAGTATAGTTCCCTCACCAGGCAGTGATGCAGCCAGTCAGGATGCTCTCAATTGTGCCTCTGTAGAAAGTTCTTAGGATTTGGGGGTCCATACCAAACTTCTTCAACCGTCTGAGGTGAAAGAGGCGCTGTTGTGCCTTTTTCACAACACACCTGGTATGTACAGACCACGTGAGATCCTTGGTGATGTTTATGCTGAAGAACTTAAAGCTGTTCGCCCTCTCAACCTCAGTTCCATTGTCATCAATATGGGCTAGCCTGTCTCCATTCCTCCTGTAATCCACAACCAGTTCCTTGGTTTTTGCAACATTGAGGGAGAGGTTGTTTTCTTGACACCACTGTGTCAGAGTGATGACTTCTCTGCAGGCTGCCTCATTATTATTCGAGATTAGGCCAATCAGTGCAGTGTCGTCAGCAAATTGAATTAGCAGATTGGAACTGTGGATGGTGACAGTCATGGGTGTACAGAGAGTTAAGGAAGGGGCTTAGTACACAGCCCTGAGGGGCACCTGTGTTGAGGGTCAGAGGGGCAGAGGTGAGGGAGTCCACTCTTACCACCTGCTGGTGATCTGACATGAAGTCCAGGATCCAACTATGCAATGGAGGGTGAAGGCTGAGGTCTCTGAGCTTCTTGTCAAGCCTGGAGGGAATTATGGTGTTGAATGCTGAACTGTATGCCAAGATCAACATTCTCACATAAGCATGCTCCTTCTCCAGATGTGTAAGAAATGTGGCTATTGTGTCACCTGTCGATCGGTTTTGTCAGTAGGTGAATTGTAGGGGGTCCAGTGTGGGTGGCAGCATGCTGCAGATGATTACTACAGATACAATCCAAAGCGAATCCAGAAAAGCCCCCACTGTCTCAGGTCTGCATGGCAACCCAAAATGGCTGGAATGTTCAGCAGAAATTCCAGTTCCCCATTTTTATTAACACCAGGATGAACTTGCCCTTGTTTGGTGTTGCCTTGTCTTGGGATTGAGAGTTGAACCATCTAAAGTGTTAGAGGATCTACATGTTGGTCATCTAGGGATGGTCTAAATGAAAGTGTTGGCTCAAAGCTTTGTCTGAGAGCTCAGGATACATAGCGTTGCTTAGCCCAAATGGCATGGTGGTGTAGTGGTTGGCACAACACTTAACAGTACCAGTACCAGGTTCAATTCCCACCTCTGCCTGTAAGGAGTTTGCACATTCTCCCTGTGACCATGAGTGTTTCCTCTGGGAGCTCCAGTTTTCTCCCATAGTCCAATGACGTACTGGTTGGTAAATTAATTGGTCATTGTAAATTGTCCCATGATTAGGCTTGGATTAAATTAGGGGGATGCTGGGCAGTGAGGCTCGAAGGGCTGAAGGCCTTATTCCGCACTGTATCTCGGTTGTGTCCGGTTTCATCTTATATCATTGCTCATCAAGGAGTTCCACCGAACCCCCCGAATCAACCTGGGCCAATGGGTGACAGCTAAAGGAGGCATTTCCCAATCCCCACTCTGGAATCACCTGCCACGTGTTTCCAACTCATCACCTGCAGCCTTTTTAAACCCAGCTCTCACCCACAGCCCTTGCGTACTCATTGAACCAGCCAGTCTCAAACAGTTTATCTTAGTCTTCATTTACCTTGTTGCCTGAGGTGTTTAGTACTTGTTCTTTCTTGTTTCATGCCCCTTGTGGCTTATTATTTTGCAGTTATTATTAAAATTATTGCTCAGTACTAAATCATCTCCACTACTCTGCTTTTGGATCAAGCCTTCTCTACATTTCCTGACAGTACAGGGATTTGTACTAGATTGATACTTGGAATAAGCAGGTTATCATATGAGGAAAGGCTGGATAGTACAAGCTTGTATCCACTGGCAAGAGAGGATTTGAATGAAACTCTTAAGATCACTGGGGTCTTAACTGGCGGATGTTTAGAGAATGTTTCCTCATGAGGAAATTTAGAACTGAGGGCCACTGTTTAAAAATAAGCAGTCAGCTATTTAAAACATGATGACTTTTTCTTCTAAAGGCAATGAATGCAATATTATTGAATATTTCTAAGGCAGGGATAGTAGATAGGTATTTGTTATGCAAAGGTGTGAAAGGTTACTGTTGGTGTACATAATTGAACTATTATCTTTTTAAATTCCTTGAAAGCCCCATGTCACCTCATCCTCATTCTAATTCATACTGCAAACACGAGGAAATCTGCAGATGCTGGAAATTTAAACAACACACACAAAATGCTGGTGGAACACAGCAGGCCAGGCAGCATCTATAAGGAGAAGCACTGTTGACGTTTCGGGCTGAGACCCTTCGTCAGGACTAACTGATCTTTCCTTTCAGCATTTTGTGTGTGTTGTCTAATTCATACTGTATGTGTATATGTTTACTTGTGTATTGTTCCTACAGCCACTATCAGAAGATAGGGTGTAAAAAGCAGGTATCACAGCTAATACTGTTGTCCTTCCTGTGCTTTTTATTAGACTCTTTCAAATAATGTTTGAAACTTATCTCAAAGTGAGGTTATCCACAAAACTGTAGATTTGTGCAAATGCATTGAAAATGCGCAGCAGGTTTTCAGTTGGAATGTTACTTAGGCATTAGGAACACATTTATGTTTTGTAATATTTTTCTGAGACTATCACAATCTTTCATTTTATTCCCTGCTTCCTTCATCACAGAGGCAATGAACCATTGAATGTTAACAGGATGAGCGACCTTTTCCCAGTGTCTTCAGAAGCTGCTTCCATTCAGCCACAATAAGGAGTTTAGTAATAATTTGGACTGACTTCCTCAGAAGTTCTCTTTTTTTTCCCCCCAACGTTAGAAGCTGCTTTGTGGCTTAGATCAGAACTTGGTGGTATGATTGAACATCTTACTTTTCATCATGTCTTTTATACAACTTTTTTTGTACTCTTCCATGTTTTATCCATGTTAAGTATTGAATACCTTCTTTGTGTCTACCTCTACCATGTAAGCTAAATTGTCCTTAGAGGGTCAAAGCACGTGTGAAGGGTGAGATAGCTTTTGTTCATTTTTTTTTCTTGTGTGCCTCATTAAGTACAAAACTCCTCAAGCAAATGATCTAGTAGTATCTGTGAAGTATTTCAGGATTTAATTATTGGCATTTTGCTGGAGAAACATTGCATTAATTGTAGGTTTTCCAAGCCACTGAGCTGTGAACTATAACAGCTAACTGCTTTAAATTATACTCCAATAGTGGCATATTGATTACGTGCCCTTGTTCTCTATTAGTTAGATAATTTAGAAAAATCTGCAATCAGTTTTTCTTCAGTTTTGTATCAGTGGTTTGATTCCCTTTGAAGTTGTCCCATAGAAGCTCTTGGGGATGAGTCACTCAGTCCAGTCCCCTCACCTTTTGACTTCATTTAGCTGCTCAAAATTAACATTGTCACATTAAAGTTGGGGATGTTAAATGGATCTGGGTTGACTCGGACAGGAAGAAGAAATACATAAATCATTTCGTTGCTTTTTTAATAAGATTTCTGAACACCCAGAAATTCAAGCATTTTAAACACCTTCACAAATACAGAATACGCAAGGATTAAGCAGTGGTTCTGAATGGAACATGCTGATGAAGTAATGCTCATTTTTGAATGTCTGTCAGTGAATATACGCTGAAGGGATCAAAGAACATGAGCCATATTCCAAAGGGAAAAAGTTATGAACCACTGCTAATATATACACAGCAGGTAGAAAATGAGAACAGTAGGCACAAAGTAGACTCTAGAGTGAACGAGAACTACAGACATTGTATGTGGTACAGAGGAAAGAAGTGCCAGTGGGAGATTTTCACCAGATTATGTATGCAATATAGGCACGTAGTAGAACAAGCCAGATCTGAAATATTTCCTTCATGAGAGGTAACATACAGACAAAGCCAGTCTAAAACGAGCTAGAAAATTCAGATAGGTGATTTCCCTGTTAAAGGTTAATCATTACAAAGCTACCTTGGGGCAGTTTCTAAGGCAGGCATATGGCTTGTAGGGAATATGAAACTCTGCCCAAAGATGAATCATTTGTAGAATTCTGAATTCGGACTTGCCCTGATATACACAGATTTTGCTATAGGCAATTTAAGTTTCAGGATAATAGTGACATTTGGAAGTGCAGTTAAGATATTATTAGGCCCAATTGCCCTCAGTGTTACAAATATACTTAACTTTTTCTTGATATAAAATCATAGAATCATAGAACAACACAACACATAAGCAGGCCATTCAGCCCATCTAGTCCATGCCAAACCATTCAAACCATTCTTCTAGGTTGCCTCACAACCTGGTATGGAAGTTGTCCTGTCCAAGACCGGAAGAAGCTGCAGAAGATTGTAAACATAGCCCAGCACATCACACAAACCAATCTTCCATCCTTGGACTCACTTTACACCACATGCTGTTGGAGCAGTGCTGCCAGGATAATCAAGGACAAGACCCACCCAGCCAACACACTTTTTGTCCCACTTCCCTCCGGGAGAAGGTTCAGGAGCATGAACCATCTCTCAGGATCTGAAGTGGGAGCAGAATATCAGCTCCATCCTGAAGAAGGCCCAGCAGCGGATGTATTTCCTGTGGCTCTTGAGGAAATACGGTCTGCCTCAGGAATTGCTACTGCAGTTCTACACTGCAGTCATTGAGTCTGTCCTGTGCACCTCCATCATTGTGTGGTTTGGAGCTGCCACCAAGCAGGATAGAACCAGACTACAGCGCACAGTGAGGACTGCCGAGCGCATCATTGGAGCCTCCCTGCCCTCTATTGTGGACCTGTACTCTTCCAGGTTGAAGAAGAGGACGGGGAACATCATAAAGGACTCCTCCCATCCTGCGCATGGACTGTTTGATCTGCTTCCGTCTGGTAGGTGCTTCAGATCCCTCCAGACTAAGACTAATAGGCACTGGAGAAGTTTTTTCCCTACTGCGGTCACTTTGCTGAACAGTTAACTGCCGGTTAACTGTTGGCTAACTATTACTTGGATTGCACTACCTGTATGTATAATCTATATTTTCATTTATATTTATCATTATTATTGTTATGAGCAGAGAGACAACATCTGCCAGAAGTAAATTCCTTGTATGTGCACAGGTACTTGGTGATTAAAGTCTGATTCTGATTCTGATGAAGATACGTACGGCCAGATTTGGGAACAGCTTCTTTCCAACTGTGATAAGACTGCTGAACAGATCCTGACCTGGATCTGGGCCGTACCTTCCAAATATCTGGACCTGACTTGCACTACCTTACTTCCCCTTTTCTGTTTTCTAATTATGATTTATAATTTAAATTTTTATTATATTTATTTTGATTTGTACTTCAGGGAGTGTGAAGCACAGAAACAAATATCACTGTGATGATTGTACGCTCTAGTATCAATTGTTCGGTGACAATAAAGTATAAAGTAAAGTAAAGTAAAAACTGTCCTAGTCCCATCGACCTGAACCTGAACCACAGCCATCTATGTACCTATCCAAACTTCTGTAAAACATTGAAGCTGAGCTCAAATGCAGCACTTGTGCTGGGAACTTTTTCCACACTCTCACAATCCTTTGAGTGAAGAAGTTCCCCTTAAGCTTTTCACCTTGATGCACCATCAATAACTCTCTCTGAGACGTGAAGGTGAGATATCGGCTTTTATTGACTGGAAGAAAGAACAAGCAGTAGTTGACCACCATACTACATCCTGGAGACTGAGGGCCGGGCTCAGGCCTCAACCGCCTTTATACCGGGATCTGTGGGAGGAGCCACAGTCAGAGGGAGGGGCCACAGGAGCAGTCAGCAGGGGGCATGTCCAGACAGGTATATGTAGTTCACCACACACCTTTCACCCTTAACCCACGACCTCTAGTTGTATCCCACCCAACCACAGTGGAAAAAGCCAGCTTGCATTTACCCTATTTACACCCCTCATAACTTTGTATACCTCTATCAAACCTCCCCTCAGTCTTCTACATTCCAAAGAATAGAGTCCTAACCTATTCTATTTTATAACTTAGGTCCTAGCAACATCCTTGAAAATTTTCTCTGAACTCTTTCAACCTTATTTACATCTTTCCTGTAGGTAGGTGACCAAAACTCCACATAATGCTCCAAATTAGGCCTCACTACTGTCTTATACAAATTCAACATAATATCCCACCTACTGTACTCAATACTTTGATTTATGAAGGTTAAAATGGCAAAAGCTTTCTTTATTTCCCTATCTACTTGTGACACCACTTTCAATGAATTATGGACCTGTATTCCCAGATCCCCTTACTCTACCACACTCCTCAGTGCCCCACTGTTCACTGTGTAAGACCTACCTTAGTTGGTCCTACCTAAGTGCAATACCTTGCACTTGTCTGCTTTAAATTCCATCTGCCATTTTTCCAGCTGCTCCAGATCCTGCTGGAAGCTTTGATCGACTTCCTCACTGCCCACTACATCCCCATTCTTGGTGTCATCCACAAATTTGCTGAACCAATGAACCGCATTATCATCCAGACCATTGATATAGATGACAAACAACAATGGACCCAGCACCAATCCCTGCGGCACTCCTCTAGCCACAGGCCTCCAGTCAGAGAGGCAACCATCTACACCTCTCTCAGGCTTCTTCCACAAAGCCAATGTCTAATCCAATTTACTATCGTATCTTGAATGCCAAGCAACTGGACCCATCTCCCAATGAATAAATTTAATTCATAGAAATCAGGCTTCAGAAATGATTGGAGATAAAGCTAGAGGCTGGGATGGATCACCTATGGCTGAAGATGGTTGGCATTTCATTTGTTCCTTTTGTACACTCCTGGTGAGCTCTACTTTTACTAAGATGGGGATGGTTGTGAAAAATACTTCCATTAATTATAAAAATGCCTGTCACCATTTGTACAGAATAAGAAAAAGCTAGAGCATTGATTGAAGCCAGTAGATGGCTGGTTGCTTTCTTTCTCTGGCTTTGCTGTAGTTCTGCTGTAGATTGCCAGGCTGGCAATTCATTTTCAGGTACACCCGCTGGTGTTCCTTATATGCTCTTTAATGAACCAAGGTTCTTACCCTGACTTGATGGAAATGATCACTTGTGGGATATTCCAGTGAGTGAAGTTGCAAACTATGGTGAAGTTTGATTCTGTTGCTTCTGATAGTGTATAACATCTCGCAAATGCCCAGCTTTGAGATACTACTCTTTGTTCTGAATCAATCCCATAGAGCATGAATGTAATGGCTGCCAGTGTGATAGAGGCAGTGCTCACTGTGGAAGCTGGAGTCAACGGTGGCTTTCTGGTGTTCATTCCTTCTGTTGATATCATGCACTATGCTCAGGTAAACTGGTAAGAGTGAAAACTAGTAGGTTTATACTTTTTAAATGTTGTTTCCCTCACTACGTACTGTAGGCTAGATCCAGCATATGTGATATTTACAAATTGGCATGCACAATCATGGCTCAGTTACACAATCTAACCACTTGAAGGTATTTCCTATAATTTACAAACTATTTCTTTTAATGGCCAGTGGAGGAATGTACTACATTCACATTTCTATCCTGACCACCAGAGTGAACAATTAGGTGCTACGCTCACTAATCTCTTATCTGCAACTATTCAAGCAAATTCCGGAAGCCAGCATCTGATTGTTAAGGACCTGTGCAGCATAGAGCTTAACTACCATAAACAGAAAGGCCACCAGTAAAACTGTTTTGACATCTGGTTAAGTAAACTTCCTACACCATCAGTGTTAAAACTATCAAAAGATCTGGAAGTTCCTGGACATATTAAAATTAAGAGAATATGCAAAAAGCTTTTCCAAAATCGATACTATTAAAAGAGTTCGTAATTTGTTCAAATTATAATTATTGATAATTTTAAGAAGTTTAAAAATATAAAATGATTAAAACTCTGGAAAAATATAAAAAAAATTAAAATCATCAACATTTAAGATCACCCAATTAAAAAAACAATAAGATAATGTGAAACTTTCATTTGTTGCTTACAAGCATGGCTGATCATGTAAACGCTTGATATTGCTGGTTCCCTGATATTAATTCTGTTGCCTAGCAGTGTACTTCCAAACTCTTTTTCGCATGTCTGCTTCAGCCATAAAGGTGAGGGGAACTCATGACTGAGGTGAACTTAGAAGCTCAGTGGGGATGGTCAGGGATCAGGAATCAGAGGGGAAAAGAAATAATTGTAGAGGATTAGGGGAGGTGTGGGGTTTGCTTGGAGGCTATTGATTGGAGAAATGATTTGGGAGATTATTAAGCGATGATTTGGTTAGAGCAATGCCCAAGACAAAGATGGGGAGGGTTGGGTACAGTTACTGAAGAAATCCATTGGCAGAGATAGTGAAAAGAAGCAATGTAAATTGAGGAGTACTTAAAGAAGAACCTCTCTACACAATAATAGATTATTTACCCTTCCTTGTAATTGCAGATGCGTGGTTTGACTATCTTTAATATAACGACAAAGTGAGCCTCAATTCTTCACTCATGGCTTGCCTCTGTGTGTGAAGCTCATGGTTTTTACATACCTCAGCTGCATGAAAAAATTTGTAAAAGCAGAATGGAAACACAGGTTGCACATTATTTTCATGGCAGCCTGTCCACTGTTCACCTATGTCTGAGATACAATGCACAGAAAGAATTTATGGCCTTTGTCTTTTAAGTGTTTAACTTGATATTAAACCTCACCAAATACATCTTTGTATTCTTTCTATTACTTATGGGTTTACTTATTTACTGTTCATCCAGTCTCGAATGGGTCAATTTTTGTAATAGGAACACAAGAACATAATAAACTGAAACACAACCAGGTAATTTGTCTGCATTTTCTACTGTTCAATAACATCATTACCTTAGATAGAATCTCCTTAAACTAAGATTCTATCAGATTTTTCTTATTCCTTCCAAGTTTGGCTTAGTACTCTCCTCCCAAACCTATTGCTATATTCATTTACGTATACTAACCTTACGATCCCAATTTGTAAGCTGCTCATTTAATAAGGTTTGAGGTGCTATGGGTTTTTGGATCTCTCCTCCCAAACCTAATATTAAATTCAGTTATATTATAATCCCAATTTGTAAGCTGCTCATTTAATAAGGGTTGAGGAGCAACAGGATTTCCACTCAAAGCTTTTTCTATAAATTTTACAGATTTATATTTATTTATGAAGATTATATTTGTATATGTACACAATTATTTCTGCAGGTCATATCCAGGATAATATGCATATCATTGAATTATATGAAACAGTTTTGAACCATTTTTCCCTTGTTGGATTAAAACTTTATATGGCTACAGACTAGTGTCACTTCCTTTGAGTGTTATGATACTACATTTGCAGGAAGAGTCAGACTTGCTTTAGAATGGTAGCTAGAGACAATCCATGCCCTTCTCTCAACAGCCCCTTCTCCTGAAGAAATAGTCTAAGTCTTTACACTAACATGTAAGAACATTTAAAGACATTTCCCCTGTATGTGGTATGTAAAAGATTGATATCATTTTCAAGCATTCTGTTACTGCTCAAAGGTTTCATCTTTCATATGAAGTAAATTAATTGCAAAATCCAACTCAATGCATTTACAATTCGAGTGTTACAATGTTGCCTTCATCCCTATTCCCTTGATTAGTTAATTAAATCATAAAGATTACAGCACATAACATTACTTTGCTCTTGCTTACTGCTGCCATACTGTGACAGTTCAGTAATTAACACTGCTGTGATTAAAAGCAGCCCAGTTGCTTGCTTGTTTACATGGATTAGCTCATTATTGATAGTTCATTGTCAGAATGAATACTAACCTGTTCTGACTGTGGATTTGAGCCTGTTGATACATATTTCGTTACATCTATTTGCGGAGAGAACACCTGAACTCTGCGATGTATCTAACAGACAGCTGTTGTTGCAACTAGCTCCCATATGTTTGTGAAAGTAAGTGTCCCTAAAGATGGCATTAAGCAGAAATGATTACCCAGACAGCATCAGGAACATATTAAGAGTTAATTACCCTGCAGAGGGATTATGCCTTTGAAGTCTTGTCTTATTGTACACATTAAATATGGATGAATCAATAGCTATGGATACACATCTTGGGCTCTTAGTTTCTTTTAAATTTTCTGTTTACAAGTATGGAGATTACCAGTAATGATCAGCAAAGACTAAGACTAACGTGTAGAGCTCTTCCAAATCAAATCTTCACTTGGACCAAATGAGAACTCCATTAAAGAGGATGCTCAGCTCTTATTTTTCCCATATTTAATAGTATATTCTAAATTCTAGGGGATTTATCAGTGATTAATGGGCACCTGATACTGAAATAATCATAATAATACTATTCAGTCTATTCAGAAGGAAAATCAGCAAGAGGTTTCAGTTATGGGGTACCTCTAACACTCCATAATAAAATAGTTACTGAACCAAAGGAAGGAAGTTTTCAGGAAGATCAAAAGTTGGGTCTCAGAGGGAAGTAGCTAAGCTTATGAAAGTTGTTCCTGGAGATCGGGAACACGTGCAGGCAAAGGATGGTGTTCAAGAGGCTACAGAAGCCTTTCTCAATCTATTTACCTGGAAGGACCCTTGAAATAATTTTCAGGTCTTGGGGAACTTCTGTGTAAAAACTATTATATCTGCAGCTTACGATACGTTAGCATGATCACTAAGTTGTAGAAATATTTGTCAATTCCACCATCAGAGGGAAGGAAAGGTGCTGCCTAGTTCAGGAGGAGGAGAGAGCAGCAGTGGAGGAGACGAGAACCAGCAAGGCGATGGGAATGAAGCAACAGGGAGCTTGGACAAGATGGGAGAATGTGGTGGAGAGGAAAGTGACCTGGGCTGAGCTTTGGAAAGCCGAGCCACACCGCATCTAATTTCTCATCTAGGCAGTGTATGATGTGCTTCCAAGCCCATCAAACCTGCACACATGGGGCGCAGCAGAGTCATCTGCGTGCCCACTGTGTTCCAAGTGAGGAACCCTGGAGCACATCCTCAGCGGCTGCACAGAGGTACTGGGTGAGGTATGAAGGCATGATCAGGTCCTGAAGACCATCGCTGAAGCCATCAGTGCAGGAGTGGAGTGGGCGAAGCAGACCCGACCCTCCAAGCAGACCATTGCCTTTGTCAGAGCTGGGGAGCAGCCAATACCCGACAAAAGAACATCTGCAGGCACCCTGTCCTCTGCAAGGGACTGGCAGCTGTTGGTGGACCTCGAAAGGCAGCTGAGGTTCCCCAACCATATCGCAGCCACCACTCTGCGACCAGACATTGTCCTTGTGTCTGAGTCTACCAAGCAGGTGGTGCTGCTGGAGCTGACGGTCCCATGGGAAGATCGCTCGGAAGAGGCCTTTGAAAGGAAGCTATCTAAGTATGCAGGACTGGTCAGCAATTGCCAGCAGGCTGGATGGAGAGCGAGGTGTCTCCCAGTGGAGGTTGGTTGTAGGGGATTCACAGCCCATTCCTTAGCCAGAGCCTACAGCAATTTGGGCATCGAGGGAGAGAAGAAGAGGAGAGCCATCCGCAGTACCACCGATGTGGCAGAGAGGGCCTCAAGATGGCTGTGGCTCAAGAGAGGGGAGCCATGGAGTCATGTGTAGCTGGCCATCTGGACACAAGCTGGGGTCTGATCAGCCCCAGCTGGGTCACCTGGAGGAGGGTGTATGATGTTGAAAGACCTGAAACACCCGTTGATTCCAGGAACATCACTGAAGATCTGTCCAGGAGCATCAGTAGATGTATGTACACAGTATCTGCAGCTCATGGTACATTAGCAAATCATTAAGTTGTAGAAATAATTGTCAATTCCTCCAACACAGACCTTTTGTTTGCAGATATGAAGACAAAACATTAAATATATCTTGGCCTTTGCTTTTTTTGGCTGCTCATTGTAACAGCAAGAATTTTCTTGAATTTCACCATCATTTACAAATCTTACAAATGCTACAACAAGACATCTATTGACTCATCAACCTGGATAGAGAAGATGTTGTTTTTCAGTTTATCACACAAAACCTCTTCAGCATCATATGACATGTCATCAGTGCTGTTTGAGTGTGAAACCTTTTCAATTTCTCATACTGCATCTTGTCCTAGCATTTTACTCATAATAATTTTACATGCTGGCATTATTAGGTTCTCATCAACTGTATGACCTTTCCTTTTCTGGGTAATAAGTTCTTCTACTAAATACCTTGCTTCCTGAATCCTTTTACGGACTGCGACTTTATTAACAAAAGCTTTACTCTGTTTGTTTTGTTCTATAGTTAACTGCTACAAGAACCAGAGAACGAATATAATTGGTTGACCAGGTGTGATTGGCAATTGGAATTCCATGAGAATAAGAAGCAAGAAGATGAGTTGAAATCAATGTATAGTAAAGGATAGGACACGTGGTGGTTTTGAGAGTTTAATTTTTGTCAGCACATAGATGTGAAGATTTCATGATGTAATAAAGATACAGTTAAGAGAATTTTGAAGAGTGGATAAGAAAAATTTCTTTTTGAATGGTATCTGAATTGTCCAGTGGATAAGACTATAAGAGAAAGTAATATTTTTATTATCTTGAATAAAAATCCATTGTCAATCGCAGGGATAGTTCTGAGAATTATTATTATTGGCATATAATTTCTACATTAAAAAGAATATTATGTGATTGGAGATGTCACCTTTTGAATGTAATATCTAGCCAAGAACCCATTAGCCCTCTGAAATGGATGTTGTAGATCAAAAGGCATTTCTCCGATGAAATGTCTTTATATCCTGTCAATGTCTAATTCTCAATTAACAATAAAATAAAACATAATTTAGTCCTGCATTTCCTATTGTTAGTAGTATGCACAGTTTAGCATATTTCACTACATTATACACCATATTTCCCAACAATAATTGCACTTCAGAATATTTGATGAGCTGTGAACTATGTTGGGAATTGTGGAGTCTTCAAGACTGCAAATAAACTAGTTCTGTATTTCATGCTTAAAGTTATTATTGGTATTCTTGCAACACGGTTAAATTGTTACCACTTTCAGTGGCTTCTTCAGTGGAAGAATTTTACTTTTGGTTTGGTTTGGTTTGGTACAGCAGGTATTTAGTTGATGTAAAAGTAGGCAGTTAAGATGGCCAGTCCAAATTTCTTTTTGTGTGTGACTTTCTTTACAGTCATTAATGATTAACATTTGCTCACTATAGTAAATAAGTTATTTGAGGACAAGGTGTTCCTCCTTCTAATAACATTAATAATGATTACTTTATTGATCCTGAGTGGGAAATTATTTTGTTACAGCAGCAACGTTTAAAAACACACTGAGCAGTGTGCAGACTGAACTAATAATGAAGTACAGAATTATAATATACACAACAATGATAATTTACAATAATGTGCAATAGTAATGTACAAAATATTAAAGCAGAGACTATTTTACTATGATATGTGTTCTCCTGTTCCACAGAGATGAACTGTTGTACATGCTTATTGCATTTGGTAGGAAAGATTTCCTGTAACGATCCTTGTGACAGCGGAGCTGAATGAGTCTGTTCAGAGAGATGCTCCGCTGCTTATTCAGTAGGTCATGGAGAGGATGTGCCCGATTGTCTATAATGGATAACAGTTTGTTTGGTGACCTCCTCTCCGCCACTAACTCAAAAGAGTCTGGATTGTAGCCAAGGACGGGTCCGGGCTTGTTGATGAGTTTGTTCCGTCTTTTTGCATCACCAGCACTGATTTGACCAAGGCTGTCAGGTGTTGACTGGCTAATTTTTGGATAACAGATCAATTGCAAGTTCTTAGCTGAAATAGTAATTGAGGCTTAATGGTGCATTTAGTCAATGGGCAAAATCATCAAGAGGCTTCTCTTGAACCATCTCCAGCCAGCCTAATGAAAGATATAGATCTATGGATACTACTAGTCTTCTAGCTCACCTCACTGCTGTGATTTCTTCAATCCCTTGCAATGTGTCTTGCCATCAAAGTTCAAAGTTCAGAGTATCAAAATACATATATATGTCACCATATATAGTATAACTTTGAGATTCAGTTCCATGAAGGCATACTCAGTAAATCCATAGTGAAACACTAACCATAATAGAATCAATGAATGATCGAACCAACATGGGTGTTCGACCAGTGTGCAGGAGACAGGAAACTCTGCAAATGCAAAATGAAAGAAGTAACAATGATAAATAAATAAGCAATAAATATTGAGAACATGAAATGAAGAGTCCTTGAAAATGAGTCCATAGATTGTGAGAACGTTTCAATGATGGGCAAGTGAGGTTGAGTGAAGTTATCCCCCTTTGGTTCAAAAGCCTGATGTTTGAAGGATAGTAACTGTTCTTGAACCTGGTGGTGTGAGTCCTGAGGCTCCTGTACCTTCTCCCTGATGGTACCAATGAGAAAAGAGAATGTCCTGAGTGGTGGGGATCCCTGAAGACGGATGGCACTTTCCTGCAATAACACTTTGTGCAAATGTGGTCGACAGTAGGAAGGGCTTTACCCGTGATGGAGGGAGTTGTATCCACTTCTTTTTGTAGGATCTTCCATTCAAGGGCATTGGTGTTTCCATACCAGGCTGTGATGCTACTGATCAATATACTGTCCACTACACACCTGTAGTTATTTATCAAACCTTTAGATGTCATGACATCAGCAGCCTGAAATTATCATTTCAAAGTATCAGTTAAACTATCAAGGTGTAAATTAAACAATTGTTCATGTTTTTGTTAGAAAGAAAGCTCTGCCTTTAATGTGTGTTGGCAGAAGATTACAGGAATAATAAAATTCCTGTATGAACAGAGAGGCAAGATGTGAAGCTTGGCTGGAAACAATGAAATGCATCATCACCATAGAAAAGTATAGCTTCAATGAGGAAGCTGTAAAATCAATTTACTGCATGGAGAATAAACTGACAATAGATTAAAAATAATTACAAGGATTTCAATTCAGGGGCTCATCATCAAACTACTTTACTGTAAAGCACCTTGGGATCCCCTGAGTTCTTGCTTTTTTCTCTTGTAGATTCAGTTGAAAAACTTCCAACTAAAGTAGACCAACAACTGCCACAGGTTAAAATTGGAGCTCTACTCATGTGTGAGGATTATTCTGAGTCTGATATGTTTGGCATATCTGGCTCAGTGGGTACTTGCTCCTGAAATTTGAGGATCCCGTGGACAAAGTGGTGACAAAACAGAAGGAAGGGAAGTTCACACATTTGGTTGTATTACCACTAATAGGTCCTCTACAGTGTTAATTGTGTTAACAGTCTAATTACAAAACTGGCTTTTGTGATTAACAATTCATGATAGCAACTAATTAACACCTTTGTTCATCTAAATAAAGAGAGTATAAACAACTACCGAGAGTCTTGTGGAGATTGACATCCCTCACAGTAGGAAATAGTGATGGCAATAAAACAAATTCATTTCTTATGACAGGTAGCATGGGAGGCCAGGAAAACCCGAGATGAGCAACAAGGTCTCTTAAACCAATAAATAAATTATGCCAGGCAAAGCAGCACAATCTGCAGATCTTCTGTTCCTAACAGCGTGTTGCTGAAATAATTTCTTCTCCCTTGGTGGCCATGGAGTATCAGTGGACAATTTGGACAGGGAAAAGGTTCTTTTTGTCTGTGTGGGAAACCTGTAGATCTTCAGCAGGTACCAGGCCACTGAGCTCTAAGTTTAGGTGCCAAGAATAGGTTGCCAGCCAGAGGCACAATGGGCTGGAAAGGGCTTGAGTAGGGGAGTGTTTAGGAAGATGACACGGCGAACTATTGATGGAACGAAAAAGCTGGAAGGGCAGTGAACCAGCCCCCTGCTCTGCTCCAAAAGAGCGATTGTGAGCATGAGTAACAGCAGCTCATCGTCCCTCTGGACCAGGACCAGGGTTCCCAGGTAAATGGTAGGGGGCCGTGGTTGGGAACCCCTGCTCGAGACAAATTGAACCCTTACTGATTCTGTACTGCATTCCTCAGTTTTGGTGTCCAGCTCAGATAAAAGGGGCATCCTCCTGTTCACACTATCCCAGGCTTTCTCTCTCCAGCTGATTGTCCAACACTCTCCTTTATTTCAGATCCAGCAACTATTGTGTTCTGCATCATATGATTCCAACATTCCAACATGATTTCCCCCCTATTTTTCTACCACTCTGATTCATCGCCTTCACATTATATTCCTCCAAACAAACCAGCTAAGATTATTCGGCATACATTATCCTCTGTAGTTATCTTAGATGGCACCAACAATATTTATGTCACTTTGACATCATGGTCTGCACCCTGCCACAGACATTTCCTTTGCTCCCTCTACTCATCACCTCTTTATAGTTCAAAACATGGTTGCTTTCTCACTTGTCCAGTTCTGATGAAAGATAACTGACATAAAATGTTAATAGTCTCCTCACACGGCAGTTGTGGCTGAAAGATCACAGATAGGAATTTAACATCCAAGAATACACCTTGTATTGAGAGAACAGGCAGATAGGCAGAGGGTGTGGGGCGGCTCTGTTGGTAAAAGCTGAAATCAAAGAAGTGACATAAGCTCAGAAGATGTACAGTTGAATTCTTGTGGATAGAGTTTAAGAAACTGTAAGGGTAAAGAGACCCTGATGGGAATTACATACAGACCCCTGAACAATAGCCAGGATGTGGAATATAAATTTCAATGGGCAATAGAAAAGGTATGCAAGGAGGGAAATGTTTATGATAGTCATGGGGTTTTCAGTGTATATGTAGATTGGAAAAATCAGGTTGGTGCTGGATCCCAAGGGAGGGAATTTGTATAATGCCTACAAGATGGGTTTTTAGAGCAGCTTGTGGTTGAGTCCACTACTGGAGAGGTAATTCTGGATCGTGTGTTGTGTAATGAACCAGATTTGATTAGGGATCTTAAGGTAAAGGAACGTTGGGAGACAATGATCGTAATATGATAGAAATCACTCTGCAGTTTGAGAAAGAGAAGATAAAGTCAGATGTATCAACATTACAGTGGAGTAAATGGAGTTACAGAGTCACAAGCGAGGAGTTGGTCAAAGTTGATTGGAAGGGGACATTAGCGGGGATGATGCAGAACAGCAGTGGCTCGAGTTCCTAGGAGAAATTTGGAAAGTGCTGGGGAGATCATCTCAAAGAAGAAGTAGTATTCTAAAGGGAGGATGACTCAACCATGGCTGACAAGGGAAGTCAAAGGCAACATAAAAGCAAAGAGAGGGCATATAATACAGCAAAAATTAGTGGGAAGTTAGAGGACGGGGAGGATTTTAAAAACCAACCAAAGGCAACTAAAAATACTGTAAGGGGAGAAAAGAGGAAATATGCAAGTAAGCTAACTAAAAACATCAAAGACGATACCAATTTTTTTTCAGATATATAAGGAGTAAAGGAGAGTCAAGAGTAGATATTGGACTATTGGAAAAATTACGCTGGATAGGTGGTAATGGGCAGAGTCAGTCTTTACTGTGGAAGACACTAGCAGTATGCCAGAAATTCAAGAGTGTCAGGGGGCAGAGGAGAGTGCAATTGCTATAACTGAGGAGAAGGTGCTTAGGAAGCTGAAAGATCTGAAAGTAGATAAATCACCTGGACTAGATGATTTTTTAACTATCACTAGATTCTGAAATTGTTCCAGAGAACTGGAATATTCCAAATGTCACTTCACTCTTTAAGAAAGAAGGGAGGCAGAAGAAAGGCCATTTAACCTGACTTCAGTGGCTGGGAAGATGTTGGAGTCCATCCTTAAGGATGAGGTTTCAGGGAAGTTGAAGGCACATGATAAAGTAGACCAAAGTCCGCATGGCTTCCTTAAGGGGAAATCTTGCCTGACAAATCTTTTGAAATTCTTGGAGGAAATAACAGGCAAGATAGACAAAAGACAGTCAGCGGATATTGGTTACTTGGATTTTCAGAAGGCCTTTGATGAGGTACTACACTTGAGGCTGCTTGACAAGACAAGAATCCATGATATTACAGGCAAGGTGCTCACATGGATAGAAGATTAGCTGATTTGCAGGAGGCAAAGAGTCAGAATAAAAGGGGCCTGTTCTGGGTGGCTGTCAGTGCCTAATGATGTTCCACAGGGATCGATGTTGGGACAACTTCTTCCACATTATATGTCAATGATTTGGATGATGGAATTGATGGCTTTGTGGCCAAGTTTGTAGATGATAGAAATATAGGTGGAGGGGCTGGGAGTGTTGGGGAAGCAGGGAGTCTGCAGAAGGACTTGAACAGATTGGGAGAATGGGCAAAGAAACAGAAGATGGAATACACAGGAGCATAGGGAAGTGTCTGGTTATGCACTTTGGTAGAAGGAATAAAGGCACTGTCCAAACGGTGTGAAAAATTAAAAATCAGAAATCATAAAGGTATTTGATTAGTCAGGGCATCAAAAGTTAAGGGGCAAAGGCAGGACATTGGGGGTTGAGAGGGATAATAAGATAGTCATGATGGAATGACAGAGAAGACTTGATGGGTTGAATGACCTAATTTTTCTCCTATATCATATGGTCTTATGGCCAAATCAAAAAAACATCAGTAGCTGCTTTAAATATACCCAATGGCCACCACAGTCATCTGTGGTAATAAATTCCATAGATTCACCACCCTCTGGCTAAAGAAATTCCTCATCATCTCTGTTCTAAAGAGAGGTCCTCGTATTCTAAGGCTGTGCCCTCTGTACTAGACTCCCTCACTATTGGAAACATCCTCTCCACATCTACTCTATCTAGGCTTTTCAATATTCGATATATTTATATTTCACAAGCAGTCATTGCCAGAAGAGGTGAAGAAATCTTGAGAAGACTAAACAAATTTATTATTAGCTTTCACTGGAGTGAGCTTCTTTAAAAAGGGAGAACTGCTGAAATTTTGGGCAGCAAAAGACCATTAGAAGTACAAAATATGAATGATGTGTTAAAATAGGTATTACATTTAACAGGCAATCTATTGAAATAGGTATTATAAGATATGAGTTACAAATAATTGATTCTTCTTCTAATTGTTGCTATGTTTATTCAACTTACTGCAAGATGGAACAATTTAATAACTGGTACTAAATCATGTTTCACTATCTGTTCGATTGCTTCACCTTGGAGACTCAAAGAAACAGAGGTGTGAGCATTAGGCTAAAAAGTTCACTTGTCATGAGCTGAGTCATACCAGATATTAGTAACTCACTGAATCTCTGCAAATATTTTGCAAGGATTAACTTACAGGCAAATAATTCTCCTTTGAGAACAATAAATTGTCATTTCCCTCGCACCTATTATTAAGAAAAACTCCAGGTGTAAGGGTAGGACTCTCTGCTGTTGTCATAGTGCCTGGGTCATTCCAAGAAAATCAAACTCTTTTTTCTCATTGTGTAAACAGTATGTATAATAGTGTTAACTGTACACAGATAGTTGAGCCACTCCTTTGATTTGTGCATTTCGGTGTCTTTTTCTTCCTCATTATCCCCTCCTTTTGTTTTTGTTGTTCTTCAGACTGTACCTCACAGTATCTTGCTCTGGTATTGGCTGCAATTTTCAGATTACTCAGTCATGCCTAAACCAACCCATGAAGATGAAGTCTCCTGATCTGTTGGGTGTATATTCCAACAAGATTGTAGACTAATA
The DNA here is from genome assembly GCF_048418815.1 of Hemitrygon akajei. Taxonomy (NCBI): domain Eukaryota; kingdom Metazoa; phylum Chordata; class Chondrichthyes; order Myliobatiformes; family Dasyatidae; genus Hemitrygon; species Hemitrygon akajei. The sequence continues at coordinate 55,092,582 of NC_133133.1, read as the reverse complement.
TATGAAATGGAGTCTCATTTAAAATGACTTATAGAATTTTCCTCTTGTGTGGCTCTCCTTGTAGTGTCACTCAGCTGTTGAGACTAGGGATTAACAGTCAGGGAAGGAAGTGGGAGCCATTCCCATAGATCCTGCCCAGGCACAGAACTGCCAGGCAATTTGATCTCCCTGAGGATGTGTGTGTTTTCAAAGTACATGAAAGTGACCGTCAGTAACTTCTTCTGATGATTCATCAAGAGAGTGGAAACCTTTCATATTAATTGTTCCTTACCAAAGCCAAAGGAGACTCAATCATCTCCCCTCAAATACAAGTGCTTGGGTGACCTCACCGATGCTGAAGAAAGAAGACCTTGTTGATGACATAACTATTGTTGACAGAATTTCAGATGGTGACAAAGAGGCATACATGAGTGAGATAGATCACAAAAAATATCATTTGTAGACTTCAGGAAGGGAAAGTCGAGGAAATACATAGGAGTCCTCATTGAGGGATCTGCAGTGGAAAGCACGAGCATTTCAGGCTCCTGCGTGTCAAAATCTCTGGAGATCTATCTTGGGTCCAACATATTGATGCAATTACAAAGAAAGCACAACAGCTATATTTCTTTAGGAGTCTGATATATCATCAAAGACTCTAGAGAATTTCTACAGATGTACTATGAAGAGCAGTTTAACTGATTGCATCACCATCTGATATGGAGGAGCCAGTGGATATGATTGGAAAATGCTGCAGAAAGCTGCAAACTCAGCCCCATCCATCATGGGCATTAACCTTCCCGGCATCACGGGCATCTTCAAAAGGTGATACCTTAGAAAGGCTGCATCCATTATTAAAGACCCCCATCACCTAGAACATTCCCTCTTCTCATTCCTACCATCAAGGAGAAGGTACAGGAGCCTGAAGACACACAGTCCACATTTTAGAAACAGCTCTTCCCCTCGACCATCAGATTTTTGAATTGACAATGAACTGATGTACACTATTTCACTGTTTTCGGTCTCCTTTTGCATTACTTATCTCATTCAAGGTGACCTTAACTAAACAAAGAGAGCAATCCCAGTGAAGCAGCGTGGCTGAAGGCTCTTTCTGTAGACAGGTGGCACAGCGGTACAGAAGGTAATGCTTTACACTGTTGGTGTGCAGTTTATGTATTTTTCCTGTGGCAGTGTGGGGTTTCCCCATGTGGTGCATTCCTCCCATGTCCCAAAGCTCTGCAGATAACTTGATTTCTGTATATTGCCTCTGGTGGAGTTGATGGGTATGAGAGAGATGAGAGGTCACAGGGAAATACATGGTGAATGGATAGATGAAGATGCTCTGAGAACCAACACATGATGTGCCACATGACCTTCTTCCTCCTTATTATTAAAGAAATGTATGTGAATGCTACATAGCAATGGCTCTGTGAGTGATAATTCCACTGTGTCTCCAGGCATTACTGCATAAGTGCCTCCCAAGGCACCAATTTGTTAACTATCTTAGCAACTAAATGCTGGAGAAAACATCCACAGCCAGCTGAAGCACACACTGTGGACTTTAGGAGATCTTTGATTGAGTACTCTCAAATAAATAAATAATAGTATAACAGCACCAGCTTCTTCAAGAGAGTATCAGTTGTTAACAGTAATTTTCCAGTATGACGGTCCAAGTTTTTAAATTTCATTCAGCAGTATAAAATTGTCACTTGTACATGTATTTATAACTATTCCAATATGATTAGTAACAGATCCAGTTAAACATTTTAAACACAACATAACGTATTCTTTATAAGCTTCATAGTTTAGTTATTCCTCTCTTGGCCATTGTTTCAAGTTAACTGTTTAAAACATCTCTATGTTATTTTCTAAAATAAGAATTTCCCTTCTTATCTAGTTGTTTGACCAAGCTTTAAATCACTCCTCTTAATATCCTCTTCTTTGGCATGGCTTCCAATTTTTGTCTGGGAATGGATCAGTGAAATTCTTTAACATGTTAAAGCTGAAGTGTAAATATTGACTGTTGCTCTTTCTTTCTCTCTTATTCTTGGACCTCGATATCTTGCTGAAGAAGCTAACACATAAGGGAAAAATGCACTTCATAATGAAAAAGGATACTTACACAAGATCAAATGCCTTGACATCTCTAAGTAGCGCAGAGGATAAAGGAGTTCCTAATTTAAAAATGTGATAACATGTGCATGTCAGGTTTACTTTTTAAAAATTCTTTCACATGGTATGGGTGTTGATAATAAGTCTTGAAAGGTGATGGTGAAATAAATGGACTTTTAGGGGCACTTCAGAGACCAACTGATAGTCAATGGTGAATTTGGAGAAATTATGGGACAGACAGGATAAAGATAAATTAACATAATGTAGGCCAGTATTCTTTGGTGTTTAGAAGAATGAAGAGTGACTTTATTCTAACAAATATGATCACGAGGGTGCTTGATGGAGTTATAAGAACATAAGAACATAAGAAATAGGAGCAGGAGTAGGCCATCCGGCCCATCGAGCCTGCCCCGCCATTCAATAAGATCATGGCTGATCTGTCCATAAACTCAGCTCCATCTATCTGCCTTTTCCCCATAACTCTTAATTCCCCTACTATGTAAAAATCTACCTAACTGTATCTTAAATATTCTTAGTGAAGAAGCCTCAGCTGCTTCCCTGGGCAGAGAATTCCACAGATTCACCACTCTCTGGGAAAAGCAATTTCTCCTCATCTCCATCCTAAATCTTCTCCCCTGAATCTTGAGACAATGTCCCCTAGTTTTAGTCTCACCTACCAATGGAAACAACTATCCTACTTCTACCTTATCTATCCCTTTCAAAGTTTTGTGTGTTTCTATAAGATCCCCTCTCATTCTTCTGAATTCCAGAGAGTATAGTCCCATGCAACTCGATCTCTCCTCATAGGTTAACCTTTTTGTCTCTGGAATCAACCTGGTGAACCTCCTCTGCACTGCCTCCAAAGCCAGTGTATCCTTCCCTAGGTATGGAGACCAGAACTGCACACAGTACTCCAGGTGCGGCCTCACCAGTACCCTGCATAGTTGCAGCATGACCTCCCTGCTCTTGAATTCAATCCCTCTGGCAATGAAGGCCAACATTCCATTTGAATTCTTAATAACCTGTTGTACCTGTAAGCCAACTTCTTGTGATTCATGAACAAGCACTCCCAAGTCCCTCTGCACAACAGCATGCTGCAATCTTTCACCATTTTAATAATAATATGCTCTTCTATTATTCCTTCCAAAATGGATGATCTCACATTTACCAATGTTGTATTCCATCTGCCAGACCTTGGCCCATTCACTTATCCCTCTGCAGACTCTCTACATCCTCTGTACAATTTGCTTTTCTACTCAGTTTAGTGTCATCAGCAAATTTTGCTACGCTACACTCAGTCCCAGCTTCCAAATGTTGACAACATAGTTGTTGGGATGTCCTCACTACTGGAAGAGTTATGAAAAAAGGGCTGTCAATAGAAAAGAAGGGACCAGACATTTTAAATTCAGATATGCATGTTAGGGAGCATTCTGGAGATATGTAACTATAACAGATAATACCTTAAACAGAACTAGTCTTTGGTTCTTGATATAAATTGTAAACTGCAAGCATTAAATTGACATTAAAACACATCTTTGCAAATAAAATCTCAGTCTGGCCCCACAGACTGAGGCTACATCCACACTATGCCGGATAAATCCGTAACCGAAGCTTTTTCTCTTCATTTTTACCCTCCGTCCACACTAAAACGGCGTTTTCGTCCCCCGAAACCCGAGCTTTATAGAAACGCTTTCCAAGGTGGATACTTTTGAAAACGCTGTTCGGGCAGATCAGTGTGGACGGGGTAACCGGAGACTTTTGAAAACGCTATCAGATGGCAGCGCACTATTTCATTGTTTTCTTGAACGCAGCCTAACAATTTCAGAACAGACGGCAACGAGACTGAAGCCAGAAGAGTTAGAAATGTACTCACCAAATACTTTGACCCATAACTTACTGAATAAATAAGTATACTGTACTCACTTTGCCCTGTTTTCTGTCCTTGCTCGTATGAAGGTGGTTTACCTGTTTATGCAAGTACTGCTCTGACAATAGATGTGTAACAGCCTAACGTAACATTGTATGGAAATACAAGATAATACTGATGCAGACATGTTTTATACATTTAACAAGGTGCTTTATTAATGCAATAGAGTTAGTCAGTTTTTCAATGTTCGTCGTCAGCCGGGTCATACAGTCCGTGAATTCCCTGTTGGTTGCCTCCATATGCTCCAGTATTTGTTTTTTTTTAGTTTTAAGTTCTCCCGTGTGAGAGCCAACAGCTGTCTGTCTTTTAAGTTTTTCTAGTCTGTAACTACACAAATGCCGCACTTTTACGGCAAGATTCGACACCAAACATGTCGCTTGTTTTCGGTAGATGTGTCCTGAGTATGCGCAGTAGGAGGAGATTCACCGAAATCTCCGTTTCAGTGTGAATAGAGATATTTTCAAAAACGCATAGTGTGGATGCCTATCGTTATTACGCAAAACCAGCATTTTCAAAATTATCCGGTCTAGTGTGGACGTAGTCTGAGATTTGGTCTGCAAAATGATCTGCAAAAGTTTACATATGCTTCAGCCAAATTTTAAGACAATGGGGTTGTATTCATTGGCCTGCATAAATCCAAACAACTATATGTTTAAGTCATTTGCACCATTGTAAAGAAATTCAAGGAAGCTTGCAAACCAGACTGATACTATCACTTAGCATATCAAATTGCTGAACTTTTGTGTACTCAGAGAGTCTTCGGAAGTTTTTAGAACACCTGTGTCAATTAGATTGTTCCACCAGGGTGTTTGAATATTCAGAGGTATCTCCCACTGGAGATAGATATTTTAAGGAAGCATTGTTAACCCAAAATATTGAAGTAAACAATACTCTCTTTGCCAAGCACCTGGATTACTGAGGCACATTTTAACAGGATGCACTATGAGCCTCAGCCAGGGGCAGTACACCTGGCGGCATAACCAAGTTCTCAGACAGCTGGCATCAATCAGAGGCGAATCACCACAAATGTTCTCCCACAAACATTAGCAAGAAATGTTCACATCACACGATTTGTATCAGCAGGCCACCCTCTACAGGACCGTATAATATAAAAAGAGGTAAGCGTTCTGCAGGTTGCTTGGAACTGGAAAATGGATGCAGACTTGGAAAAAAAGCTTGTGTTTCCCCCCAGACATTGCGTCTACAACATTCTGGCCAGACATGGTCCTGTGGTCCACAACAACAAAGCTGGCATATGTTGTGGAATTGACGGTACCATGGGAAGATGGTGTTGAAGAAGCTTATGAGAGGAAAAAGACCAAGTACTCTGAATGGCAACTGAAGCTGCCCAGAACAGCTGGAAGACCAAGCTTTTCCCTGTAGAAGTGGGATGCAGGAGATCTGTGGCTACGTCTACGACCAGTCTATTGAAGAAGATGGGGGTGAGGGGTTAGTTATTCCAACAAGCAATCAAGTCCTTGTCAAATGCAGCAGAAGAAAGCAGCAATTGGATTTGGATTAAAAGGAAAGACAACAACTGGGCTGCAAGATGAAGACAGGAGGGTACGGAACTGAGGGGGGTGTATCTGGGATGCCAGGTAGCACTGCTGAGCCCTCTGGAGACTTTGTGGACTTATCAACGAAATGCCAAAGAAGGAGGGTGCCCACCTGATGACCCCAATGAGGTACCTACCCTCCTGTCACCACTCCAAGCCCACTGCCAACATCGAGAGGGCCGACTTACCATAGGGATTGAAACATCAAGTCATCTTGGCTTTACTTACTAATTACAAACTACTGAAACTGCATTTTATCATCTACTGTTACTTTCAATCTTACGGGTATAAAAGTGTGATGTACTTTTGAGTTTGTGAGACCCTACTGTGAGAGTCTCCAGAAGAATGCCTGCTTGTTGTGATGTGATGAATAAAGACATTAATATCACCAGCTTCACTGTCTCTCTGGTGACTTTGAACACAGCAGTGTAGACATGTCTTCACTCAGAGACTTGTGAATTTCCGCAATCCCCTGCCCCAAACAGTAGTGCAGACCAGATAATTATATATATATAGTGTATACAATATATGTGTATATAGACACACACACATATATAAAATCTCCACCTTAAATAAATAAATAAATAAATAGATAGATATTTAAGGTGGACATTGACAAGTACATGATAGTACAGGGAATTTGAGGTTTTGGGTAACTGGTACATAAGAAAAGTTAAGGCCAGCAAATATCAGCAGTGGTCAAGTTGAATGATGGGGTAAACTTGAGGGACCTGGTGATCTACTCCTATTTTTATCTATTTATATGTTCTTGAGTTCATGTGTTCAAGAACAAAGATGGCAGGTTTCTTTCTCCAAAGGGCATCTGTCAGCTAGGTGAGTTTCAATTACAACTAAGCAGTTTTCAAGAACCATTACAGATACTTTTTTTTTAAATGCAAGATTTCATTATTTATTTTTTTAAAATCAAATTTAAATTTTCCTCATGCAGTGGTGGGCTTGAGCTTGTGTCTTTGGATCTTTTGCACAGGCCATTGGTAAGGATTTATATCCTAATCAAAAAGGACAGTTTCAACATTAGGAATGAACTCAAGACATTAGACTCAGTGTCTCTTTGAGAACTGTATCTTTTCAAAGCAGAGTTTTATCTTGGGAGCCTGGTGCTTTTATTATTTCTCTGACTGTCATTAACCCGGCCATTAGGAAGAAATGCTCTACTTTGGGAGTACTTCAGCATGTTCTCTGAAGGAAGATTAACAGAATAAATCTCAGCGAAAATAGTTCCCACTGTGCAGTTTTTAAAAAAAGATTTCTATTGTAGTAGTCAGTGAATTGGGATTATTCAGGATGTTGTATTATGTTCTTCAAACTGCTGATTGATAATTTCCTGGCAACATGGTCTGATTTCCAGCAAGCTCATTTTGTTAAATAGAACCACTAAATGGCTTGGATACAACAAGTGCAACAATGCCAAAACTGTCATATCCCGCTGTGAAGCTGATGGCAACGTTGCAATTTCTGCACAAATGTAATTTAAAGCAGAAATCCACACCTCCACAGACAGCTGTTGGGGGTCTTCACCCAGCGCAATGGAAACCAGTTGAAAGGATAAAAATTTCTAAGATTGACAAAGCATTTTCAGGTTATTTCACAGAGAAACATTATGTAATTTGTTCCTTCATGTGAATTTTTCTCAGCATTTTAATTTGTAATGATTACATAGCAAATACTGCAGCCCTGAAAAGTAATACAGATTGCAATTCCCTCGTATTAATATTTTGAAATATAATAAATGTTCATAGTTCTTGAATGTTTATTTACAATATATTACCAGTTCCATTATTTATTTCCGTTCTATAAAACCTACAAAAATATTTCTTAAAGTCGTGCCTCTTCCTTCCTCTTCTTGCTGATGTCAAGGCTGAGATCTTCTGGACAGTAACCAGTAGATACCGGAAATTCATGTCACATAAATCTCTAGATATTTATGAGCAACTTACCTTTAGTTTAGCACCTTTTCATAGAAGAAGAGAAAAAGAAAAGAATAAAATCACAATGCAGCCTGTATAGATAAAGTTGACTTACCCAGGACGTAGGCTGCATTTACAGAGGTCAGAAGCAGGACTTTGTTTTTAATGTTGTTTACATTAATTATATTTCCCAAGGATTTTAATCCCAACTAATGATTTGCATCTCATAGCAAATGGAGTTTTGCAACAGGGTCTACACTTGAAATGCTAGCATTGGTCATTATGTAAATTTAAGGAAAATATTGTATTTACATCCTACCAGGGCATCACAAATTGTGCTATAGCCAACAACTAACTTTTTGAAATGCTTGACAATGGGAAATACAGCATCAAAGATCTGTGAGATAATGATTAGATAAGCTAACATAGGTTAGGACACTGAAAGACATCATTCTTCTTGTAAAAGGGCCAGAGAAAATTTACTTCTGCTTGAGAGAGCAGAAAGGCGCCTCAACTTAACACTCTCAATCGAAATACACTATCTCAGGTAGTGCTGCATTCTGCCAGTACTATGTTGAAGAGTTATATTAGATTATGCACTACTGTGCCTGGAGTAGGACTAACAATATATCTTCAATATTGAGAATGCTGAACACTCAGAGGGTGCTATGACAGAAAATAAATCAAAATCATTAAATATCTCTGGTGGCACAGCTGTGTTAACCAAGGGTGTGCAGACAATGCAGGAGAGAAACAAATCTGGTTTTTGGCCTCTGCTGGGTAGCTGTATTCAACTAAATTGCCACCTATAGTATTACAGCTGGTCCCATTGTTCCTGGAATAGAATCCTAGATGCTCTCTTTTCATTGATGTCCCATGATCTTCACTAAGAATAAATGCTTGAATATCTGTCCGGATCATTTCCAACTTCCATAGCTCCTGTAACCAACTGTGGCAGAGGCTGACACAGAGGGAAATGTACAGAGGAACAGAAGATCCCAGGAGAACACACTCAAGATGACCCTTAAATGAAAGGGATAACACTTTTGGAGGAAAACAATGAAAAACAACTGTTGGAATAATAATTATATTACGGAAGTATTTGGAATTCATAATCATCAGCATTGAACTCCAGTTCACTTGGAAACTTCTGGGATTTAATGAATGTAAGGGTATGGATTTTTGCAGCTTGTAAATATTCATTTGAATAGCTGTTGAATACCTGGTACAATAACATGATATTTAGGATTGTTTAAGGCAGATAGATCAGAAAATTAAAGAATTGGAAAGTCCTCAACATTATTTGAAAATGTTTCAAAGCTAAACAGGTTCTTGACTGATATTATCAAGTTTCACATAGTGTGAGTAAGACATAAAAATAGCAGATGACCGGGCATTAGTTTGTGACCACGCTGCGGTAAAAAAGGTCAGAGTAATGTTAGACATTTACCTGTTTACCTGTTTACAAGTTCTCTTGCCCCCACTGACTGCAAGCTGAGTATTTTATTTAATGCTGAGATGATTCTTTGACCCTGTAGCTTCCTAATCACGAGGAATCTATCCACATGTAATAAATTACCTGTGGTAACAGGCAGCTTGACCACGGTCCACATCTGCCATTGAAATTCTAATCCAGGTTTCTGTCATCTCCAGATATGCCTTCCCACATCTATTTTTAGTAAATTTTAACTCATCAAAATGTTATTGTTCTGATTCAGACCTGCATCAGTTCCTCATCACACATCACCATTGTCCTTCTAAACCATAATGACTCTCTGTTCTCTATGTTTCCAACTTAAATTTTTCATTCTTCTTACTGAGTATCCTCCTCCAACTTTTTCCCACCTCTCCTTCCCCTAATTTTTGTTATTTACTCTGGTCTTTCAAGCACTAGCTTCCTCCTTTCCCAAACATATCAGTTTTCTGATACTAGTCTCCTCCATGAAAATCCCCATTTATGCTATACGTACACACTCTGCTTTGTGTGCGTCCCAAAGTATGGAAAGTTTTTAATAAACCCTTCATCCCTTCCTTTAAAATCCTGACTACAGCCTCTCCACTTCGTCAACTAAAGTAATATCATCTCTGTTTTAATTCTCTCCTATATCATCCATTCCGCTTATTTGTAACACTTTGTAACATATAAATTGGGAGCAGGAGTTGACACTCGGCCCCTGAGTCTGCTGTACCAGGCAATACTGATTTTAAATTTAGTTGTATAATTTGGTTATTACTTCAGCTCCATACATTCACCTATCAACATAATCTTTCAATCCCTTACTTATCAAGAATCAATATACCTCTGCTGTACTTAGATATATTCAAAGACTCCTTCTACTGCTTTTAAAGAAGATAACTCCAATAACTCATAATATCTGAAAATTATTTGCCTCAATTCTGTCTTAAATGGGTGACCCATTATTTGTTAAACAGTGGCTCTTAGATCTGAATTTTCCTGCAAGAATAGCCATTCTGCCACCGTCAAAATTATCGAGACCCCCGAGAAGTGTTCAATCATCATCGTCATCTCTCATTCTTTTAAAGTACTGCAAATACAGTGAAGCCTGTCCAATCTTTCATCATATGATCATCTCCTTATTCCAATTAACAGTCTATTACCATATTTAAATATTATGTAAGTGCTAGTTATTGCTATTATACACATGCACCAATAACCCCGTCAACTGGAAAATGAATATTGCACTTAGGCAAAGCTTTACTTACTTATTTCATATCAACTATGACATGCAAAATTATTGAATGAGTTGTTTGCATTTATTGGATTAACTGTTAGCAAGTTAATACTTTCCTGCAAAAGTAGCTTTGCACACAGAAATGAAATATGCCTGTTGTACCTCTGTGTTTTTATCTTTATACTTGTAAACTGATACAAGCTAAACTCCTTTTAGTGCTCATCCTTTCCACTTCTGATCCCTTGATGAAGACCGGTGTGTGTTCCCTCAAGCGTCCCTCCTTGAAGTCCACATTCAATTCCCTGGTCTTACTGATGTTGAATGCAAGGTTGTTGCTGTGACACCACTCAACCAGCTGAACTACCTCACTCCTGTACACTTCCTTGTCATTTGTTTGTTGTGTGTTATGTCCTGTGATGTGGGTGAACATGAATGTTCTTGGCAACCTTTCGACAGAAGTGGTTTGTCATCGCCTTCTTCTGGGCAGTGTCTTTACAAGATGGTTGACCCCAGTCATTATCAATATTCTTCAGAGATTGTCTGCCTGGTGTCAGTAATCGCATAACCAGGATTGTGAAATACCCCAGCTGTTCATACGACCTATCCATCGCCTGCCCCCATAGCTTCATGTGGCCCCGACCGAAGGGCCTAAGCAGGTGCTACACATTGCCCGAAGGCGACCTGCAAGCAAGCGGAGTGAAGGAGCGTCTTACACCACCTTAGGTAAAGACGTTACCCCCACCCAGCTGGTAGAATAGGTAAAGTTCAAAAAAATAAATTAGAGAATACAAACTAACTTTAAATTTAAAATGTGTGGACATCAATTCCATTAGAGGAACTTCAATAACCATCATGAGATGATGGGAATTTATGTTTGTAGACTGCATCATGTTCCACTAGTGCTTGGTTATGTTCATTATGTTCACGGTGCTTTTCATCATGATCCATAACAATGAAGCCAAGATTCTACCACCTCCTTTAATTCAACGTTGGCTTTAATTTACCGAGAGTGAGTTGGTTAACAGCACAGCAAAGCTAATGAAAGTGTGAGTGTTTTTCCAGTTTACTCCATCACTGGAAGTATGAATGCCAAGGTCAGATTTGTCTTCATCCAAGGTCACCTGCATGCTTACTTAACAGCTGAAGTCTCCTGATAATAATCAAGAAACTTTGAGGCCAAGGATAACATTCCCATCAGTGTTCTCAATCGGATGACATAGCTAAGCACAGAACAGAACTTATTCCAGAAAATTCCAGCTCTGAATATCTCTGTATTACATTGTGCATTTACCATTGAGCCTTCAGGGAAAATTAAAAGCATCCTTCAATTTGCGGATGTACCAACATTAAATGATTGAGCTAGATAACTGTTAACATTTAAAGTTTTTATATTTTTATATCCAATTGCAGTCATAAAACCAACATTAGGTGGAATTTCTTTCAGCCAGAGGATGGTGAATCAGTGGAATTTACTGCCACAGATGGCTGTGGAACTAATTGGGTATATATAACTTATATATGTAATTTTTAGGATTTTGATTAGTAAGGGTTTCAAAGGTTATGTGGACAAGGCAGGAGAATGGGTCAGAGGGAAAATAAATCAGTCATGCCTGAATAGTGGAGCAAACTCGATGGGCCAAATAGATAATTCTGCTCGTACATTTTATTTCCTAAGCAAATTTAATGCCCAAATTGGATTTCAAGAGCTTCTTTGGTTCTTGGAGCTCTTCCTGATGTTAGAAAGAGATGTCATTCTGTTGACATCTGCAGAGAGTTATTTGCTTTGTCTTTCTTCCAGTTTCTTCCCTTTTGACTTGAAGAGTTTGACTCCAGTAGGGCAAGACTGCCCCCTAGTTCTCATTAATGAACAGTCTCTGTCAATTGGAATGAAAGCCAACACTTACTCCCAAAAATAATCATCCATTAGTGGAAGCATGTGTCTGCCCTCCTTGACAAGGATACAGGTGTTAATTTTAGGAGAAATATGGGCCTTCTCTTCCCAGTTGAAGATGCTAAGAGGATTGTATCACTGATAACTCCATCCCAGCTGTGATCAATGCTGTTGAAATGATGCAATTATTCTGAAGATTTGTATTTATTCTTTTTTTTTTGCATCTGAACACTGCTGGCAATGCTAGTGTTTTTTCACAACTCTAAGTGACTTTGGTAAGTTAGTAGAATTTCATCTTCTTGAACTGTTGCATTTCTCCTGATGAGCTATGGGTCTTTCTTTGCACCCGATCCATTTGCCCTTCTTGTTTATAGATTTTGCATTTTTGGGAGTTGCTGCATTTGTAGATGCTGACGATGATGGACAAAGTGATTTTTTTAAGGATGGAATACCCGTCAAGCAGACTATTTTATGCTGGATGGTGTTAAATGCCTTGAATATTGTTGTGACTGCAGTTAACCAGGCAAGTGATGAGAATACTATTTCATTCCTGCTTTTGTACATTGTAGGTGGTGGAGTGGCTTTGAGGTGTCAAAAGGTGAGTCACTTGCTGCAGGATTCATAGCCTCTTACGCGGCCATGTAGCTACAGTATTAATGACAATTGTACATTGCACAATGTAAAACAGAGATATTCAGAACTGGAGATTTCCGAATAAGCTCTGCTTTGTGCTTAAGGTTTTGGTAATGGTGATTCCCTAGAATGTTGATGGTAGGGTTTTCTGTGTTGGCAATTTTTATTGAATAGCTAAAGTAGGTAGCTGGACCACCAGTGATGAAGGTTAGTGCCTTTGAGTTTACTTGTGGTGAACAGTTTGGTCTTGGTGACAATCCATCTCTTTAGTGGTCATTAATATAAATAACTGAATTATATAAATTCCCAATTATAAGCTAATTTAAATTCCACAACTGCCATTAAATTCCAGTTTTCTGAACTATAACTCTAGTTTGCTATTTGTTGTAATCTGGGATATTATATATAAAAATAAAACCTGCCTTAGGTCACATTAGGAGGTAGCAGGCTTGGTGCTTGGCCAACAATGTGGGATTAATGTAAACTGTTAAAGGAAGGCAAAAAGGTTTCTGCTGGGATTTCCCAAAGTGTAGAGCCTCTGAAGGGGGTTACCCAGAGGCTGAGTGCAAAATCAGGGGCTTGAAAGAAACCAAATATGGAGAAATAAAGAGAATTTTGAATCCTAACTGTTATTTTATTATCCTGGATGTCCTAATGTTTGGAAGAACCATGGTCATATACTTGTTCCATTAGATGGCATGTTGGAATATTTCTGGTTATTCTTCTCCTATTATCAGTCAGAGCCGGTCGATGGTTTTCCTGAAGTGATGGATGGGTGTAAAGGGGCAGGTGGAGCAAGTGTGCATGTGGATAATCACTGTGGGTTCTTCTAGTGTTTATTTTTTCCTTACAGATTTTACCTAGGACTTTTCTTTGGTTTTTGGTCTCTGGAACTGACATGGACATGGCCCATGCTTGACATTTTCAGGTGTTATTGTCCGACCGACAGTCCGTATTGTTTATAAATATTGATAGCTCTTGTAAATTGTTTAATGGGAACCTGGATTCAAGTGCTTAGCCCTCTGCTTTACTCACTTGTAGCTATGATTGTGTGAATAAGTCAGCTCCAATTATCCGTATTTAAGTTTGCTAACAACACCACTGTTGTAGGCTGAATCAAAAGTGGCAATGTATTAGCATATAGGAGGGAGACTGAAAATCTGATCGAATGGTGCCACAATAACAAATTCTCATGCAACATCAGCAAAACCAAACAGATGACTATCAACTACCAGGGGAAGAAGCTGGAGCTGCTTCGTGAACCATACCTCATCAGGGGATCAGAGGTGAAGAGGGTCAGTAGTTTTCTTTACTTTTCCTGTAAATACCTGCAAGAAAATGTATCTCAAGATATTATATGGTAACTTATATGTACCTTGATAGTGCATTAAGCTTTGAATTTTGAGTCATTTCGGAGAGCTTTGGCTCTGCCATGTGTTTCGCATATAGGGATATAGATAAGAAGATGCAAACACGGGCACAGATCTGTTAAAAGAAGAATCCAACTAACTGGAAGAATCATTTTATGCATGACATGAAGGATGTGCGGGTTTCCCTCAAAATAACAGGCAACTTTTAATTGCTGCTTTAATTTGTGACCTTGGTCATGGTGTTCCTCTTTTGTTGTATGGCATTTGCAAAGGAAAGGAAATTAATGGCACAAGTCACATAATCTCATTCTGACAATATGTTATGTATAGGGAGTGATGTCTTTGCCACAATCCTGTTTTCTAAACCTCTTTGCCACTGCAATTCACTGCACTAGTTGCTCACTGGCACTATCTGTGACCATTCTCCATCTGTGAAGCAGCTAGTGTCTGCAGCACATTAACAATGCAGGGCATCAACATCAAATCTGACACAGTTTAAAAAAAAGATGGCATCAGTAGCTATTTTTCTTCACCTGCTTGCCAAGGATATTAATGTTTCTTATGAGTGCAAGTTTTCTTGTGAGGTGACCTTGAAGCATTACACTATATTAAGAGTTTTTAAAAATATAAATGTTGATGTTTTTATTTGTTTTACTATTTTGGTTGGGATTTGTTAACTCAAAACAATCGAATTAAGTTTGAAGCTATGGTCTCTACTTACGTCAAGTTAGCAGGTGTACAGCAGTCAGGAGCATGTGATTTATGCAAACACAAGAAACTACAGATAATTGAATATGGAGCCACCAACAACCTGCTGGAGGGAGTCAATGGGTTGAGAAGCATTTGTTGGAGGAAAGGGAGGTCAATGTTTTAACCCAAAACATCGACGGTTCCATTCCTCCCTCGGATGCTTTCTGACACGTTGAGTTCCTCCGGCAGATTATTCGTTGCTCTGTGCGATTTACACTGAGGGTTCCAAATAGCTGAAGTGACATTCTACAACGTGTATCCGATTATATGTATTAAATATCTATTAGTAATGTCTGTGATTATGTGGGCGATTACTATTACTTTAAGAAATGACAGGAGGCAGGTACTTTAAGCTCAGGTCAAGATTTCTCATTGAAATGGTAGTCCACGGTACCACAATACCACCTTTTACACAATGCCAGATCTGCTCCCTCACAGAACACCTCTAACCCACGGCAATAATCACTTACGATTTGTTCTGCCACCTGAAGGTGGAGTTCTGTAAGAGGCAGATCTGCAGGCAGCTGTGCCTTTCTACAGAAAAAAGAGTGCAAACCTTATATACTCTTATCTAATCAGCACTTAAACTGCGAGTTATCGCTAAAATACGTAAAATTTCTCACACTTCAAAAAGAAATTTGTAATAAAATCTCAAAACACACGGATAAAATAAAGGCAGGGAATTCAGATGACAGCTGGATGTGTGTGGAATTGGAGATAAAAGTCTGAAACCTGTGGGATTATATCACATTGTATTAGCATGTAAGAGGAATATCCTGCTCTCAGATAAAGGGGCAAGTCATTTGACCCCCACAGGGAAACCCTTTGCAGTCACCAAGGCAGTCCTTTAAACTTCAAGCCAGCAGGTCTGCCACATGCGTGGAATGGTTGGTGTCAGGTATCAGCAGTGAGTATCAGGTGATGAAGTTGCAGCAGCATCTCGCTGCCGTCCCTGGGGAAAGTGAGTCAGGGACAGGCTGAATGGTGATGGAGGATCCCGAAACACAGGTGGATGACAGCCGATGAATCCTGAGCTCTCCTGAAACAGATGGGAAGTAGTCTTGGAATGCAGAAGGCCCACACACTTTCTCAGTGACAATGGAGAGCCAGAACCATTTGGGTTTTGTTAACACTCTTAGCTGCGGTAAGCGGGAGGGTTCAGCTTGTGATTCATCAGCTGAAGAGTGAATCGTTTGGATTAATATTTGTGTCAGGTTTGTTCACTGAATGCAGTTTCAAGTTCAATGACACACTCTTACTGAACATTTGTTTTTGCATATGTTTGAAAACAGAACATAGAACAGTTCAGCATAGGAATCTCCTTCCGCCCACAATGTTGTGCTGAACCAATTCAATTAGTAATCAAATGTCCAACTAAATTAATCCCTTAACCCTACACGACATCCGTATCCTTCCATTTTCCTCACATTCATGTGCCTAACTAAATGTCTCTGAAAAGTTCCTATTGTATTTGCCACCCCAGGCACCCACCACTCTCAGTGTAAAAACTTACCCTTCGCATCTCCTTTGAAATTACCCCCTCTCACCTTAAATGCATGCCCGTGAGTATTAGACATTTCAAACCTGGGAAAAGATGTTGTCTGTCTGCTCTATCTATGCCTCATAACCTTATGAACTTCTATCGGATCTCCCCCTTTGCTTCTGTTGCTCTAGAGAAAACAACCCATGTTTATCCAACCTCTCATTATAGCGCACACCTTCTAATCCAGACAGCATCTTGGTAAGCCTCTGCTGTACCCTCTCCAAAGCCTCAATATCCTTTCTGCAATGGAGTGACCAGAACTATATGCAATAATCCAGAGGCAGTCTAACTAGAGTCTTATAAAGCTGCGACATAACTTCCTGACTTTTGACCTCAACTAATAACCACCTTAACCACCCTACCAACCTGTATAGCCACTTCCAGGGAGCTATGAACTTGGACCCCAAGATCCCTCTGCTCATCAACACTTTCAGGGTCTTTCCCTTAACAATGTACTGTTTCTTTACATTTGACCTACCAAGGTGCAACACTTCATTTCGGGTTGGGTTAAACTCCACCTGCCATTTCTCTGTCCCTTTCTGTAACTAATCTATATCCCACTCTATTCTTTGCCAATGATCTACACTATCCACAATGCCCCCAACCTTCGTATCATCTGCAAACTTGCTAACCCACCCATTTTTCTTTCAGTTCATTTTTGTACAACACAAACAGCAGAAGTCCCAGTGGAACACTACTAATCGAGGACTTCCAGTCTCTTCAATCATTACCCTCTCTCTTCCATGGGCAAGCTAATTCTCAATCCAAATGACCAATTCACCATTGATCCCATGCATCTTAATCTTCTGGATGAGCCTCCCACAAGGGAACTTGTTAAATGCCATACTAAAATCCATGTAGGCAACACCCACATCTCTACTTTCATCAATAACCCACATCACCTTGTCAAAAAACTGAATCAAGTTAGTAAGACGCAACTTGCCCTGCACAAAGCCATTCTGTCTCTCTATAAATCCCATCTTCAAGAAATCTCTCTAGAAGCTTCTCTACCACTTATGTGAGACTCACCAGTTTATAGTTTCCAGGATTATCTCTGGTTCCCTTCTTGAATAATGGAACAACATTAGTTACTCACCAGTCCTCTGGGACCTTACCTGTGGCTAGAAGGATGCAAAGCTATTGATTGAGGCCTCAGCAGTTTCTTCAGCTGCCTTTCTCGATAACCTGGGGTATATCCCATCAGGACCTGGGGAGTTATCCACCTTAATGCTCTTTAAAAGACCCGATATTATATCCTCCTCTACTTTGAAATGCCCTAGCATATTAATACTCTCAGCACTGATCTCCCTATCCTCCTCATCCTTCTCCTTGGTAAATACTGAAGTAAAGTACTCATTAAGGACTCCACCCATATCCTACACACCCAAGCAAATACACCCCCTTATTGTCCTTGAGTGATCCCTACCCTCTCCCTAATTATCCTCTTGCTCCTGATGTATGTATAGAATGCCTTGGGTTTCTCTTTATTCACACTCGGCCAAAGGCTTTTCATGGTCTCTCTTGGCCTTCTTAATTCCCTTCCTGAGTTCTTTGTAACATGGTCTTTGCATATTCTCTTCATTAACAAATAGTTTCTACTGGGTGGTCTACTGTCCTACCGATACACAGTTTGGTTAGCTGGCTGTACATCTCCCCTAAGCATCACCAGGTAGCAGGAACCTGGTGTGAGAAGAAAGAAAGGAGGGAGGAACTGAGACAAACAGGATTTCCTTGATTAGAACTGGCATGGGTTTCATGAGCCAGTGGCCTACTTCTGTGTCATAGTAGAGTAAGAAACATTTGGTAAACAGTGAGCTTCATTTGAAAATGATACAGGTAAAATAATCCTAGATAAAGCATCTAGTTACTTAAAAGTTTGTATAATTTCATACTCAAAGTCCCACATTACATACCTTTGTATGAAGGACCTACTAAATTCTAATTTTTTCTTTTAGACATTTCTCTCACACTGTTGATAGCCAGAACTCCCAGAGTTCTGTAGTTGCACCAACTCCCCAGCACTTCCAACCAGTAATAATTTTTTAAATTCCCAGCAGTTTGGGACCATTGTGTGGGGTACTTCAGGTAAATCGGAATGTACAGCCAAAACCAAAATGAGTAGCCCTATTCATGGAGAGAGGGTTTTTTTAAAAGGTAAGTTAAATGACACCAACTATAAATGTGGACAGCACTTTTAAAATGCAGCCACCAGCAGGCATGCTGGAGATGTAATTCCTTCAATGAAGGCTTATAATTCAACCTATATAATGACATCCATATGCAGTACATCAGTAATCTCAGAAACTTCAGTATATAAAAAGCACTTGAACTGATGTAGAAACACAGTAATAAAGTTCTATTCAGATTAACAGACAATCTATAGGTATGATGCACTAGTGGATTGGGATGTGGAAATGTTCAATTTCACATTATTAAGTTTCTTTTTATAATGGGGACAACCTCATATATTTCCCACTGCATTTTTATTTACTGCAATAAAATTAATTATCAGGATTTACTTTAACTGTGTAACCAGACCATACAAAGGCATATTTACAATACCCCAAAAAGAATTTTTGGTGTACCTTGAAGACATTGCAGTTCAGAGTACATTATTCAGCAACTATAAGCCTGAATTCAATCTTAATTACGTCCCTGGCTATTCCATTGCAACTATTCAGAACTCCTTGTTAATAATGTTTTATGATCTATACTTCTACCTGTACCCTCATCATTTCTAGTTTGGATCAGCAATAAGACCTCCTCAGTCTTTTAAGGTTAAGCTATCTCAATTTGCATTAGAAACTGCTGCAAAACTTCAAAAGCTCAGGCAGCATTTTTTATGCTTCTGTGTTAAACGTTGCATACAGATAAAATGTCTGTATTTTCTTTGCAGAGAGCAAATGGGTAGCCCTCCTCTTGTATCTTTTTGAACACTATGTTATCTTTCTTCCAATATAGTGACCAGAACAGGTTGCAATATTTTCAATGGGAATAAAAAATATCGTAATTTGTCTCAAGATTCCATTCTAAAATTAGTATTCTGTTTATTTGTTTATTAAGTTGTAAAACCCAAGAATATAGTTGCCTTATCTATCCCAGAGTGATAAATTTCACTCATGTACCCATTCAATGTTTGTCACATGCTGCAACCCAAGGAGTAATGCCACTTGTTTTAATGGTACAAGGGTCATTCTAGGCAGGATGGTTTTATCCTTCTGGTAGCCATTTTGTGTCCTCGTGGGAAACCGTGAACTGATGACTTTTGCTATGCAGAGGATTCTGCCAACTAGCTGTGTCAGCAGTAGAAATGAAGCTGTGCTATGGGCTTCACTTTATCAGCCTTGTATACTATGGATGCCAAATGATTCATTAGTTTTATCCAATACGTGATAGTTGCAGTTAATTTCACAGTAGTTCTGCAGATGGTGGAGGGCTGGCTGTTGTGGCAGTGGGAGTGGAGGAGGGTGGAGATGGTGCATAGGCCTATGCTGTGTTTAATAGTAATGCAAGATGACTTCTGCTTCAGGCGTATGAGCTCCATCCAGTTCTCCTGGTTCCCTGGGACATCATATGGCTGCATAATAGATATAGCAATTGAAATAGGAGAATATTCAAGATTCAAAGATTTAAATTACATTTATTATCAAAGAATGTATAAATTATATGAGATTTGTCTGCTTACAGGCAGCCACAATGCAAGAAACCCAAAAGAACCCAATTAAAAAAGAAAACCAACATCCAATCCGCAGTGAAAGAGAAAAAAACACAAATCATGCAAACAATATAAGTGAGCAGCAGCATTTCCAACCAAATTGAGTCCTTGGGTCTGAATTCCCGGAGCAGCCCGGAGCAGGCCATAGCTTCAGTCTCAGTTCGTCATACTGGCGGGGCAAATTGCCACGAAGCTTGCAGATACGAATCCCGGCAACCGGGGCAGTCTCATGTACTCAGCGTCATGGAGGGAGGAGGGAACATTGTGGGAGAGCGAGCAAAATCACCCTGACTCTCACCTCTGGTCCCGACATCCTGCCTTTCCAGTCTCTCTGGGCCAGCATTTAAATTGTCCAAACAGCGGATTGTGCCTTGTATTAAAATCCAGGCCCCGCCGCAGCAAAATGCTCCATGCCACACGGAGCAACAATTCACTCTGGGCCTCATCGCTCAGCCTGAAGCCATTCTAGGCACAGTGCTTAGAGAGGGCCAACCTCACACCCAGGCATCAAAACTCCCCTGCCTCAACTTCTCCTCTCTGAAGTGTTCACTCCAATTCCATCTGCATCGATTTTGTAACGTACCAGCATGACTCATCCCTCAAATTCACTTTGCCTTTGTTCGCCTCTTCATTATTTACAGTGAAAGTTTGCTACAATTTACTTCAGGAAAGGCATTTTTAATGATGATTTTTGACGAATTTCTTGCCTTTTGCACTACCAGTAAGCTGTCGCTTGCCTTCAATAGCACCTTCTTAAACCGGAAGTTTGCTACAGAACAGGCCATAGCAACATGAACAACAAGCTGGAGGAACTCAGCAGGATGGACAGCATCTGTGGAAATGAGCAGTCAACGTTTCGGGCCGAGACCCTTCATCAGGACTCATAGAATAGGCCATATACTGCCATGAGACAGTTTGGTTAAAAGTTGGGAAATCTATCCATCTGATTTTGCTAAAGATAGTTTCAGAAGGATTAAGACAAACACTACCAGCCCCTAATTTCTCAGTTCACCTTTCCGTTAAGTCCTGAGCTTCTGCACCCAATCAACATGGTTGTGGTTGTTTGGACCACCCCATCACAGTCCCGGAGTTAGTGGCCAGCCTGGGTAATATTTATCATTTCTCTTCTCAGGATCTTCTGAATAACAGAAGTTTCATGGAGTTTCACTGGCTGCTCAGTGTCCAAGTTGACCTATGGTCATTTTGGTGAAGAAAATTCATAAATGCATTTGCAGTGGACGTAGAAAGCCCATGATTTTCTACTTCCACTGCGGGACATTAAAACTTTTAGTGAAGTCTGGCTGAACTGTAATTCCCTTTAACCATACACTTCTGCATTATCCTAAGAATTCTAAGTGGTTTCAGCAATCCTTGCCATCTGGTGCCTACCCTGCCCAATCTGTTAATACATAGAAAGCTGCCTTGTCCAAGCTCACTGTAGTGATTCATGATCATTGTCATTGCAATAGCTGCATTAGCTGTCAACATTGAACCTATGAGAGGTTTACTGGCTTGTCATTTCCAGAAAAATACCTTCATAAAAAAAATGTAAGCCATATCCCCATCTCCATTTCTTTATTCAGCTATCATTTCCAATTATTCCTTCAGGGTTTCTGAAAATACATGATAAATTTCATCTATCAGTTTAACCAGTATCATGATGGGCAAATAATTAGGTCCAAGGAACATCCTTAAACAGTGCTTTCAATGTCCCCATCATTTTGAGGAGCAAGGCATATCGCAACCAGAAATGAGTTGCTTTACAGAAATATATTAAGAATAAATATAATTACACTCTGTGGACACCTGTAAACCTGCTCATGAAAGCTAATATAAAATCAGCCAATCACGTGGCAACAATTTGGTATATAAAAGTACGCAGACGTGGTCAAGCCACTCAGTTGCTGTTCAGACCACATACCAGGAAATGTGCTTAAGTGATTTTGTGGAATGATGGTTGGTGCCAGAGTACCTCAGAAGCTGCCGATTGTGGTGAACTACATATACCTGTCTGGACACGCCCCCCCCCGCTGACTGCTCCTGTGGCTCCTCCCACAGACCCCGGTATAAAGGCGGTTGAGGCCTGAGCCCTGCCTCTCAGTCTCCAGGATGTAGCATGGTGGTCAATTGCTGCTTGTTCTTTCTTCCAGTCAATAAAAGCCAATATCTCGCCTCACGTCTCAGAGAGTTATTGATGGTGCATCAATTTTATTGACTGGAAGTTTTAAAACATGGAAAGTATTTTACATCCGGAAAAATTAGACTTGGACCCTCAAAACTCAGAAGCAGCTCTTGCCTTTGAACTCTGGCTTGCATGCTTCCAATCATACTTGGAGGAGGTTCGTGTGACTGAGCCCGCTATTATGCACAGAATCCTCCTTTCGAGGGTCAGCCCCAAAGTTTACTCACTTATCAGGGACCTGCCGACCTATGAAGGGGCACTGGACGCCCTCAAAAGACAGTATCTGCGGCCAGTGAACACCGTCTATGCCAGACATCGCTTAGCGACGCGGTGACAGCGACCTGATGAGTCGAGCGGGGAGTTTCTCCGAGCCCTACAGACACTCGTGCGAACTTGTGACTGCAAGGGACTGACGGCGGAACAACATGCGGAACTGCTAGTACGAGACGCCTTCGTTACGGGAATCAGGTCAGTGTACGTGCGCCATTGGCTGCTGGAAAATGCCGATCTTACCTTACGCTCGGCGATCGAGACGGCCGACACGCTGGAGGCTGCTCTGCACAACGCTGACGCTGTCCAGCCGCGTGATCCCCCGCCGGTCCCATGGACACCACAGACCCTGCCACCTGCGAGCGAATTCACCGCCGCCGCTGCCAGTCGCGAGTCCACGAGCTCCCCGAAACCGACCACGGCTGCTGCCAGTCGCAAGTCCGCGCAGTGTTACTTCTGCGGACTCGAAAAGCACCCCCGAAAACGCTGCCCAGCCCGAGAAGCTACCTGCTCCAGCTGCAGGAAGAAGGGCCATTTCGCCAAGGTCTGTAAGTCTGAACCACGAGCGGGGTCGGGCAGCGCTGCATGTGAGGCATGGGGGCCGCCATCTTGCCTGCCCGGATGGGGGCGGCCATCTTTGTCGGCGCCACCTCGCCCCGTCCCCGACCCACCGGTGCTTATCGGGCACCAAGACGGCAGTTCAACTCTGGCCTCCGTAACCCTCGACCAAAGCGCCCCACACCAGCTTGCAAGGTCAATGATGGACATCCTGGTGGAGGGGCACAGGACTAGCTGCCTGTTTGACACGAGCAGCACTGAGAGTTTTATTAACCTGGACACGGTGCAACGCTGCGGACTCGTGACACGGCCGGTAAGCCAGAGGGTCACCATGGCTTCTGGGTCGCATTCCACAGACATCCAGGTGGGTTGTGTAGCGACATTGGTGGTGCAGGGCACAGAATATCGGAACTTTGTGCTACTGGTCATGCCTCAATTGTGCGCGCCTGTGCTATTGGGGCTGGACTTCCAGAGCCACCTCAAAAGTGTGACTATGGCATATGACGGGCCCCTCCCACTACCCACTGTCAGGAATCCTCAGTTTTGTGGGACTTCGTCATATACCCTGCTACTGACCATACACACACACCGACCCACACATCCCACCCAACACCATGCCAACAGCTGCGCTACTGACACCACTTGCAGCCTCTCCACCCTCAAGATCCCTCCCCCACCGCTGTTCGCCAACCTGACCCCCGACTGTAAACCTGTGGCAACTAAAAGCAGGAGGTACAGCGCGGGGGACAGGGCCTTCATTCAGTCAGAGGTGCAGCGGCTGCTCAGGGAGGGGATCATTGAGCCAAGCACAAGTCCTTGGAGGGCCCAGGTGGTTGTTGTTCAGACCGGGCAGAAAAATAGGATGGTTGTGGACTATAGCCAGACCATCAATAGGTTCACGCAGCTTGACGCGTACCCCCTACCCCGCATCGCGGATATGGTCAACCAGATAGCTCAGTACAAGGTGTACTCAACAATATATCTGAAATCCGCTTATCACCAGCTCCCCATCCGCCCAGAGGACCACCCCTACACCGCCTTTGAGGCGGGCGGCAGGCTCTATCACTTCCTGCGCGTCCCATTTGGTGTCACAAATGGTGTCTCAGTCTTCCAGAGGGAAATGGACCGGATGGTGGACCAGTGCCAACTGAAGGCCACATTTCTCTATCTGGATAATATCACCATCTGTGGTCACGACTGGTCGGATCACAACGCCAACCTCCAACGATTTTTCCAAGTGGCCAAAGCCCTGAACCTTACTTATAACAGGGACAAGTGTGTGTTCAGAACCACCCGACTTGCTATTCTTGGGTATGTCGTGGAAAACGGGGTCATTGGCCCTGATCCCGACCGTATGCTGTTAGAACTCCCTCTTCCCACCAGCCTCAGAGCCCTCAGACAGTGTCTGGGCTTCTTTTTCCTATTACGCCCAATGGGTCCCTCATTACACAGACAAGGCCCGCCCCCTGGTCAAGTCTACCACTTTTCCCCTCTCTGCCGAGGCCTGCGCGGCCTTCAGTCGCATTAAAAGGGACATTGCCAAAGCAATGATGCATGCGGTGGACGAGACCATTCCCTTCCAAGTAGAGAGTAATGCCTCCGATTTCGCGCTGGCTGTTACCCTCAATCAGGCAGGCGGGCCAGTAGCATTCTTCTCTCGTACCCTTCAAGGCCCTGTAATTCGGCACTCTGCAGTGGAGAAAGAAGCCCAGGCCATAGTGGAAGCTATTAGGCACTGGAGGCACTATCTCGCCGGCAAAAGGTTCACCTTGCTGACCGACCAGCACTCAGTTGCGTACATGTTCAGCAACCAACAGCGGGGCAAAATCAAAAATGATAAAATTTTGCATTGGAGAATAGAACTCTCCACCTACAACTATGATATCCTGTACCGGCCTGGAAGGCTCAATGAGCCCCCTGATGCCCTATCCCGGGGAGCTTGTGCCAGCGCACAGCTCGACCAGCTCGACCATGCATATCTTTGCCACCCGGGGGTCACCCGATTTAACCATTTTGTGAAAGCCCGGAACCTGCCGTACTCCCTTGAGGACATCAGGACAATGACCAGGGACTGTCAAGTCTGCGCTGAGTGCAAACCGCACTTCTACCGTCCTGAAAAGGCGCAACTTATCAAGGCCACCCGCCCCTTTGAGCGACTGAGTGTTGACTTTAAGGGCCCCCTTCCCTCCACCGACCGCAATGTCTACTTTCTCAACATTATCGACGAGTACTCGCGGTTCCCCTTTGCCATTCCCTGCCCTGACACCACTGCCACGTCCGTCATAAAAGCCCTGCGCCAGCTCTTCACTCTGTTCGGATATCCCTGCTATATCCACAGTGATAGAGGGTCCTCCTTTATGAGTGACGAGCTGCGCCAGTACCTGCTGGCTAGGGGCATTGCTACTAGTAGGACCACGAGCTATATTCCCCAGGGAAATGGACAGGTGGAGAGGGAGAATGCCACAGTGTGGAAGGCCACACTTTTAGCCCTTAAGTTGAAAGGGTTGCCGGTCTCTCGATGGCAGGAGGTCCTCCCCCGAGGCACTCCACTCTATCGGCTCCCTGTTATGTACGTCCACCAATGCCACCCCTCACGAGCGTCTATTCTCTTTTCCCAGGAAGTCTGCCACTGGGACCACCCTACCGGTTTGGCTGACATCCCCAGGGCCAGTGCTGCTCCGGAAACATGTGAGGAGCAATAAATACTCCCCGCTGGTCGAGAGGGTTCACCTACTACATGCGAACCCCCAGTATGCCTACATGGTCTTACCTGATGGGCGGGAGGACACGGTCTCCGTCCGCAACCTGGTGCCCGCAGGAGCAGCAGACCACTACCCCGAACACTCCACGGTAACTATGAACCCTGTACCGGAGGTGACACCGCGCACACCGAGCCCTACACAGACTCCTCATGACACTCCCATACCGGGCGCCTCGCACACAAATGAGGGATCACTGACGCCTAGTGGGCTGACACCTCCAGTCAGGCCGGAACCAGCACAACCACCGTCTCCGGTGCAATCACCACCGGCACCTGTGCAATCACAGCCGGTGTTACGTAGATCGCAGCGACAGATTCGACCACCTGATAGACTTAACCTGTAAATATACTTGTAAGAAACTTCGCCCCATGGGGACTCTCTTTTAAAACACAGGGGGGGTGAATGTGGTGAACTACATATACCTGTCTGGACACGCCCCCTGCTGACTGCTCCTGTGGCTCCTCCCACAGACCGTGGCTCCTCCCACAGACCCCGGTATAAAGGCGATTGGGGCCTGAGCCCTGCCTCTCAGTCTCCAGGATGTAGTATGGTGGTCAATTGCTGCTTGTTCTTTCTTCCAGTCAATAAAAGACAATATCTCGCCTCACATCTCGGAGAGTTATTGATGGTGCATCACCGATCTCCTGAGATTTTCACACACAACAGTCTCTAAAATTCACAGAGAATGGTGCGAGAAGCAAAACAAAAACTTCCGGTGAGTGGTGGTTCTGTGGGTGGAAAAGCTTTGTTCATGTCAGAGGTCAGAGGAGAATGGCCAGACTGGTGCAAGTTTACAGAAAGGTGACAGTAACTCAAATCACCACGTGCTACAACAGTGGCGTGCAAAAGAGAACCTCAGAATACACAACACCTTGGTCCTTGAAGTGGATGGGCTATAGCAGCAGGAGACCAGAAACATACATAGAAACATAGAAAACCTACAGCATAATACAGGCCCTTCGGCCGACAAAGTTGTGCTGAACATGTCCCTACCTTAGAAATTACTAGGCTTACCCATAGCCCTCTATTTTTCTAAGCTCCATGTACCTATCCAAAAGTCTCTTAAAAGACCCTATCATATCCGCCTCCACCACCGTCGCTGGCAGCCCATTCCATGCACTCACCACTCTCTGCGTAAAAATCTTACCCCTGACATCTCCTCTGTACCTACTCCCCAGCACCTTAAACTGTGCCCTCTTGTGGCAGCCACTTCAGCCCTGGGAAAAAGCCTCTGACTATCCACATGACCTCATCATCTTAAACACCTCTATCAGGTCACCTCTCATCTTCCATCGCTACAAGGAGAAAAGACCGATTCAATATACACTCAGTGGCCAATTTATTAGGTACAGGAGTTATCTAATAAAGTGGCTACTGAGTGTATATTGAATACAAACACAATAACACAATGAACTCCTCCATATTCACGAGTGCAAGACTGAATTCTTGTTTTGGTGATCGAGGGTACAGGGAAGTACTGTGAAATGAGGTGCAGCCATGGATTTGTAATGAGGCACTTGTACTAGGATTTTAACATGAGTTGTTGTCCGTGTTAAAATGGGCATGTACTTTCAACTGTGCGTTGATGGCTTCTTGCTGTAGTTAATGTTCCCTATGAATAAACCATAACGCTTCTTACAGAAAAGCATTTAAAATGCCAGCATTCCTAAACAAAATATTTGTGGTTTTTATTAGAGAGTTCACTACATGTGCAGCTTAGATACAGTAAATACACAAAATTTTTTCCACCTGTCATGAAGAAAGCATGACTAGAGTGTCCCTTTAAGCTGAATTGTCAGCTCTGGGAATTTCTCCAGGCAATCATGTCAGTGCAAGGTGCATGGTCTTAGCCCTGTTAGCAGGATGATACTGTATGGACAGACCATAAGGTAATAAAATCTATGTAGCAGAGTCTTGGCTCCCTGTTAATTGTATTTACTCCAGGCAGGAGATGGGAGCCCAGGATGAAAGAATCATTTCCATAAGGTCATCTTCACATTTACTGACAATTGTAGAGTGACGCCTACTCATTGAAAGGTGGAAGGTGACTATGGTGGCAGAATCCATTTACTGTGACATTTCCACTGGCCATAACAGTCTTTGTTTCATAAACTCACAAGGCTGCAACCACAGAATGCTCAAAAGAAATTGCACAACTTTAGTCTTTTAAAATCGGATCAACATCAATAATATTCCCTCGGGAAAAGAAATAATTCTTGCTACCTTGTCCCTGTTTCCCTGGTACACATTATCTCCAAATATGTTTTCAGGAGGCCTATTGATCAGATCCAGGAGACTGAAGGGAGCACTTGTTGAACCTTAACCTTTGAAATGGATTTTTTTTCAGAATCCTCTGCCTGATAGTTTCTTCTTTTCTACATCTAAGGGATTTATTATGTCCGCCTTCATTCAGTATTGGAAGTGACTTCTCTTTTCTTGTTGGGTCTCCTTACTCATGAACTTCACAGCAGGGTCATGAAAAGCACATAAAAAAATTCTTTTCATGAATGCTACCAGCTCTCCAGTGTAATGTGGGTGTGAGAGAGTGAATGTGCGTGTGTGTGTGTGTGTGTGTGTGTGAATGGCTGTGAAAATGCCTGTGTGTACACATGCACATGGACATACATGCATGCAGACGTGTCAGTGTGTGTAATTGAAGCCATAAATAATAACAGCTCTTGATCCACCCAAAGTCGTCACCTGAAATGTGAGTAAGACACCTCAGATGCCACCAATATTTAGTTGCTTATCTGCATCTTGATGTCTGACAGCAATATACTGACAATCAACTTAATATTGGCAAAACTGGATCTGGCTTATTTAGCTCATTGCAGATTAACCACAAATTCTACACGCTGTTCCTTAGATAGATAGATACTTTATTCATCCCCATGGGGAAATTCAACTTTTTTCCAATGTCCCATACACTTGTTGTAGCAAAACTAATTACATACAATACTTAACTCAGTAAAAAATATGATATGCATCTAAATCACTATCTCAAAAAGCATTAATAATAGCTTTTAAAAAGTTCTTAAGTCCTGGCGGTAGAATTGTAAAGCCTAATGGCATTGGGGAGTATTGACCTCTTCATCCTGTCTGAGGAGCATTGCATCGATAGTAACCTGTCGCTGAAACTGCTTCTCTGTCTCTGGATGGTGCTATGTAGAGGATGTTCAGAGTTATCCATAATTGACCGTAGCCTACTCAGCGCCCTTTGCTCAGCTACCGATGTTAAACTCTCCAGTACTTTGCCCACGACAGAGCCCGCCTTCCTTACCAGCTTATTAAGATGTGAGGCGTCCCTCTTCTTAATGCTTCCTCCCCAACACGCCACCACAAAGAAGAGGGCGCTCTCCACAACTGACCTATAGAACATCTTCAGCATCTCACTACAGACATTGAATGACGCCAACCTTCTAAGGAAGTACAGTCGACTCTGTGCCTTCCTGCACGAGGCATCTGTGTCGGCAGTCCAGTCTAGCTTCTCGTCTAACTGTACTCCCAGATACTTGTAGGTCTTAACCTGCTCCACACATTCTCCATTAATGATCACTGGCTCCATATGAGGCCTAGATCTCCTAAAGTCCACCACCATCTCCTTGGTCTTGGTGATATTGAGACGCAGGTAGTTTGAGTTGCACCATATCACAAAGTCCTGTATCAGTTTCCTATACTCCTCCTCCTGTCCATTCCTGACACACCCCACTATGGCCGTGTCATCAGCGAACTTCTGCACATGGCAGGACTCCGAGTTATATTGGAAGTCTGATGTGTACAGGGTGAACAGAACCGGAGAGAGTACGGTTCCCTGCGGCGCTCCTGTGCTGCTGACCACCGTGTCAGACCTACAGTCTCCCAACCGCACATACTGAGGTCTATCTGTCAAGTAGTCAGCCAGTGGTCAGCCAGTCTCAAAATGGATACGTAGAACATACAACATAGAACAGTACAGCATGGACCAGTGCTGTGCTGATTCTGTGTTTACACCAAGATCAATCCACCCGTTCCATCCCACCACCCCTCCCCCCCCCAGCAGGATGTTACATGCACTTACCATACTATGTGTAAAACACCTACCTCTGCCATCCCACTTCCACTTCCCTCCAAACACCTTAAAATTATGCCCTCTCATATTAGCTATTGCTGCCCTGGGAAAAAGTTGCTGACTCTACAGTCTATTTAGTCTTGTATAATTTTATACACCTCTATAAAGTCATTTCTCTTCTCCTTCACTTCAAAGAGAAAAGCCTTGGCTTGCTCAAGCTTTCCTCAACAAGGTATGTTTTCTGATCCAGGCAGCATCCCGGCAAATCGTCTCTGCACCCTCTCTAAAGTTTCTACATCCTTCAATAATGAAGTGACCAGAACCGAACACAATATTCCAAGTGTGGTCTAACCATGGTTTGATGGAACTGCAATATTACTTTGTGGCTATTGCACACAATACCCCAATTGGTAAAGGCCATCACACCATCTGCCTGCTTAACCACCCTATCAACTTGCATAGCAACTTCGAGGAACCTATGGATGTGAATCCCAAGTTTCCTCTGTTTCTCCACACTGCTAAGAATCCTTCCATTAACCTAGTATTCTGCCTTCAAGTTCTTACAAAGTATTTCTTCACCCTTCTCCAGACTGAACTCCATCTACCACTTCTCAGCCCAGCTCTGCATCCTGTCAATGCCATTGTAACCTAGGACAACCATCTACATTTTCCACGACACCACCAACCTTGGCATCATCTGCAAGCTTACTAACCCACCCTACTACTTCCTCATCTGTCATTTATAAAGATAACTACGAGTAGGGTCCCTAAATAGAACTCTGCAGAACACCACTATTCACTGACCTCCAGGCAGAAAATGCTGCATCTACTGTCACCCTCTGTCTTCCGTGGACAAGCCTATTCTGAATCTAAGCAGCAAGGTTTGCCTGAATCTCATGCCTCATGGCATTCTCAACGAGCCTACCATGGGGACCCTTGCCAACTGCCTTACTAAAGTCCATATACACCACATCTGCTGCTCTACCTTCATCAAGTCAATGTTCAAAAGTTCAAAGAAAATTTATTATCAAAGTACACTTACATCACCACATACAACCCTGAGACTCATTTTGTTGTGGGCATGGACCCGAAGTCCAAGAAACACAATAAAATCAATGAAAGATCACACCCAACTGAACAGACAAACAACCGAAGTGAGTATACAAAAGGAAAATAATAATAATAAATAAATAAGCAATAAATATTGAGAATGGGAGATAAAGACCCCTTGAAAGTGGGTCCATAGGTGTGGGGGTGAGTGAAGTCGAGTGAAATTATCTCCTCTGGTTCAGGTGCCTGATAGTAGAGGGGTAATAACTGTTCATGAACCCGGTGGTGTGGGTCCAGAGGCTCCTGTACCTTCTTCCTGATGGCAGCAGCGAGTAGAGAGCATGGCCAGGAGTATTTGTTTTGTCCCTTCCTTACAAAAAGTCAGTCAGGTTCATGAAGCACAACCCCTCCCAAAGTTAAGCTGACTATCACTAATCAGACTTTGCTGCTCCAGACGCTTGTAAATCCTTTTTCTAAGAATCCTCTCCAATAGTTTGTGTTGTGTATTAATATTTCAGAAATACTTAAAGTAATCTTGTAAATATATAATTTCATTAAGCATTCTTTATTGCTTATGTAATTCATTATAGTTATTTGTAAAAAAATCCCTGGATTGATGCTGCCATGTGATATGTGCGGACCTCACGCAGGCTCACATTTTGGACTCCTGTATCTTCCTTTGAATTAGTTCAATGTTTTGAAGTTACAAAACAATCGTGGCATTGAGGTATTTTTAAAACCAACCCAAGACTGCTACCGAACTGTTGAAGCACAGTGAGGCACAGTCCATATAACCATATAACAATTACAGCACGGAAATAGGCCATCTCAGCTCTTGTAGTCCGTGCCGAACACTTACTCTCACCTAGTCCCACTAACCCGCACTCAGCCCATAACTCTCCATTCCTTTACTGTCCATATACCTATCCAATTTTACTTTAAATGACAATACCGAACCTGCCTCTACCACTTCTACTAGAAGCTCGTTCCACACAGCTACCACTCTCTGAGTAAAGAAATTCCCCTTGTGTTACCCTTAAACTTTTGCCCCCTAACTCTCAACTCATGTCCTCTTGTTTGAATCTCTCCTACTCTCAATGGAAAAAGCCTATCCACGTCAACTCTATCTATCCCCCTCATAATTTTAAATACCTCTATCAAGTCCTCCCTCAACCTTCTACACTCCAAAGAATAAAGACCTAACTTTTTCAATCTTTCCCTGTAACTTAGGTGCTGAAACCCAGGTAACATTCTAGTAAATCTTCTCTGTACTCTCTCTATTTTGTTGACATCTTTCCTATAATTCAGTAACCAGAACTGTACACAATACTCCAAATTCGGCCTTACCAATGCCTTGTACAATTTTAACATTACATCCCAACTCCTATACTCAATGCTCTGATTTATAAAGGCCAACATACCAAAAGCTTTCTTCACCACCCTATCCACATGAGATTCCACCTTCAGGGAACTATGCCCCATTATTCCTAGATCACTCTGTTCTACTGCATTCTTCAATGCCCTACCATTTACCATGTATGCGCTATTTGGATTATTCCTACCAAAATGTAGCACCTCACACTTATCAGCATTAAACTCCATCTGCCATCATTCAGCCCACTCTTCTAACTGGCCTCAATCTCCCTGCAAACTTTGAAAACCTACTTTATTATCCACAACCTTACTATCATCTGCATACTTACTAATCCAATTTACCACCCCATCATCCAGATCATTAATGTATATGACAAACAACATTGGACCCAGTACAGATCCCTGAGGCACACCACTAGTCACCGGCCTCCAACCTGACAAACAGTTATCCACCACTTCTCTCTGGCATCTCCCATCCAGCCACTGTTGAATCCATTTTACTACTTCAACATTAATACCTAACAATTGAACCTTCCTAACTAACCTTCCATGCGGAACCTTGTCAAAGGTCTTACTGAAGTCCATATAGACAACATCCACTGCTTTACCCTCATCAACTTTCCTCGTAACCTCTTCAAAAAATTCAATAAAATTTGTCAAACATGACCTTCCACGCACAAATCCATGCTAACTGTTCCTAATCAGACCCTGTCTACCAGATAATTATATATACTATCTCTAAGAATACTTTCCATTAATTTACCAACCACTGACGTCAAAGTGACAGGCCTATAATTGCTAGGTTTACTCTTAGAACCCTTTTTAAACAATGGAACCACATGAGCAATACGCCAATCCTCCGACACTATCCCCGTTTCTAATGACATTTGAAATATTTCTGTCAGAGCCCCTGTTATTTCCACACTAACTTCCCTCAAGGTCCCTCAAAATCAGGTTGAAAAAAAGCAGTGCAGCTAGTGTTCTTTGGAAGGGAAGACACAATGGAGTTTTTTAAAAAGGCAGAAAATGGAAGAAATCACAGTTCCATAATACTCATAAATAAAACCAGCAGAAATGGCTGGCTACATCGGAAAGGTGGACATGTTTGATTGCTCAGTGAGTAACTGCCTCATGTATACAGAGCTAATCGAATTCTATTTTGAAGCAAATGAAACAGCCAATGAGGAGCAAGAACCAAAATTGCTGAGTGCATTGGGTTTCAAGACATACAGTTTGCTCTAAAGTTTAACTGCTCCAAACAAACCAGCTGAAATGAGCTTTGCTGCTATTGTGGAAATAATGCAGGAACATTTAGGAATTAAGCCATTGTTGATTGCAGAACACTTTAGGTTTCGTAAGCGGAATCAAAAGAAAGGGGAGTACATTTCAGCGTACGTGGCTGAATTGAAGAGATTGTCTGAGCATTGTCAGTTTGGTAATGGCTTAATAATACACTAAGAAATTTTTAGTTTGTGGAATCTTACAAGAAAGCATTCAAAAACAGCTCCTGACTGAAGCACAGCTAATATTTAAAACAGCAGTTGAATTCTGTATCAGTCGAAACAACAGACGACACAATTAAGTTGCAAGCAGGAATGAAACTAAGCATGAACAAAATTGCCAAGTTTAAACAGAAACTGGCCTGGCCCAACACATTGTATTACCACTGTGGCAGTGGCTCACATACACCACACTAATAGCAGATTTAAA
Source organism: Hemitrygon akajei (assembly GCF_048418815.1). NCBI lineage: Eukaryota > Metazoa > Chordata > Chondrichthyes > Myliobatiformes > Dasyatidae > Hemitrygon > Hemitrygon akajei. The sequence goes on along the minus strand of NC_133133.1, from coordinate 55,058,534 downwards.
GGTGAAACTTGTAGAAAATGTAACAAAGTAGGATATATGCAAAGAATATGTCAGGCAGACAAAAATAAATGGACTTCACAAAGAAGAGGAAAAGATAAGAAGTTAAGTTGCAGTCTTGAAAAGAGCACTAATCTGCATGCTGTTGATGAAAAATCTGACAAATGATGAGAGCAATGCAGGACGGATTAGCCTTGAGATTCACAATGTGCAAACTAACAATAGACAAGCAATAGTGTTTACATCTGAAGTGAATGGCAAATTAATTAAAATGGAGTTGGACACAGATTCAGCTGCTTTAGTCATTCCATGAAATAAGTTGGAATAGCATTTTAAGGATAATAAACTAAAGCCAGCATATATCCAATTAAGAACTTGCACTGGAGAAAAGATAACTCCTATGAGAATGGCATTCATAACAGTGAAATACAACAACCAACAAGCCAAATTAGGCTTGTGTGTGATAAAAATAGGAGGACCAACATTGTGGGGATGTGATTGGCTGAGACAACTACAACTCTAAAACTTGATTGAATATCCATCCACCACTTACATGTCACATCCCCTGCAATGAAGCCAAATGAAAGAAGGTTATTGGATGAAGCTAAAACTCACTCTATGTTGTATATCATGAATCATGGCTCAACAGAGGGCAAACACGTGTTGCCACCAACCTCTGTGTATCTGGTTCAAAAGCATATTGGACCAAGGCAGGACCATGCTGCTCAAAGGAATTGTGAAAATGATGAAAGCAGTGGTCCAAATATAATAGTTTTTGTAGGCAACGTATCTGAGAAAGCTTCTGATATGTGAATAAGGCTGTTGCTTGCAAAATGTGGCTTATTTTTAAGCTGGGAGAGAGTTCAAGGAGCTTTAGGAAAGTTTCAAGAATTCAGCTTTTGTGAGTATAAAGAACTAGAACCTCCTCTGCTTGCATTAAGGTTATTGCATGAACTTTAAATAGGAGATAAAAAGATGATAGTAAAAGTAGATGCAAAATCCAAAGCCCAGCTGGATGAATGGAAGGCCAAAAAGAGCAGAGTCAATAGAGATACAAAACAGGATTCATCTGGTGATGTGGATGAGGAAACCAAGAGGAGAAATAAAATTGTAAAGGGAGCAATAGAAGGATTAATAAGAGAATACTCCAGTGAGCTAAATGGACCTCCCCAAGATCAAAATGCACATGCTAGAAGAAGAGAAAGGGAATAGAAGGAAGATGGCCACTGCTGTCAGAACCACGTCCTGCAGTCTCAGAGTCAACTCCTACAGCCACCATAATGGAGACCACAGTGCCTGAGATTGTTTCACAGTCACAAGTCTCACCTGCCAAGCAGACTAATCTCCCTTGTCAGGAAAGATGTTATTCCACAAGATTAAGAAATCCTCCACAGCTAATAAATCGTTAGTTCTGAATGGGACAATTTAAAATTTACTAAGTGGTGGATGTAGTTGAATTATATAGTACACTGTGTATATAGTTGAGATGAATTCTATATTAAGTTGGAGTTCATAGCAAAGTAGGCAGGAGTATTGTGTATTTAATATTTCAGTAATAATTGAGTAATCTTGTAAATATGTTATTTGATTAAGCATTCTTTGTTGTTTATATAATTAATTATGGTTGTATGTAAAATAATGTAAATTGCATATGTCATGACATTGTTACATGATATACGCATGCCTCATGTAAAGTAAGCATGAAGGTAAACTTACATTTCATACTCCCGTGTCTTCCTTTGAATTAGTTAATGCTTTGAAGTCACAAAACGTAACAGTTTGCCCACTGTTTATTTATGACTCACTGGTCTATAATTCCCAAGATTATCCCTATTACCTTTCCTGAACAATGCAACAAAATTTACCACCCACCAATCTTTTGGTACTACTTCTATAGTAACTGAGGATGCAAAGATCAGAAGCAAAGGCACAGCAATCTCTTCCCCAAGTTCATGTAGTAATCCGGTGTATATCCCATCCAGTAGCCCCGGGGAGATAGTCATCCAAATGTTTTTCAAAAGTTCCAGCACATCATCTTTCTTAAACTTGACATGTTCCTGCATATTAGCCTGTTCTATGCTGACCTCACATTTATCAAGGTCCACCTCACTGGTGAATACTGAAGCAAGGTATCCATTAAGGATCTCCCTTACCTCCTCTGACTCCTATCGTCATTTACTCTTTTATCCCTGATCTGATCTACCCTTAGTATAGTCATCTTCTTCTCCATCACATATGTGTAGAATGCCTTAAGGTTTCTTTAATCTTACTCATCAATATCTTCTCATATGTTCTTTTAGCTCTCCCTTCTTAATCTCCTTCCTGGCTACCTTATAACTCTCAAGAGCCATGTCTGATCTAAGTATGGTTCCTTTTTCCTCTTGACTAAATGTACTACTTTTCTTGTCACCCATGATTCTTTCATCTTACAATCTTTTCCTTACCTCAGTGGGACAAACATATCCAGTCTCAATACTTGAACGATATTTAGACTTGAGACAGAGGGCATAATTGCAAATAAATTGCATAGTGGACAAGTTAGTCTAGAAAAAGGAGACAAAGATATGACAAAGTTAGCAAACCCTGGAATTGGATAGCAAAATTAAGATAATAATCTCCAAATCAAAGAATAGAAGATATCTTATCTTGAGACCGAGGTCTGTCAGTTAATGAAGGAATAGAGAGCAAAGGTTAGGCAAACCATTAGCTCAACTGACTGAAGAATGGTTTACCTTGATATTGGTTCTAGGTTTCAGGCCAAGATTAGAGTGACATTTTTTCCTTTGATAACCACATAGATTAAGATGAAAATTAGTCAGCAAGGAGACAAACTTTACAGTAACAGATTGTCCTTCAGAAAACATTTACAAGGACACCTCCTAGTATAGAAATAGTTTTAGATGCATGGAGGACTATGAACAACTCTGAGGATTGATGTTCAAACTTCAAACACAAGAGATTCTGCAGATGCTGGAAATCTGGAATGAACCATGATGTAGGGTCTGATCCATCACCTCCCAATTGGTCATGGTGAGATGGAAGAGTCTAAAACTGGATCAACACACACAAAATGCTGCAGGAATTCAGCAAGACAGATAACATCTATGGAGAGGAATAAACAGTTGATGTTTCGCACAGACCCTTCATTAGGACAGGAAAGGAAGGAGAAAGAAGCCAGAATAAGAAAATGTGAGGAGGGGAAAGAGAATGAGTTGGCTGATGATAGGTGAAGATAACTAATGAAATCAGGTGAGGGGGAAATGTGGGTGGGTGGGAGAGGGGTGATGGAAGTGAGAAGCTGGGAAATGATAGGTGGAAAAGACAATGTGTTGAAAAAGAAGAAAATCTGAATGGGGAATGGAAAAAGTGAGAAGGGGAAGTGGGGGGAAATTACTGGAAGTTAGAGAAGTTAGGGAAATCTGTCGCAACAGGTGGAAATTGCTCGTGGCCCTTGATTCTTCCTCCCACTCCCATTCTGACATGTTGGTCCATGGCATACTCTACAGCCATGATGAGGCCATTCTCATGTTGGAGGAATAACACCTCATATTCCATATGGGTATCCTCCAACCTGACTGCACGAACATCAATTTCTTAAACTTCTGGTAATATTAGCCCCCCCCCCCCCACTGCCCCCTCTCTTTTTCCATTTCCCATTCTGGCTCCACTTTTACCTCTTCCCTTCTCCTTATCTGCTCATCACTATAAGACCATGAGAAGACCATAAGGCATTAACCCTCTGGTGCCCCTCCTCCTTCTCTTTCTCTCATGGTCCTCTTTCCTCTCCTATCAGATTCCTTCTTCTTCAGCCCTTCAGCTCTCCCACATATCACTTCCCAGCTGAAATGTCAATGGTTTATTCTTCTCTATAGATGCTGCCTGATGTGTTGAGCTCGCCCAGCATTGAGTGTGCTGCTGTATAATTAATTGCTGGTGCTTGAGATTTGATGCTGATTCCAACAACTTTAACCACAGCGTACAACCATTGCTCATGTCCCATCAGTGAGGCCAGATCCTCGGGACATTATCCAACACTCTGGCCACCACTTTCCTCTGCTCTGCTTCTCAGTCTTTTGTGTAGGATATCTTTTCTACTGTCCACTTCCTTGAAGGGAAGGTCAAAGTCAGCATTTGCAAAATGCAAAGCTTGCTTGCATAACATGTAACCAACACAGATAAAATGCTAGAAGAGCTCAGCAGGCCAGGCAGCATCTGTGGAAAAGACTGCAGTCGATGTTTCAGGCTGAAATACTTCATCAGGACTGGCGAAGGGTTTTGGCCTGAAGCATCAACTGTAGATTTTTCCATAGATGCTGCCTGGCCTGCTGAGTTTCTCCAGCATTTGCATGTGTTGCTTGATTTCCAGCATCTGCAGATTTTCTCTTGCTTGTGATAACATGCAATCATTTATTTACACAATGCTGCCAAGCTGCACAAAGATTTCAAGCAAAAGTCAATGTGGGCTGACTTTCAGGAATAGGGCTGTAGAGATGGAGCAATTCAGTTCAAGTCAAGTCAAGTCACTTTTTATTGTCATTACAATAAATAATAAACAAGACAGTAGGCACAGTAGCAAGGTGTCAGTCCAGGCTCTGGGTATTGAGTCTGATAGCTTGGGGGAAGAAACTGTTACATAGTCTGGTCGTGAGAGCCTGAATGCTTTGGGGCCTTTTCCCAGATGGCAGGAGGGAGAAGAGTTTGTATGAAGGGTGCGTGGGGTCCTTCATAATGCTGTTTGCTTTGCGGATGCAGCGTGTAGTGTAAATGTCTGTAATGGCGGGAAGAGAGACCCCAATGATCTTCTCAGCTGACGTCACTATCCGCTGCAGGGTCTTGCGATCCAAGATGGTGTAATTTCCAAACCAGGCAGTGATGCAGCTGCTCAGGATGCTCTCAATACAACCTCTGCAGAATGTGATGAGGATGGGGGGTGGGAGATGGATTTTCCTCAGCCTTCGTAGGAAGTAGAGACGCTGCTGGGCTTTCTTTGCTATGGAGTTGGTGTTGAGGGACCAGGTGAGATTCTCCGCCAGGTGAACACCAAGAAATTTGGTGCTCTTAACGATCTCAACGGAGGAGCCGTCAATGTTCAGCAGAGAGTGGTCACTCCGTGCTCTCCTGAAGTCAACAACCATCTCTTTTGTTTTGTTCACATTCAGAGACAGGTTGTTGGCTCTGCACCAGTCCGTTAGCCGCTGCACCTCCTCTCTGTATGCTGACTCATCGCTCTTGCTGCTGAGACCCACCACGGTTGTGTCATCAGCGAACTTGATGATGTGGTTCGAGCTGTGTGTTGCAGCACAGTCATGAGTCAGCAGAGTGAACAGAAGTGGACTAAGCACAGAGCCCTGGGGAGGCCCCTGTGCTCAGTGTGATGGTGGGGTTGTTCTAGAGACTGGAATTGGAGGAATTTCAGCCTCAAAGAAGATTGTAAGATTAATCGTGCAATTAAGATGGAAGGGAAAAGCAAGACCATGGAGGACTTTAAAGCGTTGGTGAGAATGTTAAAAGTGGTGCATTATATAACCACGAGACATTGAGGATAAGTAAAAGGGTGAATTGGATTTTATACAAATTTAGACGCAAGTACAAGAGTTTCCAATGGACTTGTTTATGTTGAGTATATGAAAAGTTAGACAGGATTGCTCTGAGGAATAAGTCTTCATTTAAGACAAGTTTGAATGAGAGTTTCAAGTGCAGATGAGCTGAGACAGTGAAAGAATTAGAATCAGACCTGTGCTATTTAGCACCTTGTGTTTTGGTCTCGGAATGCTCCAGGTGCCGAGCTGATTTGGAGAGGTCGAGAATGGCTTCTTCAGTAGCAAAATCTAGACCTGGAGCAATTTGCCATGGTGGGACTCGCACTCTAATGTGAGGTATGATCTGCTGTTCGGACAGTTAAATGCCAGCCCGATAGAAAGGGAGCTCCTCTCTCCGTGGTGCTGGGGCTGTGAGACAGCCCCCGGCTGCTGTGCTTCATGTCTGCAAACTTTGCGGCGATTCACCCCACTAAAATGATGAACTGAATACCAAGAGCTTGGGCCTACTCTGGGCTGCTCCGGGAATTTGGATCTAAGGACTCATTTTGGTTCGGAATGCTGCTGTTGCTTGCATGATTTGTGTTTTTTTCTCTTTCTCTGTGCACATTTGGGGTTGCTCGTTATTTTTTTATTGGGTTCTTTCCGGTTTCTTGCTTTGCGACTGCCTCAAGAGACAAACCTCAAGGTTGTATAATTTATACATTCTTTGATAATAAATGTACATTGGTCTTTGATCTTTGCCATTTAATAAGACCATGGTTGATTCTTAGCTCACTGCCATTTTCCGATAAGAGCCCCATATCCCTTTATTCCCTTAGTATCTGGCAATATGTCTATCTTGACTAATGTAGAATCATAGAAAAGTACATTATGAAACAGGCCCTTATGCATGGCACATCATTAAATTTGCCCGCATTAGGTCCCTATCACTCTACTCACTTCCCATCCAAGTATCTGTTCAAATGCCTTTACAACATTGTAAGTGTATCTGCCTCCAATATCTCCTCTGGTAGCTCATTTCAAATATTCGCCACTCTCTGTGTGAAAATCTCGCCCCTCAGATCTCTTTTAAATTTCTCCCCTCTCACTTTAAACCTGTACCCTTTCTGGGCTATCATCCTTCTGTAGTGTGGCAATCAGATCAGTACACAATACTTTACGTGTAGTCTAACCAATGTTTTTTTTAACAGCAGCATGAGATCACAGATTTTTTTATTCAGTGCTCCAGCAGGCAAATATACCAAGTGCTTTTTCAATATGTTATCCACCTGTTTCGCCACTTCCAAGAAGCTATGGACTTGTTCCTAACATCTCTCCTTCCATTAATGCATTTTAGATCTTTCCCATTTACTTTACATGACCTCTCAAAATGCATTACTTCACATTTGTCTGGACTAAATTCCATCTGCCACTGCTCTGCCCAAATTTCCAGTTGACCTGTGTCCCAATATGTATTTAAAAATATTTTTCATTAACTACAATTCCACCAAACTTCCTCAACATACATAGCTCAGTATCCGAATCTACAGTCTTCCTTCGGTAATGAACTCACTACCCTGGCTGAAAAAAAAATTTCTTCTTATCCCTTATTTTGATTCAGTAATCCCTGCTTTTAAACAGTCAAACCGGAGAAACATCAACTTTACATTTACCCTGTCAAGCCCTGTAATTACTTCTCAATTTTCTAAACTCAAAAAGTCAAGGCCCAGACTGCTCACTTTCTCATTATGTGACAAAACTGCCATGAATCAGCTTGGGGACCACAGTCAAACAATTTTGTGGAGACAAAAAGAGGTGCAGATATGAAGTCCAAAATTCAACTCTGACCTCAGTGTGACATCATAGATTCAAGCTGTTAGTTCAGTTCCAAAAATTTGACAGGAAGAAAGTTCAAAGTACCTTTCTTATCAAAGTATGTATAAATTATATAACCTTGAGATTTGTCTGCTTACAGACAGCTAGAAAACAAGAAACCCAAAGGAAGCCAATTGGAAAAATAGACCAACACCCAATGCGCAGAGACAGAAAAAAACAAATCATGCAAGCAACAGCATTCAGAACAAAACTGAGGCCATAAACCTGAAGCCCGGAACAGTCAGAGTAGGCCCATATCCTCAGTCTCAGTGCATCACAAACTGGGGCAAATTGTTACGAAGCTCAGAGACACGAAGCCCGGAGTAGGACACAGCCTCAGCACCAAGGAGAGCAGAGAAAACCTCACAGAGCAGAACCACTCCCATCCTTGCCTCCGGTACTTACACCCTGCATTTTCAGTCCATCTGGCCCAGCATTTAAAATGCCTGAACACCAGGTCACCACCCCCCCTCCCCCGCACTTGGACCCGGGTCCCGCCGCAGCAATACGCTCTAGGTCCAGGGCTGCATTCTGGCCAGTGCTCAAACTTTCCAAATCAGCCTGGTGCCTAGATGGATCCAACCTCGTTCCTGGTCTAGGTGGGCGGACTCTGAAACAAAATTCCCTTCAATTCTGCTCTGCTCCACTCTCTCCAACTCTGTCTCGAACGTGCCTTGACCGTGCTCCAGTCACTCGAGCATGCCTTGATCTCTCTGTGACTCTGTCTCGCACCCGCTCGCCTCAACCCTCGGATCAGCTTCGCCTTTGCTCACCTCTTCATTGTTTGTGGTGATTGTATCCCACAACTTTCCTCAGAAAGATATGTTATTAATGGAGTATTTAGTCATATTTCTTGCTTTGAGAACCGCCTGTAAGCTGTTGCCCAACTTCAGTAGCACTATCTTAAACCGGAAGCTGAAGAAAGCTGGAAGTGGATGAGGAGTAAGTTACTGATGGTTTGAAGGAAATAGCTACAGTCCATCTTTCTAGTATTTACGATAGTGGTTGAAAAATAGTCTGGTAGAGCATCCAGAGAGAGTAAGTAAAGTTTAGTGTGACTGTGAGCCAAAAAGCAGAGATTAGAGTGAAATTTAGTCCTGAAAGTAAGAGTCATAAGGAATAGGATTGGAATCAATTTCAATGCTTCATGGAATTTACAAGGCAGGCAACTTGTAAGAAATGAAGATTAGGATACCAGTGAGCCATTTGGCAACACACAGCTTGGAGTGACAGTCATTCTTTAAAAGGGCAGATTAGAATGAAAGGTAGCCCTAAGGTTAGCAAGCAGATTGAAGGAGAAAGCCCTAAAATAGCAGGGAGAGTCGAGTGACAGGCAGTCCCAGGATACCAGGCTGTTTAGTGACAGACAGCTCTGAGGTAGTAGCCAAACCAAAGTAACATGAAGCTGAATGAACATGTAAACCCCCCCCCCCCCCATGCAGTTTGAGTCCCTCAGTTCTATTTGTATTCTTAGGTTACACAAACTTCTGCCAGGGCTGTTCAGGTAGGATAACCATGACTTGCAATATCGTTGCAGTGAGAAAGCTCTTCAACACTGAGGGCTTCTGGTTTGCATCTGATTATCACACAGCAGCAAAATCAAATGAGAATGGCATTTAATAATAGCATTTGTCAGCAGGTCAGGGAAGAGTGACGCTGGCGATGAGGTCAAGGTGTAATAAGGGATCTTGCTTCCTTTCATGTTCACTGTTAAAATGGCGCGGAAGGCAGCGAGGAGGATTGTCGTTAGCGGTGCTTCCACATCAGGAGAGACAGGTTTGTATCTTTTTAGGAAATTATATGACTTTCCTATCTCAGCCTTTGAAAGAACAACTCTCCTTCTAAATGCGAAAGCCCGACACCATCCCCCAGCTTGTTTAACAGCATCTCAGGGATGTGTAAATAATAAATGAGAGCTTGTTTGGTAAGAGCGAAATCCATTATGGAACCTCACCCGTGTGTGCATTGTGCTCCAGAGAGCCAGAGTGCTCTCGCTGTCAGACCCCTTTCTGCTCTCCACTTAAATATACCGAAAGATGGGAGAGCTCTGCTAAACTGCAAAAGGTAAAAATATTTGTCCCCTTTGCTTCAATGTGTGAGAGTCAAAATTGAAATATATTTAAAAAATGATGTACAATACCTCTATGACACGAAACATGCCCACAATGAACTCTTCTCAAGCAAATTTTCAGTCTCCTCAAAATCAAGAGGAGGCCTTTCAACTCTTCAAATTAATTTTGTCATTCATTCATATTATGAGTGTCTCATCTCCATTTTACAGCCTTTTTATTTATTATTTGCATAATTTTATTTTACACATTGGATGTTTGTCAATCTTTGTATGTATAGTTTTTAAAAAATAAGTTCTATTATATTTTTTATTTCCCTTTAAATGCCTGCAGTAAATGAATCTGAAGGTAGTAAATGGGGACATTTACATACTTTGATAATAAATTTACTTAAAAGTTTGAGCACATCCTTGACTCTTACTATGTATGCCACTTTCAGCTTCTTGTTTTACATGGACATTATTTATCAGTGTGGACGTTATCACCCATAAACCAAGATAAGGAGAGTCGGCAGGTTATTTGACATTGAAGGACATTACAGCCAAAGTAACTTTTTGCATCTTAAAACAAGGGGTGAAGGATTGTCAGCAGCAGCAGTAATCCTAAATCAGGGGTAAAAAGGCAGGAGCAAAGGTTGATTAACGTCAAAACATTTGAGAATGAAACCTAGGGTCTTCCTGATTGATATAATTCAGTTCCACATGCACAACACGAATACCAGCTAAACCCCGGTGACATCTGTACTTGCCAGCACCACAGGTTGAAAGCACCCTCAAATTATCCCACCTTTGTATGAGCACAATGTGTTCGTTCACAGCTTGCCTTTTCTCACCCATCTCAGCCAAGCAGCTTGGTGACACGCTGCCTGCACGTCCAACCTGTTCAAAAACTGCCTAGGGGTGACGAGGAACAGACATTGCTGCAAGTTAGTTCTTTCGATTTAAAGGACTACCACTTCACATTTAATTGTTCTGTTCACACCACCGCCTCTTCTCAGACCCCATCCCATTAACCTTGGACTGTGAGTATATGCTTTGATGAAAGGTTCTCAAACTTTTCAGTACCACAAAGCGTGGCAAAGTATTGAAAGGGGCAGAGGAGACACACTGGCAGAGGTAACAGAGAATCATAGTCACATAGCATAGAAAAAGGCCCCTTGTTCCACCAAATCTGTGCTAACCACTCTACACTAGTTCCATTTTATTCTCCCCTCATTCCCATCACCTCCCTGTAGATTCTACCACTCCCTACTCATTGGATGCAATTTAGAATGGTTAATTAGCCTGCAAATCCAGAAAAGGTAGCCCAGTATCTAGAGGGATAGCAAAGGACAGACAAATTGAGCTGTTATTTAAAGGCATTGAAGGAGAATGGGGTTGTAGTGGCATTATTGGAGAACTGGGTGGAGAGAGATAATAAATCAGCCATGATGGAATGGGTTGAATGGCCTAATTTTGCTCCTACATCTTATGGTCTCATAGGGGCGCAAAACCCTACATCAAGGTAGTTGCACCAATGTAATAATTCACAGAAACAGCAGCCATGCAGAAAAGTGGTTGAAAATTCTGTTTATCGAAAAGGAAGTCTGTACTTGGCAGTGGCAGAACCTTGGGAAGGGCCACAGATCTACACTGCATCCCCCAAATTAGGGCATGATCCATACATCCACTTTAGAGAACAAAATCTGGAACCACTCTGCCCTCTGCTGGAGGCAGAGGTGGTGTAAAAATAAGGAACTTCCATCAAATCTGGAGGAGGGGCAACATAGCATATTTCATTTAATCTTCAAAAGTTCTAGAAGTGGGTGCACACCTCTCCACAGCTGACGGGCTGCAAAGGCACTGTAACCTTACACTCAAGAGGCTCTGTTGAATTACTGACAGCCGCAGCATGCTGGATACTCTGGTAATTGAGCGGTAGTAGTAGTTCAAATTGTCAATGCTCTCGTCTTCTCACTCTGCCCAGAGACCACTTAACTGGAAGCTGCTCTGTGCAAATTTGTTATAAAATAGATTCTAATAGAGAATGTCATAATAAGTAGACTGTAATACAATTCATTATTACCAGAAGTTTGTGTGGGATTTTTAATAATGTAAAATTTGCTGTAGAGTACGTTATAATAGGATTCTGTGACGAGACTTTCAGATAATGGAGAGTGAATCCAATAACCCTTTGAGATGCATAAATGAAATTATTAGAGTACAACACAAATTCTAATTCTTTTCCGCCAACAAAATAGATAGTTGCAGCAAAATTTAACTTGCAAAAAACTCACAGAAATAATTGAAACATGGTGCATAAATGAATGAATAGACAGCAAAGTGATGACACGCACATTTTTAATTGCTTATTGGCAACGTGCTACATGCATCAATTGCATGAAAGTTTACAAGTTAGTTGTAGTGGTTTAACCTTCAAGGATTTAACTGGTTTTCGTGTGCTGAATCTTTCCTATATAAGAATGCCAGTAGACATCTCATCCAGCAGCAAAGTAAGAACTGCTTTCTATTTTGCTGTTTATTTCTATCCTACCCACTGGGTTAAATGAAGAGAAAATAATCAAATAATTGAGTTTCAATCTCTTCAAGGCAGGGCTGCCTCACAGCTGACACTGACTCACATGACCACAAGGAGTCCGAGGGTTGTCCGAACCTGTCGCCCTTCATCTGTTGTGTCATTGCCTGGAGCTAGTCACCAGCAAAGTAGAATGAAAAGAGTCCCTGAAGAAATCCAACTGCCTGCTGTTGGTGCTGGCGTGTGAATAGTTATACATACTAATTAACTACAAGGCCTTCAGGACAAACAGCTTACCTACAATATGGCAACATGCACAGGGCCTACAGGTGACCTGAGCCTACAGCAGCACAACAGATGGGAAGATGGGCTACGGTTTCCAGCTTAGAGTGAAAGATAATGAAAGGGGACACTCAGTGAACGGGGAACAGTGAGGAAATCAGCAGCCATTTTATATGCCCATATGCCATGAATGCTGATATATGGAAATCGAATCTTCCCAATTCATGGAGTTACTCGTCATAAAAAATAAAGTGTATTTTTCAATCGCTATTATCTAAACCTACATGTAAATAGATGATTTCCTAAACACCTGTAAGATACTCAGATCTCTCAATGAAAGTAAATTTTGACAGAGCATACCCCTAATCATTGTGTTCTGTATTAAAGTCTTAACGTGTGGATATCCACAGAATTTCATGTTACGGTTTTAATATGTGGAACAACAACTTGTATTGACATCACACCATCAACATTCTGATACGCTGTACAACAGTTTTACCAAATTAAATTTGACAACAGTATTAGGACAAGCAGACAAAACCTTTGTTAAAGAACAGATTTAAAGACACAAAGTTAACATGGAAAGAGGCCAGAATTAGATGAGGAATGTTGTGGTTCTAGACTACACTGAGAAAGTGATGGAGACAGAAATTATATACTTCTGCATATTTTAGATTCAGGTCCTTGAGTTGCATATGCACCTTGCACCATGTTATACCAGTTTTAAACATTCTTTTTACTTAAAGACAGATTCAAAATATTCCTTATTGTCTGAAATATCACACTCATTGTTTACCACTAGCAAATAGAGCCCCAGTGTTTTGACCATAGCACAATGAAGGAACTTAAAATCCAGTTTGCTATTCTTTCTAGCAGTTAGACATTGAATTGATGTCATACAGGACTAATACATTTTCTTGTCTTTCCCTGATATTCCTCTTGATCCTGGTTAGGACTTTCTCAATAAACCTGTTATATATTCTGTCCAATTTACCTATAGTTTGTACTTCAGCATGGTGTATGAGCTTTACTGTTTGCGTGTATAGATGCTTATACACGTTATACGCTACATTACTGCTGTGGTTATAAATGCATTCATACTGTTTGAGGCAGCATTAAATTCACATTTTACTGTAGTCTTGATGTGTACCTGCTCATGATAAGCCCATATAACAGTTATGTGAAGCACACGTGCTGAGTTTCGGAAATTGCATTCCTGGTATTGTGGATTGAGTTACTTAGTGCATGCCCATGCTGTTATCATTTTTCTATTCTTGGTCATTTTATCAGCCTCCTGTTATTTTCCTGGTTTATGCATGCAATATTGAACAAATACTACATACCGGCACCACCATCCAGCATTATGGCTTTAACAGCAGAAGAACACACTTCACATTTGAGTTGTGGAAAGCTGGAATCTGATCTGAATGAATTTAAACTGGTGGCCTGCAATACTGGATTCCCGAAACTTAGTTTGCACCTGGAAAACAGCAAAGCAAGAATAGAATTCATAGGTTATTATGTCAATATCCAATGTGCATTTAATGCATCATAAGTGGAAAGGGAAGAGACCCATGTGGAGTATAAGTGCCACACAGAGCAGATGGACCACATCATTATTTTAAAGAACAGTATGAATTCGATTTTTTTTGTGAATGAATAAGATTAAATTGGGTATTTTTTTAATAGGGACTGCCTGGAATGGGAGTGGCATCATAAGGGGCAGTGCATTGGGGATGGAGAAAAGGCATGGTGTCATTATTCAGTGTTTAAGTACAGTTGTAATAACATTGATATTCAGTTTCTTTATTATTTTCCTGTTTAGTTTTAACTATTTTTCAATTTTTCTTTTATAAATGTATTGATTGTTCTCACTGAACAACGCAAAACAACATAGAGAAAATAATAGGAGATGACAATGAATTATTAATTTATTTGCAACCAAAAATAGGTTTCAAATGTGTGTCAAGATAATGGTGATAAATTAATAATGTACAGCACAGGAAACGGACAAGTTGAGACAAGCGAGAAGGCAAAACATTTATCAAAGCAAGCTTTAACTAACATCAACAAATAACTTTTAATACAACAATGAGGTAAATTCCACCATGTTGCTGCAGACTCCAGATACTAATTGTTGATCATTTGCTCGAGATGATGATTTCCCAAAAGACTTTTGGGCCAAAGTGATACGATGGTGAAATGCCAAGTGTACCAGTCTCTCGTTCAAAAAAAAACAAACCTAGAGAATCTCATTAAGCTTTTGAATAAATTATCACTGTTGGCAAAGAGGCTGGTTACTTGGTAGCTTATTGCTGGGTTACCATGTTTCCAGGATTTTTATCATCTTGAGGCAATGTTTGTTTTCATCAAGTACGCCGGGAGAGTCAGCACAGTACTGTACATGTGAATATCAGGCAAAGGCTCTTTTAATACAACTGTGCAAAGGCTACACAATTGCAGTATTTGTGACAGCTGTACTGTGTGGGCTGCTTTGTGTATCATCTGTACATGCAAACACTGTCTGGGCTCCACATTGTCTGTGCGAGAGCTGTGTGCGCTAATATTGTATGTGAGAACTATGTGCACTGCCCCTGTTCAAGCAAGACAAAGGTTTTCTTTTTACATTCTCCTGTAACACTAGACCATCATCCAACAATTCAAGGTATGATATCAGAAAACATGTAGCACTTCCCAGTTCTCAGAAGCCAAACCTCGACAGGGCCAACTTTAATGATAAAACTTCACCTTCACTGTACCACCATAGCCTTTGGTCAAGAGAGTTGAGTGGTATCTAAAAATCAATACCTCAGACCTGCCAAACAAACTCAAAGTCCCATGGGCAGGAGCGAACCCCAGCCTTCGATGTGCTATTGAGAGCTGGTCTACTGTCTCCTGGCATCTACAAGCAATAGAAAAATGGCATCAATGCTGAATCTGCAAGGTCCTTCATATTGGTTGAAAGACCAAGTAAACCAATGTCAATGATCTTTCTCTGGCCAGTATCACCAGTATTTAGACCCTCTTATACTGATGACTCCATCCAGCATCTGACTCCTGAAGCAGACACTCTATTTCGAGTTCTGTCACAAGAAGAGATAGATAGAGAGAAAGATTCAAGATTGTACTCCAAATCTCCTTGGAAAAGTTCAATAATCCTGTTGATTCCTGGGAGTTTCTGGCCTATGACTACTTCATGTGGCGAAG
This sequence comes from Hemitrygon akajei, assembly GCF_048418815.1. Lineage (NCBI taxonomy): Eukaryota > Metazoa > Chordata > Chondrichthyes > Myliobatiformes > Dasyatidae > Hemitrygon > Hemitrygon akajei. Next base: position 55,043,071 of record NC_133133.1, on the reverse strand, counting down.
TAACATTTTAGATGGTAATCTGAAGTTTGAGGCTTTACACTGAGTGGATAAAAAACCCTTTGTAAGTGGCAGAAGGATTAGAGCATCTCCTAAAATATCTATCTACTGTGCTGCCAGCTTCTATTTCCCGATTTATGGAAGAATCTGAAGATAAAAGTTCTGTACAAAGAGAAAACTTCAAGTTCCTAGGTGTGGACATCACCCAAAGCCTGTCCAAAGCCATGGCCTGCACCATGCAGGCGCTATATTTAAGAAACCACAACATTTCCTTAGATGGCCAAAGAAATCGAGCATTTCCCCTGTGACTTCACTAATTCTTTATTATAGAAAGCATCCTGCAAGGATATATCATGGCTTGGTATGGCAACTGCTTTACCTGGGACTGCAAGAAACTGCAGAGAGTTTGGGCATGGCTCAGCACATTATGGCAAAGACCATGTGCACTCTGGCCATCCTCTCTTCTCACTCCCCCTGTCTAGCAAAAGATAGTAGGCAGGTGTCAATCCCAGAGGATCATGGGTATAAAAGATATAAAAGCCTGAAAGCATGCACCACAAGACTCTATCCCATGGACACCCAGTACAATAAGATTGACTGTTAAACTTACAAATTGTTAAGGTCTTACAATTTGTTGTCTGTCTGCACTGCACTTTCTCTGAAATTGTAACACTTTATTTTGCCAGTGTTATCACATTCCCTTGTATGACATCAATGCATTGATGCAATGAAATGATTTGTATGGATGGTGAAGTTTTTCACTATACCTCACTCCATGTAACAATAATAAACCAATTTACTCATTAAAGACCTGCTGCCCGATGAAGAGTAAATTGTGGCTGGTTGTGAGGGGGTATTGAGGAATTATGGAATTATGTGAATTTCAGATATTAGTTCAAGCAAGAACCAGTCTTCAGTTCTTGATGTAACTTGTAAATTTCAAGCAACAAACTAAAATTAAAAGCATATCTTTACAAATAATCAATATTTTCTGTGGACCACAAACTAAGAGATATGGTTTCAAAATGAGACATTCGCATATGATCAGCCAAAAGTTAAGACAATGGGGTTATGTTAATTGCCCTGAACCAAAGAAGGCAACTACAACTGAGTTATTTTCATGATTGGAACTAAGTTCAAGGAAGCTTGCAGACCAGACTTATATTACTACCTAGCAGACCAAATAGCTGATCTGTCAATACTTGAGAGATTTGTGTACTCAGAGAGTCAGCCCTCACAACACTAATCCTGGACATCTGGCTCTCCTCAGAAGTTATTAGACTAACTGGATGAATTTGTTTGTCCCAGCAAACGTGTTTGGACCTGCAGAGGTGTCTAATGAATTCTACTGTGCTTTCACTGTAAATATGCATGTACCTCTAAGGAACCATTTGTCAGACACAATATTGAAGCAAACTATGGAAATTGTATCGATTCGCCTGTTGTACCCTTGATCTTAAGGGTATAAAAACGTAATGTACTTTGAGTTTGTAGGACTCTACCAGAGGCTCTCTAAGACAATGTCTGCTTATCATGATAAATAAAGACTTTCTTGTCCAACTTCTCCGAGCGACTTAATCACAGCTGTTCAGCATTATGCTACATTTCAGCTTGATCTTGTCCCAGCATAGGTTACGTAGCATCAACCATCGAAAAAAGATGAACTACAGTGTTGGGTAAAATCAGCAAAAGGCAGATGATTTTTCCAAGGAAAACCTCATCAGTGAGTCATTTTTAATAGATCATTACATCACCATGCACTAAATCATGTTTGTGATCCTTATAAATATACTGTTGCCAGGTGTAATTATACATACACTTAGTGGACACTTTATTAGGTACACCTGTACATTCTCTCATTGATGCAAATATCTAATCAGCTAATCATGTGGCAGCAACTCATAAAAGTCAGCACACATGGTCAGACCATGGTCAGTTGTTGATCAGACCAAATATCAAGCTGGGGAAGAAATGTGATCTTAGTAACTTTGACTGTGGAATGATAGCTGGTGCCAGATGGGGTGATTTGTATATCTCAGAAACTACTGATTTCCTATTGATCTCCAGAATTTACAGAAAATAGAGCAAAAAACCCAAAAATAATATCCAGTAGATGGCAGTCCTGTGGGCAAATATAACTTACTAGTAAGAGAGGTCTGAGGAGAATGGTCAGACTGTTTCAACCTGACAGGAAGGCGATAATCACTCAAATCACCATGTGTTACGTGATGCACAGAAGGGCATTTTTGAAAACACAACACGTTGAACCTTCAAGTGGATGGGCTACAGCAGCAGAAGACCACGGACATACTCTTAGTGGTCACTATTTTTAGGTACAGAAGATTCATGTTCTCACATATATCAATGAACAATCATGGAACATAACATGAAACAGCCTGTTAGTATGTGCATATGGAAATATCATTTATTTATTACAGAGTGACCTTGGTCCTGGAGTGGGAGGAATGTGGGTGAATAGTTTCCCATTCATCCTATAGATAAGCTCCTTTCCAACAGAAAGCTGTTTAAAGGCAAGATGCAATACAGTAGTAAGAAAGATTGTTGAAAAACGTTAACTACTCAATCTTGATAGAACTTTAACTTGCACTGTGCTAATGTCTGCGATAACCTATTGGTTAGAATCGTGGCATGTGGTTCACTGTGTAGCAGAAGTAGAACAAGGATTGTTTTCTGATTTTCCACAGAAACTTTCCTCTTGATTGACAAAGTCAAAAGCCTCTGTAAGATCAGAGAATACTATGTAACTTTATGTTACTCCTTCTATTTTCCTGAAGCTAGTCTGGAGTGAAGGTTATGTCCACTGAGGTTTCAGATGTGAGGGATCCACCACAAAGAAGAGCTCTTTAGCCACAGGGAAGAGGCAGTTGAAGACAGTGCTGGTGATGACTCCCCGTGGCAGAGAGCAGGGAGACCCCTCTGTAGTTCTCAGGATAGTACTTGTCTCCTGTCTTGAAGACATTTATAGTTATGCCATCTCTAGCATGCCCTCCTGTTCTCAGATGTGAACCTGCATTTGAAGCTCCTCTATGTCAAGTAAGTTGCAAAGCCAGTGTTCTCCACTACATGTCCCCAGTGAATACAAACACCTCCTCTCCCACAGAGACAACCACAACAAAGATTCATTTTGTAAGCCTGGGATGCATTCCATTTCTTGCGATCAACCTCTTAGTGAAGACATATTATTTTTGAAAATAATAATTGTCTTCAATGCAACAGCACAGCTTTGGGCTATATTGAACATATTTGAAGATCATGAATTAAAACCTGTCACAGATCTCATGGTTTAACAGGCAGGAATGATCCTTGCTCTCCTGTATCCTCTGGAATATGGACTAAACACAGAGAACATCTCAAAGCACTATGGGGATGCCTCCCACGCTGTCAAAAAAATCCTGAAATCCAGCAAAGCCATTGATGGGAACCTTGAACTAATGTTAGCATTCCTTTTCCAACTCAACACCCCTGGCATTTGAGGTCCAAGTTGCACTCAGCTGGCTTTGGCGGAGAAGCCGTATTGAGATCATGCTACCCAAAGCTCTGCTCTGAGCTCAGTGAATCTAGGATGCTCTCAAAGCCTCCTCAAGGAGCCACCTCATGAGAATGAGAAACCCATAACTGGTCACAGTGGAGAAGGAAAATTCCCAGCAGCACAGAGAACATTGATTAGGAGTACAAAGAAGCCCAGAAAGAACAGGAAAAGAAATGTTACTTGCCACATATCAGCTTGGGCCAGGAAATTGTCTAGCCATTTGGTTGTGGATGGTTTCATTGTCTGAAGAATCACTAATTGTGCTGAACACTATAATCTTACCATTGAAGGAAGATGATTAATGTGACAATTTAAGATGGTTGGGTGTAGGAGACAGTACTGAGGAACTTCTGCAGAGATGCCCTGTGTCTGAGATGATTGACCTCCAGATATCATAACCATCTTCCCATGTGTTAGGTATGATTCCAACCCATGGAGGATTTTCCCGTTGATTTCCATTGACTGCAGTTTAGCAGCAGCTCCTTGATGCCATCTTCCATCAAATGGTGCATTGATCTCAGGGGTAGTTATTCCCACATCACCTCTGGACTTCAGCTCTTTTATCCATATTTTGACTAAGGCTGTAACAAGGTCAAATTGGGCTTCTGTGAGCAACTTGTAGCTAAGCGAGTGCAGCTTGATAGTAGAGTCACTAGTTCCTTCCAGCACTGGGTTGATGATCAAAAGTTGACCAATGAGGCTATAATTCTTTACAACGTGGCTGAGAAGTGTGTATATGAATTTGTGCTTGCTGTCAAGCTCAATGTATGTTTAACTGCATACAATTCAAGACTAGAAGATATTGTGAAGGTGAAGGCATTATGCTTATGTGTGAATGCTGTACAAGTATGATTGAATGTTCCTGAATTCTGTATGAATGCTGGACAAGCCAGCTTAAAGGCTGTATGAGTGTGCTTGAATACTTTATGAGAGTGCAAAAGCTTTTATGAGAGTGTTTGAAAGATGTGGATTTGATGGCTGACAAAATGTTTTTGAACCATATGAATTTCATTTTGAGGTGATGGTGACAGCGAAGACCACCGTCCATCCTGGGCAACAGATAGCACGTACAATGGGTAGTACAGTGATGCAGCAGCTCATACTGCTGTTATACAGCTTCTCTGACGAGAGTCCTTGACGACGATGGCTTGGACCCAAACGCTGGAGTATCCAAGACTGGGACTGAGACACGGTTTCAAACTGGATCGAGAATCAGAGCATCAAACAAACACTAGATAAAATCACGAATAGGCTTACAATTGAGCACCGAACCTCAATTCAGGTGCTCCTTAAATGCTCAGTCCTTGGCACTCAAAACATGATTGACAATTAGCGGGACGGTCTTGAATCTTTAAAGAGGCCACACCAGCTATCCATACTCCGGGGAGTTAGAGTGTTTGAACCTCGGAAACTGGTGTGGATTGGTGCGTGTTGTAACAGCTTCTGGGTTTGATCCTGACCTTAGGTGCAGCCTGAACAGAGTTTGCACATTCTTTGATGAGCATGTGAGACAGAATAAGTCACAGGGAAAGAAATGGTATCAAAGGTATCAACGTAAATTTATTATCAAAGTACATACAGCATTTGTCACCATTTACTACCCGGCGATTCATTTTGCTGTAGGCATTCACAGTAAATGCAAGGAAACACAATAGAACCAATGAAAGCTGAACATAAGGACCGACAGACAACCAATTTGCAAAAGACAAAAAATTGTGAAAATACAAAAAGTGAAAAAGCAAAATAATAACAACAAATAAGTAAGTATTGAGAACATGAGTTATCAAGTCCTTGAAAGTGAGTCCATAGGTTGTGGAATCAGTTCAGTGTTGGTATGAGTGAAGTTATCCAGTCTGGTTCAGGGACCTGATGGTGAGGTTCCTGTACCTCCTTCCTAATGGCAGCCATGAGAAGAGAGCATAGCCTGGACTATATGGATTCTTGATGATGGATGCTGCTTTCCTGCAACAGTGCTCCTTGTAGATATGACCAATAATGAGGAGGGCTTTACCTGTGATAGACAGAGCTGTTTGCACTACCTTTTGTATGCATTTCCATTCAACTAATGGGACTAGGGGATCTGACAGATGGCAGAGATTTAATGGGCTGAATGGCTTTTTTGAGTAATGGGTCAATATGAAACATATGAAATAGTCAATGTTTTGTTTGTGTGCCTGAAAACGGATTCCATTCAACTAATGAATTTATTGCTGAGTTCAGCGCGAAGAAACTTGTTGCTGTTCAAATGTATTTGTGTGGAATATATTTTAATATTTGTTTGAATGTTTATGTGTATTTCAACACTCCGTGTTTGAACATATCTGAACGCTTTTAAATATGATCACTGAGTTTACCTGATTAATGTTGGAGCACGTTTAAATGTTGCATACCTGCTTTTCTAGTGTGTTTGAATAGCGTGGGTATATATACTGTAGGAATTTGTTAAAGAGATTTGTGTTTGATAACTGAAGTTGAATGCTGTGAATTTGCCCAATATTCCATTGTATTGACTGCTGTTAACTTGAAAAGAACAATGTTTTTGATATTATGGACTTGAATACTGTACAAGTTATTGAATGGTATGTATTATGTTGTTTTTCAACATTTCATTCACATACCACTCATGTTAATCACAGGAAAGATTTTCCATTGTCGTTTTAAAATGTAAACAATATTGCTTTCCTATTGTGTAAAGTGGCAAAGACTCCTAAAAGACCTAACAGTTCAAAACTGGGCATCCATGAGGCAATGTAGACCATGACCAGCAGCAGAACCACAATCCCCTACTCAACTACTGTAATTGAGGCAAGAAATCAACCTTGGTCCCATTGGGACTGTAAAGGGGCACGTCAGGTTCATTCCAGGCACACCAAGGTATCAAGATAACTAAGTTGCAAAACAGACCAGTACACGTACTAATCAGCAGAATCGGTGTGTAATAGATACCGACCGAAGTCATCAAATGAGGTGAACAACTAGGTAACTATTTAGGAGGCCTGGCTAACATTTTCATCCTCAGTAGTGGTGAGACTGCAATGCGAGTGCCAAAGGCAACATTCTCAAACATTTTCAGAAGAAATGCTGAGTGGATGATCTATCCCCTCCTACGATCCCCACCATTACAAAAGCTTATTTTTAGCTAAGTCGATTCACTCTATGTATCACTAAAAGTAGTTGAAAGCACTCGATATACTGTAGTGAAAGCTATGAAGCTGAAACACATCTATATATAGTCCTGGCTCTAGCCAAGACATTTCAGTTCTTTTACAGCAGTAGCATCTATTTGACAATGTGGAAAATTGCCTGGATATGTCCTGTTCACAGAAAGAACAGATCCATTCTATCTAATTACTGTTAAGTCATTCTACACTCAATCAGCAGAGAATTAATGGAAGGTATTTACAACTATTTTACCAAGAAATTGCTCATTGGTGCCCAGTCTGTATTTCACCAAGGCCACTTGGCTCCAGACTACACTGCTGACTTGGTCCAAACATCAATCAGAATTATGGAGCTGAGGATTAAGCAACTATCTTTGTCATTAAACCATTATTTGATCAATTGTGGCACCAAGAATATCACTGACTCATGCCGGTCAAAATGGAGAATCGAGGGTGGCATTAAAATCATTGTATCCATTTGTGGGGAATGCAGAGAAGCCCAGCTTAAGTGGCAAAAGGAGCACACCACCCTTAGACAACTCACGCACCTGCCCCAATGACGGCAGTGTCTGTGGGTCCCATAATGGCACTCTACTGACATACTCAGTGGCCAAGTTATTAGGTACCTCCTACTCCAAATAAAGTGGCCACTGAGTGTATGTTTGTGGTCTCCTGCTCCTGTAGCTCATCCACTTCAAAGTTTGGCGTAGTGTACATTCAGAGATGCTTTTCTGCACACCGCAATGCAATGCATGGTTAATTGAGCTACTGTCACCTTCTTGCCAGCTTGAACCAGTCTGGCCATTCTCTTCTGACCTCTCTCGTCAACAAGGTGTCTTTGCCCACAAAATTGCAGCTCATTAGATGGCTTTCGTTTTTCTCTGCAAACCCTAGAGACCGTCATGTGTGAAAATCCCAGGAGATCAGCAGTTTCTGAGATATTCAAAGCTCCCTGTCTAGCACCAACACTTATTAGTCACTTAGGTCACATTTCTTACCATTCAGATGTTTAGTCTGAACAACAGCTTTTATACACTGTGTTGCTGCTCCTGATTGGCATATTAAATATTTGCATTAACAAGCAGGTTTAGCTAATAAAGTGGTCACTGAGTGTAGATGTGGGGCGAAAACATATCATCTTTGACTCTAAGGGGACCTTTAAGAAAATGGTAAAATTAAAATCAAGGCTCAGAAAAATAGAAACATTCCATTGTCCCTTCTTTTAATCTAACATCATTCTATAAATGTTAATTAGCCAAAATCATTCTATTTACCCTGGAGATTTTATTTGCATATGGCCATTGTTTATCACCCAGCAAATCATTTAATCTAATCTCCTAATCTAAAGAATTCATGCCTACCCTTATATCTATAATTATGTTAAATTTAAGACTTTGCTTTCTGACTAAATCATATACCATACATGGTAAATATCATCTTAATATGACCACTTTAACCCCAGAGGATCCATAACTGGAACCTTTATTTTTGGAACACATAATTCTTGTGAGTCCAATTGAATTGATGGCATATCTGAATACTTTTTGTAACTGACAATAATTTTCTATTATATCAGCCTCTTTCAACAAAGATGATCAAAATCGGTTGTTCTAAATTTTCTCTTTTCAGGATTTTGCAAGTGAGTGCAAATGTCTCATTGGGGATATTTGGCTGCAGATTATTGGTTTCCAAGGCTAGGTGTCCAGCTGCTGTTGCTGATGAACATCCGAGACCTTGTGAATTTCTTTGATTATTTCTGAAGCATACTTGGCCTCTTTGGTATAGTGGGTTCTCAGTTTTCATTGCCAGTGATTGCTAACAGGCTTCTGTTGACTTACAGCAGATGGTGGCAGGTCAGTTTCTGTTCAAAAGCTCTGTTTTAATAGGGCTGAAGTTAAGGAGGGGAATTCCTGATGGCTCTGGTAGTTTGCACTTTGACATCAGGTTGCTGTGAATTGATGGGCAGTAGGTTGGCATGTTGTCTAACTGTCCTGTTCAGTTTTTCTCATACAAGGCAAACCTTTTGGGATATCTGAGATGGAAATTTAAAAAATAAACTGCAGATGCCAGAGTTCTGAAACAAGACAAAAAAGGCTTGAGGTTCTTCGCTCAGCATCTGTGGAAAGAGAAGGTTGAGTTGCTGTTTCAGGTTCAGAATCTTTCAGCAGCGTGAATCGTTAGCTGCCTGATCATCTGAGTGTTTCCGGCATCTTGTGTTTTTGTTTGAGACATCAGCAGAGTTTGTTTTGCAATTTTAAATGCAATCAACTTATATTTTTCTTAAACACAAGAGACTCTGCAGCTGCTGTTAATTTAGAGTATCAAATACAAAATGCTGGAGAAACTCAGCAGGTCAGGCAGCATCTATGGGAAGGAATAAGATTCCTGATCCTGATGAAGAGTCTCAGCCCAAAACATCGACTTCATATTCCTTTCCATAGATGCTACCTGGTCTGCTGAGTTCCTCCAGCATTTTATAGGTGCTACTTTGTATTTTTCTATCAGGTTGCTCCCTCAGATTATCCTCATCTTTTGAAAGGAGATTTTTCTCCGTAACATACACTTTAGCAATTTCTAAAATTTATACCCTATCATATCCATGGATTGTGGCCTAACTGGTTCATGTAAGGATTCCCTGGGGTTTTCATTGATAAGCTCTTCCCTTCTTTCTACACAGATTACGGCTTGCAGTTTTACAATTGTGTAGTTTTGCAAATGATCTTGAATATGGTACAGAGAATTCATTATTCAAAAAAACAAATGGAAGAAATGATCATGCCTGGAAATAAAGACAAACTTTATCACTTTCTGAGCACGGGAAGGAACAATGCTTAATTATTTGTATTTGCGATGATTCCCATGATATATAATAAATAAGCAGATGACTTATTTATCAGAATTACCTAAGGGTTTTCCCATGTCAGTCCCTGAAGTCACATGCTCTCAATGTCTGGTTTCCTCTTCGTTCCGCTGTGTCTTATGTTGGGTTTAATGGGGCATCGAAAGTAAATAATTCACTGGCAAATCAAATAATTATAATTTGTTAGTTGCTCAACAATTCAGTGAATGAGTTACAAAGCAGTTGTGCTGTTATAACTGAGTTTGTAGTAGTCATTTGTACTATTTGACATCATGTTGGCAGAGGATGTACTGACAGTGATATTACTATTGTGTTTCTCAAGTTGCTTTCATCATCTCCTTGAAGGTTCTATAATTGATTTTTTTAGGGTTTCACAGCAATTTTAATTCATTCATGTTGGATAATTAAACAGGGTGTGGAGGACATGAACATTTGATTGATTTGAAGTATGACCATGGCAGGATGTCAAATCAATCAATCAAGTCAATTAAACAACTTTATTTATAAAGAGCTGACCTAATTTAGGTGTCCAAGGTGTTCATCACAGTAAAATAGCAGCCTTAGGAAGCTATGATAAGAGCAATAATAGGAGCTAATGCTATCTTAGTTCCTCTAAAAGTCCACCAGCTGGGAAAAGTCACTCAGCATTGTTTCTGACAGAGACACCTTTAGTTAAGGAACCACTCAGGTCAGTGATAACTGTATCTTCATATATTGTGGATTTGCTGCATGAACTTTTGTTTTGAAATTGTTTGACTTTTGGCCTTGCTCACCCTGCTGAAGCTCTTGCAGTTTAGTTTTATGTTGCATTAGCACTTCATTGGAGCAGTTATGGTAGAGGAGGAGGAAGTATAACAACCAGGCCGGACAATAGGTGTGCCGACTCCTGTATGGGAAAGAGGAAGGGAGGGATGGGCAAGTATGCAAGATTGCTCGGTCTTGGCAGACAGAACGTATCTTGGTCATTCGATTCCTGGTGTTGATCACTGGTTGTTGATCTAAGCAGTTTCTGTACCTGTGCCTGCTGACTCAGGTAACTGAGGACAATCATGGCCAGAACCAAGCTTAACCACTTTTCCCTAAAATCTACTCTCGACCACTATGATCTATAGCACCAAGGTTTCCTATTCACAGTGTCCAAAGTTGTCACATGCTGAAAATAAGTAAGCCCTCCAACCCCCCCACCCTCCCCGATGAGAACATCAGAATTATCAGACCACAGCATATGCAACATCACACGATATTCAGCTATAACAGACTGTATTCATGGCATGATAAAGATACCTCAAGATAAGCTGCAAACTTCTCTGCAGGAAGGGTTTTAGCTACATCAGCATACAATTCCATTGACTTTGTATATTTAGTTAAAATTATTCTGCCAAATTCATCGATTCCTCCCTTGCTGTTTATCCTTTCTGCAATGTTACTGGGTGGTTTCTTTGGAAAGGTCTAACTTAGGATACCTGGTTACAGCAACTTCCATGTCCAAATGCCTATCGACTGTCAACATGGGATATGAGGAATGTCGGATTGTTGAAGCAGAGGGTAAAATGAGATAAACTCTCTGGTAATGGTGGAATTGTGACCTACACAGGGTCAGCTGTATCATTGTACAATCAGGCAATGTAAAGGGGATAAAAACAAAAAAAAGTACTGGAAATCTGCAATAAAGTTGCTGAAGCGCTCAGCAGGTAAAGCAGCACCTGTGGAAAGAGAAACAGAGTTAAGGTTGTTAGGCCCAATATCCTTTTTCAGACCTGGGAAGGAGAAGAAACAAGTTAATTTTAAGTTTCTCGGAGGGTGGTGGAGGAATGGGTACGTCCAAGGAAATATCTTCAAAAGGATTGGGTTACCGTAACAAATTGTTGATGAAGCAATCTGGTTGATTGACTAATGAGGGAAGTTAGAGGGAGAGGGAAAACAAACAAAGGATCAAGTCAAAGCTGTGAAATGTAACAGTGGAAAATACCAAATAGATCAGTCAGCGTCAATGAAGAGAGACAAATATTACAGATAGGTAATATACAGTAAAAATGGGCAATTCTGATTTGGAGAAAGTGAGCTACCTGAACTTGTTGAATTTGGTACAGGATCCAGTAAGCAGTAATGTGTCCTGGAGAAGATGAAGCTTTGTTACTCAAGTTTACATTAGGCCTTCTTAATGCAGCATTAAGGCATTTAAAGGGGATAATGAATGGAGGTATAAAAATACTTTTACTATGGCAACATGGACATTAGCCAGGTAGATGGGGGGGGGGGGGGGAGGGGGAAAGAATTACGAAGCTGGGAGCTGGTTGTGAACTACAGGAGGCTAACCCCTATAGACATCAATGGATCTAGGGTCGAGAGGGCAACAGCTTTACTTTCCTCAGCATACACATCACCGAGGATCTCACGTGGTCTGTACATACTGGCTGTGTGGTGAAAAAGGCACAACGGCGCTTCTTTTACCTCAGATGGCTGAAAAAGTTTGGTATAGCCCCCCAAATTGTAAGTACTTTCTAAGGGGCAAAATTGAGAGCATCCTGACTGGCTGCATCACTGCCTGGTATGGGAACTGTACCTCCCTCAATTGCAGGACTCTGCAGAGAGTGGTGCGGACAGCCCAGAGCATCTGTAGTTGTGAACTTCCCACTATCCAAGACATTTACAGAGACAGGTGTGTAAAAAGGGCCCAAAGGATCATTGGGGACCTGAGTCACCCCAACCACAAACTGTTCCAGCTACTACAATCTGGGAAATGGTATCACAGCATTAAAGCCAGGACCAAGAGGCTCCGGGACATCTTCCTCCACCAGGTCATCACACTGATTAATTCATGCTGATACAATTGTATTTCTATGCTATATTGACTGAAATGTTGTACATACTATTTATTACAAATTGCTATAAATTGCACATTCATCATTCAGACGGAGACGTAACAAAGATTTTTACTCCTCATGTATGTGAAGGATGTGAGAAATAAAGTCAATTCAATTCAATTCAAAATGCTTGATGAACTCAACAGGTCAGGCAGCATCTATAGAAATGAATTAAAGGTCAATGTTTCAGGCCAAGACCCTTCATCAGGACTGGAAAGGAAAGGGAAGATGTCAGAATAAGAAGGTGGGCGGGGGCAATTGGAAGGAAGACAGAAGGAGATAGGAGAAGCCAGGTGGGTGGGGGAAGGGGGAAGGAATTAAGAAGCTGGGAGCTGATAACTGGAAAAGGCAAAGGGCAGAAGAAGGAAGTGATAGGAGAGGCGAGTGGACCATGGGAGAAAGGGAAGGAAGAGGGGTACTAGGAGGAAGGAATAGGCGGATGAGGAGAAGAGGTAAGAGAGATGTCAAAGTAGGAAATGAAGAGGAAGGAAGAGGGGGTAAATATTACTAGAAATTGGAGAAATTACTTGTGTTTATGATCCACTTATATGTTACTTTTTTAAACATCAAGTTCCTGCTTCTAAATTATTATATTTAGGATTTCCTCATATTGCAGCTCCTCTCTCTTACTGTGAAATGGGTACACAATGAATTTGATCATTTTGCTGCCCTCTGGTAGGCTAACACCATGTTGAGGTCCAGATGAAGAAGCATCTCAAGGTCTAGAGGGAATGGTCAGGGATAAATGAGCTTAACTCAGCAGTATTACCCATAGTAGAGCTGAAGGATGACTTCTCCAGAACGTTTATCATATTGACAATCATTTCTTAATCTTATCAGTCTGTTTTTTCCACACGTCATATAATCGTGCTTTGGGCTCACTCTCCACTGCTTCTACTCAGGGCTGAACTAATTGATAAGTATTTGTCACCTTTTTCTCTTTTCACACAAGTAACAAACCCAGCTGTAGCCAAAGACCAAGAGGAGATCAAGAAGACAACCTCCTTAAGCCATCCTGACATGAATGCTAAAAGGACGGGTTACAGGAACAGAATAATGGCAACAGAGCATTAGGATGGAAAACTGGAAATCTGTGCTTTGTTACATGCTTTATTTTGTTATCTAACTCATGCTGTATTTAGGACTGTCTGATAAAGCAATTTTTATGTGATTTAGACCATAAGACATAGGAGCAGACTATGTCATTCATCCCATCAAGTCTGCTCTGCCATTCTATCATGGCTGATTTATTAACCCTCTCAAGCCCTTTCTCCTGCCTTCTCCCTGCAACCTTTCACACCCTGATTGATCAAGAACCTATCAACCTCTGCTTTAAATGTATTCATTGACTTGGCCTCCACAGCTGTCCATGACAATGATTCACCACCATCTGGAAAAATAAATTTCTCCTTATCTCTGTTCTAAGTGGACGTCCAGCTAATCTGACGCTGTAGTCTCTGGTCCTAGACTCATCTGCTACAGGAAACATTCTCTTCATATCCCATCAATCCAGGCTTTTCAATATTCAATAGGTTTCAATGAGATCTCTCCACATCCTTCTAAACTCCAGTGAGTACAGGCATAGAGCCATCAAATGCTACTCATTTGTTAACATTTTCATTCCTGGAATCATTCTCGTGAACCTCCCCTGGATCCTTTCCAATGTCAGCACATCTTTTCTTTGCTAAGGGTCCCAGAACTGCTCACAATGTAGTGTGACCAATGCCTTATAAACCCTCAGCATTACATTCTTGCTCCTATATTGTAGTCCTCTCAAATGAATGCTAACATTGCATTTATCTTCCTTTCTACTAATGCAACATGCAAGTTAACCTTGAGGGAAATCTGCACAAGGACACCTAATTCACATGCACCATTGATTTTTGAATTTTCTGCCCATTTAGAAAATATTCTACAATTTTATTCCTTCTACCAAAGTGCATGACCACACACTTCACTATTCCATCTGCCACTTTTTTGCCCATTCTCCCAATCTGTTTAAGTTCTTCTGAAGAACTCTGGTTCCTCAACACTACTTAGCCCTCCACCTATCTTTGTATCGTCCACAAACTTGGTCACAAAGCCATCAATTCTGTCATCCAAATCATTGAGATATAATGTGAAAAGACGCATTCCCAATCACCAATTATCACTGGCAGCCAACCAGAATAGGTCGTGTTTATTCCCACTTTTTGTCTGCTGCCATTCAGCTAATTTCTGTCCATGCTGGTATCTTTCTTGTATTACCACAGGCTCTTATCTTGGTAAGTAGTCACGTGTGCAGCACTTTGTCAAAGGCTTTCTGAAAATCGAAACAACATCCACTGACTCTCCTTTGTTGATCCTGTGTGTTATTTCTTCAAAGAATTCCAATAGATTTGTCAGGCAAGATTTTCCTTTTGGCCTATTTTATCACATGAAACCTCGTCCTTAATAATGGACTCCAACATCTTTTCAACTATTGAAGTCAGGCTAACTGACTTATACTTTAATTTCCTTTCTTCTGCCTACTTCATAGAAACATAGAACACCTAGAGGTCCTTCGGCCCACAAATCTGTGCCGAACATGTCCCTACCTTAGAACTACCTAAGCTTTACCCATAGCCCTCTACTTTTCTAAGCTCCATGTAGCCATCCAGGAGTCTCTTAAAAGACCCTATCATTTCCGCCTCCACCACTGCCGCTGGCAGCCTATTCCACGCACTCACCACTCTCTGCGTTTTTAAAAAAAAACATACCCCTGACATCTCCTCTGTACCTACTTCCAAGCACCTTAAAACTAAGCCCTCTAAGTTGAGGGCAAAGACCCTGAGAGGCAGGATTTATGAACATTTGGAGAGGTATAATATGATTAGGAATAGTCAGCATGGCTTTGTGAAAGTCAGGTCGTGCCTTACGAGCCTGATTGAACTTTTTGAGGATTTGACGAAACACATTGATGAAGGAAGAGCAGTAGATGTAGTGTATATGGATTTCAGTAAGGCATTTGATAAGGTACCCCATGCAAAGCTTATTGAGAAAGTAAGGAGGCATGGGATCCAAGGGGACCTTGCTTTGTGAATCCAGAATTGGCTTGCCCACAGAAGGCAAAGAGTGGTTGTAGATGGGTCATATTCTGCATGGAGGTCGGTCACCAGTGGTGTGCCTCAGGGATCTGTTCTAGGACACCTTCTCTTCGTAATTTTTATAAATGACCTGGATGAGGAATGGGTTAGTAAATCTGCTGATGACACAAAGGTTAGGGGTGTTATGGATAGTGTGGAGGGCTGTCAGAGGTTCCAGCAGGACATCAATAGGATGCAAAACTGGGCAGAGAAGTGGCAGATGGAGTTCAACCCAGATAAGTGTGAGGTGATGGCAGAATATAGTATTAATGGTAAGACTCCTGGCACTGCAGAGGATCAGAGGGATCTTGGGGTCAGAGTCCATAGGACACTCAAGGCTGCTGCGCAGGTTGACTCTGTGGTTAAGAAGGCATATGGTGCATTGGCCTTCATCAATCATGGGATCAAGTTTAAGAGCTGTGAGGTAATGTTACAGCTATATAGGACTCTGGTCAGACCCCACTTGGACTACTGTGCTCAGTTCTGGTCGCCTCACTACAGGAAGGATGTGGAAGCCGTAGAAAGGGTGCAGAGGAGATTTACAAGGATGTTGCCTGGATTGAGGAGCATGCCCTATGAGAATAGGTTGAGTGAACTTGGTGTTTTCTCCTTGGAGCGAAAGAAGATGAGAGGTGACCTGATAGAGGTGTACAAGATAATGAGAGGCATTGATTGTGTGGATAGTTAGAGGCTTTTTCCCCAGGACTGAAATGGCTAACATGAGAGGGCACAGTTTTAAGGTGCTTGGAAGTAGGTACAGAGTAGCTGTCATGGGTGAGTTTTGTATGCTGAGGGTGATGAGGGCATGGAAAGGGCTGCCGGTGATAGTGGTGGAGGCAGATACAATAGGGTCTTTTAAGAGACTCCTGGATAGGTATATGGAGCTTGGAAAAATAGAGGGCTATGGGTAACTCTAGGTAATTTCTAAAATAAATACATGTTCGGCACAGCATCATGGGTTGAAGGGCCTGTATTGTGCTGTAGGTTTTCTATGTTTTCTATTTCTTAAGGTGGATAAGTCACCTGGGACTAGATGGACTGCACCCCAGAGACCTGAGAGAGGTTGCTAAAGAGATAATGGATGCACTGGTCACGATCTTTCAAGAATCACTTGATTCTGGCTTGGTCCCGGAGGGCTAGAAGATTGCAAATGTAACTCTACTCTTTAAGAAGGGAGGAAGGCAAAAGAAAGGAAATTATAAGCCGTTAAGCCTAACCTTAGTGGTTGGGAAAGTGTTGGAGTCTATTATAAAGGATGAGGTTTGGGGGCACTTGGAGGCTAATGATAAAATAAGTCAAAGTCAACATAGCTTCTGCAAAGGGAAATCTTGCCTAACAAATCTGTTAGAGTTCTTTGAGGAAGTAGCAAGCAGGGTGGAAAAAGGAGAGGCAGGGTACATCATTTTCTTGGATTTTCTAAAGGTGGTTGATATGGTGCCACACTTGAGGCTGCTTAACAAGATAAAATCCTAAGGCGTTACGGGAAAGTTACTGGCATGGATAGCGGAATGGCTGACAGGCAGGAGGCAGTGAGTGGGAATAAAAGGGGCTTTTTCTACTGGTGTTCCTCAAGGGTCAGTATTGGGACTGCTACTTTTCACATTGTTTGTTAATGATTTGGATAATGGAATTGATGGATTTGTGGCAAAGATTGCGGATGATACGAAGATAGGTGTAGGGTTAGTTAGTGCTGAGGAAGCAATGTGATTGCTGCAGGACTTAGACAAATTGGAAGAATGGGGAAAAATGGCAGATGGAATAGTGTTGGGAAATATATGCTGATGCATTTTGGTAAAAGAAACAATCGTGTGGACTATTATCTAAATGGGAAGAAGTTTCAAACACCAAAGATGCAGAGAGACTTAGGAATCCTCGTGCAAGACTCCCAGAAGGTTAATTTACAGGTTGAGTCTGTAATAAAGAAGGCAAATGCAATGTTGGCATTTATTTCAAGGGGAATAGAATATAAAAGCAAGGAGATAATGCTGAGCCTTTATAAGACACTAGTTAGGCTGCACTTGGAGTTTTGTCAACAGTTTTGGGTCCTATATTTCAGAAAGGATGTGTTGTCATTGGAGAGAGTCCAGAGGAAGTTCACAGAGGAAGTTCACAAGGATGATTCCAGGAATAAACAGGTTAACATATGAGGAGCATTTGGCAGCTTTGGGCCTGTACTCATTGGAACTTGGAAGAATGCCGGAGGATTTCATTGAAACCTACCAAATGTTGAAAGAACTAGATAGGGCGGACATAGAGAGGAACTTTCCTATGGTGGGGGTATCCAAAACTAGAGGGCACAGCCTCATAACTGAGGGATGACCTTTTAGATCAGAGGTAAGGAGGAATTTTTATTTAGCCAGAGAGTAGTGAATCTATGGAATGCTCTACCACAGACTGTGGTGGAGACCAAGTCTGTGGGTATACTTAAGGCAGAAGTTGATAGTTTACTTTTTGGTCACGACATCAAATGATATGGTGATAACATTTCTCAGATGCTATGATCAAGTATCTGAGGAGCAGGAGATCACAGAGAGAGTTGGAGATAGTTCATTGCGGAGTTTATGCGTCAACTTAAACAGCGAGTGGGCCCTGTTGGAACATCCATGGAATAGGAGATTGCTTAGGTTATAAGTAACGTGCAAGGACAAATAAAAACAAGTGAAGTGAAAGCATAGTCACATTGTGTTAGTGGGAGGCTTTGTCTCAACAGACATCAGTGAGAGCAGGCCGAGGCTCTAAGTAAGTGTCTACTAAGTTTTATTTTTCTCTTTCTTTGTTTTTTAGTATATAGCTAGTGCATTGAAAATGGATCCAGGGTTAGCAGTATGTTATGTGTGAGATGTGGGAACTCTGGGAGACCTCTAGTCTCCTGGATAACTACATATGCATGGAGTGCATTGAGCTTCAGCTCCTTAGAGACCATGTTAAGGAACTGGCACTGCAGCTTGATGACCTTCGGCTCTCACAGCAGAATAAAGAGGTGATTAATAGGAGCTACAGGGAGGTAATCTCCCCTAAGTTGCAGGAGGCAGGTAGCTATGTGACTGTCAGGAGAAGGAAAGGGAATAGGCAGCCAGTTCTAAGTCTGTCTGTGGCTGTTCCCCTCATTAATAATTATACCACTTTGGATATTGTTGGGTGGCGGGGGGATCTTACCAGGGAGAAGCCACAGCAACCGGGTCTCTGGCACTGAGTTGGGTTCTGTGGCCCAGGTATAAAAACCTTTGGAAAATGACACTGGAGAGGTACCAATGGGGAATAAAGAAATGGCAATGACCAATAAGTATTTTGTGTCAGTCTTCACAAGAGAAGATACTAGCAGTAGACCAGAAATTTGGGAGTGTCAGGGGGTAGAAGTGAATGTAGGTTCTATTACTAAGAAGAAGGTGCTTGGGAAGCTGAAAGGTCTGACGGTGGATAAGTTACCTGGAGCAGATGGGCTACATTCCAGGATTCTGAAGAGATTGTGGAGGCATTAGTAGTGATCTTTCAAGAATCACTAGATTGTGGAATGGTGCTGGAGGACCGGAAAATTGCAAATGTTACTCCACTCTAAGAAGGGAGAGAGACCAAAAAGGGAAAGTATAGACCAGTTAGCCTGACTTCAGTGGTTGGAAGAGTCCATTATTAAGGACGAGATTTCAGGGTACTTGGAGACATGGTAAAAACAGGCCAAACTCTGCATGGTTTCCGTAAAGGAAAATCTTGCCTGACAAATCTGTGGAATTCTTTGAGGAAGTAACAGGCAGGATGAACAAAGGAGCTTCAGTGGATGTTGTTTTGACAAGGTGCTGCACATCAGGCTGCTAAACAAGATAAGAGCCCATGGTATTACAGAAAATATACTAGCATGGTAACAAGATTGGCTGAATGGTAGAAGACGAAGTGTGTGAATAAAGGGTGCCTTTTCTGATTGTCTGCCCGTGACTAGTGGTATTCCATAGGGGTGGGTGTTGGGAGTGCTTCTTTTCACATCATATGTTAATGGTTTGGATGAAAGAATTGGTGGCTTTGTGCCTAAGTTTGTGGATGATGGGAAGATGGGTGGAGGGGCAGGTAGTGTTGATGAAGCAGAGTCTGCAGAAGGACTTAGACAGATTAGGAGAATGGGCAAAGAAGTGGATGATGGCATATGTTGTAGAGATGTGTATAGTCATGCACTTGGGAAAATAAAGTCATAGACTATTTTCTAAATGGAGGCAGAATTTAGAAATCAGAGGTGCCAACCAACGCACCAGTCCTTGTGCAGGAGTACCTAAAGTCTAATTTGTAGGTTGAGTCAGTGGTAAGGAAGGCAAATGCAATGTTGGCGTTCATTTTGAAATTACTAGAATATAAACACAAGAATGTAATGCTGAAACTTTATAAGGCATTGGCCAGACTGCACTTGGAATATCGTGAGCAATTTTGAGTACCTATGTAAGAAAAGTTTCACTGACGTTGGAAAGGGTCCAGGGGAGGTTCTCGAGAATAATTCCAGGAATGAAAGGGTTAACTTATGAGGAGCAATTGATAACTCTGCATCTGTTCTCACTAGAGTTTAGAAGAATGAGGGGGAAAAAAATCACACTGGAACCTATCAAAAATTGAAAGGTGGATGTGGAGAGAATGTTTCCTATAGTAGGGTAATGTAGGACCAGAAGGTATGGCTTCAGAATAGAGGGATGTTTATTTAGAACAGATGAGAAGGAATTTACTTAACCAAAGAATGGTGAATATGTGGCATTCATTGCCACGGATCACTGTGAGGGCCAAATCATTGGGTATACTTAAAGAGGATGTTGATTGATCTTTGATTAGTCAGGGTATCATTGGGGAGAAGACAGGAGAATGGGGTTGAGTGGGATAATAAATCAGCCACAATGCAATGCTGGTGCAGATTCAATGGGCTGAATGACCTAATTCCTTTCCTGTACCTAATGTTTTTATGGTTGAAATATCTGGCAGCTTGAGACTCTAGTTTGCAACTCATTGCGGAGTATGTTGTGTGCATTGTATATTTGTGATTGCCGTACAATATCAAAACTCCAGCTTCAGTTGGAAGAGGGTCAAAGATGCAATGATGATGCTGTAACGTCACTTCATGCGAGCCTGACATGTACAATGATTACTGGGTGTACCTGACCCAATTTTGCGATTGGCATGGTTTCTCTCAGAAACTATTGCTGTTATAATCTTGTCTGAGTAATATATTCCCCCCCACCCCCCATGATTAACATCTAAGTAGGAGGGCAGTAATTGATCTGTTCTAATTTCAACTTTAGGTAGAAGAATACCTTTATTCTGGGAGGTGCCATTAGTGTACAATATCCTCCTCCACAGTGGTGGGCTAATGAAATTGGTTTAAGCCACAAAGTAAACATGAAGTGGCTGAAGATGTGCCAGCTCCTTAAATTGTGCTATGGATTGTCACTTGCTCCTGTTCAAACCTGTGTTTGGATGAGTGCTTCCCCTCTGGGGCCTGGCTGTCCTCCACAGCTCATTAGCCCAGGAACTGCACTAAATCACAGCAAGGCTGCGTGTGACAGAGGGAAGCATCCTCCCCCGTCATACCATGATGTATAGATCCAAGGAGGTTAATAGTAAAGTATTGACAGAAAGTGCTACTTAAGCTCACATCCACTGCTTAGTGTAATTAGACCCCCCCTAAAGGCAGTTGGGCTAGGCACAAGGGATCATAGGGCAAGCACCCCACAAATCAGAGATCACCCCTTACAATCATCTAATTTAAAAAAAACAGTAATAGTAATTCAATTGTTTGGATATCTTTTTAATAGCTCAGACCCAAACACAAGAACTTTAAAACTAAAATAAATCAGATGCTCATTTTCACAAAAGAGGCAATGTTTAAATATTAATTATACATTAATTATTGTCAGACAAAGAATAAACACTTGTTAAAAATTTATGAAGAGCCTATAGTGAACGTCAATTAAAGCCTCAAATCAGAAATTAACAGGAAGTTAACATCTATTAGCATACACTTAGAAAGGTCAAGGGCTGATTGGAGAATGGCACTGCACATACTGTCTGATGGCTGGTTAATCAGAGGCTGTTACAAATTAGCAGCTGAGTGGACAATAAAGGGTTTTTACATATGCTAAGAAAAGGAAATTTTTTTAAAGTTCAATGTCTGTTTTGTATCCTTAAAATTGACTATGTAAAGTAGTCAATTTTCAATGGAGAAACTCTTACCATACATAATATCCACAACCCTTGCAGGGAACTCCCATACACAACTCGTCTTCTTAAGAAATGGCACTTCTAAAGGAGAAATCTCATGCAATGATCAAAGAGCTCTCAAACAACAGATCATCCCAAAATGGTACACACATTACTCAAATGAGATTACTGCTTCTCACACAGAGGTCACAACTCCATTAAGAGATATAATATATATTGCAGATCACAGATAATCATACACTGCTTAATAGGAGTGCATATTTCATATATGATTAATACTTCTCATGCAGGTATGCATTTTTGCATAGAAGACACATATAATCATATGCACATAGTTGAAAAGGGCACACACCTCCCGTGATTGCAACACACTTTGCACAGGAGTCTCACACTTCTCATATGGACATCACACCCCCTATACTGGAGACATACGCCCCTCAGAAGATTATGGTAATAGTACCAATTGAGGAAAAGTGGTTATAATTGAAAATAATCAAGTTCAAAATTTGAGACGGAGAGGCTGCCGGGATCCTTAAAGAAAGTCAGTGTGCTGTTCTTTGAGCTGTAGGAAAGAGAGGATGGAGAGATGACAGTGGGAGTGGGATAAATGTATCCTTGGGTCAGATTTAAGAAGAGCATGTTTCCTTGATTGCAAGTTGAATAAATGTAAATTATTTGCTCTAGGGTCTTTTAATTTAAAAGATAGGCCAATGAAAATTAGCCTAACCAAGTAATGCTGCAAGATGTCAAAAATACATACCAAAAAGCAGCAACTTCAGTTCTTTACAGGGACTGTGCTGAAGTTTGCTAAGTATGGTCTTGTCACGTGGAGAGTTATTTGTGTTTTTTGCAGCTATTTTCAATGCTGACAGTTTCCAGCTCTCCAGGGTTTTCTTTTAATAAATATCAGCTGTCTCTGCTACTGGGATGACTTTGATCCTCTGTCATACCTCAGAGACCAGAAACCTTAGCAGAGCAGAAACTAACAAAATAGTATCAGAGTAGGTAGGCTGGTGCAAGCCTAGGGACATAAACACACAAAGAGCCATGTAAGTTTCACTTCATAAAAAGACAAAGATTCACTTTGGAACACTGCCTCAGACTTACAAGGGTTTCCACTTAATATCCACATGGTGAATTGGGTGTCACATTCATCCATGTTTTTACTTGCTATCCACACCCTACGACCAGTATCCATGCACGATTTTCTGAAACATCCTACACTTACAAGGTGCACAACAAACTCGGTGTCATACTCACACATGCCTCCAGTTGTTAGGGAATATTCTCAAGTTATGTGAATATGTCAGATATTAATTCAAACGGGAATTAGTCTTCAGTTCTTAATGTGAACTGTAAATTGAAGTCAAAAGCATACCATCGCAAAATGGTGACCATGAGGCATTGCATATGCATCAGCCAAACACTCAGATAATGGGGAGGTGTTATATGGCCTGTATCACTCCAGGCAACTATGGATTTAAGTGATTTGCATTATTGTAAGCAATTTTATTTTATTTAGAGATACAACATGGAATCATTGCCAACCCAAAGTATTGAAGTAAACAAAGTCGTTGTAAATATTGAATTTGTATTGAAGAACCTACTGTTACCATTGATCTTAAGGATACAAACATAGGATGTACTTTTGGATTTGTGGAACTCTACTGAGGTTCTCATAAAAGAACGTCTGTCTGTCGTGATGAATAAAGACTTCCATATCCACAACTTCTCCAGTTTCTCCTGTGACATAGTTACAGTCACAACACAATCACCATTTACAGGGAGAAATCAGCATGGATTCACCAGTTCAGCTTCACATTTATAAAGCAACCATTTGCTAGCCAGTCTGTGGCAGAATGTACTCATTATCCATTCATAATATAATCATTCTCTCACCATGAGGAAAGCTTACTTTTAAATTTGTGTTCAGCTGAACTCAATGCTTTCCAGACTGTTGATCACACAGGATCTCCTGCCACCTGGCTATTTTAGAATCACCCAGTTACAAGAAGACAATATGCCTACTGATATAACTTTAAGTCTTTGAGTCATAGAGTCATACAGCATAGCAATAGACCTTTCATCTATGCCAACATCAAGTATGTATTTCACTAATTCTAAATGCCAACCCTCAGTCTGTAGGCTTCTGTACTTTAGCAATTTAAGTGCTCATTTGGATACTTCCTAAATGTTGAGAGAGGGCCTGTCCCCACCATTCCTCAGCTAGTGCATTCCAGATTCTAGCCACTGTCTGGATGAAAAAGGCCTTCCTCAGACCCCTCTCAACTTCTTACTCCCTATCACAATTCTAGGTCCTCTAGTTTTATACACTTATATTATGAGGAAAGATCTCTTGCCCCTGCCCCTCATCATTTTGTCTGCTTCTGTCAGGTCGTCCCTCGGCATCTCCGCTGCCAAGCTTGGTGCAGCCTATCTGGCCTTTTGTCATAACCTCAACACTCCACCTGAAATCACATCCTCGTGAATCTGTTCTGCGGTTTCTCCAGTGCAATCATTCCTTCCTATAGTGTGTTAGCCAAAAATGTACACCGTACTCTAGCTCTGGCCCACCAACATTTTATAAAATAATACCACTACCATTATAAAATAATTCCATGCCATGGCAAATGAAAGAAGATGTCCCTACAGCCTCCTTCATCAGCATATCTATTTATGCTGTTTCCTTCAGGGATCCATGAACTTTTACACCATAGTCCCTCTGTTTCTCAGCAGGGCCCAGAGAACAACCATTCATGATCTATGGTCTACCTAGTTTATTTTTCTGAAGTGCAGCACCTGACACTTACCATTTCTTGAAGTGGCTGAGATGCCAAAAGAATCAGGATTGTGGGTTGACAGAGCTGGAGGATACTTAGGAAGCTGCCCCGAGGTCAGTCAAGCATCAGGTTAGTTGCATGAGGCAAGTAAACTCCAGGGATGCAGCTGCAATAAGCTGCTGATTTGTTGCCCCTATGCAGATTAGGTAAACGTACATTGACCCTGACAAACATTAACATGGATGCTGCTAAAAGCACTGTCAGGCTTTACGGTCACAGCTGTGAATTTTCAACTCCTAATGCTCAGTTTAAGCATCTTAACTGAGGAAGACAGCCATTCTCTTCTGAGTTTGTCGTACCCTCAGGGATCAAAAGGAAATATCTTTAAATTCAGGGATGATAAATCAGGATGGGTCCTTTGTAGCCAATGTTCCTTCCTATCTTATCGTACATGCCTATGGACCAAGATGGGCAGATGCAGGTATGGAAAGATCAAATCTTGTTCCACACTTCATTTGAACCTCATACAAAAATGGTAAAAGTCCAGAGGGATGATCAATGGAATCAAGGCTTTGGTAGAACTACTCAATGGGAATTAAAGAGGGAATTCTCAATACATTGGAATCATTATGCACAAAGGAAAATTGTTGTGCTTGTTGAAGCCAAATTAGCCTCAGGTCTAGGATGACTTCCATAGCTTATTTAGCTGGGATAATCCAAGCCTCAAAATAACCAGTACCAGGCTGCAGGAACCCAGGACAGTACTTATCCTGGGACAGAGCTTGTGGTCAGGATGAACTAGCCACATCACAAGCGCCCCATGGGGAATCATGTCACTAGTTCCATTCTGAGGTATAAGGTCGTGCACATCAAAACAAGTTTTCTGTGGTCAGAAAGCTGTGCTGTGAACAGGGTCAGAACGAACCCCACCCACAAACACTGGAAGATAAAGCTATGATGCCTAAATAGGCCGCGTCCCTGGCTCAGGCCAGGTAGGATTTGGCCTGACACAGAATGTTTGCCTGGATTTACCACATAGGTGAATAATCAAGCTCAATACCAGCTTCCAGCTTCATAGCTCAGCTGGCTGCAGCACTGGGAACAGCGTACTGATGTGCAATTCTTAACCTCAGCTACATGGGCTAGCATGAGTGAGCAGCTGTTTTGCTGCCCAGTTCTAAGGTTCAGTAATTGCATTATTGCCCACTCAGACCCAGGTCAGTGGGCAAAGCAGTGGAATCAGGCCCATGGCTCATGCCCTACATAACTTGGGGGATGAGCTTCAAAACGGTGCGCAAGGCAGACAAAACCCCGGATAACACATACTGACCTTTTATTGATAGCAGTAATATGACTTGGACATATTCACTTCTAAGAGGAAAAGTAGCTGAAGTAGCCTAAACATTTCTTATACTTTGAAAAATGTTTTACAACATTCATAAGTCTGTAAAGGCTGCTTTGGAGAATCAGCTGCACAGTCACCAACCACCAGTCTTCAGTGAGGACTGGGGAGTGGGCGTGACAGAGTCAGGATTGGTGACCCAGAGGGTGGGGCTACTTTACTCCATCCTAAACCCAGGTTGAGAGAGGCGTGGGCCCATTACTCGGTTCAAGCCACCCCAAAGATCTGATGCTGCTGCCTAGTAAATCGCCCTTCAATGGCTGTGTGGGATAACTCCTCAAAAACTTCACCAGTTTTCCATGCTTACTTTCTGAGGGTATTTGATGCTGGCTGGCTCTCCTTTTCCTCTATGTAATCTCCCAATGTGCCGTCACTACTATCTCTCAATCATCTCCTTCTCTCCTCTCTGGACGAGTATCTAGAATGGCAGGATTTAGTAAGTGAGAAGGTGAGCACCCAGGATCAGGAGAACACAAGACAACAGGATCAGGAGCTGGTACTTGGGCTCCTCAGGTTTTCCCTGCCACTCTGTGTGATCATGGCCAATCTGTCAAGGCCATTTGCACAGAATCCTCTGTCCGCTGATCATTCAAAAAATTATCAGCCTTCTCCTCAGCTACCTGCAGTATTCCAGCCTCCAAACTCTGGAGAATTCAGTGGTGCTCCCATACTCTGAGAGAATAAGCTCCAACACACCTCAGTCTTGTGACAGTATAGTGAACACTGTAGGCCAGGCAATGTCCTAGCTCTAGTCATAAAGTGATAGAAAAATGCAGCATGTAAACAGGCCTTTGTGCCACTGTTCATACCAACTATTAAGAACTAATTTTTGTTTAATAAAATATTATCACCATTTCATTCTCCCAACATTCCCATCAACTCCCTTCAGATTCTACCTCTCACCTACACACTACCAAGCCACACATCTTTGGGATATACAAGGAAACCAAAGTGCCTGGAGGAAACCCACACAGCCACAGGAAAAATGTGCAAACTCCAGACAGAACACACTAAATGTCCAAACAGGACACAGGTTACTGAAGCTGTGGTGAAGCAGTGTGACCCGCTATGTTACAATACTGCTCCGTTTTCCCTTCTGTCTTCCTTCCTTCTTGAACAAGTGCTTTGCCGGCTGTGTCCCCGTTCTCACTCCTGCAGCCTCAAACAAAATTGACAGTCAAGTTCGAGAATAATACTTTTACTTGCAATAGTTGAGAACAAGCCAAACTCTGGTCGGTAAGACCTCTCGTGCTGTAAAGCCATCATGCAAGTGAGGTCAAAGAGTCAGAGCAATGAAGCATGGATACAGGACCTTCGGCCCAATGTACCCATTCCAACCTTATTGCCTCCCAGCTAGTCCCAACGTTCAGTACCATGTACCTCTCCGATGATGTCTTGAACGATATAATTGTACCTGCCTCAATCACTTCCTCTGGCAGTGCACACAACATACTCACCATCCACGTGGAAGAAGTTGCCACTCAGGTCCATTTTAACTTGTTCCCCTCTCACTCTAAATCCATGTTCCCTAATTTTGGCATCCCCCTACCTTGGGATAACTGCAGGGTAGGAGCACCTGGTTGAGGCTGGCTGGTTCAATGAGTGAACAAGGATTTGCGGATGAGAGCTGGGTTTAAATAGGCTGCAGGTGATGAGTTAGAAAAGGTTGGCAAGTGATGAGTTGGAAAGCAGTGAAGGTGACTCCTGTTAGCTGGGTGGGGCCTACATGCACAGGCCTGACAGGAACCACTCCCCATGGCTGGCACCCGACGGCCCAGGGTGAACCGGAGGGTCCAGTAGAACTCTTTGATGAGTGGTGGATGCAAGATGTAATTCGATGGCATTCAGTATCTCTTCTCCAGGCAGTATCCAAACAGGTACTGCATGATGATGTGAAAGCAGCAAACCATGCACACTAGACCAAATTCCACGCTCCAGAGATGCAGTCTCAGGTGGTTTCAGTGGCCCATGGACAATGGGCTTGAGGCAGAAATGTGGAAGGTAGGTGTGTTTCTGAGAGAAGGTGGCAGCTGGAGACGACTGAATTGATGTAATGAGTAATCTTTAAGGGACCAATGGACTGGGGTATGAGCTTACAAGAGTCAGTGCTCAGGGGTGGAGAACCAGACATGGTCCCTGGGTCAGAGTAGACTGGATAGGCGCTGATAGCAGTTAGCCTGGTAGCAGTAGGTGCAGCTGGCAGCTAGAATGGCCCTGTGTTCTCTCTTCAAGCAATATGGCATCGGTGAATCAGGGTCCAGCGGATGGGACCTCCACTATTGGCTCCTCCACAGGGAACAAGGGGAGTTGGTAGCCATGAAGCATTTCAAAGGGTGACATAGGACATGAGTAGATTGTGGGACAGCTAGGCCCAGAGCAGATACTTCCTCCCTGTGGAAGGTTTAGAGGTGGTGAAGCATCGCAGAAACTTCTCCACCTGCTGATTGGATTTTTCTGTCCAACTGTTGGTCTGCAGATGACAGCCAGAGGATAAACTCACTGAGGAGTGGAGGAGGGAACAGAAGGCTCGCCAGAAGCAAGAGACAATTGTGGGCCCCAATCCAACACAATGTCATGAGAGATGCCATGAAGACGAACTACAGGCTGGAGAACCAGGTCCACTGTCTCAGCGCTAATGGAAGTTTAGGGAGGGTAATGAAGACGGCTGCCTTGGAGAACTGGTTCACCACTATCAGGATCACTGTAGGCCCACCAGAATGTGTCAAACCCATGATCAAATCTATGGTTATGTGGGACCACAGGCATTGACGGACTGGTAGGGGCCACAGGTAACCAGAAGGCCACTGGTTGGAGGAATTGGACTGAGCACATTGAGGACAGGCAGCAGCGATGAACTGACGTATATCTGCCATCATGGTGGGCCACCAGAACCAGCATCACAGAAAATCCAGAGTCCATCATTGATGATTGGAAAGGGGTGAGGAGTGGTCCTAAATGAGCTACTGGCACGTACAAGCAGTTGTCAGGTGTGTTGGCCTAATAGATATGGTTCTCAATGTCGGAAACGATTGGAGTGTGGTCTATGAGGATAGAATGATGGGCTGAGGGTTGATCACCATTTCAGCTGGGTCGAACTGTGTGACAGGGTGTCTACCTTAGTGTTCTTGGAGATGGGTCAGTAGGAGATGGTGTAACTGAATTGTTCGAAGAAGAGAGCCCTATGAGCAAGGGCTGAGTTGCTGGGACTCTTAGATAGATATGAGGTCAGGTGGTGAGTCCAGATCAAGAAGAGTTTGGTGTTTCCCATCAGCCAATGTCTCCATTCCTCCAAAGCCCATTTAATGGTGAGTAGCTCCCTGTCTCTTACTGCATAACAGCACAGTGTATAGGTGAACTGCGTGAGAAGAAGCACAAGGGTGTGTCTTCCCCTCCAGTTCTCATTTGGAGAGCATGGCCCAAGCATCCACATCAGATGCACCCACCTCAACTACAACAGGTCTGGAGGGGTTTGATGGTGGAGGATGGGAGCGGTGGTGAAGCATTACTTGGTCTCCTTGAAAGCGTGGAATGCAGCAGTGTACCAGGTTATCCGTGATTTGTCTGTAGTTTTTGAAGTTGGAGAAGACAATAAGTGCTGTAGCTGTTTGAGGGAATGCTGTCGGAGACATTCAACAACGGTGCACACATTTCTCTGGATCCATGGCTATGCTTTAATGTGAAAGGATGTAATTCAGGGAAGAAATGACTGTGGTGTGGAACTGGTATTTTTCTAACTTGCAGTACATCTGGTTTTCGAGAAAACACGAACTGAACGGAATGACAGATGTGTTGTCGGGGATCCTTGGAGAAGATGAGGATGTCATCGATGTAGACAAACACATTCCTGCGTAGCATGCCTCATAAGATCTCGTTGATGAATGCTTGAGAAATGGTGAGACTGTTGGAAAGTCTGAAAGGACCCACCAAGTATTTGTTGTGGCCAGTGGATGTTATGAATATCGTCTTCCAATCATCCCCCAGGCAGATGCGGATTAGGATGTCTGCACTTTGTAGATCTAATTTGGTGAAGATCTGGGTCCTGTAGGATGATTTGAATGCGCTACCCATTAAGGGGGGAGGGTAACGGTTCTTAATGATGATCTTGTTCAGTCTACAATAGTCGATACAGGGGGAAAGACCCCCATCTTTTTGAGAAAGAAGATTCCTGCACTGGATAGGGACAGGGATGGTTGAATGAAGCCATGTTGTAGTGCTTTGGCGATGCAGTCATTCATGACTTGGGTCTCAGGAGGGGAGAGGGAGATTAGACGACCCCAGGGAGTGGTGGTGCCCAGGAGTAGACTGATCATGTGGTTGTGTGGTCTTTGAGCCAGCATTATGTTGACTTCCCTTTTACTGAAGCTGATGTCTAAATTCTGTTATTTCTGTGGGAGTTTGGTGAGGTTAAGGGTTTTGTCCGTCTCCGTGGATTTTTGGGGCGAAGTTAGCTGAGGTTGCAGGCATGTAGTCTGGCAGGTGGGTCCCTGACTCAGCAGTGAGCTGGCCGACCAGGCAAAGTGAGGGTCGTGAGTGGAGAGCCAGAGGCAACCCAAGGTGGGAGAACTGTTGGGTGAGGCAATCAGAAGGAATTGGATAGACTCTTCGATGCTCGTATGTACAGGCTCTGACCATCCCAAGCCCCAAAAGACATCCATCAATCGCTGTGATGCAGAAGGGGTGAGAGATAGGCTTCGTAGGAAGTCCAAGCTGCATGCACAAATTGGTGCCCTCAGCTCCAGAATCCTCTAGCATCTCTTGTGCCCATAGAGCCATTGGGGTGTGGAAGGTGGCAGAGAGAGTGATTTGGGCTATGGTGCTGGAACAAGGGGCCAGCGGGTGCTTACCGGATAGAAGTTCCCTCATCTCTACCTGGTGTTGCCATTTCCCCAGATGGCCACTCTGCAGTAAGCACACAAGTTACTCCTCCACCGATGTACACACTCTTGGGGGGGGGGGGGGGGGTTAACAGAGCTCTCTCTATCAGCATGGGTTATGGAGGCATTGCTGATAAGGGTGCTGCAGCCTGAAATGATTCTAGGAATGGAACTAAGGTTCTGGCTGATAATCTGAAGCGTCATTCATAAAATGATAATAAGGCCTTCGAGGTCAGTTGGCAACTCCCTGGTGGACAGCTCATCTCCCAAGTGCTCCAAGTGGCCATGATGATCATGTGCCAAAAGCACTTCCACATTCCAGTTGCATTTTGCCACAAGGCTCCTGAATTCCACTGAGTGAGTCTTGACACAGGTGAACTGTCCAATCTGCTGAACCCTTTCAACTCCCTGGATGGTCAAAAATCTAGCCCATCTCAGCAGTGAATTCCTCGTGTTTATTGCTAATAGTGGTTCTATTGTCCAGTTAGTGACAGTCCTGGTCAGAGCTCGCCCAATCAAGAGATGAAGGCCACCTTGGCTCGGTCAGTAACATACAGAGATGACTGGAGCTCGGAGTGTAAGATGCACTGGCACATGAAGCTTCAGTATAGGATTGGGGATTCATCAAAGCATTTGGGCACAAGGGCTCCAAGGGAGGAGGTTACCTGGTGTAGGGTTGCTGCTTCGAGGTGGAGAGTTGGTTGAGAGAGAGGAACAGGGTCTTAACACGACAAGGCAACAAGGTAACTAAAGCCTAGCAGCAAGTGGTTGAAGCTGACTAGTTCAATGAGTGAACAAGGATTGTTGTTCTTCTTCCTTTAAAGTTTCATGGTGGTTGGCAGACCAACTTAAAATGCATTACCACCATCTACTGAGTTGGAGAGTGGAGAAAAGATACAGGAAGTATACCCACTAAATTCACCCCCCCCCCCAAAAAAGCCCTCTCCCGAGTTTCAAACACATCTCTCCCATTTCACACACATCTGCTCTCACCCCATCCTCCCACCACCCCACTTGGGATACGGTTCCCCTTGTCCTCACCTACCACCCCACCAACCTCCGGGTCCAACATATAATTCTCTGTTACCTCCGCCACCTCCAACGGGATCCCACTACCAAGCACATCTTTCCCTTCCCCCCCTCTCTGCTTTCCGCAGGGATTGCTCCCTACGCGACTCCCTTGTCTATTCGTTCCCCCCATCCCTTCCCACCGATCTCCCTTCCTGCACTTATCCTTGTAAGCGGAACAAGTGCTACACCTGCCCTTACACTTCCTCCCTCACCACCATTCAGGGCCCCAGACAGTCCTTCCAGGTGAGGCGACACTTCACCTGAGAGTTGGCTGGTGTGATATACTGCGTCCAGTGCTCCCAGTGTGGCCTTTTATATATTGGTGAGACCCAATGCAAACTGGGAGACCATTTCGCTGAACACCTACGCTCTGTCCACCTGAGAAAGCCACATCTCCCAGTGGCCACACATTTTAATTCCACATCCCATTCCCATTCTGACATGTCTATCCATGGCCTCCTCTACTGTCAAGATGAAGCCACACTCAGGTTGGAGGAACAACACCTTATATTCCGTCTGGGTAGCCTCCAACCTGATGGCATGAACATTGATTTCTCTAAATTCCGTTAATGCCCCCCCCTCCTCTTCTCACCCCATCCCTTATTTATTCCCCCCTCCTTTTCTTCTCTCTCTGTCCCTCTCACAATCATTCCTTGCCTGTTCTCCATCTTCCTCTGGTGCTCCCCTCCCCCTTTCTTTCTCCTAGGCCTCCCGTCCCATGATTCTTTCCCTTCTCCAGCTGTGTATCCCTTTTGCCAATCACATTTCCAGCTCTTAGCTTCATCCCTCCCTGTCCTGTCTTCTCCTATGATTTTGGATTTCCCCCTCCCCCTCCTACTTTCAAATCTCTTACTATCTTTTCTTTCAGTTAGTCCTGACGAATAGTCTTGGCCCGAAACGTCAACTGTACTTCTTCCTATAGATGCTGCCTGGCCTGCTGCGTTCCACCAACATTTTGTGTGTGTTGCTTGTAGCACAAGTGGATGAGTTTAGTGCATGGATCAGCATGTAAAATTATGACGTTGTAGCTATTAGTGAGAATTAGTTGCAGGGGGGACAGGACTGGCAGCTCAATGTTCTAGGGTTCCATTGTTTTAGATGTGATAGAATGGGCAGGATTAAAGGGGGAGGGGTGGCATTACTAGTCACTGAAAATGTCATGGCAGTCAGGACAAACTGGAGAGCTCATCTCGTGAGTCTTTGTGGGTAGAACTGAGGAATAAGAAAGGGATGATCATGTTAATGGGATTATATTATTGACCACCCAACAGTCTGTGGGATTTAGTGGAGCCCATTTATAGAGAATGCAGACTGATGCAAGAAACATAAGGTTGTGATAGTAGGTGATTTTAACTTCCTACATATTGACTGGAACTCCTATACATTAAAAGGGCTGGATGGGAAAGAGTTTGTAAAATATGCTCAGGAAAGTTTCCTTAATCAGTACGTAGAAGTCCCAACTAGAGCCAGTGCTGTATTGGATCTCCTATTAGGGAATGTGAGAGAAGTTTGTGTAGGGAACACTTTGCATCTCGTGTTCATAATGGCATTTGTTTCAAGATAACTATGGAAAAGGATAGGTCTGGTCCTTGAGTTGAGTTTCCAAAATGGAGAAAGGGCAATTTTGATGGTATCAGAAAGTGTGGATTAAACAGGTTGTTTCCTGGCAAAGATGAACTTGGTAAGTGAGATGCCTTCAGAAGTGAAAATTTGAGAGTACAGAGTTTGATGTTTCTGTCAGAATAAAAGGCAAGGAAAGAAGATTTACAGAACTCTGGTTTTTGTAAGATACTGAGGCTCTGGATAAGAAAACGATGGAGGTGTATAGCAGGTATAGCAACAGGAACAAACAAGATACTTGAGGAGTATAAGAAATACAAGAGAGCACTTCAGAAGGAAATCAGGAGGGTTGAGAGAAGACAAGAGATTGCCCTGGTAGACAAGATGAAGGAGAATCCTAAGGGTTCCTAAGGCTGAGGGACCTCTTTCTGTGCTGCATTGTTCTATATGACTCTAAAAGCAAAAGAGCACAGTCAGAAAAATAGCATGTAACAATAATAGCACAGAAATAACAAATGAAATATATCTTCAAAACCTACTTCTTTTTGACACTCAGTGGCTTTACCATCACCAACATTCCATGTCAATGCTAATTAAAACATGAAATGGAGCAGATCTGATGAAGGGTCTCGGCCCAAATCGTTGACTGTACTCTTTTCCATAGATGCTGCCAGGCCTGCTGAGTTCCTCCTGCATTTTGTGTGTGTTGCTCGGATTTCCAGCACCTGCAGATCTCTTGTCAGAAATATAAATATTGTGATTACAGGATCAGGTCGGGGAATTGCAACCTATACGAAGTTTCTCACTTCCAACCTGACCAAAGTCTTTTCAAAATACAGTAGTATCTTAAGAGTTCAATTTCAACATAATGAAGCTCACTTGAATGGCACTCAGTCCACCAAACTAAACATTCACTAACTTCATCACAAAATACAATGTGATAGGCAATGACTGCTAGCCAGACTACTGATACCTGCATTCTGGGTATTAATCTTTTAGATTAAAGCAGATAGGTTTTTGTGTAACTCTACCTATCCCAAGACAAAAATTACAAATAACTAAATAAAGGAGCTGACTTCAAAGTTAATCGTCAATTCACTATGCCTTTGTCTAACTCATAGCAAAAACTGAACACAAGATCATCCTGGCTCGAGTCCCTTTTAGAGAGATCAGAATTTATAATAAAAATCATTATGCAGTTTCATAGCACTGCACTTTTCTCTGGCTTGTAGAAATTTATCATAACTGAAGGAGATCAAAACTTCAGACTATCTCCCATGTTACTGCCTTT
This sequence comes from Hemitrygon akajei, assembly GCF_048418815.1. NCBI lineage: Eukaryota > Metazoa > Chordata > Chondrichthyes > Myliobatiformes > Dasyatidae > Hemitrygon > Hemitrygon akajei. The sequence goes on along the minus strand of NC_133133.1, from coordinate 55,008,374 downwards.
ACTGAGTAATCTGCCCACAGTGGAAATGAGGTGGATATACTGTGTATTAGATAGCCTAATTGTCTTTATTAAGATGTACATCAGCAAATGGAAGCTATAATGCAGATGAGGAAAAAAGTGAGGAAGCAGAGGATAAAAAGAGGAGTTTTAAAACACAAAATCCATAATTTTCACTATGTCCACTATTGAATTGGAATTTGTGAATCTACTATATTACAATTTAGGAAGACAAATCTACCTACAATCAATGCTAAAGTTGATGATAATAATAAACAATGAAGACACTTTCTAGAGAGTAAAGGTTGTAGGAATCCACAGTCCTCAAGTCCAAAGAATTTTCAATTGATTTCTTTTCAGTTTAAGTTGGATGCTATCTCCTTTTTATTCCTGCCATCTGACGTTAATTGTCTGTGCATAGCAAACTGCCATTTTCCAATTTTCTTATTCCATTGTGTCTTAGGCAGAATGAGAAGCTGTGAGAGATCATAAAAAGAGGACTGCAGCATAACAGGGAGGGCTATCAATCATTCTGCATCTGATGGAATGTCTGTCACAGTTGATTTTAAATTCCCGAAAAACTTGGCAGGATCCAATGTTTCAAAAAAAAGTAAATCAATGTCTCTGGTCACGAAGATTTAAAAACAATTCAAAAGGATTCTTTGAATATGGGGAGGCGATTGAGATTTTTTAAAATTATGCAGGGAATTTGTAGAGACAATTGAAGTAATTTGTTCCCAAGAGGTTTAACATAAGTAGGCTTTTTCCACTGAGGTTGGGTGAGATTACAACCAGAGGTCATGGGTTAAGGGTGAAAGGTGAATCGGTTACAGGGAAACTTTTTCACTCCGAGGGCCATGGGAGTATGGAATGAGCTGCCATCAGAAGTGGTGCATATGAGTTTGATTTTAACATTAGAGAAGTTTGGATAGGTATATGGATAGTAAGGGTATGGAGGGCTATGGTCCCAGCGCAGGTCGATAGGAGTAGGCAGTTTAATTGCCTTTAGTGTGGACTAGATGGGCCAAAGGGCCTGTTTCTGTGCTGTACTTCTCTATGATTTTATGACCCTATAAGCAGACACAAGCATGTGAAAACTCACTGCTTGGGTGTTATTCCTTCCTCAGAATCTATAGTATAGGAATTTTGAGCATCGGTGATTTACCACATCTTTTTACTATATTCATATTTGATGATCAGTCTTACTGGATTTCCCAGCTTTAAAAACTACTCTTAAAGATAAACAGAAAATAGGAATCAGCATAGCGGATAAAGAGTACTTGAAACAAATCTTATAACATCTAAGAGTCTAATTTCTGCAGAGTTGCACCTTGTATATGAGAACAGATAAGCACAACTATAACATTTTGCAGTGGAGGTGTCTGTGCCTAGCTAAAGCTGAAATCAACAGGGTCGGTGTTTAGGTCACATGGAATGAGGATCTTGCTCCTATTTGATCAAACTCACTTAAATCCTCCAGACCTTGCACACCCAGCTAATTTTCCAGGCTTTGAGTGGGCCTCACACCTAATCCTTGATGGAAACAAGGGGAGTGGGTGCACAAAAATGACTCCGTGGATTATTTAAATTCTCCTAATTAGAGAGATGGGACGAGCATTATTGCCTCTCCTTCCTTTATGTGACGTAAACAGCCGGTGATGGTGCACAGTCACGATACATGCCTCCTCTAATCCCAGACACCTTCTAAAAGGGCTTGGAAAGAGTCATAGCTGTCCAGTCATGGAAAATTCCAATCAGAAGCTAACACAGTTGGATACAAAGTTCCATGGTGACAAATGAGATAACATGAGATATCACTTTTTATGTCATAAATTGTTATGATTAGAAATCCTTTGCCTTAAAGACTGGGGGAATTATATTAGTTTGTAACAATTTGCAAAGGAGACTCAGAGGACTACATGGGAAATACTAATAGGGTATCAGAATCAGATTCAGGTTTATTATTACTGTATTATGGGTGAAATTTGTTGCTTTGCAGAAGCAATAAGGTACGAAGACAAAATTACTTCTGCTTAATTTATAAAATAAATAGTGCACAAAAAAGGAATAAAGAGGTGGTGTGTATAGGTTCATGGAACATTCGAAAATATGATGGCAAAGGGGAAGAAGCTGTTTCTGAGTCATTGAGTATGGGACTTCAGGCTACTAAAAATGGTAGATAAGTGGGAGGAAAAAGCATGTGAGTGGGTCAGTCCCTCAAAGCAAACCTCCTTTTGCATGGGGCCTAAGGCATATTGTGCAACAGTATCAGCCTTGCACACTTAGTGCACCTAAATTGCTTTCCTCCGTCAGGTCCTCCTTTGCAACACCCACAAGTAGGTCACAGGCCACGGGAAGCTCATGGTTCAGGCCGTTCTCGGGGGCTTCAACTGCAAATTGAGCCAGGATCTCAAGGGTTAAGTCAGGACATTGGAAAGGAAAGTTTTCACAATTGACTGGGAGGGTTTGAGTTGCTGTTGGCTGCTGAGAGATGGGAGATCAGGGATGTGATTAGCCTGGTGCTGAGGGCCTCATCTATGGAGAGAAGGAGAGATTGCGGGTGATGGTTTGAGCAAAGACTCAGAAAACATGAAGGGCATCACCCTGTGGAAGGATGTACATACATAGTTCTGGTCAGGGTAGATCCTTTAAATTATGCTGAGTACTGGCAACAGATATATGAAGTAATCAAGTAACAGTGATTTGGAGATCAACACACACAGATTTGCTGGAGGAATTCAGCAATCCAGACAACATTTATGGAGGGAAATAAACAGTCAATGTTTCGGGCTGAGTTCCTTCATCAGGACTGAAGGGGAAGGGGGAAGAACCCAGAATAAGAAGGTGGATGGTGGGGAAGGGGTGCAAGCTGGCAGATGATAGGAAAGACCAGGCAAGCGGGAAGGTGGTGGATGAAGTAAGAAGCTGCAGAGGTGATAGGTGGAAGACATGAAGGGCTGAAGAAGAATAAATCTGATAGGAAAGAGAAGTTGATCAGGGAAGAAAGGGAAGGAGGGGCAGTAGAGGAAGGTGATGGGTAGGTGAGGAGAAGAGAAGGGGTGTAAGAGGAACCAGCTTTGGGAATGCTAAAAGAGAATGGGAGTGGAGAGGACTTACCAGAAGCTGGAGAAATTAATGTTCATGTCATCAGGTTGGACTACTCCAGAATATGAGGTATTGATCCTCCAAAATGGGTGTAGCCAGTCTTCTGGTCAAGATGACGCTTGAGTACAATGTTCCTTCAGTCAACAATTTCTGGGTAGATCATGAAACCATATATTTCACTTCTTTTATGTCTTTTCTGTTTGTTTTTCATCTTGAATTTGATTCTGGAACTGCTGGAGCCTGTGATTTGCAGTTTGGAGATCATTTGGGTGTTTCAGTGCTCTGAGGGGTTTCAGGAGGCAGAGGCAGCGTGAAAGAACCTCGTGGCGAGAAGTGTGCGAGCTGATGTTCGACTCTATTTCACTGATTAAAGCTTCCATTGATCACCAATTAAGGCAACGAGGGAGATTGAAACACCAACTGCCTGCCTTATTTGTTGCTGGGGGCTTGCTGCACCAGCAGAGAGGGGAAACTGCTTTTTTATCTCTGGTGAGATCGCTCTGTTACAGAGAGGGGCAACTGCTTTTTTATCGCTGGTGAAATCGCTCTGTTACAGAGAGGGGAAACTGCTTTTTTATCACTGGTGAGATCACTCTGTTACAGAGAGGGGAAACTGCTTTTTTATCGCTGGTGAGATCGCTCTGTTACAGAGAGGGGAAACTGCTTTTTTATCGCTGGTGAGATCACTCTGTTACAGAGAGGGGAAACTGCTTTTTTATCGCTGGTGAGATCACTCTGTTACAGAGAGGGGAAACTGCTTTTTTATCGCTGGTGAGATCACTCTGTTACAGAGAGGGGAAACTGCTTTTTTATCTCTGGTGAGATCACTCTGTTACAGAGAGGGGAAACTGCTTTTTTATCACTGGTGAGATCGCTCTGTTACAGAGAGGGGAAACTGCTTTTTTATCACTGGTGAGATCGCTCTGTTACAGAGAGGGGAAATTGCTTTTTTATCGCTGGTGAGATCACTCTGTTACAGAGAGGGGAAACTGCTTTTTTATCTCTGGTGAGATCGCTCTGTTACAGAGAGGGGAAACTGCTTTTTTATCTCTGGTGAGATCGCTCTGTTACAGAGAGGGGAAATTGCTTTTTTATCGCTGGTGAGATCGCTCTGTTACAGAGAGGGGAAACTGCTTTTTTATCACTGGTGAGATCGCTCTGTTACAGAGAGGGGAAACTGCTTTTTTATCTCTGGTGAGATCACTCTGTTACAGAGAGGGGAAACTGCTTTTTTATCGCTGGTGAGATCACTCTGTTACAGAGAGGGGAAACTGCTTTTTTATCTCTGGTGAGATCACTCTGTTACAGAGAGGGGAAACTGCTTTTTTATCTCTGGTGAGATCACTCTGTTACAGAGAGGGGAAACTGCTTTTTTATCGCTGGTGAGATCACTCTGTTACAGAGAGGGGAAACTGCTTTTTTATCTCTGGTGAGATCACTCTGTTACAGAGAGGGGAAACTGCTTTTTTATCTCTGGTGAGATCACTCTGTTACAGAGAGGGGAAACTGCTTTTTTATCACTGGTGAGATCGCTCTGTTACAGAGAGGGGAAACTGCTTTTTTATCTCTGGTGAGATCACTCTGTTACAGAGAGGGGAAATTGCTTTTTTATCTCTGGTGAGATCGCTCTGCTATGGAGAGGGAAACTGCTTTTTTATCGCTGGTGAAATCACTCTGTTACAGAGAGGGGAAACTGCTTTTTTATCACTGGTGAGATCGCTCTGTTACAGAGAGGGGAAATTGCTTTTTTATCACTGGTGAGATCACTCTGTTACAGAGAGGGGAAACTGCTTTTTTATCGCTGGTGAGATCACTCTGTTACAGAGAGGGGAAACTGCTTTTTTATCACTGGTGAGATCGCTCTGTTACAGAGAGGGGAAATTGCTTTTTTATCACTGGTGAGATCACTCTGTTACAGAGAGGGGAAACTGCTTTTTTATCACTGGTGAGATCACTCTGTTACAGAGAGGGGAAACTGCTTTTTTATCACTGGTGAGATCACTCTGTTACAGAGAGGGGAAACTGCTTTTTTATCACTGGTGAGATCACTCTGTTACAGAGAGGGGAAACTGCTTTTTTATCACTGGTGAGATCACTCTGTTACAGAGAGGGGAAACTGCTTTTTTATCACTGGTGAGATCACTCTGTTACAGAGAGGGGAAACTGCTTTTTTATCACTGGTGAGATCACTCTGTTACAGAGAGGGGAAACTGCTTTTTTATCACTGGTGAGATCACTCTGTTACAGAGAGGGGAAACTGCTTTTTTATCACTGGTGAGATCACTCTGTTACAGAGAGGGGAAACTGCTTTTTTATCACTGGTGAGATCACTCTGTTACAGAGAGGGGAAACTGCTTTTTTATCACTGGTGAGATCACTCTGTTACAGAGAGGGGAAACTGCTTTTTTATCACTGGTGAGATCACTCTGTTACAGAGAGGGGAAACTGCTTTTTTATCACTGGTGAGATCACTCTGTTACAGAGAGGGGAAACTGCTTTTTTATCACTGGTGAGATCACTCTGTTACAGAGAGGGGAAACTGCTTTTTTATCACTGGTGAGATCGCTCTGTTACAGAGAGGGGAAATTGCTTTTTTATCACTGGTGAGATCACTCTGTTACAGAGAGGGGAAACTGCTTTTTTATCGCTGGTGAGATCACTCTGTTACAGAGAGGGGAAACTGCTTTTTTATCTCTGGTGAGATCGCTCTGTTACAGAGAGGGGAAACTGCTTTTTTATCGCTGGTGAGATCACTCTGTTACAGAGAGGGGAAACTGCTTTTTTATCGCTGGTGAGATCGCTCTGTTACAGAGAGGGGAAATTGCTTTTTTATCTCTGGTGAGATCACTCTGTTACAGAGAGGGGAAACTGCTTTTTTATCGCTGGTGAGATCGCTCTGTTACAGAGAGGGGAAATTGCTTTTTTATCGCTGGTGAGATCGCTCTGCTATGGAAAGGGAAACTGCTTTTTTATCGCTGGTGAGATCGCTCTGTTACAGAGAGGGGAAACTGCTTTTTTATCGCTGGTGAGATCGCTCTGTTACAGAGAGGGGAAACTGCTTTTTTATCGCTGGTGAAATCACTCTGTTACAGAGAGGGGAAACTGCTTTTTTATCACTGGTGAGATCACTCTGTTACAGAGAGGGGAAACTGCTTTTTTATCTCTGGTGAGATCGCTCTGCTATGGAGAGGGAAACTGCTTTTTTATCGCTGGTGAGATCGCTCTGTTACAGAGAGGGGAAACTGCTTTTTTATCTCTGGTGAGATCACTCTGTTACAGAGAGGGGAAACTGCTTTTTTATCTCTGGTGAGATCGCTCTGCTATGGAGAGGGAAACTGCTTTTTTATCGCTGGTGAGATCGCTCTGTTACAGAGAAGGGAAACTGCTTTTTTATCGCTGGTGAGATCGCTCTGTTACAGAGAAGGGAAACTGCTTTTTTATCTCTGGTGAGATCGCTCTGTTACAGAGAGGGGAAATTGCTTTTTTATCGCTGGTGAGATCGCTCTGCTATGGAGAGGGAAACTGCTTTTTTATCGCTGGTGAGATCGCTCTGTTACAGAGAGGGGAAACTGCTTTTTTATCTCTGGTGAGATCACTCTGCTATGGAGAGGGAAACTGCTTTTTTATCTCTGGTGAGATCGCTCTGTTACAGAGAGGGGAAACTGCTTTTTTATCGCTGGTGAGATCGCTCTGTTACAGAGAGGGGAAATTGCTTTTTTATCGCTGGTGAGATCGCTCTGTTACAGAGAGGGGAAACTGCTTTGTTATCGCTGGTGAGATCGCTCTGCTATGGAGAGGGAAACTGCTTTTTTATCTCTGGTGAGATCGCTCTGTTACAGAGAGGGGAAACTGCTTTTTTATCTCTGGTGAGATCGCTCTGTTACAGAGAGGGGAAACTGCTTTTTTATCTCTGGTGAGATCGCTCTGTTACAGAGAGGGGAAACTGCTTTTTTATCGCTGGTGAGATCACTCTGCTATGGAGAGGGAAACTGCTTTTTTATCTCTGGTGAGATCGCTCTGTTACAGAGAGGGGAAACTGCTTTTTTATCGCTGGTGAGATCGCTCTGTTACAGAGAGGGGAAACTGCTTTTTTATCGCTGGTGAGATCACTCTGTTACAGAGAGGGGAAACTGCTTTTTTATCGCTGGTGAGATCACTCTGTTACAGAGAGGGGAAACTGCTTTTTTATCGCTGGTGAGATCACTCTGCTATGGAGAGGGAAACTGCTTTTTTATCTCTGGTGAGATCGCTCTGTTACAGAGAGGGGAAACTGCTTTTTTATCGCTGGTGAGATCGCTCTGTTACAGAGAGGGGAAACTGCTTTTTTATCGCTGGTGAGATCACTCTGTTACAGAGAGGGGAAACTGCTTTTTTTATCGCTGGTGAGATCGCTCTGTTACAGAGAGGGGAAACTGCTTTTTTATCTCTGGTGAGATCACTCTGTTACAGAGAGGGGAAACTGCTTTTTTATCGCTGGTGAGATCGCTCTGTTACAGAGAGGGGAAACTGCTTTTTTATCGCTGGTGAGATCGCTCTGTTACAGAGAGGGGAAACTGCTTTTTTATCGCTGGTGAGATCGCTCTGTTACAGAGAGGGGAAACTGCTTTTTTATCACTGGTGAGATCACTCTGTTACAGAGAGGGGAAACTGCTTTTTTATCGCTGGTGAGATCACTCTGCTATGGAGAGGGAAACTGCTTTTTTATCTCTGGTGAGATCACTCTGTTACAGAGAGGGGAAACTGCTTTTTTATCGCTGGTGAGATCACTCTGCTATGGAGAGGGAAACTGCTTTTTTATCGCTGGTGAGATCGCTCTGCTATGGAGAGGGAAACTGCTTTTTTATCGCTGGTGAGATCGCTCTGTTACAGAGAGGGGAAACTGCTTTTTTATCACTGGTGAGATCACTCTGTTACAGAGAGGGGAAACTGCTTTTTTATCGCTGGTGAGATCACTCTGCTATGGAGAGGGAAACTGCTTTTTTATCGCTGGTGAGATCGCTCTGCTATGGAGAGGGAAACTGCTTTTTTATCGCTGGTGAGATCGCTCTGTTACAGAGAGGGGAAACTGCTTTTTTATCTCTGGTGAGATCGCTCTGCTATGGAGAGGGAAACTGCTTTTTTATCGCTGGTGAGATCGCTCTGCTATGGAGAGGGGAAACTGCTTTTTTATCGCTGGTGAGATCGCTCTGCTATGGAGAGGGAAACTGCTTTTTTATCGCTGGTGAGATCGCTCTGTTACAGAGAGGGGAAACTGCTTTTTTATCTCTGGTGAGATCGCTCTGTTACAGAGAGGGGAAACTGCTTTTTTATCTCTGGTGAGATCGCTCTGTTACAGAGAGGGGAAACTGCTTTTTTATCTCTGGTGAGATCGCTCTGTTACAGAGAGGGGAAACTGCTTTTTTTATCGCTGGTGAGATCGCTCTGTTACAGAGAGGGGAAACTGCTTTTTTATCGCTGGTGAGATCGCTCTGCTATGGAGAGGGAAACTGCTTTTTTATCGCTGGTGAGATCGCTCTGTTACAGAGAGGGGAAACTGCTTTTTTATCTCTGGTGAGATCGCTCTGTTACAGAGAGGGGAAACTGCTTTTTTATCTCTGGTGAGATCGCTCTGTTACAGAGAGGGGAAACTGCTTTTTTTATCGCTGGTGAGATCGCTCTGTTACAGAGAGGGGAAACTGCTTTTTTATCTCTGGTGAGATCACTCTGCTATGGAGAGGGAAACTGCTTTTTTATCGCTGGTGAGATCGCTCTGTTACAGAGAGGGGAAACTGCTTTTTTATCTCTGGTGAGATCGCTCTGTTACAGAGAGGGGAAACTGCTTTTTTATCTCTGGTGAGATCGCTCTGTTACAGAGAGGGGAAACTGCTTTTTTTATCGCTGGTGAGATCGCTCTGTTACAGAGAGGGGAAACTGCTTTTTTATCTCTGGTGAGATCGCTCTGTTACAGAGAGGGGAAACTGCTTTTTTATCGCTGGTGAGATCGCTCTGTTACAGAGAGGGGAAACTGCTTTTTTATCTCTGGTGAGATCGCTCTGTTACAGAGAGGGGAAACTGCTTTTTTATCGCTGGTGAGATCGCTCTGTTACAGAGAGGGGAAACTGCTTTTTTATCTCTGGTGAGATCGCTCTGCTATGGAGAGGGAAACTGCTTTTTTATCGCTGGTGAGATCGCTCTGTTACAGAGAGGGGAAACTGCTTTTTTATCTCTGGTGAGATCGCTCTGCTATGGAGAGGGAAACTGCTTTTTTATCTCTGATGAGATCGCTCTGCTATGGAGAGGGAGACTGCTGCCCAAGTTTTCTGCATTTTGGATGGGGGTTTGGACTGTGAACTTTTTTTCAGTTTTATGGGGTTTTTTTTTGTATTCTGTGTTCCTCACCCAATCTTTCTCGTTTTTTTTGTGCACAGGGGAGGGCGATTCGGGGGTCACTGTGTCTGTTCTGCTTTTGTTTGTTTTTGTGTGCGGGTGAGGGGAATTTGGGAGAGGTGTCAATGTGCCTGCTGTGTTTTTGTTCGGTTTTTGTGCGGGGAGGGGGGATTTGCTGCCATTCATTTCTTTCTTGGTTTTGTGGCTATCTGGAGAAGAAGACTTTCAGAGTTGTATTCCTTGATAATAAGTGAACCTTTGAAGCTTTTTTAGCCTCTTCATGATAGTAGAGGAGGACACTTTTGGATGGGAATGGAAACTCTGATTTGAAATGGGTGGTCACCGAATGATGCATCATTTTGTGGCAGGCAGAACAATGCTGTTCGCTGAGGCAGTCTCCCAGTCTACAACGGGTCTCACTAATGTAGAGGAGGCCACACCAGGAGCTCTGGACATTATGAATGATACCGACAGAATCACTGATGAAAGAGGGAATATGTACTTAGTGGTAGGATCCTGTTGTGGATGGCAGAAGTTATGGAAAATGATGTGTTGTATAGAGTGGCTTGAGGCACGGTAGGAAAGGACCAGGGAAATCCTGTCCCTGTTATGGCTATGGGAAGATGGGGTGAGGGCAGATGTACAGGAAATGGAGGAGATGAAAGAGAGGTCACCATCAATGGTGATGGAAGGGAAACCTATCGTTTGAAGAAGGATGACATCTCAGATGTTCTAAAACGGAAAGCATCTTCTTGAGAACAAATGCTGCAGAACTGAGGATAGGGATCAGCATTTTCACAAGTGGCAGTCCAGGTAACTGAAAGTCAATAGGCTAATAAAAGATATCAGTAGGATAGTCTGTCTCTAGAGATGAAGACAGAGAGATCAAGGAAGGGGAGAGAGGTGTTTGAGATGGACAATGAAAATTTGAGGACAGCATTTGAGGGAAAGTTGATGAAATTGATGAGCTCAGCATGGATGCAGGAAGCAGCATCAATATAGTCATCAATGTAGCGTAGACAGAATTAGGGAGTATTACTAGTGTAGGCTTGGAACATGGACTGACAAAAAGGCAGCCATAGCTGGGACCTATTTGGGGTGCCCATGGCTACACATTTTGTTTGTTGAAAGTAGGAGGAGCTGAAAGAGAAATGGTTTAGTGTGGGGACCGGTTCTGCTAGACATGTGGAAGGGGACTGGTTAGGTCTGTTGTCCAGAAAGAAGCAGGGAGTTTTCAGGCCTTCCTGATTGGGGATAGAAATGTATATGGACTGAACATTCATAGTGAAACTGAGATTATCAAGGCCAGGAAACTTAAAGTGGTTAAAGTGATCAAGAATGTGAGCGGTGTTAAGAATGTAGGTGTGCGTGAAAATGACTTGATAATGTCTGTTCCCACTGTGCGTGTCTGAATGCCTCCGTGTGCAGACACATCATCTGCACTAAGGACCGGAAATGGAACTGATATCAAAGATAACCACACAGGTCAGATTTTTCATGTAGTTCCTTCATACAGGGCCAATCAAAAGAATTTCCCAGCCTTGTGTGTCTTTTTTTTGCAGTTAGTGACTATATGATGTGAAATTTCTGACTAAATTGATCATGTCCTTTAGGGCTTCTGAGGAAAGCCTCCTACTGATAAAGGCTCGAGGTTCATTCACAAGACACTGCAGAAATGCAGTATTTGATTCTTCACACAGTAAGCTGCTGATTACAGCTTCCTGGAAGCAGAAGCAAACAGATGTGAGAATTTCCTTTAGAGAGAAGACATAAAGCCATTTCCATTGCACTAAAGCTGGCAACGGTAGAATTTTCTAGACTGTGATTTGGGTTAAGTAAGTCTGATAGCCAACCCACACACTCCTTCAGCTAAGTGAATGTTGAAGGGTTGTTATGAATTTGCAGAATGGGAGCATGCTATAAAATAAATTGCAGGCCAGATAGACAGATCCTCCCACACTTTGTTTAAATCAAAACTGTTCACGCTATTCAAAGCAGAAAACTGCAGGAAGTTAAAAAAATTTATGCAATTCTCTGACAGCAGGTAAGAGGCAGGAACAGTATCACAGCTATCCTGTTGTATTTGTGGTGGATAAGTGTGAATTTGTGGCAGGGAGGAACACAACATTCCTACCCTTCAACCCTCATGCTGACCTAAGAGAAACACAGTATTTTCCTGGTAATACCACGGCCACTGGGATGAACTTGTCTGGAACAATAAATGCTTGTTGCTGAGATCAGTATTAACACCCAAATGTTAAACTGGGTCAAATTGCCTCTTCAAGATTTCCGGTGTCATTTTGTCATTATCACTTTCTGCTGGGCATACTTTATACAGATAATGTGAGCTGACAATACCTTGTCTTAGTTCCAAGTCAAGACAACGTCAGACATAAGAAATAGAGGTAGGAGACCCCTGTCTAGCCCCTTGTACCTGATCTGCCATTCAATAAGATCATAGCTGATCTGTGATCTCAGTGCTAGTTTTGTGCAATGAATCAATTTGCCTTGATTCCTTTAATAGCCAAACGTTATTATTTCACCTTCATTACGGCAGTGAGATCAATTATGATCTTATTGAATGGCTGAGCAGGCACAAGAAGCTAAATAGGGGTCTCCTGCTTCTATTTCTAATGTTCTGATGTTGTCTTCACTGACTTAATCGCTGATGTTCCACAATCTGTTTGGATAGTGAATACCAAAAATTCACCAAACTCTGTGTTTTTTTCCATTTCAAACATGAATTTTCAATCATTGAGGTTGGAACTTCTGATTCTAGATACAGCAACCAGGGAAAACAATATCCTGTGGGAATTTTGTATGCAAAAAAGAGATCATTTTGAGCCATCTAAATTGTAGGGAATACAAGCAAAGTCTGCTTATTGTCACCTCTGAGGGCAAACTCTATTTCAGAAATCCATCTAGTAAACCTTTATTCCATACCCTCTATCAGAAGTGTTTCCTTCCCCAGACCTGCCCTATACATAATATTCTAGATTCAGCTTTACCTGAATTGTTATAATTCCAGCAAAGAAACACAAAATGTTAAAGGAACTCAGCAGGTCAGGCAGCATCTATGGAGAGGAATAAACAGTTGACAGTTCTGGCCAAGACCCCTCATCAGAACTCAGCCCGAAACATCAATTGTTTATCCCTCTCCATGCTGCCTGACTGTCTGATTTCCTCCAGCATTTTGTGTGTCTTGCTCTGGATTTCCAGCATCAGCAGAATCTCTTGTGTTTATAATTACAGTAAATTGACTTTACTCTTGTATGCAAATCCTCCTGTAATGTAGGCTTGGCCCTCCTAATTGATTGCTGTACCTTCATGTTGACTTTACTGATTCTTGAACAAGGACACAGATCTCTCTATAACACCAATACCCTTCAATGTTAGATCATTTAATAAACACTCAGCTTTTCTCTATTTTCCACCACTTTGCACCTTATGTTCTGTCTGCTATGTCTTTGCCTGCATCACCTTCAAAAGCCCCTTTGCATATTCATCTAAACAGAACTAAGTATCATTAGCAAACATGAACATACAGTGTTACACTCAGTTCAAAAAACTAACTTGTCAAACATAATTTCCTTTTCAAAAATCCATGTTGACTTAATCCAAAACTATTATGATTGTCTAAGTGTCCTGTTGCTGCTTCTTTAGTAACATTCTGATATTTTCGTACAACTGATATCAGGCTAGTAAGCCTGTAGTTCTCCATTTCCTCTGTTTCCTTTCTTAAATAGGTTACTGTGGGAAGAATTCTACAATTTTTGGAAAGTTTGAGGTGAGATCCAGTGCATCCAATATTTACAGACCACTTCTTTTCAAAATATGGGATGCAGGTTATGAGGTCTTGCAGATTTATCTATTTTCAATTTTGTTAATTTCACTAATTTCTCTAATACTAGCTTTTTAAAATTAATGTTAATTTCCTTTCATTTTCCATTCATCCCATTGTTGTCCACTATTTCTAAAGGGTTTTCTCTGATTTGCTTCATGAAGACAGGCACAAAATAGTGGCTTAATTTTTCTCCCACCTCCTTGTTTTCCAATATGATTTTCCATGTCTCAGTCTCTAAGGGATGCATATTAAATATTGCTAACCTTTTCTCTTTTTTTAAATATCTATAGAAATATATCTTTATATTACTGGCACAAGGATTAAAATAATGGAGGTTGAGCCTGACAGTAGTTTTGGTGTTGCACTACACTTACCTCCAAGAAATGTCCCCTCTAAGGTGTGTACAAAGGAATTTAAACTGCATAGAAAAGGTTGTCACCCTCTACCTCTTTGGCATGTTAAGTATATTTCACAATCGTACACAATCACATTTCCTTTTCCAGTTTCTGATATTCATGTTGTTGACAATGTGGAATTTGCGATGATCCGTCTGCAGATTTTAGAACTGACTTATTTATACTGTTTTTATTGAAGAAATTATTCAATGCACACACGTTGTTGTCATTGGACAAAAAATTGCACAGCTCGAGATTTTTGAGCGGACTCGTCATTACAAATTAGAGGGAAGATTGCCTCCAAGATGACCGCATCCTTGTTGTAGGATCTGGAGGCTCGTGTGCCTCAATGACCTGGAGAGCTATGCTAGCTGGAGTCAGGGCTTTATGCTTTGGCTCTTGGTAGGGTCACCTCTTAGGTCAAAGACTAGACTAAGAGTGTTCCAGCAGTCCTCCAGGTTTGGGGGTACAGCTCAGGACTAACAACCCTGACTGGTCAAACAAAACTGATATGGAAACAGCAATGAAGAGTTCCTCTACATCTGAGTGTGATGTTATTCCTGAGTCTCCACCCAGGACTTATATGATTGGCAGTAAACCGAGAAAAAAGCTACTGACACAATGAAGGAAACTGTGAATGGCGCCAGAGATGGAGGACCTTTACTGCTGCCCTAAACATCGGTGGTGCAATGGTAAAAAGAAGACTATAATTAATTTTAATAGTAACACTAATAACCCGTACTGCAAAATCCTTAGAACCAAAGAAAAGGGGAAAACAGATGTTTATGCCACACACGTTTTTTCTTAAAGATGGATTTAATAAAATTTACTCTGCGACATCATTAACTTGTATTTACCTTTATACAACTGTGACACTCTAAAAGCACGAAATAGAAGGGAATGGACAAGTAGCTAGGAAAAGAATTGAGGGAATTGATTTGTTAGATGATTGAAAGGATATGTTTTGAGAGTACTTTAAAAGACAGGAAGGGCTAGTGCCATGAAAGGGTGAGAGGAAAGATTTCCATCATTGGGGTCTTGAGGGTCACCAAATCTAAGAATGCGGGTGGGGTTGGGGAGAGTTGTGTTGATTAAGTGTATAAAAGATCAATGTCACAGGGGCACAATTGAGAGCATCCTGACTGGCTGCATCACTGTCTGGTGTGGGAACTGTAGCTCCCTTAATTGCAGGATCTGCAGAGAGTGGTGCGGACAGCCCAGCGCATCTGTAGATGTGAACTTCCCACTATTCAGGATATTTACAAAGACAGGTGTGTAAAAAGGGCCCGAAGGATCACTGGGGACCCGAGACTCCCCAACCACAAACTGTTCCAGCTGCTACCATCTGGGAAATGGTACCGCAGCATAAAAGCAGGACCAACAGGGTCCAGGACAGCTTCTGTCACCAGGCCATCAGACTGATTAATTCACGCTGATACAACTGTATTTCTATGTTGTATTGACTGTCCTGTTGTATACGTACTATTTATTATAAATTATGATAAATTGCACATTGCACATTTAGTTGGAGACATAACGTAAAGATTTTTACTCCTCATTTGTATGAAGGATGTGAGAAATAAAGTCAATTCAGTTCAATAAAATGTAAAAGGAGAAGCTACAGATTGAAACAGGCTAATGCACAAATAGGTTTACAAACTAAGATTTTAGTTTTGAAAATGATGCACAATGATCAGTGGAAAACTAACATGGATGGACCTCTGACTGATAAAATATGATCAAAAGAAAAAATGGAGCCCTTTTCCGTTTCTGTACCATAATCCAAACCTGGGTCTGGAGGGTGTGGGTCGTAGACTCTCCACAACTCTAACCAGAACTTCAAGGGTTAAAGTGGTTGCTGCTGGTCTATGGAATGATAGCTGCCTAGACACCTGTCAATAAAGAAAGAGTTACAGGCAGCCACATTACACAGAGGTTAAACTCCTCAGTCTTCAAACTTTTTGTTGCGGTAACAATGACGACGAATAGCAGCAGCTCATTCCTTTCACCTCACTGAAACCAGAGCCAACAGACTTGCAAGTGCAGGTTTTTACTGGGAGGTTAATTGTAACAGTACATGCAGCATATGGTCGGGCAGGGGAACCTGCTGCTGCACCAGCTGTGGACTGGGTGCTGGGGATCAGGCTGACATTAAAAGCCCCACTCTCCCAGATGAAGCAGTTATTCAGATGTCAGCAGCCTTAAAGGGGCACTCACTTTCCTTTTAACAGTGGCTACTTGCCTCAGGCTGAAAAATGCTTTCTAAAAAGCATCTAGGTCCCTGGCAACAGGAGAATCAGTGGGACAGTTGGAATGGGGGTTAAGGTGAATACCTCTGGTGGAGAGTGAATTCGTTCAGATGAACATATCACAGTCAATAGGGATAAAGTGGCTGACTAAATCATGTATCTGGCACAACGTGTGTTACCACTTAGTCTGCAGTTATCCAGGAAAGGGAGCTGCTTTGGTAGATCTCATTCAACAACAAATCCGTGACTGCAGTAAAAGTGTATTTGAGTGTTAAAACGGCAGCAGTACAGCTAACTGCCTGCGGCTCAGTACTAGACATGTCACAGCAGTGATGAATAGGTGCATATTTATCTCACATCTCATAACTTTTTATATATAAAAAAATAAGCCATACTCATCCCTTGGACAGGTACTACAAACAGGACACAGATCCCAAAGGAATTCTACCTGTCCCACATTCAGCTTGAGCAATGTCAAACAAACAGACAACTTCACAACTTCACAAAGTCGCAATTCGTTTCATCTCCACTGCTGTAGCCTTGATTATATTTTTTATGATATGATCTCAATGAATAATGTGGGCCTCGGGCTAAATACTGAAACACATCTGTGATCATTTTTTTTTCATTGTAATTCCTTGTTGTACTCATTAATAACAATCACCTGACTGAGAATGCATCCTAAAAAGTCTGCTTTAATGTTTTGGTGCTAATAAGATGATGTTCCTCTTACAGATGGAGGGGTTTGATCACAGATAATGCCTAAGTATAGAATGATCAAATGTAAATGCAGTCTCCAATTTACACTTGGTTAAAAAATGTTGAGAAGTCATTACCTCAGCACTTTGTCAGTTCCTTCAGATAACAGTAATTTGGTACTTGTACCTTTGTTCTTAGCCCATTCTTGTGAGATTATGCCTTTTAATCATGCCTGCTCATGAGAAGCTTGATTCTCTGCATATGTCTGTCCCAATGAGCATGTGCTGTAGTCTGTTCCTATAAACTTTTATTACGTCCTAATCCTACGAGGCCTTTTTTTAATTGTACTGTGTGTTTGTAAATGTCCATTTGAATTTATGCTGTATGTCTGTGAGATAGTTCATGTCACTTTATTCCATCTGCTCCTTGTCTGTTCATGGGGTAAAACTGTTAGGTTATGCAATGTGCCAGTTTAACTGTGCAGTATTTTTATCCTGAATTTACTCTTGCCTTTTTGGGGTGTAGCATGTTCCATTTTCTGTGCATGCCTGTTGCGTGCCTAAGCCTGTACTGACTGAGTGGTGTGCTAAACTCTACAAGTGATTTTGCCAGATCCTGAACTCACGAAATTGGCTTTGCCAGACTGTCCAAAGAGCTAATCCATTTTCTCTGCACCCACACCCTTGAATTTGTCTCATTGGCCGCTGTTTCACAATGGTGGCAAATTGCTTCAAAGCAAAATGAAAAGAAGTGTCTATTGCGAGACTATAAATGCTGGAATTTGGAATGAAAAAACAGAATGCAGGACAGAACTCCGCAGGTCAAGCCGTATCTCTGGCGACAAAGGGTGGAAGTTGATGTTTCGGTTTGGGATCCTGCATCAGGACTAAGATGGAA
This sequence comes from Hemitrygon akajei, assembly GCF_048418815.1. Classification (NCBI taxonomy): domain Eukaryota; kingdom Metazoa; phylum Chordata; class Chondrichthyes; order Myliobatiformes; family Dasyatidae; genus Hemitrygon; species Hemitrygon akajei. Next base: position 54,990,822 of record NC_133133.1, on the reverse strand, counting down.
GAGGAACAAGGGAGAGGTGGTGAAGAGGCTCGTAGGTGATAGGTGAAACCCAGGCTAAGGGAAGGGTGGGTGGATGATGGGCAAGGTAGAAGCAGGTGGAGCAGGAGGAGAGGGGATGAGAAAGGTGAACAAAGGGGGAAGAAACCTAGATGAATATGAGAGTGTGAAAATAATGCATGGGAAAGATTGCTTTTATTGAGAATGGGTAAGCTTCTTGCAATAGCATTTAGCTTGTGCCAACAGGCATATCAATGATTCAGTGGTAATTAAAATATACAGCCTATAAAAAGTATCCCCCACCCCCCCAAAAGTTTTCATGTTTTCACAGTGGATTTAATTTGGCTTTTTTTTGACATTGATCAAAAGGAAAAGACTCTTTGTGTCAAAGTGAAAACAGATCTCTACAAAGTGATCTAAATTAATTACAAATATAAAACACCAAATAATAGATTGCATAGGTATTCACCCCCTTTGATATAACACACTGATTCATCACTGGTGCAGCCAATTGGTTTTAGAAGTCACATAATTAGTTAAATGGAAATCACTGTGTGCAGTCAAGGTGTTTCAATTGATTGTAGTAAAAATACACCTGTGAATGGAAGGTCCCACTATGAGTGAGTCAAATACTACACCATGAAGACAAAAGAACACTCCAAGCAACTTTATTGAAAAGCACAAGTCAGGAGATGGATACAAGAAAATTTCCAAGTCACTGAATATCCCTTGGAGTACAATTATGTCAATCATCAAGAAATGGAAAGAATATGGCACAGTTGTAAATCTGCCTAGAGCAGGCTGTCCTCAAAAACTGAGTGACTGGACAAGAAGGGGACTAGTGAGGGAGGCCATCAAGAGACCTATGACAACTCTGGAGGAGTTACAAGCTTCAGTGGCTGAGATGGGAGAGACTGTACATGCAACAACTGTTGCCCAGGTGCTTCATCAGTCGCAGCTTTAAGGAGAGTGGCAAGGGAAAGCCACTGTTAAGGAAAAACTCACATGAAATCTCGGCTGGAGTTTGCCAGAAGGCATGTAGGAGACTCTGAAGTCAGTTGGAAGAAGGTTTGATGGTCTGGTGAAACCAAAATTGAGCTTTTTGGCCATCAGACTAAACGCTATGTTTACCATAAGCCAAACACTGCACATCATCAAAAACACCATTCCTACCATGAAGCATGGTGGCGGCTGTGTCATGCTATGGGGATGCTTCACTGCAGCAGGCCCAGGAAGGCTTGTGAAGGTAGAGGTAAAATGAATGCAGCAAAATACAGGGAAATCCTGGAGGAAAACCTGATGCAGTCTGCAAGTGAACTGCAACTTGGGAGATTTGTTTTCCAGCAAGACAATGACCTCCAAGCATAAAGCCAAAGCTACACAGGAATGGCATAAAAACAACAAAGGTTATTGTCCTGGAGTGACCAAGTCAGAGTCCAGTCCTCAATCCAATTGAGAATTTGTGGCTGGACTTGAAAAGAGCTGTTCACTCATGATCCCCATGCAATCTGACAGAGTTTGAGCAGTTTTGTAAAGAAGAATGGGGAAAAATTGCAGTGTCTAGATGTGCAAAGCTGAGAGAGACCCACACAGACTCAAAGCTGTAATTACTGCCAAAGGTGCATCTACTAAATACTGACCTGAAGGGAGTGAATACTTATGCAATCAAGTACTTTATGCTTTACATTTGTAACTAATTTGGATCACCTTGTAGAGATCTATTTACACTTTGACACGAAAGAGCCTTTTTCTCTTGATCAGTGTCAAAAAACACCAAGTTAAATCCACTGTGATTCAATGTTGTAAAACAACATAACATGAAAACTTCTAAGAGGGGTGAATACTTTTTATAGGCACTGTAAAATAGAAGTCTCAAAGAAGCTTCTCAGATTGTTTATTCATTTCCATAGATGCTGTCTGACCGGTCGAATTCATCCAGCGGTTGTTTTGGAGTTCCAGCATCTGCAGATTTTCTTGTGTTTGTGATTTAAAACAGAACTGGATTATCCTGTTTAATGTTCAAAAAAGCTGCTGTCCATTTGTTCAAAGTACATTTATTACCAAGGTATGAATACATTATACAACCTTGAGATTTGTCTCCTAAGTGGCAGCCACAAAACCAAAGAAGCCCAAAAATTTTTTTTTAAAAAACACCCAATGTGCAGAGAGAAAAGAACAAATCATGCAAACGATAAATGCAAGCAAATAGTGTTCTGAACTTGAATCCACAAACAGCTTATCTATGGAACCTTAGTTCAATACAGAGCGGAGCAGTGAGGTGATCTGGCCTGACCCTCGTCTAGTTCAGAGAGCTAAAAGTCTCTGAACTGTATTCTGCTAAAACATAGAAAACCTACAGCACAATACAGGCCCTTTGTCCCACAAAACTGTGCCAAACAGGCCCCTACCTTAAAACTACCTAGGCTTCACCCATAGCCCTCTATTTTTCTAAGCTCCATGTAGCCATCCAGGAGTCTCTTAAAAGACCCTATTGTATCCACTTCCACCACCATCGCCAGCAGCCCACTCCACGCACTCACCATTCTCTGAGTAAAAAACTTATCCCTGACATCTCATCTGTACCTGCTTCCAAGCACCTTAATACTATGCCCTCTCGTGCTAGCCATTTCAGCCCTGTGGAAAAGCCTCTGACTATTCACATGATCAATGCCTCTCATTATCTTGTACACCTCTATCAGGTCACCACTCATCCTCTGTCGCTCCAAGGAGAAAAGGCTGAGTTCACTCAACCTATTCTCATAAGGCATGCTCCCCAATCCAGGCAATATCTTTGTAAATCTCCACTGCACCCTTTCTATGGTTTCCATGTCCTTCCTGTAGTGAGGAGGCCAGAATTGAGCACAATACTCCAAGTGGGGTCTGACCAGGGTCCTATATAGCTGCAACATTACTTCTCAGCTCTTAAACTCAGTCCCACGATCGATGAAGGCCAATATACCGTATGCCTTCTTAACCACAGGGTCAACCTGTGCAGCAGCTTTGAGTGCCTTATGGACTCGGACCCCAAGATCCCTCTGATCCTCCACACTACCAAGAGTCTTACCATTAATGCTATATTCTGCCATCATATTTCACCTACCAAAATGAACCACTTCACACTTATCTGGGTTGAACTCCATCTGCCACTTCTCAGCCCAGTTTTGCATCCTATCAATGTCCCGCTGTAACCTCTGACAGCCCTCCACACAATCCACAACACCACCAACCTTTGTGTCATCAGCAAACTTACTAACCCATCCCCTCCACCTCCTCATCCAGGTCATCTAGAAAAATCACAAAGAGTAAGGGTCCCAGAACAGATCCCTGAGGCACCCCACTGGTGACCGACCTCCATGCAGAATATGACCCGTCTACAACCACTAAAAAAAAATCTGTTAAAATTATTTTCAAGATATATGGAGTTCTGACTAAAACAGCCAGTTCAGACCAGATGCGACACATAATGTCTTATATATTAATATATCCCTTTGAGGGAAATTTCAGTAACCAGTTGGTTGTTCATTAATTTGAACTCCATAACTTCAAAGCAAATAGAGTGCACAGTACAGGAGGATGATCTTGTGTACAATGATGCACTGTACCCCAGGTTGCCCTCCTGCACAACAATAGGCTGGATTATGTTTGAATCCTCTACCTTCACTTACCCATGGGCCTGTCACAGGCTCACACTTACTGCTTATTGAGCTACAGTTCCAATCAACCGCAATGGCTGATGGCCAGGCTAACAGTGAAGGCATAGCAGAGCATGGGCTGTCTAGGACCCACTCTGGGGCAATGTACCTTTCTATTGATAGTTTGCCATTGTCAAAAGTTTTTATAAATTCTTCTTAATTGTCTATAACAAAATAAAATATAAGAAACTGAAGAAATTTATTAAAATTAATTATTTTTTGGTAAACCAAAAATTGCAGTAATAGGATGCGGTTGCAATTTAATATTCAGAACTTTTGAAATAATACCAAAAATATCTTTCCAATAATTTTGCAAGCAGGGGCAAGACCAAAACATGTGGGTCAATGAAGCAACTTCAGAATGACATCTGTCACAGGTTGGATTAACATAAGAATAAAATCGAGCAAGTTTATCCTTAGACATATGAGCCCTACATACAACCTTAAATTGTATTAAGGCATGTTTAGCACAAATAGAAGAAGAATTGACTAATTGTAAAATTTTCTCCCACTGCTCAGTGGGTATAAGACAATGAAGTTCTTTTTCCCATTCCTTCTTCGTTTTTCCTGATACTTCTGGCTGTATTTTCATGATCATATTATAAATGATGGCTACTAAACCTTTCTGGCAAGGATTCAGAGCTAAAAAAATTTCCGTAATGTCCATTTGACATAATTTCAGAAAAAACTGTAACATGTTATTCAAGAAATTTCTAACTTGCAAGTATCTAAAACAATGAGTTTTAGGCAAATTACATTTATTAGATAGCTGTTCAAAGGACATAAAACTATTGTCTAAAAAAAGATCACGAAAACATGTTATACCTTTTGTTTTCCATAATACAAGGGTGTGATCCATAAAAAAGGGCTGAAAAAAAAAGTTAGATATAATAGGGCTTGATAAGATAAACTCATTCAAGCCAAAGAATTTACGAAATTGAAACCATATTCGTAATGTATGTTTAACTATAGGATTGGTTATTTGTTTATTCAATTTAGATAAAGCAAAAGGAAGCGAAGATCCTAAAATAGAAAACAATGAGAAGTCTTGTACAGATTTACATTCCAAATTTACCCATTGTGGGCAAGATACTATAATCGATTCTTGTGTCCAAAATATTAAATATCGAATATTAACTGCCCAATAGTAAAATCTCAGGTTTGGCAAAGCCAAACCACTCTCCTTCTTAGGCTTTTGTAAATACTTTTTACTTAATCTAGGATTTTTATTCTGCCACACATATGAGGATATTTTGGAGTCAATAATATCAAAAGAAGATAATAGTTGGATAATAGGTGGATAATAGTTGTTTATCCCCCTCAGCTCGGCGGATGATTGCATTTGTTACGTTAATGGATAGAAGATCTATCCTATTGAGTTGGAAAGAAATTAATCCTCCAACCATATTTCAGTGGTTTTCTCAAACTATTTCTTATTTGAGTTTAGAGAAATTATAAGTGTTGTTTTTGACCCTTCAATTAAATTTGAAGAAACTTGGAGACCATTTATTCAACATTTTCATATGAGCTAAACTGACTTTTCCTAAACTTTACTTTTATTATTCTTAATTATTTGGATGGAGGTGCGGAGTTATTGATGCTGCTGTGTATATTTGACATAATGCAATGGCCCATGTTGGTTAGGTTTTTTTTTGGAGGGTTTTTTTTCTTATTTACTCCTTTTTTTCGTAATCACTATGAGTTTGGGAGGTTATTATATATGGATTATCATCTATTTGTATTTATACTTTAACCTATTAATTATGTATTCTCAAACTCTCTGTATCTATGTTTCTCTTATGTTTGTTTAAAATTAATAAAAAGATATAAAAAGAAAATTAATTATTTTTTTAAAGTAAGCAAGCCACATTTCTGCATTTATCTTTGTAAAAATAGTCAGTAACCTCATTAAAAAAAGAGTAGGATTGTGTTTCTCAGCCAAATCTCATTGGTTTGGAGCTAGGCTCAGTATGCTTCTGTTTACTTTTGAATTCTGCATTCACTCCAGTGATAAAGCTCAGCATTATCCTTGGGTTTTCATTCTGCAACAGGCAAGTGTGGAAATCAGAGATGAGATGATCCATAAACAGGATAATGCCAACGTGTCTCTATGAAACCTCTGACCTATTTATTGTGAGTATGCCTAAACCCAAAAGCAATGATTTATTGCGATACATGGTTTAGGGCGGCAGTAAATTTTGAAGCTTTATTTATAATATGGCAGAACTCACCATAAGAGATAACTTGAGCAACAGTATGGGAGAGCTCTGAAGAGCAATAGCTCAGATGTCAATTTATATTGAAACTGGTTACTCTGGAAACGAAAATTAGACAGCATGTATAATGACAGCTAAATTGCCACGAGCAAATTTTACATAATAACTGAACAACAATATAGACCATCCCAGGGTTATAAATGCTCTATGGATACTCTACACATGGAGGAGCTTAGGAGGATTAATGGCATCTAACGGCGACTCCTTTGCTTGCATCTTTGGAAACAGCTCTACTGTATTTCCACCTTTAATTTATCTATATTTTTCTCTTTTAGAGTTCTTTTGAAGACCCTGACGTAGGGTTACATGCTGACTACAGTTCTTTGCGGGAATGGGACCTGCTCTTGGGGATTCATGAATGGCTATTATTCGGCACACCAAGTTCTCGGCCTAAGAGCTTCGCTCACCTTCAGAGGACCGAGATTTCGTGGCTCTGGAAATGGGGGGGATTGGAGGTCATTCCGGGCAGGAGATATGGGTGTTGTGCGAGGTGGAAGATCTAAGGCTATGTGCCCAGAAACCCGAGATCTTTGGCTACTGAGCTTGGAAAAAGCGACACAACGGACTCTTAACATCATAAATCAGCCGGTTGTTTGTTATGTTTCCCCTTTCACTGTGAAATGGAGACACCTCTTTCTCCCTTATTAGGGAGAGAGAGAGAGCCTGTGGTATGTCGAATACCAGGTGAACTAGTAGTCTTTGGAGTACTGCAGGTCTGTGTCTTTGCTGTTGCTTTGCTCACGTTTGAGTGCTCGGTGGTGGGTGCCGATGTTTTTTTTTGCCAGTGGGGGGAGGGGGGAATTTGCTGCCACTTACGTGCTGGGGGGGGAGCGGGGGTCACTTTGGGGTTATAACATTTAACTAACATTCTTTGGGGGTACTTCTCTGTTTTCGTGGATTATTGCGATAACAAAGCATTTCAGGATGTATATTGTATACATTTCTCTGACATTAAATGTACCTTTGAAACCTTTAAAACATGACTGAGCTTCCATTACATTGTTAAATTCAAACATACATGCATACATAAATTTGGCATATATACATTCGCTCTTACAAATGGCAGGATGAGTTTCTCCTCTCTCACCACTTTTAAGAATTGTTTTCTGGTCAGTTTTAAGCATTTTTGATACCATTCATTATACTGCTGTGGAAGTAGATTTATCACTTTGAATGCTTATTATGTATTTTCCAATTTACAGATGAAATTAACTTATGGACACCCGTAAAAATGGAACCTGTTCATTACCGGAGCAGAGGGGTTAGCCTGTAACTTAGTACATGTATGGTTTCTTGCACAACAAAAATACCTCCAGGTACTTGGTCCATGTATGGCTCCCTATGCAACTAAATATCTCTATGTTCTGTACAAAAGAGTTATTAAAAATAATCAGCAAACAAAAGTTGACAGTAGGCAACTAAAATCTTGTTCAAAGTACATCATAATAGGGGAAAGAAAAGTAAAAAGGTAGAACAAATTAAGGCAGGGCTTCCACAGCTCAGGGCCAAGATAGATGAAGCACAGCCAACAATGGTAGCATGATTAAAGCTGGGAAAGAGAGAGAGAGAGCAAGGGGCTGGGATTAGAGGGCTGTGGATATTTTGGAGGTTTACAGGGCTGAAGGAGCTTTAAAAAACAAAGGTGAGGAAAGGTGGGATTTGAAAGTCACAGAGAATTTCAAGTTGACTCTCACATTGAATTTTTATATGTATAATATAATTTAGTACATTGTATGCCCCCCCATATAGTGTTCCCTGTGGGTTAGTATAATGATGTTCTTGGTGAGTACAATCTTGTACTCAATGTGACTCATTTTCTGATATAGCTATTTATGCAATATAGCCTGTAGTATGAACTATGAGCACAAAACACCCTGAATGTTAAGATTTGTGGCTGACATAATATGAATAAAAATGTGTCAAGTCTGTATATAAAAGGAGCATTTGAACTTCAACCAGTGAAAAATAAAACACCTGAAAAAAGCAAAGAATTTCAGGACGTTGTTGATTGTAAGGAGTAAATGTCTGCAAAACCTGTGCTACACCGTCAATTAAATGAACAAATGTATGATACAAGTTGGAGCCAATTAATAGCTTTATAATTATATTTTAGATATTTATACACTCAACTATTTACAAATAAAAATGGATACTCTGGGTTTGAGATGCAGACAATAATCTGAACGAGGGCCCAGATGGTTTGTATATAGAATAATGGATGTTTCAGAGTGAGTTACAAGCTGGAATCTGATCAAGGGAAATAATGCCATGACCTACTGTTCCTATTCATTGTATCAAGTTGAACCTTATGAAATTAAACCAGAATGAATTTTGTGCTAAATAGCAGCTTTTAGGGTGCTTCTAGCCAACAGCTTCGCATAGTCATAGCAAGATACTGATAAAGAATACATTATACCATAAAGTATCTTAGGTCAGGTTAGATATAGAATAAGATTTCCTTTGAAAAGTCTATTCAATCACTAAAAGGTCAATTTGTAGCACATGTTAGATATTGTGCAGAGAATAATGCATAATGAATTGACTTTCAAGCCATTTTGTCCTTTTTAGCATTTGAAGGTGCCATTTTTAAAATTTATAAATAAGGTTTACATTCAATGAGAAAAGAATTTGCTTATGTTCCTGGCTTCTATATTTTGATCCTTTTTCAAAGTTGTGGAAGTGACCAGTTCTGAGATAAATGTTTTGTAATTTCTATACATATTTGTTTTCAGTATGACTCATGAAAATTTCTGTTAATATTTTCTTGAGATTTCAATTAATCATTTGTACCTCTTTCTTTAAAATCCCAAAGTACCTGAAGCGGTCTTGACAGCCAAAATTTTGATTTCATGTGATTTTCCGATTTGCTATTCTTTTTACTCTGAGGTGGCATTCTGTTCAGGACTGCCTTCATTTCAAAAGTTCTTTACCTTCTTCCATTTTTCAGTCTTCTGTGATAATTAAATTCCTTTCTTATCAACATGAATATCACAAAAATTCATTCCCCTTGCTATACTTTGGATATAATAGGGTCTTTTAAGAGACTCTTTGGTACATGGAGCTATGCTGTAGGGAAATTTTAGTTAGCATTTAGAGTAGGTTACATGGTCAGCACAACATTGTGGGCTGAAGGGCCTGTAACATGCTGTAGATTTCTATGTTTCTAAAACTGTGGCTTTAACATCTTGCCGTGACTTTGTCGGTGATCCTTAATGGGATAATTTATTTTTCATTTAGTGCTTCTTACCTTTGGTGGGTTCACCATGAACTTGTGACATCTCTAGTTTTAACACCCTGCGAATGATTTTCTTGAATGCAACTTCCAGATCATGTAGTAAATATCTTCTTTTTTTATTGTCAAACAGTTCCTCTTGGAATTTTTTTCTATAAAACCCAGGAAGTTTCAAGTCTTATTTGCAGCTTCTGTAAATTTATTTAAATTTTTACTGACATTCAATAAAAAAAACTCATCAGGTGGCAAATGCATCTCTCATACATTTTCAATTCCCTTTCTCTATTTTTCTCTATATTTGATTGACACTGTTCTGAGTATTCCCCACTACTTCCCACAATTTAGCTTGTTCTATAACTATCATAAATGATTAAAGGCTATTCAGTCTGTTTCTTTCAAAGTACCACATTGTCACTTTGTTTAAATCAAAATATGTTCCACCATCATCTACACTGACTTGCCTGAATTTAAAGAAATTTATTAACAGTTGTGTTGCTGCTATTTCTCCACAAGTAACTAATTCTGAAAATTGTTGGTGACTATATGGGCTGTACATTTTGTATTGCAGATTTCCTAATGTCCAGTGAATGAGTAAGAATACTTTGTTTCCCTACCACTTTCGGCAGGAAATTGCTTCAAACAACCTGTATTAAAATGAATCTGCTTCAAGAGGTTCTTCTCCATTAGCTGTTTTTGGAGAACAATGGTTTCAAGGAACTAAGATAAGTGTAATTATTTTTTAATTGCTTGAATTTATTTAAATGTTTCATTTTTAAATTGTTAACAATTTTATAGATTTGATTATATTAGGTTCCTTCTACAGTTTTTCAATGATTCCAAATGTCAAAGACATTTAAGAACATATAATTTTTAACATCTTTGAGAGGAAGCCAATGGATATGATAATGCCACATGTCTCAGAGCTTTTCTCTGCTGCTGTGATAATAATGCAGAATTCACTGCATTTAAATGTTCGATGGCGACATTGATGCACAGAGCAAAATTGTTGAGAATTGCCCAGATTTTCTCAGATTATGCAAGTAAAGGAAGTAATTAAAATATTAAGATTAGTTAAAACAAAGCAAAGCAATCAAGTCCTCCCTTACTTTTCAAGTGAAGCTTCTATGTGGCCAAGCCAGTTAGACCAGGTGTAAGTACTCAGCTAAATAAATTTCAGAAGTATTCTCGATTTAGTGGTGGGTGTAGGATGGAGTGAGATGCACCCATAACCGATTTCCACCCCTTCCCTGACTTCTCTGCTGCAGTGTGTTGATGCAAAAGTCTGAAGTGCATTCATTTCTGCACTGCAGCTAGCTGCTGGTTTTCACTGGAACCAATCATCGTCTTCAGCATAATTCAACCTATTACCTTCGTCCTGACGAAGGGTCTCGGCCCAAAACTTCGACAGTGCTTCTCCCTATAGATGCTGCCTGGCCTGCTGCATTCCACCAGCATTTTGTGTGTGTGTTGCTTGAATTTCCAGCATCTGCAGATTTCCTCTTGTTAGCTTAGCATGATTCATGGTTTTACTCCAAGCCTCGATTTATGAAAGTCAGTGTTGCTTATTCTTTCTTGAGCTAACTATTCTGCGTACACCAACACTCAGGTCTCTCTCTTCCTGAACACTTTGTACAGAGTTCTCTGTCTAACAGACTCACAATGTGATCTTCACTATTTATTCTGTGAAAATTTTCCTATGTCCAAATAGTCAAAAGAACGTTGTGGAGATAAGGCTTTGGGCAGATTTAAGCTTATTTCTGGAATTGGCATTTTGAAGTAGCCAAAATGTTGGCTGGGAAGCTATGAAATAATTCCAATTTATGCATATCTATTGGGAACATTTTCATTGTTACAATGCCATCCCCTTGTCCATTTGTCCCACCCCACTAATCTCCCTCAAAGAACCTATCCTTGCAAGCAGTCCAAGTGTTAAACCTTATCCCTCACCTCCTTTCAGGGCCCCAAACACTCCTTCCAGTTGAGGCAAAATTTCACCTGCATATCTGTTAGGGTTGTCTATTGTGCCCAGTGCTCCCGATGCAGTCTCCTTTACATTGGTGAAACCCATTGTAAGTTGGGGGACCGCTTTGTCAAGAACCTTTGCTCCATATGCCAAAAGCGGAACTTCCTGGTGGTGAAACATTTTAATTCCAATTTCCATTTCTGTACTGACATGTTGATCCACGGCCTCCTACTGTGCCAAAATGAGGCTACCCTCAGCATGAAGGAGGGTACCCTCCTTATACTGATTCTGAGTAGCCTCCAACCTGATGGCATTAATATTGATTTCTCCTTCCTGTGTTTAAAAAAAATCCCTCCCCTCCCCTCCCCTCTTCTTCTATTCCCCACTCTGCTCTTTTACCTGCCTATCACTTCCCCCGGGTCCCTCCCTCCTTCTCTTTCTCCTATGGCCCACTCTCAACTCCGTTTATCCAGCCCTTTACCTTTCCTACCCACCTAACTTTACCTATCACCTTCTAGCTAACCCCTTTCCATTCCCCCACCTTTTTATTCTGGTGTCTTCCCCCCCCCCCCCCAACTTTCCAGTCCTGATGAAGGGTCTCGGCCCGAAACATCGACTGTTTATTTACTTCCATAGATGTTGCCTGACCTGCTGAGTTCCTCCAGCATTTTGTGTGTGTTGTTTCACATATCTAAATTGATTGAACATGCTTAATGGCAGCAAAATTGAATGGAAAGGTATATAAAAGTTTGTTTTAAGCATTCTTGGAGGAGAGGCAGAGGAAAAGATGGAAACATTATAATAAGACCATAGGAAACATTTAAATTGTGAGATATACAGTAGGAAGTGTAAATTTGAATAGTGAGCTAAGAGTTCAGTCAATAAGACATTGGGAATCAAGGATGAATGGACAAGACACTAAATGGTCAGATTTCAACTAGGGGCACATTGAAGGATCAAAGTGGGGCTAGTGAGACAGCAGAGGATTAGCTTTGAGCTAATGAGACAATGACAGATCAGATTTGATGTGGTAAGACATTGGAGGACCAAAAGTGAACTGATGGGACTTTGAGGGATGAGATTCAAACTATTGAAGCATTTGAGGAATAGGTTTGAACTGGAAGAAACTGGGGGGTGGGGGGGGTGGTGTAGGTTAGATTTGAAGTGGTGAGGTATTGAAGGATAAAATTTGAACTGCTAGGATCCAAAGTGGATCCAATTTGAAATGGGGAATCATTAGGGAATAAGTTTGAATCAATGGAACATTGAAGGATGAGATTAGAAACAGTGAATCTATAGTGCAAAACTGGTCTTTAAATGTTCACTGTGGTCCGGGTTTGATTAGATGAGAAACTAGGTGATAAGATTTGAATTGGTGAAACACTGGAAAGTCCGATGTGAACTATTGAGATAATTGAATTGATCAGGTTTGAAGTTGTGGGATGTTGCAGGATTAGTTTGAACTCATAAGACACCATACGATCAGATTAGCACAAGTGAGATGACAGGAGATCAGATTTGGACTGATGAAACAAAGAAGTAAATTTTAACTAGTGAGCTATCTTGGCATGAGAATGATGTGCTGAAATATTGGTGTATTAAATTTCAATTGATGACTAGGTCAGATTCAGACAAATGAGACACTGAAGTAACAAATTTGAAGTAATGAGACCCCAACTATCAGATTAAAATAATGAGAATGCAGTATTCAGCTGATGAGACATTGAGAGTTTCAGTAAAATGGCTGTACGCCTTGACACAGCGGCTTCAACTGGAACTACCAAAGATGTAATTGACTTTTTAAAATGTGTTTTTTACAATCACATTAAGAACATTAAGAACTTAAAGTGCTTCAGATCCACTGCATGACTGAGTTGCTCGTTGGAAGAGAAACTGAAGGAGCAGGACTTGATGAGAACTGTGATGTGGCCTGCGACAGAGAGGAGTTATGCAGCCTAGCGGTGAGTGATCATCTGAGTCACTTTTCTTGTGATTGCAGGACCCTGTTGGACATTGGTGGTGTGGAATGTTGCAAGTGCAATTCATTGGTTTATTGGTGGACAGCATGGCCTCAGTCATAGTTAGGATTAGGCCTCAAGCCATGGTGTCACCCGTTTGCCGCCACGTGGGGGAGGCATCAGAATCGAGTCCCCCACCAGAGTGCGGGGGGGGGGGGGGTGTGGGTGCGGTGTAGTGCAGTATCCATTCTGGAGTTAGTGTTGTCCCTAGTGTACGATTCCCAGAAGACAAGCTGTGCTGTGTTCCACTATAGACTGCTGCAACATTCATGGACTCAGGGACTTGGACTATATAGTTTTTGTGCGACTGTATTTTACTGCTGTCTTGTATGTGCTTGCTACTTTATATGTGCTATATGTGCCATGTGCTGTGTGTGACTGTTGGTACTGTGTTTCACACCTTGGCCCTGGAGTGACTCTGTTTCGTTTGGCTGTATTCATGGACATTCATGTATGGTTGAATAACAATTACACTTGAACTTGAACTTCAGTTCAAATACATAACTAGGGGATGTTGAAAGATCAGACATGAACAGGTGGGAACTATCACCTCATGTTTGATGTGGGATGATATTGAAAGATCAGATTTAAATCTGTTAGATGCCAAAAGGTTATATTTCAGTTGTTAAAATGTTGGAAGATCATATGAATAGATGAGAAATTAGTAGAATTGGATTTGAACCTCTGGTAGAATGGGACATCAGATCTGAATTAGTTAGATTCCAGAATGTGAAAGTTTTCCCAGAATATATTAAGTTTATATTGATATTCAAGTTCAGTTGCTCAGTGCCCAATTACTCAAGTTTAGGAGGTCTCCTTCAAGGATACATACACCTCTAATGCTATTACAGAACAGAGATGTTGGAGTATAACTGCAAGTCCTGAATTATATTTACAGATCTATTATCAACATAATTATTTATTCCTAAATGTCAGGCTCTTCCTCATTACAGTGCCTTAAATATTAGTTATATTCCAATATAAATACACTTTCCCTAGCATAATTATACCCCTTCCAGTAGTACAGCCCCTTGTAGATTACAGTCCCACTAGTAATTATGTCATATTAAAAATTCACCCTCTGTAGTATAATTACAGTCCCTCAAGTATTACAGTTCCTCCAGTGATTATATACCATTATAAATGCACCTTCACTGGTAATAATTACAATCCCTCCAGCATTACAATCCTTTCACTTATTATAAATATACTCTTTTCGGTACTGTTACAGTCCTTCTAGTATTACAGAATTGCAGTCTTGAAGTATCTGCAACAGCTCACATCCACCCACTACAATTAACCCCTATAACAAACACTGTGTGTGAGTGCTTCTACCCCTCTCAGTATAATTACAACCCCTCTGGTATAACTGCATCCCCTCTGGCATAATTACAATTGAAAAATAAAGAGAATAATCCCAGAATAAATACACCCCTGAGTGCCCCAATATAAACACAACTGGAGAGTAACATGGGATAATCACAGCCCTGCAGTGACCCTCAAGAAAACCGTTGCAAAGTGACTATCGTATGTTAACAGTCTTGAGTTATTCAGATTTGAATGCAGCACGGAAGTGACTTCCAAGTATAAACAGAGCCCCAGAGGAGACCTACAATGATAGCTTTCACATTATATTCCCAGTTCTTGTTTGACTGATTGTAATTTCTCAATCAAAACATCTTTATTATACTCTATATAATTTATTCATCATATCTATTTAATTTATACCTTTCCACAGAGAGCTTTCTTTGGTTCTCAAAGAGTTAAGTTTGCTGTCAGGATTAGACTTATTGTTTACTTCCTCGTGTGCCTAATTTTTGTTTTGGATGGATGTGATACTTTTCCCTCACTCTTTGGATTCTCAAAGGATTCGGAGCTTTAGTGTTCAGCGAACATGGCGAGCTGTGTGGGTAGGTCTGGAAGCTGTGGATGCTGTCTGAGTACTGAGCAGCAGCGGGGAATTGCAATGAAGCAGCCGACACTGGCAGCAATTCCCTCCGTACAGCAGAAAGCAGAGTTTAGCATTGCTTCAGGGAGCACAAATATGAGAAGAAAGAGAAAGATGATAAATTTATATTATCACTGCTGATCCCTTTGATCTTTGAGCCTATGGGAAGCTGGATGAGGAGGTGCGGCAGGCTGAGGAGGGCCGCTGGGAGCCAGACATCTGGCCACTGAATGCTGATTGGGTGAGCAAACCTCCAAGGGGTTGTAGAATAGCCAGAAGGTGATGCTTGTGAAGGAGTCCCTCATCAACAAATCCCTGCACTGTCATCTGAGAGCAGATAAACCTCAGCAGTGTGAAGGAAGGAACTCTACAAGGGACCACACCAGTCTTAATTATATACACAGAAGGTCCATTAGTGCTAGAGCATCTATAAGCTATGGGGCATCAGACAAAGGCACACACAAATGACAGGTAAGGTTATGGAGCAAGACTGCAGGAAGAAATCTGGCCCCTCCCCTAAATAAGTCCCTGATATATTAATTACTTATATGAGAAATCAAGCCCATAAGAGGAAACTGCAAAACACCAGCTAGTGATTGAAATGAGGTTTTTTGCAGTATTCTGTATTAAAAAATCAAGCTGAACTGGTTCACTGCATTAAAAAAACCCCATAAAAATATGGTAATATAAGAGTGAAACAAGTCCCATGCATTTGAAATTCTGGTACTTTCTACTTTAGCTAAACCGTACATTTATTTTAAATTAAAGGCACAACATCATGATCAAATGGCATCCAAAAGAATTTCAAGGAAATTAGGCATTTGAAAATTGACATCCTATAGGTTAACTTCAAAATTATATCATCATTCCTATATTGCAAGCGTTCAGATTCTCATGGAAAACTAACAATGTCCTCTGATCCTTAAGTTCTTGTGAGTTTTTGGTCTTCCATCCTTATGATGGAGACCGTTGTAATTCACCAGTGAGGTAAATTGAATTATCCCAGGACTCATTTAATCTGATTTATTACAGGTTATCAGTTGAAAACAGTTTTTGCTGATGCCATTCTAACAAGAACAAAACTATTCTGAGACACTCTTATGTAGGCACATAAAAAGGAAAACAACTTCTTCCACGTGCCAGATTAGTTTACTCTGTAGGTTTCTATTAAATTGGATCATTCTGGCTGGCATTTGCTAGGGTCTAGCAGGATCTTTCAGGGAGGACATTATGGAGGTAAAAGGTTGCAGTTGATGTCACAGCCACAGACATGGCAGCCATTCATGAAACCATGGTGGGACCTGTAATTTTTAAAAAATTATGTTTTCAGTGAACACACTTGTAAACTTCTATAGTTGTATTGTGGAGAGCATTCTGACAGGCTGCATCACTGTCTGGTATGGGGTGGGGGTTAGCTACTGCACAGGACCGAAAGAAGCTGCAGAGGGTTGTAAATCTAGTCAGCTCCATCTTGGGCACTAGCCTATAAAGTACCCAGGACATCTTCAGGGAGCGGTGTCTCAGAAAGGCAGTGTCCATTATTAAGGACCTCCAGCACCCAGGGCATGCCCTTTTCTCACTGTTACCATCAGGTAGGAGATACAGAAGCCTGAAGGCACACACTCAGTGATACAGGAACAGCTTCCTCCCCTCTGCCATCCGATTCCTAAATGGACATCAAACCCTTGGACACTACCTGACTTTTTTTTAGTATACAGTATTTCTGCGTTTTGCATGTATTTTAATCTATTCAATATACATAAACTGAAATTGATTTACTTACTTATTATTTATTTTCTATATTATGTATTGCATTGAACTGCTGCTGCTAAGTTAACAAATTTCACGTCACATGCTGGTGATAATAAACCTGATTCTGTTTCTGAATGGTAGCTCCCTGGGAAATGCGGTGGCACAGAGGAACCTAGAGTACATGTACATAGTTCCCTTAAAGTGGAATTGCAAATAGACAGGATGTCGAGGATGTGTTTGCATGCAGGCCTTCATTACTAAGACCACAGAATATAAAAGTTGGGACATTTTGTTGTGTTGGTGAGGTCACAACTGGAGTATTCTTTATAGTTTTATTCAGCCTATTACAGGAAAGATGTCACTTAGCTGGAAAAATTGCAAAAGGAGATTTCTGAGAATGTGCCAGGACTAAAGGGCCTGAGCCATAGGGAGAGGTTGGAGTTTATTCATTGGAGTATGGAAGACAGAGGATGGCTGAAAGGTGAATGAAAATCTAGGGGGCAGAGATTTAAAGTGAGAGGGAAAAGTTTTAAAAGGTTCCTGGATGGCGCAGAAATGGAATGGGCTGACAGAGGAAGCGGTTGGGGCAGGGACATTAATAATATTTAAAAGAAACGGGCAGGTGCATGGAGAGGAAACATTTGGAGGCATCTGGACCAAATGTGAGCTTTGATAGACATCTTGTTCGGCATGGACAAGAAAGACTGAAAGGCCTCTCTGGCCGTAATTCAGACAAGTTGTGTACCTAGACAGTACGATGAATCTGGTTCACAGGAGTTTTAAGAAAATGTCTTTTTCCCAGGGTTGGGGGATCAAGGACTAGGGAACATAGGTTTAAGGTGAGAGGGAATGATTTAATAGGTCTTGAGGGCCAACATTTTTTTAAACACAGAGGGTGGTATGTATCTTTAATGAGCTGCCAGAGGAAGTGGTTGAGGCAGGTACAGTAACAACCTTTAAGATATAGTGGACAGGTTGGATGGGATGGGTTTAAACACTCACAACTGAGTTCACGATATGTAACCAGTACAATATAGAGCTGTATAAATGTTTAATTGATAAATGTTAACTCATTCTGTCTTTCAATGAACTGTTATTTCCAACACTTCATGTTCTGTAATGATTGTAGCTACTACAGTAGTTGACAAGCGTTATTAATCTGTGTTAAGTTGAATGTTAACAAGTTATATCTAAGCAGATTATGTGTATTATGAAATAATTATGTGTACTTATGGTCCAGCATACTTCTGGAGACAATTGGGCTAAGGGAACAATGGAGTAGAAATGTATGTGAAGCTGACCGGAAGCAAGCATCCACTGGAACCATTTATGCCTAGTGTGCTCATTTCCAACATATTACGCACAGTCCATGAAGAAGACTTTTTTTTGGTGAGAAGGTGAAAAGCCTGAGGAAGTATATAATAAAGACAAAAAAATGCTGAAAACATTCAATAAGTCAGCCAGCTTATGCAGAAAAAAACAAGCTTATTCTTTCATTCTGGCATCTTCCCCCTCCCTCTCAGTGCTGAACATTCCCCAACCCTGGAAAAAAAAAGACAATTTTCTTGAACCTCCTGTGAACCAGATCCATCGTACTGTCCAGATATATATCTCATCTGAATTACAGTCAGATAGGATTATGCAAATAGCCTTTGGTCAAAAAATGCTAAATCGCTGGCAAGTGATACTCTGGACTCGGACTGTTGACAATATACACTGGGATATTTCAATCCGGTAGTCACTCCAGCCTATTTGTTATCATTTGTCACAAGCTTGTTTTGTAAACCTGTGGCAGTCACTATGACTATCTCAGTACTGGACACCATCACCAATAGTTTTGGAAGGCATGTAGGAGAGGTCCACGGGGATGCTGCCTGAATTAGAGAGTATGAGCTGTAAGGAGGGAGGAGATGATGGACTTACTTGAACTGTACTCCTTGGAGTCTTGGAGGCTGACAGGAGACCAGATAACAGTTAATAAACTAATGAAGGGCATAGAGAGGGTAGACAATCGGAACTTTTATCCCAGGGTAGAAACCTCAAGTACCAGAGGATATGCATTAAAGGCGAGGGGGGAAAATTCAAATGAGATATGTGGGTCAAGCTCCTTTACACAGATAGCAGTGGACAGCCAGGGATACTGCTGTAAGCAGATACGACAGTGGCTTTTAGACAGGGAATAGAGGAATATGGATCATGTAAAGGCAAAAGGAACTTAGTTTAATTGGCTTTTTGCCGAGTGCAGACATTGTAAGCTATAGGGCCCATTGTTGTACTGTTCTACATTTTGTGTTCCATTCGTTTCACTTGTGGCCCTGCAGTAAAGTTGTCAGGAACAAAAACAACCAACATAGTAAATCCCTTTCTTTTGAAAATAATTCTAATATTCTTTATGTGATGGGTAAGTTGTATTCTTTGTTAATATTCCCAATCTTATTCTGATAATATCACAGTCGCATTCTCCACATGTGGTTTTACCACATGATTTTACTTTACATCGTCTGGTCCTTCTCTCCTCATATATCAATGGACTCAACTTGTTGCTTAGTTCCTTCCAGAAAGGTGAGCTTTTAGCTGCTACATCCCCCCTTTAGGCCAAACCTGGACCAGCTGCAATGGTGTCAGTAGCTGTCCTCTGACTTGCACTGTATTCCCATCCAGAGTCAGCCTCTCCCTGGCTATTCCAGATACTGTTGCAGTAGCCATCATTGTCTTGTACTCCTTAACAACTTCATTCAAACTGAAGTCTATGACTCTGGCGTCTAGGAAAAGAGTGATTGTGAGCCCGCCAGCAGCTGAGTTAACCTGTGGTCTGCTTGGGAAATGCACTCTGATGTCTTTAATCTGCATTATCAGTTTCCCCACCCAGCCAATGCCTAGGATCAATGAAGCATGTGTGTGGTCCAAAACAGGACCGTTT
Source organism: Hemitrygon akajei (assembly GCF_048418815.1). Taxonomy (NCBI): domain Eukaryota; kingdom Metazoa; phylum Chordata; class Chondrichthyes; order Myliobatiformes; family Dasyatidae; genus Hemitrygon; species Hemitrygon akajei. The sequence continues at coordinate 54,971,024 of NC_133133.1, read as the reverse complement.
TTCTACAATGGCAACACAACAGTTTATCACCCCTATAACTCAGAAAGTTCTCCATTACCATTTGTTCTGCCTTAATAAATGGCATTTGAAGTGCTAGCTCACAGCACCAGAGACCCAGGTTCAATCCTGGCCTTGAGTGCTGTCTACGTGGAGTTTGTACGTCCTCTCTGTGATCATGCAAATTTCCTCTGCATGCTCCGGTCTCCTCTTGTGTCCTAAAGTCATGTGGATTGGTAGCTTAATTGGCTACTCTAATTGCCCCTCATGCGTAGGGGAGTGCTGGAATCTGGTTGGTGTTGATGAGAATGTAAGGAAGAGTAAAAATGGGGTTAATGCAGGATGAGTGTAAATGGCTGGTTGATGGTTAGAGTGAACTTGATGGACTTGGTTCCAAGCTCTATGTTATTACAAGTCTATGAGATCAATTTGACAATGACTGCTTTTACAATCAAAGTGGTGCCTTAAAGCTATTGTCTGAGTCATTCCCTTCCATTATGCAATAAATAGCCTTCAAAATCACCATACCTACATCCTCGTTACCTGTGCATATCATATACATAAAACACTAGGAGGATTATTTCGTAACCACAGTGCCTTACATATGGGACAACGCCAAATACCATCTGTCAACTTTATCACATACACTGAGGCTAGCAGACTCAGAGAGCACTTGTAGCAAGATGTCCTGCCTTTTGCACCCACGTGACTTGAAGCCTTCCTGCCAGTTGCACACCTATAAGCTACTGGTTTCCTGCTGACCCCATCTTGGTCTTTATGTATTAGGACATTAAATGAAGGAAGATCACATTACCATTACCATTTCTGTGGATTTGTTCAAAATTATGTCCTATGTGAAACTACTTCAAATTGTTCACACAAAATGCTGGAGGAACTCAGCAGGCCAGGCAGTGTCAAGGAAAAGAGCAAACACACAGCGTTTCAGGCTGAAACCCTTTAGCAGGATGGGATTTCTCTTGTTTGTGATCAAATTGTTAAGTACCATTTTCATACTAATGGGTTTCTGCTTCAGCTTCAGCAGCTAAGTCCAGCACCTCAATTAAATTTCCCTGTATTCTAATCTGCACACTACACTATCCCACAGTATCCAGAATGGCACTGTCAGGAAACTGCAACTTTTTGATTGTTTGGCCAAACTAAATGCTTGGTCTGGACATTGCATAGCTAAATGTTGCATCTGCTAAACCCATAACTCTTGAAGATTTCGGATAGGGTTAAGATATATGCCTTCAAGATTTTCATTAAATCCTCATCTGTGGTTTGTGTCTGTAATAAACCTACCAATGCCTCATATTTCTCTAACCCCACTACCAGACTTCACCTAATGCACATGGCTGTATTGCTCTGTTCTATGTCCTCCCTTGAGACCTTTATGATATTGTTTGCCTTCAGGAACATTTCCATTTGTTCCATATAGATGTCAACTATTTTAGTAGTTGTAATTCACGCCCATTGCCTACCCAACTCTACTTAGACAGCCTTGTTCATTTTTAACTTACCGTAGATTCCGGATTTTAAGCCGCTACTTTTTTCCCACATTTTGAACAGCTTTGAACTTTGCGGCCAATAATCCGAAGCGGCTAATGCATTATTTTTTTTCATGCCGCCTCGTAAACATTTTGCCTCGTAACAGTAGACCAATAAAATTGATGAGTAGTTCACAGAGGTCCAATGAAATTGTACGATAAATCAAGCGCACTTTCACAATTAAATTATTGTAAATCAGTCATTTGTACTCACCCTCATCAACATGGAAAACACTCGAAGCATTGTGCTACCTACCCTACTTAGTTTAAACTATATTTGTTTTCTGTACTACATCGCGGGATGCTATGACGACACACCCGGTTTCGCGGTGTCTTGTGGGAAAATGCCGTTTGCGATGAAACGGGACGGAGGGGGGAGCGCATTACGTGAGCGGCTTTGGATCTGAGCGAACTCTGCTTTTAAGTTAAAGGTATCAATAACTTTTCCTGGTAGGCTGCAGTATATATATTTTTTACCAGTCGTTAGGAGATATTGGAATGTTGTTCAGTAAAGAAGTATACGCAACGTATATTTAAAAGTAGCTGCGTACGGGCACGGTTCGAAAAAAAGCATTTGCAATATGTATTTGTTTTTGTTACCATATGGATTTAATTAAAAGTTAAAAAAATCCTCACGTGTAATATCTTTCTGTGTAAATATCTCATATTACAACGTGGGACACCTGCGGCCGAAAATCCGGTGCGGCCTAAAATCCGGTGCGGCCTTTACATTTTAAAAAATGATTTTATTTCTAAAATTAGAGCCAGCGGCTTAAAATCAGGTGCGCTCTGTAGTCCGGAATCTACGGTAATTACAGTCCTGCTGCTCCCTCAAGCAGGAGAAATCCCAAACCCTTTGCTAATGTAGTATCCATGAGCTCTTTGGTGCTGCAGCTTACTGACACAAATGACAAAGATCGAGTCACCAGCAAACTTCCTTTATTCAAGACATTTGTCTCCCAGCTACCATAATGGCTGACTCGCCTGCTAAATATGTCAGGCCTAAGTAAACGACTGAATAAAGATAATTATTTCTATATTATCACTATTAAATGGAAAATAAGAGTTAAAAATAATTACAAGCATGCTAATACATGACTATGTTTTAGTCTGTCAAAATGGATTGCAGGTTACAGTGTTAATACAGGTTCCCAATGGATTTTCTTTACCCTACTTCAGCATTGCAGAAATTCCGCAGAGCAAAACTAAATGCAATCGAAACTTCCAGTGAGTGACCAACTCATCTGCAATTCCACCCTTTACCTATATACACTTCGGATTAAGGATTTGACTTTGGAGAGCATCTAAACAGGACGTGACATCATGAAACAATGTAGAGTACTTTTTAAAATTTATAATGTTTCTTGCTTCACAGCCTGGATGAGTATTCGGAATTTGGAAGTATTTAATCTTCTGGCAATATAGTGGTATTCTGGCTGACTGGTATTCGCAGAAATGCTGAAATAGTCCTCTATTGCATTGATACTTAGACAGCGCATCAGGCACTGTTTTAACAGTTATGAGAGAATAACTAATCCCTCCTAGGTTTATTTTTTAAAAAAGGACAGAGAAAAATAGTCCATTCTTGAGCTTTCCTTTGTTCCTGAGTAACAGCTTGTTGACCAGCCACAACAGTTGTACACCAAGTGGCACCCACAAGCACAGAGATGTTTGTCATCAGTGATCAACAGTGCACAACAAATTAGACAAGACACAAAAATACAACTGCAGATGCTGTGGATCAAAGAATACCACCAGGCTGAACATTGAATTCTCCAATTTCCGGTAATTCCCTCCCCCTTCCCCTATCCCAGGTCCCTCTCTGCCTCTCTCCCCTTTCAACTTTCTGCTTCTTTATCTCTACAGTTCTTTCATGCTTATCCCCTCCCCCTCCCCCCTTTATCTTTCCTCTGATTGGTTTTCCACCTGGCGCCTCTAGGCCCTACCCCCTCTCCTATCTCTATTACTGGGCTTCGGCCCTCTCTTCCCCCCCCCCCCCCCACCCACCATTCCTGATGAAGGGTCTCGGCCCGAAACGTTGGTTACTCTTTTCTCACGGATGTTGCCTGGCCTGCTGAGTTCTTCCAGCGTTGTGTACGTAAATTAGACAAGAAGTCAGTTAAAACCTCAGTGTGTGGGTGTGGTGGTAATCATAGATTTAAATGTTACTTTCTGTGAAACATTTGCCCACTGGAAATTGCTAGATCCCGTAACCATGTAATTATTTTTCATTTAGACAGCTGGATAGATGATACACAATAAAATCTATTAGCAGGGTTAAAAGTCTTTAAGCCAATGTGCAGAAAGATCCACACAGAAATTACTGTTAGCCTGACATGTAGGGAATTTTATATACAATAAGACACACAGTTTTAAAAATACAAAGAACTAATTGGCAATAGCAATTAGTTCTTAATACCCCTACCCATCAAATGTATGTATCTGTGCTGATGCTGTTTCACTGGTTGAAATTATGCAGCATAAAATAATAATAGTAGTAATAATATTAACTTATTTATAGAGAACTTTTCATACAGATGATCTAATTCAAAGTGCTTTACAATGGGATAAAGTGCAAACATGAAAATAAAAAACAAGGTGTTGGTTAAAAGTTAGTTAAAATCAAACATTGTTTATAATATGATTGTATCTTGTACATCATTGATTTGCAGGCTAATTGAAGCTAAGTTCTCAGTTTACTCCTTCAGTTTCTATTGATGTACCAGACTGCCAAGTCAGTATTACCAGATCCCAGACTACCCTCACTCAGGTAGTGGAAAACCAAACTTTCCACAGAAGATTGATTTAGTTTTGATCTTCCATCATCAAACATGTCAGCTTTCCTAATGCCACCAATGAGGGAGCAACAATGGTAAATTGGTTTATTATTGTCACATGTACCAGTAGCGTAACGGTTAGTGCAATTGGAGTACAGCCCCAGTGATTGGAAGGTCAGGGTTCTATACCCGCCACTGTCTGTCTGTAAAGGAGTTTGTGCATTCTGCCCATGATGTTGTAAGTTTCCAGCAGGTACTACAGTTTTGTCCCACGTTCCAAAGACATATGAATTAGGGTTAGTAAATTGTGGACATGCTATGGACACTTGCGGGTCCCCCCAGCACATAATGCTAATAATGTATTTCACCTAATGTTTTGATTTTTAAATTTACATGTGACAAAGCCATTTTTTTTCTCTTTATACAGTGAAAATCTTTGTTTTACATGCCATCCATACAGAACATTTCATTATAACAGTGAGGTACAAAAAGTTAAAAGGGAAAAAAAGTGTGCGGAATAAAGCGTTACCGGTATAGAGGAAGTGCGGTATGGACAGGCAGTAAGGAGCAAGGTCATTACAAGGTAGACTGTCAGGTCAAGATTCCATCTTATCATACTAGTTCATAATCTTATAAGAGTTAGATATAAGTTGTCCTTGAACCTGGTGGTACATGCTCTCCAGTTTTTGGATCTTCTGCCCAACCAGAGAGAGGAGAAGAGCGAATATCTGGGGTGAGTGGGGCCTTTGATTTTTGTTTGCTACTTTTCTGAGGCAATTGGAAGTGTAGACAGAGTCCATGGAGGGGAGGCTGGTTTCTATGATGTGCTGAGCTGTGGCCATAACTCTCTGCAGTTTCTTGTGCTCGCAGGTAGAGCAGTTGCCATACCAAGCCACTATGCATCAGAATAGGATGCTTTCTGTATTGCATTAATAAAAATTGGTGAGGATCAAAGCAGACAAGCCAAATTTCTTTAGCTTCTGAGGAAGCAGAGGCTCTGCTGTGTTTTCTTGATTGTGGCATCTAAGTGGTTGGGCCAGGATGGGCTATTTGTGAACTTGAAGCATTCCACCTCCATACAGTTAATGCAAGAGGAATGTGTGCACCAGCCCACCCCCCACCCTCCTAACGTCAATGACCAGCTCTTTTGTATTGCTGACATTGATGGATAGATAGACTGTCATGACAGCATGTCAATAGGCTCTCTATCTCCTTCCTATACTCCAACTCATCATTATTTCAGAATTGGTCCATTATGGTGGTGGCATCTGCAAACTTGTACACACAGATAGAGCAGAATCTGGCCACGTAGTGCTTAGTAGAGTGGGGGATGTGAGCGCAGCTTTGTGGGATATTATTGTTGGGGATAATTGTTGCTGAGCTGTTACTGTTCATTCTTACTGATTGTGGTCTGTTAGTTGGGAAGTTATGGATCCTGTTGCAAAGGGAAGTGTTGAGTCCCAACTCTAAGGGTTTGGAGTTGAATCTGTTTGGAATTATTGCATTAAAATTGGAGCTATAGACAACAAACAATAATTTAACATATGTACCTTTACGAGTCAGATGCTCCAGAGGTAAATGTAGGGTTAGGGAGATGGTATCTGCCATGGACCTTTTGGGTGGCAGGTGAATTGCAGAGCGTTGAGGTACCTGAATAGCTGGAGTTGATGTGCGCCATGACCAGCCTCTCAATGCAGGCTCGGTTATCAATTATCTATGAGAGTAAAAAATATTACAAGATGCATAGGCCGGTAGCACTTTAAATGATCTTAGTAGAATCATTGTCTCAGCATTTTGAAGCTATGCGGGAGAAAAGCTAAGATTTTGGTCTAATCCAACTAATGGAACTATTGATGATTTTAATCCTTGATGAAGCATTCATTCAGAGGAAAGAAAATCAAAGCATGGAGCAAAAGACAATAAGCAGAATAACAAAAGAAGTAGGAATAGATAGAGCTACTACTGACAGCAGTGAGGGTGGGACAGATAGAATTATTTGCTTGAAATCACGTGTGGCTAAAGTAAGAGGTGTCTGAGATTGTGCTGTCTCTATAAACTTGTGCTACAGAAAATTAGAAAGTTAACCTGTGCATAAAAGCAATGGCTTGATAAGAATAGCTTGCACTGTCTCCATTACCCTCCTTTCTGTATTTTCTATCATGTTTTCTCGGAGCAATCAGTGCCTCAGCATTTTGCTACTAGAGTGGACAAAATGAAGCACTAATATCCATGCACCTAGTTCTCTCTCTGTCAGAGTTTGAGCTAGATTTGTATAATCCCACATGCTTCCAGTGAGATTACTATCGGTAAAACTCTGTACACATCAGCTACTCACCTTAGCCATGACTTGTCTTCCAATGTCCCACAAGGAGTTGAAGTAACTTATCATATAACATCACCTGCATGTGACTTGCAAGAAAGGACAATATGTCATGCAATGAACAGTTAATTCACATGAAAGCTTGATAAGTACAAGTGCATTGACTCCAGTAAGAAAGCAAGCAGTGTGATAGGATATTAGATAGTAAGGGGCATTGAAACTAGTTGTATATGCTGCAATTTGTCTTTTCATCCTCATCAAGGAAGACAAAATACAGAACAACTCCCAGGTTTAATGGACACAATATTCTTGTGATTGTATGTTTTTCTGAAATCGTAACCATATGTACTCTGTACTATGTGCAGCGTGCTATGTGCTGTTGGTAATGTGTTTTGCACCTTGGTCCCAGAGGAACACTGTTTCGTTTAGCTATATTCATGTATGGCTGACTGATAATTAAATTAAACTTGAATTTGAATGCTAGCTACTAATTAATTGTTAACAAATCATGTGATTTTAAAAAAAAAGTTGGATGCAGCAGGGCTGGGGCATAAGAGTAATCGGTAGCAAATATGGGCAGGTTTATGGGGGAAGTACCTACCACTATATAATGTTTATCGTCCAGTAAAATTAGAGATAATTCACATAACTAAGGCTGTGGATAGGTCTTTAAACTAAGTGGTTCCGGTTGAGGGGTTCAACAGCTAAGAAAAGTATGGATAGATTAACAGGAAATGAAAATTCAGGAGAGGTTACGGAAGTTGCCAGAATAAAGAATAAGACATAAAGTTTAGAAAGGGATAAGAATTTAACATTATACAACAAGGAGTGAAATCTGAGAACAAAGGTGGTGAATACAGGACTGAAGGTGTTTTATTTGAATACATGCAGTATGCAAAATAAGGTAGATGAGCTTTATTGGGAGCAGCATCTCCAACACCATCACACTGAGCACGGGGGCTTCCCAGGGCTCTGTGCTCAGTCCACTGCTGTTCACTCTGCTGACCCACGACTGTGCTGCAACACACAGCTCGAACCACATCATCAAGTTCGCCGATGACACGACCGTGGTGGGTCTCATCAGCAAGAATGACGAGTCAGCTTACAGAGAGGAGGTGCAGTGGCTAACGGACTGGTGCAGAGCCAACAACCTGTCTCTTAATGTGAACAAAACAAAAGAGATGGTTGTTGACTCCAGGAGGGCACGGAGCGACCACTCCTCACTGAACATCAACAGCTCCTCGGTAGAGATCGTAAAGAGCACCAAATTTCTTGGTGTTCACCTGGCAGAGAATCTCACCTGGTCCCTCAACACCAGCTCCATAGCAAAGAAACCCCAGCAGCATCTCTACTTTCTGCGAAGGCTGAGGAAAGTCATCTCCCACCCCCCATCCTCATCACATTCTACAGGGGTTGTATTGAGAGCGTCCTGAGCAACTGCATCACTGCCTGGTTCAGAAATTGTACCATTTCGGATCGCAAGACCCTGCAGCGGATAGTGAGGTCAGCTGAGAAGATCATCGGGGTCTCTCTTCCCGCCATCACGGACATTTACACTACACGCTGCATCCGCAAAGGAAACAGCATTATGAAGGACCCCATGCACCCCTCATACAATCTCTTCTCCCTCCTGCCATCTGGGAAAAGGCTCTGAAGCATTCGGGCTCTTACGACCAGACTATATAACAGTTTCTTCCCCCGAGCTATCAGACTCCTCAATACCCGAAGCCTGGACTGACACCTTGTCCTACTGTCCTGTTTATTATTTATTGTAATGCCGGCACTGTTTTTGTGCACTTTATGCAGTCCAGTGTAGGTCTGTAGTCTAGTATAGCTTTCTGTTTTTTTTATTACGTAATTCAGTCTAGTTTTTGTACTGTGTCATGTAAACCACGGTCCTGAAAAATGTTGTCTCATTTTTACTATGCCCTGTACCAGCAGTTATGGTTGAAATGACAATAAAAGTTGACTTGACTTGACTTTATGCACAGATAGATATTGTCAGGTATGACATTGTGGGTGTCACAGAGTTGTGGCTGAAAGAAGATCACAGCTGGGAGCCTAACATCCAAGGATACACATCCATTCAAAAAGGCAGGCAGGTGAACAGTGTCGGTGTAGTGTTCCTGTTGGTAGAAAAAGTAATAAATTATATCCTTAAACAGCAGTGACATGTGGTCAGAGGATGCAAAATCCTTGAGAGTAGAGTTAAGAAACTGCAAGATTTTTAAAAAGTCTTGATGGGAGTTACACACAGACCTCACAACAGTAGCCAGGATATGGGGTACAGCTGGTCAAAGTTGATTGGAAGAGGACTCCAGCAGGGATGGTTGTGTAGTAGCAATGGCTGGAGTTTCTCGGAGTAATTCGGAAGACACAGAATCGGTTCATTCCAAAGAAGAAGCATTCTGAAAGGATGATGAAGCAAGTGTGGCAAACAGCAAATGTCAAAGGCAGCATAAAAGCAAAACAGAAAGCATACAATACAGCAAAAATTAGCGGTAAGTTGAGGGATTCAGAAGCCTTTAAAGACCATCAGAAGAAAACTAAAAGGAAAGGAAAGATGAAATATGAAGGTACAGTGGCCAATAATATAAAAGAGGACATTTAGTTTTTTTCATATATAAAAAATAAAAGAGAGGCAAGAGTGGACATTGGACCACTGGAAGATGACACCGGTAAGGTAGTAGTGGGGAATAAAGAAATTGGAGTATTGAGTAAGTATTTGTCAGTTTTCATTGTGGAAGACACCAACAACATACCCGAAATTCAAGAGAGTCAGAGGCAGAAGTGAGTGCAGTTACTATAACTGAGGAGAAGGTGTTTAGGAAGCTGAAAGGTAAGTCACTTGGATCAAACTGAACACACCCCAGAGTTCTAAAAGAAGTAGGTGAAGAGATTATGGAGGCATTAGAAGTCATCTTTCAAAAATCATTAGGTTCTGGAATGACTAGAAAATTGCAAAAAGTCACTCCACTCTTTAAGAAAGGAAGGAAGGAAAAGAAAAAGACAGGGAATTGTAGGTCAGTTAGCCTGATGACAGTAGTTGATAGGAAATTAGCATCTAGGTGTGTCTGCTGGAATCAGCGTTCAAGCCCTATTTTTCATGTTCTATGACAAAAATCTGGATGATGGAATTGTTGCCTTTGTGGCCGTGTTTGCGGATGATACGAAGAAAGGTAGAGGGGCAGGCAGTGTAGAGAAAGCAGAGTCTGCAGAAGGTTCTGGGCAGGTTAGGAATATGGGCAAGGAAGTAGCAGTCAGGATACAATATAGGGAATTTATAGTCATGCAATTTAGTAGAAGGAATAAAGTCATAGACTACTTTCTGAATGAGCAGCAAATTCAGAAATTAGAGGTGCAAAGGAACATGGGGGTCCTGGTGCAGGTTTTCCTAAAGGTTATCTTGCTGGTTGAGCCAGTAGTAATGAAAGCAAATGCAATGTTAACATCATTTCAAGAGAACTAGAATATAAAAGCAAGGATGTAATGCTGAGGCTTTGTGAGGCATTATCAGACACATTTGCAGTATTGTGAACAAGTCTAGGCGCCATATCTAAGGGAGGATGTGCTGCCATTGGAAAATGCCCAGAGGAGGATTACATAATTAATCCTGAAAATGAAAAGGCTAATGTATAAGGACCATCTTATGGCACTGAGTCTGTATTCTCCAGAATTTAGAAGATTGAGAGGATCCCATTGAAAGGCCTAAATAGACTGGACATATAGAGGTTGTTTTTAATACTGGGAGAGTCCAGGACCATTAAACTATAGGACCATGAGACATAGAACAGAATTAAGTCATTCATCTCATCAAGTCTGCTTCACCATTTGAACATGGCTGATTTTTATCCCTTTCAACCACATTCTCCCTGTAGCCTTTGAAGTCCTTACTAATCAAGAACTTATCAACCTTCACTTTATATATACCTAAGTATCTGGCCTCCACAGCTGTCCGAGGCAATAAATTCCACAGATTCCCATCCTCAAGCTAATGAAATTCCTTCTCAACTCTTTTCCAAAGTTGTTTCCTTCTATTCTGAGACTGTGCCCTCTGCTTCTAGACGCCCCCACTATCGGAAACATGCTCTCCACTTCTACTCTATCCAGGGCTTTCACTATTCAGTTTCAGTGAAATCATCTTCCATTGTTTTAAACTCCAGCAAGTATAACTTAGCTATCAAAAGTTCGTCATGTGTTAATCCTTTTATCCCTGAGATCATTTTCATAAATCTCCTTTGGACTCATTCCAATGCCAACACACCCTGATGGGGATCAAAACTGCTCACAATACTCCAGTGTGGTCTGACCAATGCCTTATAAAGACTCAGCATTGCATTCTTGCCTTTATATCCTAGTCCTCTCAAAATGAATGTTAACATTGCATTTGCCTTCTTTACTACCGATGCAAACTGCAAGTTAACCTTTAGGAAGTTCTACACCAGCACTCCCAAGTCCCTTGATTTCTTAATTCACTCCCTTTTTACAAAATAGTCTATGCCTTTATTCCTTCTACCAAGGTGCATGACCATAGACCTCCCTACACTGTATTCTATCTGCCACTTCTTTGTCCATGCTCCTAATCCATCCAGGTCCTTCTGCAGACTTCCTGTTTCCTCAACACTACCTGCCCCTCCACCTATCTTCATATCATCTGCAAATATGGCCATGAAGCCATCAATTCCATCATCCAGATTGTTAACATATAATGTGAAAAGTAGCGGACCCAATATCAACCCAGGTAGAACACCGGCGGTCACTGGCAGCCAAACAGAAAAGGTCCCCTTTATTCTCATTCTCGACCTTGTGCTAGAAGGCCAATCTTTGTGCTTTATGTCTGTGCTTTTATCTTGTTTAGCTGCTTCTTGTGTAGCAACTTGTCAAAGGCCTTCTGAAAATTGAAGCACAGTACACAAAATCCACCAACTCCCCTTTGTCTATATCTTCTGTTAATTCCTCAAATAAGTCTTAGAATAAAAGGATGTTCCTTTATAAAAGAGGTAAGGAAGAATTTCTTTGGTGTTGAATCCATGGAATTCATTGCCGCAGATTGCCACGGATGCCAAGTCATTGGGTATATTTAAAGGGGAGGTTGATAGGTTCTTGATTAGTAAAGGTCTAAAAGTTACAGGGAGAATGGGGTTGAGAGGGAAAATAAATCAACCACAATCAAATGGTGGAGAAGACAATAGGCTGAATGGCCTAATTCGGCTCTTGTGTCTTATGCGCTCACCTGAAATAGGTAACTATTTTCTTAAGTTTGAGAATTTGGGTCATAGACAAATTGTAGAGTTCCAATTGCCAGCAGAATGAGTGGACACATTAAGTGACTCAACTAGTGGAAGCATACACTTCTCAAACTGATCAACCCTTTGCCAACCTGTTGGAGATACTGGCTTACCAATTCTGCCACCAGCAACCTGACAACTAACAGATTGCACAGGGTAGAGATTTGAGACCAGATATCAAAGTATATGAATTCTATACCACAAATATGTGTTGGTGAAGAGAAGAGTTGGGTGAATATTTTTGATGTGAACTTTCATCAAATTAATTGCTTTCTCTTTCCATAGATGCTTTTCTGATCTGATGAACTCTTCCAGCATTTCTACATGCAGGCAAATTTATAAATTGAGTAACTGACTTGTTTTTCTTTGTCTAATTGTCTTATGAAATGTGTTTGGTATTTGGTCAAGACAGGGACTGTAATCCAGCCACTATCCCAAAGCTAATTACATGCAAAAAGTGTATAAAGTACACTGAGGAGATGGCTTTCCTCAAAACCTCAAAGGGCAACTGTAATCTATTAACCACATGGCAACTTGTCTCCATTCTATGACTTTTCTCAAAAGAGGATTGACTTATTCTAAATGTCATCCAATTAGTTCTGCTGCTGCTGGATCATCAGTTAGGGTTACTGGCACACAAATTGGTTTTGCCCCATAAAGCCCACAAATTTATAGCTTCTATCCACTTGATGCCTTCATTCATTCAGTTATATGGAGGTGCTAGTACAGGGTCCATTTTCAAACTTTTGGCAATGCCTTGGATTCCATAAGAAAGGTAAGTCAAGATACAAACAGTCTTCTGTGCTTAATTTTCGGTTAAACAATTTGCTTCCATCTCTTGTATTCCCCGATATTATGAAGAATGATATTGAGCATTCTTTCCAATTTATATTTACTGTCCCAAGATCTACTAGTTCAGTGTTAAACCCAAGAGGGGATAAAAGCACGTGGTAAGTATTTAACTTTGCTAGACATATGAAGGGTCATCAGCCATCTTTCATTCTGGTAGAAACAAATCATGTACTATAGAATTAAAGCTCATTATCACAAAATAAGTCTTTTAATAGGCCAATTTCATTGATTAGAAATGATGCCCTAATAGTCTTCTTTGGCCATTCAGCCTCCATAACGTGTGCCAATAGCTCTCACATTAGGGTTTGTGGCTAGTAATTAGCAAGCCAATATATGGAATATTCCCTCTGGACCTTATCCTCACCGATCTGTCTAAATTAAGGTGAATATTTCACAGTTCTTTGGAGACAAGGTCTCATTTTTGCAAAAGCACAAGAGATTCTGCAGATTTGTGTGTGTTGCTCATGTTTGCATCACTAACATCTTCCTTAGTGCTGTGTGGCACTATTGTTATGCTAAAACACATATACTCAGAACATACGAAACTGGACATCCATGAGGCACTGTGGGCCACCAACCCTAGCATATCCCTCATTCTGCTGTTAATCCCATCCAGGGTACCAAACTTGGACAATGGGGTGTGCAGAGGCATTGTGGCAAGCAACACCAGAACCAACCTAAAAGTGGGATGTCGACTAAGGACAACATTCATGGTAAATAGCAGGAACAGCATGCAATAGACAAAATATAATCCCAGAACTGGCAGCTCGGATTTGTAGTGCTATAATATCTAGCTGTGAATGATGGTGATCATGGAGGGAAAAGGAAGATTCCAGAACATCCTCATCCTCATTAATACTGGGGCCAAGCCTGTGCATCCCAATAGTAAACCTGATGCATTGCAACTGCTTGTAACTAGAAGTACTGAGACGGATGATCTATCTCAGCTATCTCCTGTGATTCTCACCACTGCAGAAGAGTCTTCAATCATGAAATTCACTCACTGTGGTATCAAGAAAAAGGAGAAAGCACTATGGCAAACAGAATGAGGCCAGACAATGTCCTAGCTGTAATCATAAAGATATCGAGCTACAGAACAGAAAACAGGCCAATTTATCCCACCAAGTTCATACCAACCATCAAGCATCCATTTTTACATTAATCCTTCCACAACCCTTCTTATTCTCATGTTACCATCAACTTCAGCAGCATCAATTCCCTTCCAAAATTCTACTACCTACCTACATAACCACAGGAAATAAACCTATCAACTAACAGGCTTCCGAGGTGTGGGAGGAAACCAGAGCAGTCAAGGAAAATCACACGGTCATGGGGAGAATGTGCAAACTCCACACAAACCAGGATTGAACATGGGCCGGCGAAGCCATGAAGCAGTAATGCTTCCGGCCACATCAGTGCGCCGCCTCCGTTATTGGATACTTGCAATCCTGACTGGTTGTGTCTCTAACACAGATGTTCAAACAGTTAGCAAATTATGGGAAAAAGTACCCAGATATGTGGTGATGATGATGATGGCATCCTGTCTGTCTTGAGGGACAATGGATAAGTGACCTCTCCAGGGCATAAGCCTGGGCAGAAGTTATGGAGATCTTGGGATACCTAGTCATCAAGTGCCCTCTCTCAGCCTCACCAGTGTAATCCAAAGGAAAGCAAAGCAATATGTTTGGCACCAGCTTGGCTGCAGGAGCTGCCAGTAGGATGCTCAGTGATGTCCAGCCGCCTTAGGGTCTCCTCTCTAGATTTTCTGTCTGGATTTACTCCTGTAGCCTTTGTCTCTCCCGAGGTTGCCTACAAGGCAGTGGGGCTATTTACCCATAGATGAGGATCTTTACCCAGATATGTACTCCACACAAAAGGCTGAATACATCTATTACAGCTAATCACAGGCCAATCAGTCAACTCTAAACCATCAGCAAAGTTCTACAAGTGGTTCATAAGAGAATCAGAATCAGGTTTAATATCATCGGCACTAGCGAGGCAAGTGCCCATGATGGAGCTGACTGATGTTGTAACTTTCTGAAGAGTTTTCAATCCTGTGCAGTGGCCCCTCCATACCAGATGGTGATGCAACCAGTTAGAATGCTCTCCACGGTACATCTGTAGAAATTTGTGAATGTCTTTGGTTACATACCAAGTCTCCTCAAAATCTTAATGAAATAGAGCCGCAGTCAATCCTTCTGTGTAATTGCATCAATATATTGGGCTCAGGACAGATCTTCAGAGAAGTTGACACCCAGGACCATGAAACTGCTCACCCTTTCCACTGCTGATCCCTCAATGAGGACTGGAGTGTGTACCCTCAACTTCCCCTTCCTGTAGTCTACAATCAATTCCTTGGCCTTACTGATGTTAAGTGCAAGGTTGTTGTTGTGCCACTGCTCAGCCAACTGATCTAACTTGCTCCTGTACACCACCTCGTCACCTTCTATAACTCTGTCAACAATAGTTTTGTCATCAACAAATTCATAGATGCTGTTTGAACTGTGCCTAGCCACACAGTCACTGGTGTAG
Organism: Hemitrygon akajei; assembly: GCF_048418815.1. NCBI lineage: Eukaryota > Metazoa > Chordata > Chondrichthyes > Myliobatiformes > Dasyatidae > Hemitrygon > Hemitrygon akajei. Next base: position 54,955,711 of record NC_133133.1, on the reverse strand, counting down.
AGGGAATAGAGCAGTGGTCTAAGAACACATCCTTGAGGTACACCAGTGTCAGGGAGGAGGAGATATTAAATCTAATCCAAACAGGAATTGAGATGATTTCTAGTTTAAGATGATGCTAGTGAATCTCAGTGATTTCCAGCTGGTGGCCAAAGAAATAAAGAAAACAGCTAAAATAGTGTAACTAGTGTCCTGAGCTGCATATTTTCAATACAAGAAGTATTGTAGGAAAGGCAGATGATAGTGCTGAAGATGAGGTAGCTGCAAAGCAGACTCGATGGGCCCAATGGCCTAAATCTGTTCCTATATCTTATGGTCTTTACAAACAGAGGCAACATATAGTGAGGAGAGGCTGTTGATAGGGCAAAATTGCAGCCAACACTACCTGCAATGTAAAAGGTGGCCAAAATCAAAAAGGGTGAATACAGGACTGAAGATGTTATATTTAAATGCATGCAGTATATGGAATAAGGTACTGAATTTGTAGCACAATTGCAGATTGGCATGTATGATGTTGTAGGCATTTCTGAATCATGACTGAAAGAAGATTAGAGCTGGGAGTTTAATGTCCAAGGATACTGATTGTATCAAAAGGATAGGGAGGAAGGCAGAAGGGGTGGCGTTGCTCTGTTGGTAAGAAATGAAATCATATCATAAGAAAGAGGTGACATAGAGTCATTGTGGATAGAGCTAAGGAACTGCAAGAGTAGAAGGACCCTGATGGGAGTTGCATACAGACCCCCAAACAGTAGCAAAGATGTGGTCTACAAATTACAACAGGAGTTAGAAAATGCATGTCAAAAGGGAAATGTTACAATGTTAAATATGCAGGTAGATTGGGAAAAACAGGTTGGTACTGGATTCCATGAAGGGGGATTTCTAGAGTGCCTATGAGATGGCTTTTTAGAGCAGCTCGTGGTTAAGCCATTCTGGATTGGGTGTTGTGCAAAGAACCAGAATTGAGTAGAGAGTTTAAGGTAAAATAACACTTGGGGGTAGTGCTCATAATATGATCAAATTCATCCTGAAATTTGAGAAGGAGAGGCTAAAGTCAGATGTATCAGTATTACAGTGGAGTAAAGGGAATTACAGAGGCACGAGAAAGGAGTGGCCAGAATTGATTGGAAGCGAACACTAGCATGGATGGCAGCAGAGTAGCAATGGCTGAAATTTCTGCAAGCAATTCAGAAGGCACAGGATAGATACATCCCAAAGAGGAAGAAGTATTCTAAAGGCAATATAACACAACTGAGGCTATCAAGAGAAGTTAAAGCCAACATAAAAGTCAAAGAGAGGACATATAATAGAGTGAAAATTGGTGGGAAGTTAAAGGATTGGGAAGCTTTTAAAAACCAACAGAAGACAACTAAAAAGTCATTAAGAAGCTAACAATGGAATACGAAAGTAAGCTAGCCAGTAATATTAAAGAGAATTCCAAAGGTTTCTTCAGATGCATAAAGTGTAATAGAAATGTGAGAATGGATATGGGACCGCTGGAAAATGATGCTGGAGAGTAGTAATGGGGGACAATGAAATAGCAGATGAAATGAGTAAGCATTTTGCATCTGTCTTCACTGTAGAATACACTAGAGGTATGATGGAAGTTCCATGTGTCAGGGATCATGAAGTGTATGAAGTTACCATTATTAGAGAGAAGGTTCTTGGGAAACTGAAAGGTCTAAAGGTAGATAGGACACCTGGACTAGATGGTGTACACCACTGGTTCTGAAAGAGGTGGCTGAAGAGATTGTGGAGGCATTAGTAATGATCTTTCAAGAATGACTAGAATTCGGAATGGCTCCGAAAGACTGGAAAATTGCAAATGTCACTCCACTCTTCAAGAAGGGAAAGAGGCAGAAGAAAGGAAACAATTGGCCTGTTAGTCTGACCTCAGTGATTGGGAAGATGTTGGGTCAATTACAAAGGATGAGCTCTCAGGGTACTTGGAGTCACCTGATCAAATAGGCCATAATCAGCATGGTTTCCTCAAGGGAAAATCTTGCCTGACAAACCTTTTGGAATTTTTTGAAGAAATAACAAGCAGGATAGACAATGGAGAATCAGTTGATGTTGTGTCCTTGGATGTTCAGAAGGCCTTTGACAAGGTGCCACACATGAAGCTGCTTAACACGCTATGAGTCCATAGTATTACAGGAAACATTCTAGTATGGATGAAACAGCGGCTGATTAGCAGGAGACAAAGGCTGCCGGTGATTAGTGGTGTTCCATGGGGTCTGTGCTGGGGCTGATTCGTGTTAAGTTATATGTTAATGATTTGAATGATGGAATTGATGGCTTTGTGGCTAAGTTTGCAGATAATACAAAGAGAAGTGGAAGAGCAAGTAGTTTTGAGGAATTAAGAGGCTACAGAACAACTTAGGGAGCTTAGGAGAATGAGCAAAGAAATGGCAGATAGAATACAATGTTGGGAAGTGTATAGTCATGCACTTTTTAGAACAGCTGAAAGTGTTGACTATTTTCTAAATGGAGAGAAAATACAAAAAACTGAGGTGCAAAGGGACTTGGGAGTCCTTGTGAATGATTCCCTAAAGGTTAATTTGCAGGTTGAGTCTGTGGTGAAAAAGGCAAATGCAATGCATTTCAAGAGGACTAGAATATAAAAACAAACATGTAATGTTGTGACTTCATAAAGCACTGGTGAGGCCTCGCTTGGAGTATTGTGAGCAGTTTTGGGCCCCGTAACTTAGAAAGGATGTTCTGAAACTGGAAAGGGTTCAAAGGAGGTTCATGAAAATGATTCCAGGATTGAATGGCTTATCATTTGAAGTGCATTTGATATCTCTGAGCCTATATTGACTAGAATTCAGAAGAATGAAGGGTGACCTCATTAAAACCTACTGATAGTGAAAGGCCATGATAGAGTGAATGTGGAGAGGATGTTTCCTATGATGGAAGAGTCTAAGACCAGAGGACACAGCCTCAGAATAGAGGGGAGTCCTTTTAGAATGGAATGAGGAGGAATTGCTTTAGCCAGAGAGTGGTGGGTCTGTGGAAGTCTTTGCCACTAGCAACTGTGGAGGCAAAGTCTCTATGTATATTCAAAGCAAAGGTTGATAGATTCTTATTGGTCATGGCATAAAGAGATATGGGAAGAAGGCAGGAGATTAGGGGTGAGAGGAAAATAGGACCAGCCATGATAAAATGGTGGAGTAGACTCTATAGGCCAAATGACCTAATTCTACTCCTATATCTCATGGTCTTATGGTCTAAATACTTCATCAATCACTATTTTTTCTCTGGTAAATGATCATCGCAAACAATAGCCTGTAACTTCCCTTTACAGTTGGAGGCAATTTGATGCGCCAGAACTTAGGTTAGGAGAGACAGCAGGCCCATCACCGAGAGTGAGGAAAACCCAAAGTTTGATTGATTTAAGCACTGTGCAAAATTAGAAAGGTCGGGTATAGGCTGAATTGAGATAGCGGGATCCAGGCCCAGAGCATATCAAAGTGACTGAGCTCGATGTTTAGGTGGCTTTAGGCACTGGGCCAGATTGAAAAGGTCAGGGTGTCAGGGCCTAAGGTCAGGGAAGGACTGTTTCAGCTCGCTGCTCCAAAAGGTTTACTCAGCTCTGCACTGAATTAAAAGCTCTGTGAATGGACTGTCTTTGTGGACTTTAGTTCAGAACGTTACTTGCTTCAGGTTATTCATTTGTTTTTTTTCCTCGACAAATTAGGTGTTTGACGGTCTTTTTTAATGGGTTCTTTTCGGTTTCTTTGTTTTGTGGCTGCCTGTAAGGAGACAGATCTAAAGGTTGGATAACGTATACATACTTCAATAATAAATGTACTTTGAACTTTGATCGTGTTGAACTCTGAGCTGTAATCAATAAACAGCAGCCTGACATAGGTATTACTATTATCCAAGTGATTCATGGCTGAGTGGAGAGCCAGTGAGATTGCATCCGCTGTAGATCTAATGTGGTGATAGGCAAATTGCAGTTATTCCAGGTCTTTCCATGAGGCAGGAGTTGATTCTAGACATGAAAAACCTTTTGAAGCACTTCATCTCAGTAGATATGAGTGCTACTGAACGATAGTGGTTGAGGCAGCTCACCCTGCTCTGCTGGAGCATTGGTATGATTGTCACCCTTTTGAAGCAAATGGGAACTTCCATCTGGAACAGTGAGGCATTGAAGATGACCTTGAACACTCCCTCTAGTATTCAGGGGTTCCCAACCATTTTTATGCCATGGACCAATACCATTAAACAAGGCGTTTGTGGACCCCAGGTTGCGAACTCCTGTTCTAGTTAGTGGCACAGGTTTTCAGGGTCCTACCAGCTAAACAATCAGCACCATCTACTCCCCAATAACCTGCTCATTTATATCCAGTCTGTGTTTTATCACGCCCACACAGTTCAAGAATTCATCAGAGCTTTGGTCCAAATACAGATCAAAGAGTTGAAATCCCAAGTTAAGAGTGATATGAGAATTTTTTTTATATATATAGAATGTGGCTATAATCTGCAACATTGCCTGCAGATGTGGGATAATTAGCCTTCAACAGAAAACAGGGAAAATGCATCATGAGGAAAAATTTGCAAGGTCATGGAGCTAAGACATGGGCTAAGCATCTCTCCACCTAGAGAGACATGAAAAATTCACACCTAACTTTTAATAGCATTTCTATCTCCAATCATTATCTACCTGTTGCTATGGCATCACAAGTAGATAGGCTCGTAAAAAGCGCTTTTGGCACATTGGCCTTCATAATCAGAGAGCTGAGTACAGAAGTTGCAATGTAATGTTGAAGGTGCATAAGACATTGGCGAGGCCAAACTTAGATTGCAGTTCCAGTCACTTATCCACAGGAAGGATATCAACAAGATTGAAAGAGTACCAAAAACACTTACAAGGCTTTATTTATTTAGTGATACAGCACAGAGAAGGCTTTTCCAGCCATGCCACCCCACCAACTCCACAACTCAATCGGTCCTGACCTAATCACATTTTACAATCACCAGTTAATCTACCCAGTAAGTCTTGGGACTGTGGGGGGAAACCAGATCACCTGGGGGAAACCCACACGTTCCATGGGGAGGACTACAGAGACTCCTTACAGAACAGCACCTAAATTGAACTCCAAACCCCAGAATGCCCCAAGCTGTAATAACATTGCCCTAACCATTATGTTAATATGGCTCACAGTGATAGGGAAAGATTGACTAGGTTGGACTTTATTCCATAGCATAATGAGGGGTGATTTGATAGAAGTATACAAAGTTATGAGGGGTATAGATAGAGTTAATGCAAGCATTAAGGTTGGGTGAGACTAGAATTAGAGGTCATAGGTTAAGGGTGAAAGATGGAATATTTAAGAGGAACTTGAGGGGGATCTTCTTCAGTCAGAGTGTGGTGTGAGTGTACAATGAGTACCAGCAGAAGTGGTGGATAGAGGTTTGATGGATGCAACATTTAAGAGGAGTTTGGACAAGTACATGAATGGGAGGGATGTGGAGGGCAATGGTCCAAGTGTGGGTTGATAGGATTAGCACAGACTAGATGGGTCAAAGGGCTTGTTTCGGTGCTCTATGACATCAGCTTTCCCACTATCAATATTGCTGGATCATCATTAAACAGAAACTCAGCTGGATTGGTCACCTAAACAGCATGGATAGAAGAGCAGGTCACAGGCTGGGTTTCCTGAGATCAGTGTACCTTACACCTCTCTCTGTCATTTATAATGCAAAAGTCATGGGATACTCTTCACTTGGCCGGATCAGTGCAGCTTCAATAATACTCGCAAATGTCAATGCCATCCAGGACAAAGCAGTCCAGTTGATTGACATCTCTTCTACGACCCAAATACTTTTCTCTCCACTTCTAGCCTTCAACAGTCATGAGAAAAACAAGGAAACACCACTACCTGCAGCTCTTGCCCCAGGTGACACATCATCCTGACTTAATACAGCATATTGCCATTATTCATTGTCACGTTGCTTAATCATAGAAACCCCTTCTAAACATCACTCTGGAGTATCTTCACCAGATGGTTTGGCAATAAATACTTTCCTTGCTAGTGATGCCCGCCAACATTAAATAAAACACAGGATTGGGAATTTTGCAATTTACTGGAGAAAATCTATTGTGAGAAGCATGTTGATAACTTTGTACTTTCACACAATAAAATTCCCCTAATCTGTGGTGACAGGATGCTAAATATTACATGAACTCTCCAAAGCAATTACATTAAAACAGGTATTTGTGCACTCTTCCCCGGAGCATCCCTGCAGTGGATAACATCCAAACAGAGTCGAAGCTGAAGCTAATGCCTTGAAATGTGCTATTGCTTCCCTACAACCAGAGGAGGCTTAGATGCTGAGTACTGAAGAAAGTGAAGGAAAAACAATCAAGTGTTGCAATGTGTATGCCATCAGGAAGCTACTGCAAAGACTTCCACCTTCAACATAAATATACATTTGTCTTAAATTTGGATGAAATATTAAACTCTTCCCGCCCCCCTCCCCCCCATGTGGATACAAAAGATCCCACAGCAACTTTTGGAGTGATGCTGGGTGTTACAGATGTTTGAAATCTGAAAAACAAATTGAAATACTAGGAACACTCAATAAGCCAGAGAGCATCAGTAGAGAAGGGAACTGTTAACAACTAAGGTCAAAGCTGAGAATTGGAGGGCAACATAACATTTTCTAGATTGCTCTGTCTTCATCTCAGGGTAGGCTAGTGAAAAATCTCCTCTATTTACAGGTCTTACTGTTTCTGTCTGAGATGAGGGACTGGTGACAAGTAATCTACTCCAAGCCTTTTGAGTCTCACAGCCACCTTAACAATACTTCCTCCCATTGCTCCTCCATCAAGAACTCCATTCTATCCACCCATCTTCTGTCTCGACCTTATTTACTCCAGCAGTGAGACTTTCTACAGTCTTTATATTCAACAGATCATCATTCACAATTCCAACCTTTCCACCACCAGACATATCTGTCTTTTCCTTCCCCTTTGAATATTTCAAAGGAACACTTCCTTTTGCAACGTCCTAGTCCACTCTTCTGTCTCCTGCAACCACTCCATTCTGAAGCACTTTCCAAATAATGAAGGAACTGCAAGACCTGTCCATTCATCTTTCCCTTCCCACCATCCAAGGACTCAAACAGTCCTTCCAGATAAAGCAGTGATTCATTAGTATTTCTTCCAATCTAGAGTCATTACAGTCATACAGCGTGGAAACAGAGAATTCGGCCACAGCCTGTATGAATATCAAGTCCCCATTTATACTAATCCTTCACACAAAGAACATTACATTCTCCTTACGTTTGTCAAGAACTCTTCGGACCAGCCCGGGTCACCAGAGTGTCAAGCCTCAGCACTCCAACGCACCTGAACATCATTGATTTGTTTTAACTAGAACTTGTTAAGTGACTGGTTTAGTCATTAATGTTGTGTTTGATATGGAGAGAGAGTGCAGAGCACACACCAGCACAGCAGCATGCAAGCTATTCAACTCTATTGATAACACCGCTTGTACAAAATGTGAACTTCTCCCATCTGGAAGCAGCCAACTGAGTCACAAAGGATTAACCAAATAACTACCCCAGTAATTATGTTTTCCTTGTGTTTTTGGTATTTTTGAATACGGGTTCCTCATGCATCCTGATTTTAGTTTGAGGTTTGATTTTGATATGCACAATGTTCCCATGGTGAATGCACTATTTAAATTCGTCCGACTTGCGCTCATCATTGAATCCTGAATTTGTGTACCAAGTGAATTATAGTTCCACGTACTCTAGTCCTCCTGAGTAAGTACGCTCTGAGTCATTTATTATTCCTCTGTTATATTCTTTCAATAAATCCTTGTCGTTACTTTCTACCTGGGTTCATTTGCATGAAGATCTTTAACACTTGTCTAGACTCTGCACTCCAGAGATAATTTACAAGGGGCAATAATCTATCAATCAGCATAGTTTTCAGATGTGGCGGGAAACCAGAGCACGCAAGAAAAACTCATTAAGTCACAGGGAGCGCTGATCTGCATTGCTGAAGCTATGAAGCTGGGCTGAATCCAGTGCTAGCTGTAGTCTTGAAGCTGAAAATATCAAATACTAATTGGAGCACCTGTGTTCAGTCAACTATAATTCCCCTTTTCTTTATTTCCAGCACATTGATGTTTTTATTTATTTATCGTCTTACATAATAATTCTTTTGTTTTCCCTTTCATTGAAGCTATCTGGCCGTTAAATATTTCCAGCATTTTATTGATCCTTTGGCCATCTGGACAGCATTTGTAATCAGACATTTTTTAAGCGAAAACTGTATCTTCTGAAATCCAGAGCTTGAAATTCAGCCCTTTTCTAGATATCTAAGCAGGTAGTGAAGGTGAGCACATACAGGGAATACTGTGGTGAGGGAATGCTGCATCTCCAAATGCAAAATCATTCAGACAGGATGTTAAAAATAAACTCTAATGAACATGATATATCCCATGACACCCACTAATACAATGAGAACTCAATATTCAGTGTAATATTCATCCATTGACTGGCAAATATTAGAAGATCCCAATATATTTTTTCTTTTAAATTAAATGACTCCATATTTCTCCACATTAGACAATTGCCAATGTTTTGGCCATTCACCCATCAGCATTATATTCCATTTTTACTTTTCTTTTTCCATTTACGTAACTTACCTTATCTCTGAACTTTCTCACTCTCATATCAATTGCCTCAGTAGAGGCTTCACAAAATATTTTTCACTAGGGGATAAGAGATTAGACATTGGGATATTAGAGCATGAGGTCAATCTTTCTTATCAAAAGATGCCAACAAGTGACTAAAACACAATAATTTTTGTTGATTCTTATGTGCATGCAGACAACATTATCTTAATCACAAAACATAAGTAAAGCTGTTGTTAACTACCAGTGTAACCAACACCTAAAAAGATTAATATTGATGGTGTTTATTGAATTGTGAATAACAATGCAAATACAATTCTCAAATATCCTACTTAGCATATTTAAGACCCAGGTTCAAATATACTTATATACTTCATATCCATCTTGCCATTCTGCCTTACAACATAGAAGGAGGTTATTTGGCTCAAAACATCTATACTGGCTCTCAGAGCAATCTCATTTTAACGCTTATTTCTCCATTAAATATTTTATCAAATTACTGCCACCCTGATCTAAAGATAGAATTCAGCTGAAATTTGAGCGCAGTGTCAGTCCAAAACATTGACTGTTTATTCCTCTCCATAGATGCTGCCTGCTGAGTTCCTTCAGCATTTCATGTATGTTGCTCAGGATTTCCAGTATCTGCGGAATCTGTTGTGCTTTTCATTCAGTGGGCAACACGGAAGAGTTGATTGGATATTAGAGGGGTCAGCAGTGGAAATGGCGAGCAGATTCAGTCCTGGTCTTCAACAACTCAGCGGATTTATCCTGGGCCCAACATGTTGATGCAATAATGAAGAAGGCACGCCAGTGGCTGTACTTCATGAGCAGTTTGAGGAGATTTGGCATGTCACCAAAGACTCTGCCAAATTTTCTACATATGTACATTCTGACTTATTGCTACTGACTGAATGCTTCGGATCAGAAAAGGCTGTAGAGGGTTGTAGCCTCAGTCCATCATGGGCACTAGCTTTCCCACCATTGAGGACATCGTCAAAAGGCAATGTCTCAAGAAGGTATCATCCACCATGAAGGTCCATCATCATCCAGGATATACCTCTTTCTCATTACTACCATCGGGAGGAGGGGCAAGAAGATGCACACTTACTGCTTTCAGAACAACTTCTTCTCCTCTGCCATCAGACTTCTGAATGTCCGTGAATTCACAAACACTACGCATTTCACTATTTTGCTCTCCTTTCTCTCTCTTTATATTTTAAATATATTATTATTGTAACTTTTAGCAATATTTTTAGAATATTGCCCTGTATCTTGGAAGACACAGCTGCCAGTGGTGGAAAGTGTGTATCAGGCCGGAACTGAATGAATGGATAGTCTAGAGTACTTAAGAAGATTGCAAAGGAATTGAAATGGGTAAAGTGCTGGAAAAAGATGATGAGAATTCCGAAGTTGTCACATGGTGATGATGGGTTAATCAGACTTGGTATGAGTTCGACCACAGGCAGTTCTGGATGACCCTAAGTTTCTGTGAAAAGGAAGGCCAACTCAGTGTGCATTCAACTAGTCAAATACAGTAATTCTGAGCCAAGTGAAGTGTAGAGGTGGTAGTGTGTGATGGTGGGGAGAGGTTGAAAGATAGGGTGAAGCAATGCTATGAAGTTAGAAATATATAATTTTGGCAATGGCATGTAAATGACATACAGAACAACTCAGGATCTTATTGGATGCCACGGACATGAAGAATCTCAAAACTGAGATATTTTGTCACATATAATTATATCATCCAGATATTTTCATCACCATCCCTCAGCTGAATTGAAAGTGTTATACAATAAAAATGGAATGGCCTGAAAAATTTCTTGTCAAAGGATAGGAAATCAATTTTCCTATTTTAGTCTGGCTTATATAACAACATCAAATTCATGGTGACTTGGTTTAGTTTTAACTGTTCCCCAAAATAATCCAGAAAGCCAATTGAATCAAATTACTCTGAAACACAGTAATGAAAACAATGAACAGACCACCTAGCATTGCTTAAAGCATAAAGATAAAGCAACACGCACAAAAAGCTGGAGGAACTCAGCAAGTCAGGCAGCAGCAATGGAACTGAATAAACAGTCGACATTTTGGGCTGAGACCCTTCTTCAGGACTGAGGAGGAAGGGGGAAGACACCAGAATAAAAGGTGGGGGTAGGGGAAGGTCCGGCCAACAGGTCCTGCAAAGTCTTCATCAATAACTCAATGTTGGCTTAGGACAAACATCAAGGTCTTAAGAAAAATAGGATAACTTATCAAGTAAACATACTTACCATTGGATGTCACAAGTTCATCCACCAGTAATTCTGTGGTGATTGTGTGGTTGGAGCCTTGGAGGTCATCAGCCTTGATTCCAACAATGATCACGAACACTATTGATGCATGTGTGCTCCTTCAGTCAGTGTATCAATGCTCACTTACAGTGTAATGAATACCAGTAAGGAGAAGAACTAAACAAAATAAAGGCACAGAATGAACTCAGAATCTGGAAATTAAATGCTGTTATCAACTGACAGTGACTCAGTCAGCTACTTACCACTTGAAGTGCATAACTGCAAGATGGTGAAAGAAGCATTAAGAGAGAACAAAACCCTACTTGACCAAACCTTCACCAATCCACTTGATATATTTGCAAATATTGGCAGGCATTATCTGTGCACAGTGCTCACTGTCTATCTCTCCACACCAAATACACCATACATTGCTCTAAGGGTCACTATTACATATTTGATTTTCTAGGGAGTATAAACCTTAACAGGGTAAAATTACAGATATAGTTTGAATGAACACCTCAAATATAAGATTAGTGTCTTCAACTAAATAAAGGCAATTACAAAAGCAGGAGGGGAGTGTTGTCTGGAGTGAACTGAAGGAAAGATCGGTAGGTGATGGCAGATGTTTAATCTGTTATTTCATAATGCTCAGCAGAAATATATCAAAATCGGAAAGAAGGATGGTGAAAAAGATGAACCATGCATGGAGTTCAAGGAAAATATTGAATAAAAATTAGAGGAGACAATGTTAATGGTAGATTAGAGGACTAGAATTTTTTTCATAAACTAGCAGCAGAGGACTATAAAGCTAACAAAGGGGGAGAAAACTGAGCAGCAAGTAATATCAAAACAAACAAAGTTCTTTCCTGGATATATAAAAATTAGGAGGATAGCAAAGGGTAAGCATGGGAGCCCTAAAAACTAAAACTGGGGAGATACAGTACTAACAGGGAACAAGGAAATGGCAGGTGCTTCATACAAATACTTTGATAATGTTGGAGGACTCTGCAAATATGTTGAAAGTAGCAGAGGGGTTATGTTCAAATAGGAGGGAATCAATTATATAAATTTCTCAAAGTATTAGTAAAATTAAAGAGACTAATGACAGATATTAAAAGAAGTGGCCACAGAGACAGTAAATCCATTATAAGTACAGGTTTGGAAAATCACAAATGTGATACTCTTTTTCAAGAAGGGAGGGGAAAAATTTAAAAAAAGCCTAAGATGTTCAATTTAGGAATGTTGTGTCAGCCAATCAGGATGGTGAAATTGCAAGAAAGTTCCAGAGAAAGCTGGGCAGAGAGAGATTTATGGTGAGGTTTATTGTCTTTTTGGTGGGAGATGTGGAAAAGAGAAGATCGGAAGAAACGGCCATAGGGTTCAATCTGACGGGAAGACATAATTGCAAGGGGTGCTTCATGAGATGGAGTCCAAGATGGGAATCTCTACCAGTGATTGGTGATGAGAATTGAGTGCTGTGAGTAACACTCATACCCCGCTTTTGGTCAGTACCAGCTCCAATGATGTGCACATTTAGACTGGCTTAATTGTAATGGGCCCTTTTACCTTTTTTCTTTATTTTCCTCTTAATAACTGTTTGTAAAGCTATAATTAGTAAATACACTCACTTTATAAGTGTATGTGGTGTATGATATATTATTTCTTGCTGACGGATAATGGAGTATGAGCAGTATTTACACAGCATTCTCTCAAATTCCAATTTTCCTGTTTGGTTGAACCCAAATCATACCTAGACATATAATGCTTATGAAAGGTGGCCTTCTCACTGCTGAGTCCTGTGGCTGTTAGTAGAGGCAGCTAGCGAGCTCAGTGGGGAGGGAGGTGCATGATCAAACCATCCACGGATTTTTCAGAAGGAAAAATCACATTCGACAAATTTGCTGGAGTTCTCCGAGGATCTAACAAGCAGCTCTGTAAGAAGGGAACCTGAGTATAGAGGTTCCCTGGCTTACAGATGACCTGAATTACCGATTTCACACAAATACTGCCATACATTTTTAAAGCGTTTTCAATATGGCAATAAAAATAAAATGTTTTATGATATTCATTGATGCACTGGATACAGTTTATGTTCCATTAGTTTAATTGTGGTCACTCTTAGGGTGAATAATCAATGAAATTAAATCTTATAGGAAGTGCATGCAGAGTAATGTAATAGAAAATGGATATTTCTCACTTATGGAAAAATCAGTTCTCCAGGATGGAATCCTTACATAATCTGGGCAGTACCTGTATTTGGATTTCAAGAACCATTTCATAAGGTGCCATAGAAAAGGCTGGTGTACAAGAAAAGAGATCCTGGCATTTGAAAAGTGTTTTAACCTGGATTTTATCTTGTTGGAAATAACAATCATCCACTTTACGCCTTGTGTCTATGCCAAGCTGCATGATAATACTGGTATGTAGCTGAGTAAAGGCAAACAGTGATAAATATAGAAGGTCAACACCTGTTGGGTAAAACTCACTGCGGTTAACACCAGAATGAAGAATGATGCCTGAGACAAATTTTATACTGCAAGTTCTAAAGTTAATAAATGACTCCACTGCTAGTTACCAGCAGCGATGTGTAATACAGGAAATCCCCATCCGAAAGGAAAATTGTCTGTTCCATTAGACACTGACACAGGATGCCAACACTATAAAATCAACCAAGGCCATGGGAATGGGAGCATGAATTCCTAAAACAGCCACAAGTCCAGCGAGTGACCTGTTTACCTTGAACCCTTGTACCATGTGCAGATTAAGGCAATCACTATGGAAACTATGGCTATGGACTTGGATTAAGAACTTGATTCTTCAGATTATCCTCCTGGGTAAATGGTGGATCAGTGAGATACAAAATTGAAATAGCCATAAATTTCCCAGTAAGAAAATGTGGTGCTGCTCCTTGAATTTATGTTCATTTTCTTTGGATAATGTAGAAAGCAAAGGACAGTGAGGTCAGAGTAGGAGTGAAATAGAGCATCAATGTGGCAGGCAACATTTGTGGAGGAAATAGTCACCTAGTCTGCATTTGATTTCTGCCACACAGAGAAGTGCATACCAAGAGTGTTAAATGCAATATAAAAATATGAAAATACAAGGGAACTTAATTCTGTATCTCCCTCTTTCAGCTTGCACCACTGGCATTTGAACTACTGGTCTTCATCCTATTGGAGACATCCTCTTTTGTTCTCACCAATCCTTCACCTTTCACTGCAAGTTTAAACTTCATTCAATTCTGATATTTCCCAATCTGATTTAAAATGATCATCTAAAAATGTTAATGTTGTTTCTCTTTCTATAAATGCTGCTTAGCTAATAAAATTTAATTCCAATTTTGATTTATAGTTTCCTTCTCTTCTTTTTGGTTTTAAATTAAGTGCATGACTATAGGAAATAACTTTGGCCATTGACTCTATTATGGTCCTACCAACAAGTTCCACATACAACTAGCGCTATCCACAAGTCCCCTAATGTTGGAATGCAATGTTGGCAGCTCTAAGTCCACTACTCATAGAAGGCTAATAAGATGGTCTGGAATTTTCCAGCACACGTGATGCCTACATTAGAAATCACATGATTTCATTTCATTTCCACAGGACGCACCAACTTTGGACAGAAAATACCACTGATGCTGGAAATCAGAAATATAAACAAACAGGAATGGAAATGCACTGCTGATTAGGGAGAGGAAAACTACATTAATGTTTCTGGCAAATGACTTCACATCAGTACTGGTCTGGGGTTCAATCCTCAAGATTGAACTCTTTCCTATTATCATATTGTTTTGAACATTGATACAGAAAATGTTGGGCTGGGAATTCACGATCTTCTTTGATGACTGCAGTTCTGTACATGGCTGAGATACCTTCCCTGCCAGGACATCCAAATTTCCCAGACTAGGAAATTGATTTTCACAACCTTCAAAGCTTGCCATGAGTGATGTCATGGATGAGTGTATTTGATGTACTCGAAACTACTTTGCACCAAAATACTATGTTTTACAGTGCAATTTACCACAGGATGATGTCCTGGAAAACATTTCATTAAGCAAAATTTCACAAACCAGAATAAACTAGACAAAATACATCATGGATATTTTGGTAGAGGGGGTGCTGAAATACTCTGGGCAGAGAGAGATACACAATGCGAGAAACAGTTTTCATTGTAGTAACAATCAGGTTAGCAAATCAGAGGAACCTGTCCTCAAAGAGTCAATGGTATTCTAGTAAAAATTTGTGAAATAAAATGTTTTGAAATGAGAATTTCTGCATATCAATGTGTGAGCCTATGTGTATATATCTCTATCTTACAATATATATTACCTGACAGTATGTCTTACTTCTTCATCAAAGATTATTTTAAAATGTGACAATGGATTGTTATTTTATTTATAGAGCATTATGTTATTAACAATCATTGCATCATATCTCTTCCACCTTGCATGAAGTCACAGCATCATAAGTCAATTCAAAGAGATTTTAATCAAACTCTAAGAACTTGCTTTTGGTTGGTGTTTCATTCATCAGACCAGCTAACTTGACTGAGTTTAATTTTTATCTTGTTTAAAGTGCCAAAGAGCCAGAAGTCAAAGTAGTTGTGTGGAATGCTGACCAGCACGTGGACATAGTCAGGTTTATCATTAGGATGTTCATTTTATAAAGAGTACCCTCACAGTGCAGATAAGCAGCAAATTTGATTGGCTATGTGATGTCATCTGTGTGTGGCCAACTTGCCCCAGGCAGAAAGCAGCAGCCTTATTGCACACAGACTGCACCCATCTGTTGCACAGAGTGACAAATTCTGTTTGTAAACAGCATTTACAAGGTTTCTGTGGTGCATCGTCCACTCAAACTATGGCAAATGGGGAAGACGGTCCATTCATTCCCTCAGCTTGAGGTATTTCAAATGCTTGCAAGCATTGCAACTGCACACTACAGAATCTTCTGTGAATGATCTATTCTGGGTTCATTCTGTGAATTTTCCAGTCAGTGTTCCATTAGAGCATAATTGAGAGAGAAAGGACAGGTAAAGACCAGCTGGTCCATTAAGCCTGTCCTTTTCTTGACATGCTGTAAATTCTGCATATCATCACCCTCCCCCTCACACCCACCCTAAAACATGCATCCTCATGGGAGAGACAAAAGACAAAGAAAAGTCCTTAGGCCAGCTTGGGGATAAAGCTCTGAAATTTCACTCCAATCCCTAGAGGCAATTGAACGAGCTCCAGGAGGGTACAGTGACTAGGTGAGATACACTCCAACAGTTCATCATTCTCTATACAGTGGATTCCAGTTAATTGGGACACATCGGGACCAGTACAACTGCCCAATTAGCCGAAGTTTCATGGAAATAGTTAAACTGTATAAAAAAAGGACAAACTACTGTTTAACTGAGTAAGAATTTAAGTATTTAAATGAAATACAGAACAAATTAAAACACGACCAATACCTCTATAATACTATAAGACTGCTATATGTGTTAGTTCCTAATAATTATTGACAGAGAAATTCATCTGTCATGTTCTTTTGATTGACTGTAAATGAACAAATCAGTGCTGGCACGTGGTGCATATAATGGACTGCCTTCATACATTGCTTTAGATGATTACATCCTACAAATCTTTATTTTCATTATAACTTTGCTGATACCTTCAAAGTCTTCATAATTCCTAAATGTTGAAGTAGTAATTAACCAGAATCCACTGAATTTATATACAAGTATGTTAGCCTGTTTCAGCACCTTGAACAGTGTGTTTGCATGGATATAAGAGTCAGGAGATTAGTGACTGATTTTTGGTCACTGAATTGACAGTTTTGAGTTAATATTGTTAAACCAGAAAGGAAAGTAACTCCCCACCCCCCTCACCATAGTCCAGTGCAACAGCTTGCCATCCTATGTGTTGGAGAACATTAAAAGATTACTCAACAAAGACACTAAGCAAGAGATCCATTGGAAATTTAAATAGACAATAGACAGTAGGTACAGGAGTAGGCCATTCGGCCCTTCTAGCCAGCACCACCATTCACTGTGATCATGGCTGATCATACACAATCAGTACCCCGTTCCTGCCCTCTCCCCATATCCCTTGACCCCGCTATCTATATGAGCTCTATCTAACTCTCTCTTGAATGCATCCAGAGACTTGGCCTCCACTGCCTTCTGGGGCAGAGCATTCCACATATCCACCACTCTCTGGGTGAAAAAGTTTTTCCGCATCTCTGTTCTAAATGGCCTACCCCTTATTCTTAAACTGTGGCCTCTAGTTCTGGACTCACCCATCAGCGGTAACATGCTTCCTGCCTCCAGCATGTCCAATCCCTTAATAATCTTATATGTTTCAATCAGATCCCCTCTCATCCTTCTAAATTCCAGTGTATACAAGCCCAGTCGCTCCAATCTTTCAACATATGACAGTCCCGCCATTCTGGGAATTAACCTTGTGAACCTATGCTGCACTCCCTCAATAGCAAGAATGTCCTTCCTCAAATTTGGAGACCAAAACTGCACACAATACTCCAGGTAGGGTCTCACCAGGGCCCTGTACAGCTGCAGAAGGACCTCTTTACTCCTATACTCAATTCCTCTTGTTATAAAAGCCAGCATGCCATTAGCTTTCTTCACTGCCTGCTGTACCTGCATGCTTGCTTTCATTGACTGATGTACAAGAACACCTAGATCTCGTTGTACTTCCCCTTTTCCTATCTTGACTCCATTTAGACAGTAATCTGCCTTCCTGTTCTTGCCACCAAAGTGGATAACCTCACATTTATCCACATTAAACTGTATCTGCCATACATTTGCCCACTCACCCAACCTGTCCAAGTCACCCTGCATTCTCATAACATCCTCCTGACATTTCACACTGCCACCCAGCTTTGTGTCATCAGCAAATTTGCTAATGTTACTTTTAATCCCTTCATCTAAATCATTAATGTATATTGTAAACAGCTGCGGTCCCAGCACTGAACCTTGCGGTACCCCACTGGTCACAGCCTGCCATTCCGAAAGGGACCTGTTAATCACTACTCTTTGTTTCCTGTCAGCCAGCCAATTTTCAATCCATGTCAGTACTCTGCCCCCAATACCATGTGCCCTAATTTTGCCCACTAATCTCCTATGTGGGACTTTATCAAAAGCTTTCTGGAAGTCCAGGTACACTACATCCACTGGCTCTCCCTTGTCCATTTTCATAGTTACATCCTCAAAAAACTCCAGAAGATTAGTCAAGCATGATTTTCCCTTCATAAATCCATGCTGACTTGGACTGATCCTTCTACTGCTATCCAAATGTGTCATAATTTCCTCTTTTATAATTGACTCCAGCATCTTTCCCACCACTGACGTCAGGCTAACAGGTCTATAATTCCCTGTTTTCTCTCTCCCTCCTTTCTTGAAAAGTGGGACAACATTAGCCACCCTCCAATCAGCAGGAACTGTTCCTGAATCTATAGAACATTGGAAAATGATTACCAATGCGTCCACGATTTCTAGAGCCACCTCTTTAAGTACCCTGGGATGCAGACCATCAGGTCCCGGGGACTTATCAGCCTTCAGACTCAACAGTCTATCCAACACCGTTTCTTGCCTAATATAAATTTCCTTCAGTTCATCCTTTACCCTAGTTTCTTTGGCCACTATTACATCTGGGAGATTGTTTGTGTCTTCCCTAGTGAAGACAGATCCAAAGTACCTGTTCAACTCATCTGCCATTTCCTTGTTCCCCATAATAAATTCACCCGTTTCTGTCTTCAATGGCCCAGTTTTGGTCTTAACTATTTTTTTGCTATTCACATACTTAAAGAAGCTTTTACTATCCTCCTTTATATTCTTGGCTACTTTACCTTTGTACCTCATTTTTTCTTGGCGTATTGCCTTTTTTATTATCTTTTGTTGCTCTTTAAAAGCTTCCCAGTCCTCCGGTTTCCTGCTCATCTTTGCTATGTTATACTTCTTCTCTTTTATTTTTATACTGCCCTTTACTTCCCTCGTCAGCCACGGCCACCCCTTACTCCCCTTAGGATCTTTCTTCCTCTTTGGAATGAACCGATCCTGCACTTACTGCATTATTCCCAGAAATACCTGCCATTTTTGTTCCACTGTCTTCCCTGCTAGGGTATTGTTCCATTGAAATTTGGCCAGCTCCTCCCTCATAGCTCCATAGTTCTCTTTGTTCAATTGTAATACTGACACATCCGATTTTCCCTTCTCCTTCTCAAATTGTAGGTTAAAACATATCATATTATGGTCACTACCTCCTAATGGTTCCTTTACCTCGAGGTCCCTGATCAAATCCGGTTCATTGCACAACACTAAATCTAGAATTGCCTTCTCCCAGGTAGGCTCCAGTACAAGCTGTTCTAAGAATCCATCTCGGAGGCACTCCACAAACTCCCTTTCTTGGGGTCCAGTACCATTCTGATTCTCCCAGTCTACCTGCATGTTGAAATCCCCCATGACAACTGAATCATTACCTTTGCGACATGCCAATTTTAACTCTTCATTCAACTTACACCCAACATCCAGACTGCTGTTTGGGAGCCTGTAGATAACTCCCATTAGGGTCTTTCTACCCTTAGAATTTCTCAGTTCTATCCATACTGACTCTACATCCCCAGATTCTATGTCCCCCCTCGCAAGGGACTGAATATCATTCCTCACCAACAGAGCAACCCCACCCCCTCTGCCAGTCAGTCTGTCCTTTCGATAAGATGTATATCCTTGAATATTCATTTCCCAGGCCCTGTCCGCTTGAAGCCATGTCTCAGTTATTCCCACAACATCGTACTTGCCAATTTCCAAATGAGCCTCAAGCTCATCTACTTTATTCCTTATACTTCGTGCATTCATATATAATACTTTTAATTTGGTACTCCCCTCTCCTTTCATATCAATTCCTATTTCACTTGGCCATACTGTATGATCTCTTCTTGAGCTTTCTACTCCATTGATTCTGTTGTCCTTTTTAACTTTTCTTATTTTCACTTTCCCTTTAACTCCATCCTTATATTTCCAGTTCATCCCCTTCCCCCCCCCCCACTACTTAGTTTAAACACATCCGTGTTGCAGTGGCAAACCTGTCTGCCAGAATGCTGGTCCCCCGCCTATTAAGGTGCAACCTGTCCCTTTTGTACAATTCATCCCTACCCCAAAACAGATCCCAGTGGTCCAAGAATGTAAATCCTTGCTTCCTGCACCTGTTCCTCAGCCACACATTCAGATCCATTATCTCCCTGTTCCTGCCCTCTCCAGCATGAGGAACTGGAAGCAAACCAGAGATAACCACCCTGGAAGTCCTGCTTTTCAGCCTTCTTCCGAGTTCTCAGAAGTCCCGCTGCAAAATGTCCTTCCTCTTCTTCCCTATGTCATTTGTGCCGACATGCACTACCACTTCCGGCTGTTCACCTTCACCCTTGAGGATTCCCTGCAATTGGTCCATGATATCCTGGATCCTAGCACCAGGGAGGCAACACACCATCCTTAAATCTCGCTTGTTGCCACACAAACCCCTTTCCGTACCTCTTACTATAGAGTCCCCTACTACCACGGCTCTTCCTGATGGCTGACTCCTCGGCTCTGCTTCTGCACCAATTTTCAGCTCGCAGGCCTGTCCGCCTCTCAGACTGGCAGTATCTTCTGTCCTGACAGCTTCCAAGAAGGTGAACCTGTTTACGAGAGGTACATCCCCTGGGGTCTCCTGTACTTCAAGCATCCTTTCCTTCCTCATCGTCGCCCCCTTTCTCTCTTCCGGTATCCTCGGAACACACTCTCAATCCCTTCATGAGATTTCGTAGATTATCAGCTATGGGAAGTGAAGAATGAAAGGAGGAAAGATGCTTGACTCTGATCCTGTAACAAAGCCTTGGAATTTAGGTGTTTTCCAAAAGCATGGCAGAAAGAAATGGTGACTGCTATACTCAAACTTACAAGCCAATAATAGATTAAGAAGTTAGAATGCAATGTCATTCTTATGTATGATCTACAAGCTCCTAAGATGCATCATCTTCTTGAGAACCATGCTAACAAACCCCAAAGAACACATGGAATTTTAACCTAAGCACAAGGTTTTGTGTTTCATGATGATCATCAATTCTAGAATGCAATCATTTGTAGATATGCCATCAGTCCGATACTCAAAGGGTCCTCTTCTGCCTCTGTCCCTGTTTCCCTCTGCACAGAATTTGATGTAGCTGACCTTTCTGGGTCTTTGATTGTACTGCCATGTTTGAATATAGAATTCAAATTTGTTTTCTGACATGCTTTTGAGTTCTGTTTATCCATCTCTGCAACAAGATCAGCTTGCTTTGGTTCATTGAAGTCAGTACCTCAAGGCTCAGTACTCACTTCAGTGACAACCACACAAATAACATTATCAATAGAGTCATGTAAGTATGAAAATGCAGGTGAATCTGCAACGGCCATGAAAAGACATGAACATAAAAACATGGAAGTACGAAGAGTTGCAATGGAACCGAACATTTCACAGTCATCAATCAACATCCATACTTCTGACCTTGCGATGGATCTAAGCTCATTACTAAAGAACGTAAAGATGGTTAAAACTAGAACAATACCCCAAGAAACTTCTGGAATAATGTTCTGGCACTGAGATGATCAACTTCTAATAATCCCAATCATCTTCATAAAGAAAATTTTAGGGTTGTCTTGTCTTGCTTAGGATTAACATAAATGGATATTTAACAGTCAGCGCCTAATCAGTGGAATAAAGGTCCTGCTTTCATCCTGTACAACTCTAGGACTCTCTATGTACTTCAAGTTCAAGTTTATTCCCATTCAACCATACACATTGTTCCTCTGGGGCCAAGGTGTGAAACACACAGCACATATAGTTATAATCCAGCACAAGTCTCTGAGTGGCATGGCCTCTCTCATTGACATAAAGTACAATGTGCACATTTATGTAATGTAGTATAATATTACTGGCATGATTATAATAAAACAAGCAGTGGTATAAATACGTGAAACAGCAGCAATAAAAAATTAAAAAATGGCCAGTGCCGGGGTGAGAGTTTGTCCGTGAATTGAGGAGTGGGGGTGGTGTTGGGAATAGCAAGCCATTCAGACAGAGCTTACATGTATGCTGGGCATTAGGAAGTCTAACAGCCTGAGGGAAGAAGCTATTACCCAGTCTGACAGTTCTGGTTCTTATGCTGCAGTACCTTTTGCTGACAGCGGGAAGTCAAAGAGATTGTGGGAAGGATGGGAGGGGTCTTTGACAACTGGAAGCTCATGTTATGATATACATACTCAGCGCAAAACAATATTTAAACATAAACACCATTGATACTCCAACTACATCATATAGGAGGTCACAAATTATTTTACATTGATATGTTATACATTGTAAAGTGCTTGCTGAAGAACAGTATGGAGTCTATGCATGTGAATGGAATACTAATTTGAATATTGAGACTTTCTACATACATGACTATTAAATATATATATTTCATATTCAGCTAGATAATTCACATAGAATGGAAAATAAATTGATTACATTGCTAATGTTTTTGAACTTCCATAGACCATACAAATTATGGCTCATGTAAATTTTACATGATTTGGTCTCACTTATACATTGTCAGGCTTTGTATACAGACTTTTACATGAAAATTAAACTTAATCAGAACAGTAAATTTAATGTTTACTTCATGTCAATCTTAACATGATTTGCATTCTGTTTCTATATTTGGAGAATAAGTGAATTGCTGAGGAGAATCACTCCACCACTCTTTCAGTTTTCACTTGTGTGAGACTAAGGTTAAGTATACTGTATAGAGTTCTACCAATGGCTGTTTGTGTATATAAGGTATTGACTACTCAGTCAGTGACAAATTGACTAGCTATGTTCTGTAAATGTACAATATTAATATATCAGTCTGCAGATCTGGTAACTGCACATTATGTGTAAAGGTACATTATCAGTCACTGAAAGTAAATCATAAATGTAGTATATGATTAGAATCTATTTTCATACCCATTTTAAAAAATCATTTATTGTATTTTAAATAAAGTACCTGAATAAAAATGTTAAATTGTAAATAAAAATATTCATGTATAAGTGAGATATTGTAAATTTAAAATCAGTTAATAAAATAACACAACCATCCTGTACAAGAACTCATTAAACCTTTATGAAACTCATTATTATTTCAGTGATATGCAAAGAGCCACAATCTGATTGGTGCCTGATTCAAGGTCCTTCAGAGAATTAGATTTAACCAATGACATCAGAGTCTAAAACAAAAGCTCTCCACATGACAGTGTGAGCACTTTGTCTACGGGAAATATAATACTCCCATGAAGATTCACCGTGGCACCTTCAACATACAACATTTTGAGTCAATTAGTCATATGTCAATGTATCTAAAGGTTCTTGATATTGAGCGCAAGTTCTCTTTTTCTGACAATATAGACTGCAGGCACCATCACCTCACTTCTGTATGAAGGCTGTTCCTGACAAAAGTACACTGAAAAAGTAAGGGTCCACTTGCCCAAATGTATTTACTCTTCACAATAAATGGGACAGCTAAGTATGAAATAAGGTATGAAGTTTTACTGGATCCAGCTCAGGGGGAAATGAACCACAGATAGTACTCCTTCCTGATTATAGGAAGAATTTAATAATAGATTATACCGTTTGCTTTTGCATAAACTGAGCTGGGAGTGGGGTCAGAGGAGTTTTCACCGATAAGAAGTCACTCTCTTTTTTACAAATCCATTACTCTTTCTCTCATTACTCAGGATCCACTTTGATGTTGCTTATGACAGGGCCACATTCTGACTGATGCTTTTACATAGTTTGTGTAGCCTAATGTTTTCCATCCTCTTCTAGTGCACTTTGTATGACTCCATTTGGCATATCAATTTCCTGAATCATTTCCAAACAATGCAGAAAAGTCCCACGACTGTATAATTGACTGATATTCAGATCAGGAGAAAAAAAACTCACGCTAAACAAATCCTTCAAATCTCAATAAAATGTCCTGTGATGTTATTCTTTCATAGTGCGAGCAGTAACTTGCTCACTTTGTTGTTCTGTCTGCTCAGTGACATTTTTGCTGTGTAAGATTTCTTGCTATTACCAAGCAATATCAGCTTAACCTCTTTCCTGTTTGTGCAACAGTTTTCTGTAACCCGACATTATTATTCTAGGGTGACACTTCAAGTAGATGTATGTTTACGTTTATATTTGTATACACATTTGGAAAAGATGGAAGTCACTCTGCCAATATGCAGTATTGTTTAAATTTTCAAATATAATTGTAGACTATGTTTCATTTTGTTAATTTACAGTGAATGATAATCTTTACGTGTTCAATTAGAATTTTCAACATTGATGCTTTAAACAAGTGTTACAAATGTCTAAAATCACAAACACATAAATTTTGCAGTGTAAAAGAAAATGAAAAATAATTTACAGAATTAAATTCTCTCCAAGTTTATAATCAGAGCTCAGAGTTGTAGAACACGGATACAATCTGACTTGTCTATCCCGACTCAAATGGGTATCTATGATAATTCCATTTCCTGCATTTGGCCCATATTCCATTATTCTTTTTCTTCCCAAAATAACTGTCCAAATGCTTTTCAAATGCTGTGATTAGACCAGTGTCTTCCACCTCCTCTGACAACTTGCTTCATCTACAGTACCTATCACCCTCCGTGTGAAAAACCTGTGCCTAAAATCCCTTTTTAAATATTTCCCTTTTCACATTAAGTCTGTGTCATTCTCATTTGGATTTACCTTCCTTTAGAATATCCACCCTATAAATTACTAGACATTTATAAGGTTGCCCCTCAGTCTCCTGTACAATGAGAACACTTGCAGATTATCCTAACCTTTCTTTGTAACTATAACCCTCCACTTCAGGAAACATTCTGATTAATCTCTTCTGTATTCTTTTTAATATTGCCACATCCTTTCTATTTTGTAGTGGCCAGAACTATACACAATATTCCAAGAGTGGCCTCACCAATGTCTTGTACAGCTGTAACATGATGTTGCAACTCTTATGTTCAATAACCCTTCCTACAAAGACAAAAGAGATAAACACTTTCATCACCAACTTATCCACCTATGTTGCCGATTCAGGGAGCAATGAACTTGCACTCCAAGTTGCTTCTGTACAGTAACGCTTCTAAGGACCTGACCATTTACTGTGTATGAGTGGCCAGTATTTGATGACCTAAGATACAATCTCATATTTGGCTGCATTACGTTGCCGTTGCTCATTCTGAGCAAGTTACTAGTTGTTCTATGTCTCTCTGAATCCTTAGGTAGCCATCTTTACTATCTGTGACTCCACCAACCTTTGTGTCCAGAACAAGCTTGCCTATCAAACTACAGACATTCTCATCGAAGCCATTTAATATATGACAAACAACAAAGGTCCCAGTGCCAATCCCTGTGATCAGCCACTTGTTACCAGTTTCCAGTGGAACAATGGACCACATTACCCTCTGCCTCCAGTTGCCATAATACCATGGATCCCAAGTTCCCTAACTTTCAGAACCAGCCTACCATGCAAAGCCTTATGAAAAACTTTGCTAAGATACATGTATACCACATTCATTGCTTTGCATTCATCAGCTTTCTTAATAACCTCCTCAAAATCTCAGATTTGTGAGACAGCATTTCCAATGCATAATCCCCACAAACAATGAAATAAAGGAGGTACATTCTTGTAAGTGTGGTGCGTGGCCAAGTGGTTAAGGCATTTGACTAGTGATCTAAAGGTCGTGAGTTTGAGCCCCAGCCGAGGCAGTGTGTTGTGTCCTTGAGCGTGTTGTGTCCTTAACCACACATTGCCCCAGTCCACCCAGCTGAAAATGGGTACCGGCAAAATGCTGGGGGTTAACCTCGTGATAGACTGGCGTCCTATTGGGGGTTGGGGGGGGGGGGGGGAGTCTCGTACTCTCAGTTGCTTCACACCATGGAAACTGGCTTAAGCACTGGCCTGATGAGCCTATAAGGCTCGGGACAGACTTTAACTTAATTTTTGTAAGTATGGATAAAATGGTCAGATTTTGGCATGGATATAAATTCCAATAATTTCTGGTTTTATTTTGGTTTTAAAAATAAAATATGGAAGTCAGAAAAATAAAAAAAACAATAAATATGGCAAGAGTACAGCCATATGCATGGTGCCTTGATGCCTCATGTTTCAGGAATCCACTTGAAAATAGTAGAATTGATGGAAAATTCTGCAAATTGCTCTTTGGGAGAAATTGCATGATAGCAAAGGTATGGCATGAGAAATCAGTCATATATTTTCCCTTGTGTCGATGAGTAAAGTTTAAAGAAAATCTGGAGTTACATACAGCTTAGTAATGAAATGCTCTTAGAAATAAGGCCAAATAATTGAAAAACAGTTTATGAGAAAAAATTGTAATGTCTGTACTTACATGCATGGTCACCACTGAAATATGAATGGAGTAAGTTTTGTTACTGGTATGGTTCTTTGATTAATTGCAAACTGTTGTTTCATTATGACAATACCAAAATGCATATACAGTGCCCTGTTATTATTGTACTACTGTTTATGTGACATCAGTATTTCTCTCAGACCTTGTTTTCCAAATGTTTGGGATATAATCTGCAGAACTCTTCCATTCAGTCTGCAAGAATGATCCAGAGGCCTGTCACTTTAACTCTCCTTACCACCCAATATGACTTCTCTGCTTCCTGTACTTTTCCATAGGCTCATGAAAGAGGACCACACCTTCCAGTGAGGCATGTTACAAATTTCTGGATTTAGCAGTGAGCTTGGATAAGCAGCACAGTCAGCAATTATATTTCAGATTTCCACCATTCACCTTGCATTTATCTGATAATTTCAGATACTTATTCTGCTTCATCCATTTACACCTTCTACAAGCTACCTCTCATTCATTTTTTGACCTATTATCACCACCTTTCACCTTACACCATAATGCTTTTTGATATTTAGTCCCTCTTGTCTTCCAACCTATCACAAAGTTATCGTTTTGTTCTGTCTTTCACTTATCCACTTTCACCTTATCTCTGCAGTGTAAAACAAGTCCATCTGTAAATTTTATCACTTCTGATAAAAATGACATCAACATAGATCTTTAACTCTCTGTTTATTTCCACAGATTCTGCCTGAGCAGCTGAAAAAATTCCAATAATTTCTGGTTTTATTTTGGTTTTATTTCAGAATTCTAGCATCAGCAGCTTTTTCTTCCTGATAAAACATAGCCTTTCAGGTGACATTCAAATTGCCAGACTATGCTTTTAAAAATGTTTTCCAATATTCTGGAATATCTTATTCACTATAATTGAACAACTTGTGTTCCATTTCACACAACATCATTATTTACAATCAACAATGATTTTGAAACAGATCCCGAGAAGTATGTAATAAATATCATTATTCTCAAAAAAGGCAAAGTAATAAAATAATCTCCCAATGGCTTCTTGCACTCTTCCAGAAGTGCTGTTTTGTATGGTGACAGTACATGGATTAAAACACATCATTGAGCCCTGCTAATTCTGTTAATACAACTTAGAGTCAAGGTAAAATTATCCATACACTTCATCTTGTATACAATGTCTCAATATTATTTTGATGTAGGCCAAGGATCCCTGTATGATGGGTTTTTAAGTGCTTCCAGACACAGTAAAGTATGATTGGTTGCCTGATTTAAGTTCCATCTACACTGGCTCATCAACTACTTGCAGATATTACCTCATATTAGTCTTTATCAAGGGCACATAAGTCATAAAAGCTTGTTACAATACAGATGATTGGATATTTATTGAGCATATCAAAAACATCTTATGCAATTCAATGCAACACAGTACTGGGATTTCTACATTACCCAGATCTATTTGTATTTTAAAATCAATGTGAAGTATGAAGTGATAGACTTGAAAAAAACACGATGATTAAATAACCTTTTTTTGATTTTGCCTGAGTTGTAATGGCACATTTATTTGGTCAATTCTTAAGTCAATCCACAAAGGATTTCCAGTGATAAAATGTGACCCATATCTCAGATGTGACAAAATGCTTTGTCACATTTGTATCAAATTCCTGCTCACTATTAAGTCCAGAGTAGATTTCAGCATGAATATCTGCACCTAGTGATTTCACTAAAAAAAAATCACATCTTGATATTACTAATTTTAAGATATTGGATAGGATTTTCAAAGGTCTGGGTAAGTAATCTGGTAACATGAGTTCAAATCTCATTATTGCTGTTGGAAATGTAAACCCGGTTGCTAGAATTAATTTAGACTAATTTGGATTGATATGTTATCAATAATACTGACTATGAGCCTACATATTGCTATAAAAGAAATCCTTCTCCCTTCACTGATGACTTTTAATAAAGAAAAATTACTGCTCTGATCTATATGTGACTTATTGGTTCTGATACTTAGATCCTCTTCAAATGGTCTGATAAAATAAAGCAGTTCCAAAAAAAGAATCACCATCTTTCCAAAGGCAATTAAGTGTGGGCTACTGATGTTGTCCTTGAATCAACATTCCCTCTAATTCTTCTCACTGCTGCTTGGACCAATCATTGTTCTGAACAGGAAATTCTTACACAACCTGAAAACTTTCTGGCTCTTTAAATTTTTTTTGTAGTTTCCATACTAGGAATATTTAGAATGAAAATAAAAAAAACACATACTTCTGATTTTATTTATTAATTGCATGGTATAATGAAATACAGTACAACAAAAAAATCTTTCATGTTTCATAAACTTTTTCTAACTGCGTCCAATTCCAGCTGTCTGGCGACAAAGGCACGTGCACAGAAACATTTCAGTTACTGTGTGGCTGTACACCTGCATATCCTAGAGGGAATAGTGCCTTGAATATACTGCATACAATATAATGGAAAATTGAGTAGATTTCAGTATTCTCACAGTATGCACTTTAAACAAGGAAACAATTAATAATTATTAAATATTAGTTTTAAGTGCTCAGAGATTAAATTATTATTGATCAGATACTTAGACATTCAAGGAGATACTTTGCAAAGCTTTAAAGGCTCTAAGGAAAAAAGTATTCTTTATAAATAAACATACTGCTACTGTTATAAAACAAAACAATTTGCTTTTACATAGTATGTTATCAGATCTCCCAGCAAATCCCAAATGCATTAAGAAAATGTTCAGAGAGTGGAAAACTTTAAACTATAATCCCTGCCTGTAAAGTACAATCCTAGTCAATAAAAGGGGTAAGGAAAATGTTAATCTCCTTAGATTGCAATGTTTGGAGAATATTTGCCAAGATACCAGAATTCCACATCATTTGTATTATTCATCACTTGAAAAGCAGCATTTGCTACCCATCCTCAACTCCCTGTTGAGCGTCAATCTCATTACTGTGGTGATATCAGAGCGAGGACAGACAGGATAAAGTGAGTAGATTACCTTCTCCGAAGGTCAACTGGGTATTTACAAATATTCAGCAGTTTCACTGTCCATCATTAGTATTAACTTATTTTTAAATTTCAGATTTACTTGACAGACTGAATTTAAATTCTTCCGCTGCTTTTGTGAGGATCCAACCTTTCTCGGAGCTTAGAACTATCACCCGGATGACCAAAGTAAGTAGCTGGAGATTTAAATCAATTCAAAAGGATGAAACGTTTGACTAACCACCTATTTTTTTCAACGCTGCTTTCAACCTTTCTGATCAACATGGACCAACTCTTAACTTTTCCAGATTGATTTCAAAATCTTCATGAAATCTCTCTACACTTCTGCGCCACAACATTCCTTCACCTGGTGCAGCTTATGTCTACCCGCTTCCCTCAATACTTTTGAATGTTGCTCTTGTAGACATCTCTTCTTTTACTCCACAACTGGGGCGAAGGGGCTTTAGCCAAAGCCTCGGGAATTCTTTCTCCAGCAATGCCGGGATCGCTATTGAAAGCCCATATTTTCTGTTCGGGTTTTTGTTACCATTATTGTCTCTCTAATCATTCCTCATAGTTCTTGACTTGCCTGTAGAAGTTTGTATTTCACGAGTGCATGTGGTTTTTAAATTAACAAAATCCATGTTAGTACTCTCACCCCTTCTCTGAGTCGCAATGATTATTGTAATCCAATTACTATCCCCGTCCTTTTCTAAAGAAAATACGAACAATACTCTAAATAGCCCTATCAAATCGGCTAGATCGCCAAAAAATGATCTCTGGCTGGTCAGTTTTCAATGGAGGGGATGCTAAAATCTTCCGTGTTCAAATTTCAAAAGTCAGTTAAAGGGTTTTTCCCTCCTATTAAGAGGATAATCAGAACTAAGACATTTTAGCACCAAGAAGTAAGTTTTTATTTATGTGTGTGTTTTAACAGATTGCAGTTACTGTAGTTCGGGAATGTTAATACTTTACCTAAGTCAACAGCAAACGTGAATCTGCACTTTGAGTGTTTGGAACAAACAGTAAGTTTCCGCAATACATTCCCAGTAAAACAGGATTTTGCTACTCCCTCTGTCAGAACTGACGTTCGTCAATTTTCATCCAGGAGCAAGAAATCGCTGGAAGACGGGACCCGAGCCAGCCTGAGCCAATGAAGAGACTGGATGGGCGGGTCCACCCGACTGCCCGCCGATCGGAAAGCCGCGTACCAATGATCGGGGCCGAGGGGCGGCCCAGGTGGCGTGTCCAGCAGCTGGCGTGGGTATAACTCAGCGACAAGCGGATGGAGTGTGGTCGGGACAGCGCTAGTTCAGCACTCACCTGCACATGACCCATTTGCAGACATGATGTCCATGAATAGCAAGCAGCCTTTCGGCATGCACCCCATCCTACATGAGCCCAAATACACGACTCTGCACTCAAGCACAGAGGCCATCCGGAGAGCCTGTTTGCCCACCCCACCGGTAAGTCCGGCTAGTCCTTCCAGCTGACCGCCTCGGGGAAAATTGCCCATTTACTACGCTAGGTTGGAAAGATATTTTTTTAATTGATTACATTTACTACCTGGAACTCTGTCAATTTGTCGGATCATGTGAAGAATTTTCTGTATATTGTTATTTATAAGGAGGCGACTGGTGATGGGTAAGATATCTTTTTGGCACTCTTGCGGGCAGGGTTGCTATTCTCAAATTCATATTTAAAATAACCTCTGAAGCAGGGGACCAAGTGTCCAAAATTAATGATTAGAAAAGTTATTTGAATCCAGGGCATTCTAGATTGTGCGTATCCAACCAAATGTACATTCGGTGCGCGATGATGCGATTTATGATTGCATCGCCTTTCATTACTTTTACCATTTTGCGAGTTGCATAAAATACCCTTGCCAACTGGTACTGAGTTTCAACGGATCCTCGTGTCGAGTTCATTCATTTTCTTTAAATTATTTGTGTGTGTGTGTGTGTGTGTGTGTGTGTGTGTGTGTGTGTGTGTGTGTGTGAGAGAGAGAGAGAGAGAGAGAGAGAGAGAGAGAGAGAGAGAGAGAGAGAGAGAGAGAGAGAAAGAAAGAGAGAGAGATCGACTGAATGTTGCTGTTGTGGATGCATTTAAAAAGACCCGTCAACTGCAGAATGTCAAGAAGGCAGCGATAATTATGAAGGCTGAGAGTATGTCGCTGGAACTCCTGGGTTTAGAGTGAGGTTTCTATTTCGCTGGCGAGTTCCCAAAGACTCCAGCATTAAGTTACAGCATTGTTCTCTCCGCTGACTGCGATCTTGACAATAACATGATCTCTCTTTTTTGATTTTATTTGTAGCTGCAAAGCAATATTTTCGCCGGACTTGATGAAACTTTGCTGTCCCGAGCCGAAGCACTGGCAGCCGTGGATATTGTATCGCAGAAAAACCATCCCTTTAAGCCAGATGTTACCTACCATACAATGAGCAGCGTGTCGTGCACTCCTACCTCATCTTCTGTACATCTACCCCATCCATCGGTGCTGACCTCCCATCCCCACCACCACCATCACCATCAGTCTGCCCAGGGGCTGGAAGGAGACCTCCTGGAGCACCTGAACCCTGGTCTGTCCCTGAGTGGGATGACAGGGCCCGATGTGGGGTCCACGCCATCACATCCCCATGCGCACATGCCTGGCATGAACCACATGTCACATCACCCTCATCACCACCAGCCTATGAACATTTCCCATTCCCACGCCTTGTCTGCCCATATCGGCCTTGGAAGCAATGAGGGAGAGGCAGATCCAAGGGAGCTGGAGTCCTTCGCAGAGAGGTTCAAGCAGAGAAGGATCAAACTTGGAGTGACGCAAGCCGATGTTGGGTCGGCCTTGGCCAACCTGAAGATCCCTGGTGTGGGTTGTTTAAGTCAAAGCACTATCTGCAGGTTTGAATCCTTAACTCTCTCGCATAATAACATGATTGCGCTTAAGCCTATTCTGGAGGCCTGGTTGGATGAAGCTGAGAGGGCGCAGAGAGAGAAAATGACCAAGCCCGAGCTCTTTAACGGAGGGGACAGGAAGCGTAAACGTACCTCTATCGCTGCGCCGGAAAAGCGATCCTTAGAAGCTTATTTCGCCGTTCAGCCTCGTCCTTCATCCGAGAAGATCGCGGCAATCGCAGAGAAATTGGACCTGAAAAAGAATGTGGTGAGAGTGTGGTTTTGCAATCAGAGACAGAAACAAAAACGAATGAAATTTTCCGCCACACATTAAGACAATCTGCACACTGCTCTATCCAACTGAGACGACGTGGACCAGGATTTAATACATTTTGATTCCTTGGTTAAGCTTTGCCCTACAAATGGAAGCAATGGCAAGGACATCCAGCCGGAAGTATATCTCTGAAGAATGAGTTTGAATTGTGTATATTTTGTACGGGTTTGAGAGAAGCAAGCTTTGTGTCTTGGTTTAGATGAGACGTCGTTAACTTATTTGGCAGACATACTGTAACAAAATAATCTCAACGAGACTTGAATAATGTTTAATCACATTCTTGTGAAAAAAATATCCTGTTTGCTTTTCTACTGTAAAAGGCTGTACAAAGTCAATGAATGAATTGTGCGTTTAACCTTTATTCACAAACTGGTGTAGTTCATTGATCCGGCGATGTATATCTGCAGCTGAAGTGGGCACGGTACTGGGCTCGGTTATGAAATATACCGCTGTCGATTTCATTCAGTTAAAAACAGCAGAAAGAATCAGACCTGTAAAATCGGGTCGCAATAATTCTATTGTACCCCCCTCACCCCGTATGGTCCACAAATCTGTCTCTGCATGATTTATACATCATTTCAGTTTAGTGAATGTCGCTTTAACCATATTAATAACAAAAATAAAAAATAAGTTTAAATGTTTTGCAATAACTGTTTACGAATGGTTTCCTACCTCACCCACCCCGAGGGTTTTCACGACGTTCTCACTCTCCCCTCCCGAATCCTATTTATCTCAATCATAAATTTATTTATTCGGAATGAAAGGGGAATCATAATGCCTTGACAATCAAAATTACTTTAAGACAACGTGTCGTGGTACAATAGAATAGCTTGAAACGATTGGGAATTGTTACATATGGAAAGTTATAAATGAGAGGCCAAGTACAGTCAGAGTGCGATCACTGTCAGACGTTTTCGCGTCGTTTGCTGCTTATGTTTCATTTGCTGTGCGAAATCCATTCTCTAAATCTTAGTGAGTCGGAGGGCCATCGCGAGGACCTGTTTCCCAGAGAGTGCATGTGAGAGCAAGTGTGGGCCCTTCTCGCCTCCTCTGTCCGGATGGCTGATGGACTCGCCTGTTTGCACCGAAGTCTGTCGGTTCACCTTTCCCCATGTTTGACTCCGATCTCAACTGCCGTTATTTAGTTTACTTTGTTGATTGTATGTGTGATTTTTAACCAGATGTGACTCTTCGAAGTTTTCAATAAAACCACGCACGCTGCAAAACGAAAGAATGGCGTCCTGAATTGTATGTTGTGTAAAATGTAAATACAGCATGACCTCATTGCAAACACCTCCGTCATTAGTATACAAACTGCAAATTAAACACCATTTTCTATTAAACACTGTTTTCGCCCCTTCCCTCTAACGTTTTGTTTTCAATATTTTCAGAGTAAAATAATTTGAGGAAGTGAAATCCATTTAAGGTGCTGTATGTTTAATGTATAAGGCAGTTATAACTTCTGATGTTGTTAGATTCGAACTCACTCAGTGAATCTTTTTTAGCGGGATGGTGAAGTACAGGATGAACCCTCCAGAGAAACGAAAGCGAGCGAGTATATCAGCAAATACGTCTGGAACAAATTTTTGCTCGGTTCGATCGCTGTGTTGTTAGCCAAGTGGGAATACTGACTGCAAGATTAATTTTTCAGGAAGAAATTGTCCCCATGTTGGTTTTCGTCTAATGCATGGGTATTTTGCCTTCACGTAGGAAATAAATTACTATTAATTTATGTCAAGGGAGATTATCATTTATCTGACAACATCTCGACCTCAGAGGATTGGAATGGGTTGGGGTCCAGAGTGAGCACTGGATTGTGCACCTCCTTTCCAGGTTTAGTCTAAAATCCTCCTTTTGGCCAAACGTATTATTTCGCTGGGGGGAAAATACGATTAAAATCTCCATGGCAGTTGTCGCCTTATTATATCCACGACGCTGCGCAATTTTCCTTAAGAGACGAAAATATTTAAAAATTCCTGTACCAGTTTGGAGAACTTCTGAAATGGTATCGGTGAATTATTGATGACGATTAAAACATCGTCATAAGCGATGGAATGTTGTTTCCCTGTTTTAGCTCACATCTGATTCTTTATGAATCCTGCTGAGTTAAGGCCTAAGTATTGCAAAAGATCAATTGTTACAATGGACATTGTTTCGTTACGCCCTTGCTGATTTAAGTTAACTCCGTGTTAAAAAAAATAAGTTAGCTACCGCTTTAAATTTCGTGAAGTTCACAAGTGATACCCCTTTTTTACCAAGAAATACGCAGGCTTTCGTATTTACTGCCACTTCCTCACACCGAGACAAATTGTAAATTAACCATAAAAGAATGAAAAGGAGGAAGCGAGGGGAACTAGAGAGGCGGCGGAGTTCCAGGTTCAAAACTGGACGGACCTTCACCTCAGGTGTCAGGTGCAGCGAATTAATCTTTTAATTAATTAAACTGATACTGGTTATACCTACATGTTAGTTCTAAGAGTATCGATATCCATCATCAAGAAGGCAATATGATTTGATGCTTTTTAGCAAAAGAAAGATTAAATTAAATGAGAACGAACTTCACCAACCAATCCACTTGCTGCAGCTTTGAGTAAACGCCAGAAGTGCTCTTACATGGCACTACGGCACTTCATTAGATAATAGGCGCTTAACTTTTCAATACACAACCACTTACCTTGAAATGCGATGACTTCAGTATGATGTTTGGGAAAGAACAAGACCCATCTTAAATCTTCTATGTGAGAATTCGAATGAGAGGTGCTGGATGATGGTGGGTGGGAAAGATCTAGGTACTTTATATCATTTTTTATAATGTTTTATATCTTTAGGCTAAAGGTACTTGTAAGGTTATGGATTTTTTGTTACCATCTGCAGTGTATCATCTTTACAAGCTGTATCCGGCTATATTCAATTTATCAACTAACACTTGTTGGCTAGCTGGTCTCATCTTGTAAAGCCTATCATAAATGAATAATGAATTCTGGCTGTTATGATACTATTGATTTTTGGTAAACGGAAAGATAATAACCCCTCGTGGTTCATCGTATCAAGTAACTGTGGATGAACCCAAAGCTTTAGTTAAAGCGCCACTTTAAACTTGTTCATGAATGGTTCATTCGGTTTTATTTCTGTTTGTTGGGGCTGGCTGCGTTTGTTTTGACAGGGACCGCTGATGCACCAAGCGCTTGTTGCACGTCTGAATCACAACGATTTTCATTAATAATAATTACCATTCCCCGAATTGGCGATTTGAGAACTTCAGATTTTTAGTGCTCGATGTTCCTGACAATTAACAACAGCATTATTAATGCTGCAAACCGAAGACTCGAACGCATGTTGATAAATATTGTTACATTTCTTACAATCTTATACAGTATCTTGGACGCCATAAATCAGTGGAGAAATATAATTTTCCTTCTCCATCCCTCCTGCTGTGGAGCTCCCAAGTGCTCCTGTAACCATTAGAAGAGAAATGTCTTCGGGCCACATCAACTACTTTAGTATATTTTGTTTCCATTGATAAACTTTTTATTCTTTCATGGTCTTTTTTATAGTTTAGTCTCGCACACGTGACAGTAACATGTTGGACGGCAATTTCATCACCGCTTAAAGTAAGACAGCCCAGACGTTAAAACGTAGCCCCTGATTGTTGTGTGTAAACCAATATACTGTAAAGTATTTAGTCGAACAGTTCAGCAATATCTAAAGCGATGCTACCATATAGCTCTCCAGGGATGGTTTTATATCCGAAATAAGTTTTTACATCCTTTTAATATTTCATTTGCCGGATTTTGTGCCCTGGCTTAAAATGGCTCGTTCAAAAACACTAGCCTTCATCCGGCAGAAACAAGTGGCGGATAACTCATAATGGCAAAGGCTACAGATCATTAGTGGAGATGCAATTCACTTCATAAGCTTTTCCATATAAAATCTTCGTTGAAGTGGAACAAAAGTATACTTTATCTGGAAAGTCTGTTTCAGCATCGTGATTGGATTTGGTTCAAAACGGATTTAAACATCAACAAGGAGTAAAATCACTTTAAGGTCATCTTAGATCACATGACTGGCCATTCCGAATACATCTATAAAACAGTCTCTTTCTTCCCCGCTCTCCTGCCCCCTTTTTTCGCTACTGTTTGCAGACTCAGATTTGAGCAAGGATTTAAACTCTCCGAAAGTGTTCACCTTCGAAGTTCCTAGTGTACCGGGCCGCAGGGACTAAGTGCGGGGATAATTCCCATTATCATCCTTAATCCTTCTGTTTACTGCTTCTCCATCTTGAATTACTAACAAGGTACCTTCGGAGCTGTGGCACGGCGTTGATCAGTAACGCAGTAATATTCGGAATTATTTTACCCCTATCCACTTTTGTAAATCATTAATGGGAGTAAAATGTCGGAGATTAATAGATTGCATAGCCGAAAATGACAAGCGGCTAATTAGACATATAATTAAGATTATTTTTTTTTGCTATTCACGAAGGAGATTGAAACGGAATCTCTGAGGGAATACAAATTCAGCCCTGTTCAGTTCCCAGTCATCGCACTCCTCGCTAATGTGCGTGCAGCTCCCCAGTGCCGGGTGCGCTGCTGTGACCGCCGAGCCAGGGACATGTTTGCAAATATGACGGCAAGAAAGACACAGCTAATGCTTTTGTCTGTCTTTAAATTATACATGTGGGCTCAGTTGTATAAAAATCGCATCGAATTCCGCCTTGTTCACATGCTTTCCGCCTAAACCGTCTTTTTGAAGAAACACGTTGTTATTATTCCTATATATCTACCCGGCTGAGCATCTATATCTGGTTAATCCGCATCGAAATACAAAGTCTGAGAGGATCTGGTGGTCCATTTCACTCCTCAACTATAATCACATTGCTTACTTCCCGATGCCTTGCACTTAATTACAACGGGTATTTGTGGGTGAAATTTAACATTTTGTAACTATCTGAGTTATTCTAAATCCGATTATCAGGATGTTATTAATATAAATAAGTATCTTCAATATAACCCGGTCAGTGATGTATGTCTCATACTAACATGCATCTATTCCATGGCCACCTGTATTGGTTTGTACAGAAAGCTCTTAAAAACAGATCTTTTTCGTTTAAAAAAACAAGCTAAAACCCTGGATTGCATGCTCCTTTCTGCTGACTGTTTTTTTTCATGAAGCGGAAAGCACATTTTCATAAATAGACCTTGGTGAAGTGATGACTATAAAAAATTAATGAAGTCTGAGTCCTGAGTGGAGCCTCGGGGCCATCGGAGAATAATTTAACCACTACATTATCATCGCTTTCTCCGCAGCCCTGGACTGGTGCTTTGTGTCTCTGAATTAGGCACAATAAGCTTTAAAAAAAAACAGTCGTATTCTATTACTAGAAAATGTTTTTTTCTTAAAAACAATGAACAGGGAAAGGAAGATAAAAAGGGTGAAAAGTTTCTGAAAAATCATAAATCCACTCGGGTCGGCCACATGTGCACACACAAAGCATCTCACCTCGTTACTTTTAAAACTTTTAAATGTACTCGATGCAATATTAATCAACTGCATTAATATAAGTTAGGGCTGTATATGAAGCACAGCTCGTGTAGGCAGTCGGAGGGCAGACATACAATCTCCTTACTTCCAGTTATTTCAAACAGCCGCTTTTCCAAGCCGAGTCTGTGGTTTCATTACGAGGGACTCAAGGTAGGAAGAGCCAGCGTTTCAGTCGCGCTCACGTACGGCCCGTTACTGCTGCACTTATTCGGTTTTATACTAAATACAGCCAGCTACTTCAATCTGAGCATTGTCTTTATCCTGAAAAAAATAGCAGAGGAATAACATAATTATGCTTCCTAATATCTCGCGTGGCTAGTACAATGTAATTAACCCATTATTAAAAGATAATAGTTTAATTGGCAACAGAATGAAACAATAAATTATCTGTGAGCAGGAGCGTATTCAAGGTAGGAAACAATTTGCTACCTGAAAGACTGTTGTTTGCCCATGCACTGCCCCTTTATCAAGAAAGCAATAACTCTGCCTGAAGGAGAATAGCTATAATTCCATGAAGTGAAAGTATTGAGCTACTCTTCACTTCAAAGTGCTACTTAACTTGTTGCATTCTGGTGGAAAGTGAATCATGCGCGGGATCATCCCCGTTGTGTTTAGAGCAAACCACGATTCCTTTCCGGAATTTGTGTTGCAATTTCTCCAGTTGAATGCAATACATTCAAATGGGACGGAAAGGCCTTTCAACTCGTCTGCATTTGAAACCTGAAATATTGGCAAAATGAAAGTTGACTTTGATGACAGAAACAGGAAAATTGTACGGTTAACAGGAAACATTCGTCCGTTCATTTCCTTTTTTTTTTCCTATTAAGTGCCATATTTTGTGATACTGAACCTCTTTGATCCTCGAGATTTTCATCATTGCTGTACTTTGTTGCCGAAGCATAACTGTGTTTTTTCCACATGTGAAGTGCACCGGTTAAAATGGCGTAAATGTAACGGAAAAATGGTAAAGGCGGCTAACCGTCCAATCCATTTATTGACTTTTTTAAAAAAAAATCTGTTTATTCTCCAATCCTAACTCAAATTAATTCAAAGTTCATCTAACGCATTTAAAAGTCGGTGATTTTTAAAACTAGAAACTTTCCAATCAGATTAAAAGTCTGCGCTTCCCAGTTTATCTTTGATATAGAAAGCATTCTTGTAACCCTCTTCCCTGTTGCATGCAACTTCCTAACGTGGAACATTACTGACATTGTAATGCAATTGAACTCGACTTATACAACGGATCCCCTCCCTGGAACCTAATTTATTATTTATTTCTGTATTTATTTTTAATTCTGGAGCCTTCACCCCGATTATTTCTATACACACGGAATCGCCGAATATTCTTTATTATGGATGCAACGTGTTTTCAGTTTTAACCTGTTTTCAAATTTGATTTTAATCGCTTACTCGTTCTACCATACGCATGAATCTGACAGGACTGCTGCTGAAATAATTCATGACATGTGCACGTGACTGAACACCTTGCTGTTGTGGTTGGCAATTTAGAAACACTGGATATTTCCAAAAAAAGAACTTAGGTTTATTCTTCTGTCTTGCACCAGAAATTTGTAAAGAAATTGTTAAGAGCCTCCTGATTATCAGAAGTAGCGCCGCTGATCACTTACACCCGAGTATCATTACTTGGAATAACAAAATACAAGGAGTGAGAATATCTATATTCTGGCGGCTGGATCCTGTAACAATTTCAAGGTCATTCTTGGCTCTCTTCGAATTCTAAGCGAACAAGAATTATCATTTTAAATTCCGCAGCACAGTACCTACTTGTGTTTAACTGGGGTAACAATGCTTACATCTTACCA
The DNA here is from genome assembly GCF_048418815.1 of Hemitrygon akajei. NCBI lineage: Eukaryota > Metazoa > Chordata > Chondrichthyes > Myliobatiformes > Dasyatidae > Hemitrygon > Hemitrygon akajei. Next base: position 54,915,774 of record NC_133133.1, on the reverse strand, counting down.
TGTCTAAATTCAAAATGCCAAATGATGTAAAATCATTTTGTTTTAGGAATAGTAGCACATTTATCTTGGGAATGTCATTACATTTGGCAAAAAAGTAAAACTTCTACCAATCGGCTTCCCTCGCCCCCCCTCCCCCCCCCCAGTTAAATTGCCACATAGTTTTGCTCCTCGAGATCAATGTCATTAGCAAAGAACATTATACTGTTTCAGTACCGAAGTAATCATGCATTGATTGGACTAGGTGTCTCTCAAGATATTTAGCGCACTGAAGAATTCATTCTGTAGCTTGAATGTGTACACTTAAGGAAGGGTCAAGGTTTGCGAATCAGTGCGTCAAACCGCCAGAAAGAGAGGGTTGACAGTTCATTGGACAGTTTATTGCTTAAAGGAAACGGGAAGCCCTCCAATCCCGGCCCTTTGCGGTTAATTCTTAAAGGGCTTCGAATTCAGCACTTTGGATAGTTCCTTCATCATAAACGCCTTCGGAAGATTGTGTTGATGGTTAATGCCCAATTCAATACAATACTGGAAACCAAAAAAAAACTATTTTCCATTGCCCATTGCGTCAAAAAAATTGGAAAACTTTACACGTTTAATAATATTTGCAAATAAAATTCTACAGGGCCTTTCTTTTCACGATTATAAAAGCAAGCCAATCGTTCTAAAATATCATAAAATAGACAATGTTATAAACATATCTAATCAAACTTTTCCATTGATTTTAAATAACCCCTATACGCAACCAATCGAATTGGATTTTAGCAAGGTAGTCTACCGTGAAGAGATGCTTGCTTTCTTATAATTGATTTACGTTTAATTTGACCTACTTTAATACCAAGCATTTTTTTTTATAGTTCACGCTCATTTAGCTGTTTTTTAATTTGCTTTCGCCAAGTGTTTGAGATGAGAATTTATAACTGAAAAAAAAGCTGTTCTGCTTCAGTGGCGTTAGATATCGTGAGGAAATGTCAGACATTAAATGTCATAGCAGATCCCCCAAATCCAGAGTCATTTCAATATCTTATTTACTCATCAATCTCCGGTGGTAGAGCCAAAGTTGTTGACTTTCACGCGGTCCTGAGATTTTGTTGATTTAACATAAAAATTTAATGGAACGAGTTTCGGGTCCTCTGGCATACTCATTTCTTAAATAAATCCGCCATTTAGAAAGATAAATATTCGGCTGCTTGAAGATGACCTCCTCCCACCCGCAGGACTACGGGACTCCTATCATTACAGTCCTCACTCGTCGAGGGAGGTGGTACAGTAGCTTCCAGTAGTTGAAGATAACGCTGATTTAACCACACTCTTGCATCACCAGTACGGGTTTCTGGCGCTACAATTAAATCGCAATAAATCGATGCTTTAACACAGATCAAGTGTGCAGCCAAATCACACATCGGCTTCGTCCTTTCTCCCCTCAGAACACACAAATGCACAGAGTTCAAACATTACTGCGCTGGGATCTTTCCACTCCCGAGGACACCAGGTTAACACATGGTAAAGATGGCACTGTTCCTCGCCACTCAGCAATTAATTCACACGCTTTAAGCAGCAATCTACAAAATGGCAATTGTTTAAACTAGTGATTAGTCTGATATGAGCACCGGAGGATCGGACGGTACCACCTCCTAACTCGCAGCTGTCCTGCTTTCCATTCTTGTAATGAAAAATAATTAAAAAGCAGCGATAACGTTGATTCCAATTATTAACCTTTTTTTAACCTGTGCTGCTCAGTCAGTGAAGCCGAGTGAGAATTCTCATTTACAATTTTTATATTTTTAAATATGTTAGGTTTAATATTCATTGGAATGGATGATAGCGTTGAGAATGGCTACTTTTTATTTCCTGGTGTGTCTGATGAATTTACACATCAGTGTTTTGGGCAATATGTTCAGGTTGTGAATTTAGAAATTTACAAAACCCCAGATGACATAATGATCTCTCATGTCTTTAGTTTCTCTGTCTGCAAGATTTACGGCCTAATCGACTGGCTGATTTACCTAGTGGACCAATGTGCACACAGATTCATTATTATGCTATTACTGCAAGTAATATTTTTTTGAATCAAAATCTACCACCCAGTAACACAATTAACCATTTAAGCAGAATGTCAAGGTTGAAACATTAAGCATTATTTTATCTTCCACTTAGAAAGAGATCTCCCAAGTTGGAAATTCTCTGTTGTATCCATGGATAATAGTACATTCATCCCTTCCTCCCACTATCATCCCCATTTCCTGTGCTGGCATCTATGACCCATCACCTCTCACCAGAACTAGGAAAAGTCAGCAAAGGAGATTTATTTCCTCTGTAAAATTGTAGAGGTGAAGGAAGGAGAGAGTAAGCAAGATGTTAGTGACAAGGTGGAGACCAGAGCAAAACTGAGTGACATGAACAGTGTTGGTGCCAGCAGAGAGTGGGTAGCGTGGACTTGTTAATTTGAAGATAAACTTTCTGGAGAAGTACATTAAAGGAACATGAACAGGAGAGAAAGGGAGAGAGATGCTCAGACTCCGAGATACAGTACACAGCACTGGCTGGGCAATCCATAATAAAAAGAGTGCTGGAAATGCCCAACAGGCCAAGCAGCACCTGTAGGGTGAGAAAAACTGAGTTAATGTCACTGCCACCTATTTTGGAAGCTTAATATAGTCATTTTGGCCTCAAAGGCTTCCTCCAGTGCTCCATGTGAAAATGGTGTAGATTTTAACAGGTACCAATTTGAGAGATGCTGACTAGAACATAGCATCATCTGATTTTGGTCAGAATGCACTCTGATTTTGTTTATTTCTCACTCTGATATAGCTCAGGTGGTCTACACATAGAGTACAACTAATGATTGTATTTAAATCATCTTGTGTTTTTGCACAATTTACACATTCTAGGCAAGCAGTGGAATTACTCAGTATCTGGAATGTTTGGATGACAATTTAGAGCACTGAATTCATGTATCGATATTTGAAAGTGAAGTCTCATCTTCAAAATTACCTGCAGAAAAAAAAATGATTATACACTTTAAACAAACTGAGTGATTCTGTACACAACTAAAATGTACAACATTCTGTCTGTTAGAATGGCATATTTTTGAAGTCTATTTCAATGAAACATTTCTCACTCAACTACTTTCCACATTCCTTAACAAAACTTTCTTCCTCTATTTCCAGTTTCACTGAATTTGCTCTCTAGTGTCAGACATTCAGGACAAAAGTGTTGTTGCAATTTAAAACTATGATGTTTTGTAAATGTGTTTTTATAGACTTAGAATGCATCCACCTTTCTTACAGCATTACTGGAATCTAGTTCTGGTAAAGCTGGCATATATCAATAATCATCTGGGTTCTATACTTCTTCGTAAGCCCTTAAATGATATTCCATGAACTTATGAGCCATTGCAATGTCCACAGATTTTATTTGCTAATCAAGCCAGTTCTTGTAAAATAGCAATAGGGCCTGTAAAAGTCCACTCCAGTGGCGCCTGGTCAGCTATAGATGCTGTGGGTGGCATTGCAGGTAAGATTGTCGCCTTATGGCTGTAGCAGCATGGGTTTGATCCTGGTGTGTGCAGCTTGCACATTCCCCCTGTGAGTGTGTGTTTCCCCTTCTTGCTCAGTTTCCTCCCACGTTCCAAAGGGCACGCTGAATGATAGATTAATTGACTGTTGTACGTGAATGATATGAGAAACAGGACAGAATTAAAGGGTGCTTGAGAAAGAATAAGTTACAGGAATTGGGCTGGGGTTGATAGGATTGTTATGAGGGCCAGTATAGACTCAACAGGTGAATGGCCTCCTCCTATACCATAAGTAAATATGGTTATGTTGTTATCACCCTTGCCTTGAAGTTGATTTGATTGGGGGGTTTCAGAGATTTATGCAAATAAAATGATGCTAATATTCCAGTGTAACGATAAAGAGATACTGTCTTTCTGATGAGTTATTAAATTATGGTTTCTTTTAACTCATGCTGATGTCAAAGGCCACAAGGAAATATTTTGAAGAGCAGGAGAACTGTTACCAGTTTCCTGGGTAATAATTTTCCCTCAATAATTCTTAATGTTATGGACACTGGCTGTTCAGAACCTTAGTGGGATTTCACCGTATGAAAATTAGAGCACAGAAATAGGCCCTTCAGCCCACCATTTCAATGTCAAGCCCTATAATTATCTGTACCAGTCCCACTTGGTCACAACCTTCTATGTCTTAAAGCTTCATGTGATTGCCTTGATGCTTCTTAAATGTTGTGTCAGTACATAGTTAAATCATCTCCTCAAATTAGCTGCTGGCTTTTCTAAACTTCAGTAAAGGGTACATTTCAAAGGCATTTTTTGACTATAAAATACTTTGAGATCTTCTGAAGTCATAAAAGCTACTTTAAAAAAAAGGAAGTTCTTTTGTTTCCTAATATGCTACTATTATCAGCTATGTTAAATTATTAAAGGTTAGGACATCGTTCTATGAATCTAGACAAGGTGAGCCAAACTAATGCTTAAGGCCTTACTTAAATGAAAGACAAACTTTTAAACCTTGTGGCTGAGTTCCAGCCAAGAAGGTCAAAATTACAAAAAGAAAGTAATATTGACATTTTTCTAACAGCAATGATTTATTAAAATCAGCAGGCATAATAATTTCTGGGGTAACGAAGCCTAAACTGCACATGCACCTTTTAGAGCTTTTCAGCTAAATGTTAAACTTCGATATCACATAGGTCCCTGTTGACAGGCTGCTGCTGTCTGGTTCTCGGTCTGTAGGCTTCAGGAATGAAGGTTCCTTTCATACCTGAGCTCAGGGAAGTGCTTGTCTACTCTTGGCCCAATCCAGCTTCAAGAGCAGTTTTCACTGACCATGTTTTCTGGCCCTTCGATGGTCACTCAACACCGACACCGTCATGTACACTCTGATCCCTGCATGCCCCTACTACAATCAGAAAGACTGGCAATGAAGAGCGGACAAAGAGAAAGAGAGAGATGGAGAGACAGGAAGAGAGACTAACAGTGAAAAAGGGAGATAGTACTTGAGGAACACACACATAATGCTGGAGGAACTCAGCAGGTCAGGCAGCATCACCGGGGGAAACTGAGCAGTCGATGTTTTTGACCAGGACTGGAAAGGAAGAGAGCAGAAGCCAGAATGAAAAGGTAGGAGGAGGGGGAGGAGCACATTCTGGTAAGAAATAGGTGAGTGCAGATAAGAGGGGGAAGATAGGTGGGGGAGGGGATGAAATGGAATAATCGGAGGAGCGAAAGGTTATAAGTTTAAGAGGAAAATGGGCTGAAGAAGGAGGAATTTGATAGGGCTCAGAAGACGATGGAATTAAGAGAATGAAGTGGAGGATTGGATTCCAACAGGATCCTACCATCAGGCACATCTTTTCCCGTCCCAGCTTTCCACTTGCTGTTATCCACTTGTCCCTCCCCACCATTCACTCTCGTGGCACTTATCCCTGCAACTACACTAAGTGTAGCACCTCCCTCAGAACTATTCAAGGTTCTAAGCTGTCCTGCCAGGTAAGATTGCATTCATCTCCATGTATTTCTGTGTCATTTATTGCATCTGCGGCTCCTGGTGTGGCCTCTTCTAGATTGGTGAGGCTCAGTGCATATTTGGGAGCCATTTCATTGCTCACCTGCTACAATAGACGAGATCTCTTCTCATGGGATTATAGAGCACAGCAGCACAAAAACAGCCTAGACTCAGCCCATCTAGACTGTGCCAAACTGTCAATCTACCTAGTCCTATAAACCCCCTCCCTGGACCTTAGCCCTCCATACATCCACACACTTATCCAAACTTCTCTTAAACGTTGCAATCAAACCGGCATCCCATCACTTCTGCTGGAAGCTTGTTCTACATTCGCACCTCCATCTGAGTGAAAAAGTTCACCCTCAGGTTCCCTTTAAATATTTCACCTTTTACCCTTAACCTATAACCACTAGTTCTAACCTCAGTGGAAAAAGCTTGTTGCATTTACCCCATCTGTATCCCTGATAACTTTGTGCACCTCTATCAAATCTGCCCTCATACTCCTATGAATTAGGGATTAAAGTACTAACCTATTCAGCCTTTCCCTAGAATTCAGGTCCTTGTAAATTTTCTCTGCACTCTTTCAATCTTATTGATATCTTTTCTGTGGTTAGGTGACTAGAGCTGCACAAATATTCTAGATTTGGCCTTATCAACTTCAACATAATATTACAAATCCTGTACTCAATACTTTGATTTATGAAGGCCAACATTCCAAAAGCTCTTTTTTAGGCCCTAACTGGCTGTGGTGCCACTTTCAAAGAATTAAGGGTCTGCTTCCAGATCCTTCTTTTCTTTCATACTCCTCAGTGCTCTACCATTCTCTGTGTAAGTCCTACCCTAGTTTATCCTCATGAAGTGCAACACCTTACATGTCTGCATCAAATTCCATCTGCCATTTTCCAGCTGATCCTGATCCCCCTGCGAGCTTTGATAGTCTTATTTTCTGTCCACTACATCCCTAGTCTTGGTGTCATCCACAAGCTTGATGGCCCCATTAAGTGGTGACTCTTTGTGTTCAGCTCTAATGGGAATCATTAAATATTTCTATAGGACTACCAAAAACTCAGATTCACATTCACAGCCATGAGTACTTCAGTAAGCAGCATCATGCCAAGACGTTTTAAAAATCTATCAATACTCAAAATTGACAAACCTCGGATAGCAGAGTAGGGCTTCGAGTGCTGTTCCCCTTTAAGAAAATGGAAGTGAGGACACTATGCCAGTCTACAGGTACAATTGAGATGCAGCGGCCTTAGATTTCCACTCTGAACTATCCTACTGGTAAATGCCCAATCTCCGGAAAATACAATTGAAGACCTCAGAGCACGATTGTTGTACCAGAATGACATCAGGGACTGCTGTGTATTCTGCTTTATGGAAACATGGCACACACTGGTGATTTTGGATGCAGCACTGTAGCTCGATCACTTCACCACTTTCTGTAAAGACAGGACAGTTCAATCTTTTAAAGGCAAAGGAGGTGGAGTATGCTTTATCATTACTCATTGTGGCGCACAAACATAGTGGTTCTGTCTCAGTCCTGCTCATCTGACCTGGAACATGTAGTGGTCAAATGTCGCCAGTTTATCCACATATTTTATTTTAATAGTATTATTATTTCTGCAGTTCACAATGCTGACATATTTTGTGTCATCTACAACTTAGAAATTTTAGATTGAATCTCCAAACTGAGATCATTAACATAGATGAGGGGGGGGAAGAACATTGGTTCCTACCATCTTTCTCCATTCTGAATAAACTATAATTCACTATGACTCATGCATGTCTCTCATTCAGTCTATCAATGTCCATTTTATGTCACATGCTTCAACATTTCTGATAAGCCTGTTATGTGGTACATTATCAAAAGCCTTCTAGAAGTCGATGCATTAAAACTCGTCAACTCTGCTACCTCATCAAAAGTTTCAACCAAATTGATTAAACATAATTGACCCTTAACAAATCCATTTATAAAGGAAATGAAGACAACTTTTCTTGCAGATGACTCTTAATCCTATTCCAAATCAGCATTTCCAAAAGCTAAAAATGAAATCTAAATGAGTATGATCTAATAGCAATTATAGTGAAGTGACTGTGAATGTCCAAAGCTGGAAACTAAATATCCAGAGTACTTTGCAGTTTGGAAAGATAGGCAGAATGGAAAACACATATGATAGGAGGTGGGACTACTCTGACACTAAGCAAAACACCTTTAGGCAATGGAGAGTTAGGATCATGGTTCAGAAAATCAGGAAGCAGAATTAATTTGGCTGGAGGTAAGGGATGATAAGAAGCATAAAACATGATGGGAGTAACTAAGAGGCTCACTAAATCAGCTGGACTATTGGGAAGAAATAATTGGGATTTTAATAAAGGGAATAGAATAATCTTTGAGGATTGTATTCTTACTGTAAATCAGGCAGTCAAATTAATAGAACTAGTATTAAGGACAATACATGGAATGCATTTTAGGTATTTTTTCAAGAGCACTATGTTGTGGATCCACTCAGCAATCAGGCTATTTTAGATTGATCATGTATAATGAGGTAGAATAAATTAGGATTATAATATAAAACTTCAGAATTAGTTTGAGACTGATAAATTTAAAGCCAAAAAATAGAGTCTTAAACTTAAGCAAAGGCTATTAATTAAAGATGAAATTCAAGTTAGCTAAAGTAAATTGGAATATTAATAGATAAGCAGTAAGCAGTCATCCAAAAAATATTATAATTCTTAAAAATATGTTCGCTTAAAAAAAGGAGTTAACAGGAAAGGTGACTTGTCTATAACCCTAGGAAAAAGCTAAAAATGGTATTCTTTGGGGAATAAAAAACTATGGGGCTACAGCAAATAGGAGTCCTGGAAAAAATTTAGATTTTCAGGAAAAGATAGCCTAAACAAAATGATTATAAAAGGGAGATAACAGAAGCTGAGAGCAAATTGACAAGAAGTATAAAACATGCAAGAGTTTCTGTAAATACTCAAATGAAGTGTGCGACAAAGGGCAAATTTGCATTCTTTTTGGACAGTGGAATTAATAACAGAGAACAAGAAGAGGCAGAGACACTAAACTACATGAAAGATACCAAAAGCAACAAGAGACGGTAGATAACCATGGAGCAAATATGTGTTGAGAACTTTAAACAGCTAATATCACCAGAGGTAAAATGCAAGAAAAATAATGGGACCAAGAGCTAACACATCCCTTGGTCTTAAAAGGCTGCATTCTATGGCCCTAGGTGAAATGGCTGCAAACATAATGGATGCATCAGTTATGTTCCAACAAATTCCCTAGGTTCTGGAAAAAGATACAGACAACTGGAAAGTAATAAGCATGATATGTTATCTAGAAAGAAGGAAGGAAAAATTCAGGGACTCAAAGCCAATCTGCAGGCAAGTTATTAGGCTGGAATTCATTACTAAAGTAGTGATAATAGGGTACATAGAAAACCATAACACAGTTAGGCTAGAAATCAATGTGGTTTGATGAAAGGGAAGCTGCATGCAACAAATTTACAACAGTTGTTGAGTATATAACTAGGAACCAAAGTGGGCCCAATTGAAATGGTGTGCTATGATTTCTAAAATTCATTCAACAAGTTGCCACATAAAAAGCCGATGGTATGATGTAAGGACTTATGATGCTCATGAAAATGTTGGTTTGGATAGAGGTATCAATTAATAGACTGAAAACAAACATTCATGGCAAACAGGTCATTTTCCACTTGTCAGTCTGCTTCAAGGTTTACCTCAAGGATTAGGACTGAAGTTTGAGGTATTTATAATCAACATTGATAAAATTAAATGAATAAATTGAATGTATCTGAATTGCCAATGACACCAAGACAGGCAGTGATTTAAGTCCTGAGAAGATCATGAAGTGTCTAGAAAGAGCTAAGTGTAGTGGTCTACGTTTCAAGGGAATCAGAGTGCAATGGCAATGAACATTTATAACAAATTTGCAAGATTTTAATGAGATCATACCTGAAGTGTGATGAAATCACACTTACAGTTTTCAAAGTTCAAAGCAAATTTTATTATCGAAGTACATATATCTCACCATATTCATCCCTGACATTCATTTTCTTGAGGGCAGACTTAACAAATCTATAGAATAATAACTATAGCAGAGTCAATGAGAGACCACCCAACTAGTGCATTCAACCAGAGTGCAGAAGTCAACAAACTGCAAATGCCAAAGGAGAAACAATAATAGTAAATAAATAAGCAATAGATATCTAGAAAATGAGATGAAGAGTCCTGGAAAGTGAGTCCAGGTGAAGTGGGACAAGTGAAATTGAGTGAAGTTATAACCATAAGCAGCTAAGCTTCTAGAGAATAAGGTGATCTTATTGAGACATGGAAAATTTTGAGCGGGCTTGCAAGGATAGATGCTGTGAGGATATGTTGAGCAAGACCCTCCTTGAGAATTGGAAAGGAAGGAGGAAGATACCAAAATAAAAAGATGGGGGGAGGGGAAGGAGATTAGCTAGAAGACAGAAACATAGAAACATAGAAAATCTGCAGCACAATACAGGACCTTCGGCCCACAAAGCTGTGCCGAACATGTCCTTACCTTAGTAATTACCTAGGCTTACCCATAGCCCTCTATTTTTCTAAGCTCCATGTACCTATCCAGGAGTCTCCTAAAAGACCCTATCGTATCCGCCTCCACCACCATTGCCGGCAGCCCATTCCAAGCACTCACCACTCTCTGCATAAAAAACTTACCCTGACATCTCCATTGATGAAGCCAAGTAGGTGGGAAAGATAAAGGGCTGAAGAGGAAAGGATCTGATAGGAGAGGAGACTGGACCATAGGAGAAAGGAAAAAAGGAGGGGCACCAGGGAGAAATGATAGGCAGATGAGAAGAGGTAAGAAGCCAGAGTGGAGAATAGAAGAAGAAGGAAGGGGAGGGAGTTTTGTTTTGCCAGAAGGAGAAATCAATACTCACACGATCAGGTTAGAGGCTATGTGAACAGAATATGAGGTGTTGTTCCTCCACTCTGAGGGTGACCTCATTGTGGCACAAGAAGAGGCCATGGACCAATTTGTCAGAATGGGAATGGAAATAGAAATTAAGATGATTGGGGAGGGTGGGGAGAAGGTAAAGACGTCTTTGGAGATTGCAGATGTTTCAGAGGCTCATGGGTTGGTAGGTTAGGAAAAGAGAAACTCTATTACTGTTAAGGCTTTGGGAAGATGGGGTGAGTGCAGATCTCCAGGAAATGGAGGAGATATGGGTGAGGGCAGCATGGTGGAGAAAGGGAAACCTTGTTCTTTGAAGAGAGAAGACATCTCTGATGTCCAGGAAAGGAAAGTCTCATCCTGGGAACAAATGTGGCAGAGATGAAGGAACTGAGAAAAAGAATAGCATTTTTATAGGAGACAGTGGGAAGATGTATAGTCAAGATAACTGTGAGAATTGGTAGGTTTATAAATGGTGTTGCAAAACAATTTGTCTCCAGAGATGGAGACAAGGAGATTGAGAAAGGAGAGGGAGGAGTCAGAAATGGACCAAGTAAACTTATGAGCATGGTGGAAGGTGAAGGCAAAGTTGATGAAGTTGATGAGCTCAGCAGGGATGCATGAAGAGCACCAATGTAGTTGTCAATGTAGCACAGAAAGAGTTGGGGAGCATTACCAGGGAAGGCTTGGAACATGGACTGTTCTATGTAGCTAATGAAATTACAGGCATAGCTGGGGCTTTGCAGGTGCCCATGGCTAGCCCTTGAGTCAGGAGAATGTGGGAGGAGACAAAGGAGAAATTGTTGAGAGTAAGGACCAATTCTGATAGATGGAGGAGTGTGGTGGTGGAGGGGAACAGGTTGGTTCTTTTATTGAGAAAGAAGTGGAAAGCTTTTTGATGGGGATAGAAGTGTATAAGGACTGGACATCCATGGTGAAAATGAGGTGGTCAAGGCCAAGTAATTGAAAGTTGTTGAGGAGATTGAGAGCATGTGAAATGTCACAGATGTAGGTGGGAAGGGTCTGAAACAAGGGGGATAGAATGTAGTTGAGCTATGAGGACACAAGTTCAGAGATCATCACACTTGATCACCTATAATGTGTTCGACAGTTCTTCGAGGATCAGTACTATGTTTTGTGGTGTGACATACGAATGTTACTTTGAATGTTTTTTACTGAGTCACCAGTAAGGATTGTAATGAATAAAAATACACTAATGAATGAATGGTAAATCTTCGCTGTTGTTCCTTTTCGTACCTTGTGGTGCATTAGGCGGCATTTTTTACAGTTTTCTTAGCATTTGTCTGTTTTTTATGATGCCAAGTTGCTAGCTCATTGCTCAACCAGCACTGGTGGAAAGTGTGCAAGGAGCCAGCTGGATTCAAACCTAGGAACTTGTCTCAAAATCCAGTGTTGATGTAACTACACTACTGGCCAGCATGGTAAATCCTATTAAATGTTAAATCAATGTATTGGTTTGGGTTCTGGCACCATCTATTGCTGAATTCCTGTCTGTTATAGGACCAGATGAAATCACCCGAGAGTAGTTATGTTCCTTAAACTAGAATATAGTGGCAAGGTCTCTCTTTCTGCTCACATCTTGTTGTATTTAACATTATATGTGAAAATATAAAGATAATTTTGGTCAACAGTGTTTACCACATCTGCTCAGGAAGTAGTGTTAACACTCAATGTAAGTTATGTATCTCACATAAATAATGTCATATATAAATGCAAGTTATTTGATTTTGTTTCTCTTACAGTTCATACGAAGGTTTGAACCCAGAGCATGTACTCCTGAGTTAGTGACTGCAAATGTTGATCTGTCAGTCATTGAAGTCGTTGAAGGATTTAAGGTCCTTACATTATTACTGGAAGTTTTGTTTATTGCTCTGAGCATGAGTGGTTGGTTGTCAATATTAGCAGCCAGTAGAAGATAAGCAACGCAGTTAGAAGGATTGGAAGAGTAAACCGAATTGCGGATGTAAAAGAAAATGTATGTGCTTTTACAGCATCAAATACCAAATGCCCTACTATTCAACAGCATTGGGAAAATCATACAATACTGAGCACTTAGCTCAAAGATAACAGAATGGTTGTACTCTGCTAACTAGAGATGCAAATTTTTGGTCAGGTTAAGAGATGGTAAATTAGCCAGATATAGATGAGTTGTGAATCCACAATCGATCTACACCAAACCTTACTCTTATCTGGTCTGGCAGTCATAGGTCTATACTGCTAGTCTGAAGAATATCAAAGTCCAGAGTCAAGGCACAATGGAGAAGTATTGCGCTAAAACACTTTGGGTCTCATTGACAACCAGCAAAGCCTAATGCCCAGGTCAGCTGCTTGTCAAATCAGTGAGGTGTTAAATTATTTGATGAATCTATGACATTCGCAGCTATTTAAAACCTGCTAGAAAGAAAAGAATTATGTTTTAAATATTCATTTTTAGAAAAATAAGATAATCACAAAACCTTAAAGTTAATTTCAAACACTGAATGACTCACCAAAATGCAAATAATTAAAAGGGAACTTGATTCAACCATATTGAAATCAAAAATCAATAATAGGGTCTGTGTAAGAATTGATTCCTCAGTATAAATACAGAGTGTCCTTAGTAAAATCATGGTTCTCTGCTGCCTTGTGACTGTATATGTCTAGGTCCCTGTTTTCCTACACAAGGATAGAAATCCCAAATGTTTTGCCACGTAAACTGATAAATATCAATGGTTCCATTCATAATTTTTGGCATTTGCTAACAAGATCTGCAAATGAAAATTTAGCTCTGATTATCTGAATAGTGTAAAATTATTATTTGTATTGTACTCTCTCAAGTCTAGCTTTAGTTGTTATCATATGCTGTGGATATTTTGCCTATGATGCTGATTTAGGTGGCCACTGTAGCTTCAAGTCAATTCAAATGATTATAAACAATTTAGAAAAAATTTGATGAAATTTTTCAGTTTTCGAATTGAAAATTTACTTCAAAATCTGGTATACAATCCAAAGAGATGAAGCAAATTAACATTTAATATAAGATGAAAATGCACTTCAGAATAAGAATGGCTTTACTCTTCCTTCTTATCTCTTGCCTTTTACCATTGTTAATTAGTTAGTTAGATCAATAAATCCAAAGTCTTATATCACTATATTCAGCTTTTGAAGCTAACTTAAGGATCTGCTTGGTGTCTGATGAATGTTTAGGAAATATTAGCAAACTTGTGCCTTGCAAAGGGATTTATCAATTGCCTGGTCGATTTAAATTGGCTGGCTTTCATTCCCAGAGTTCCTTGAAGGGTCGGATGTAATTTTTCACCAGTAAAGGAGGGTGGTCCTTAAGGTTATTATAGCTGAGAGTAGTAGCAAGGATAAGCTCCCACTACCTATTAAATGCTCCCAATGGCATGCATCTAAAGTATCCTCTGAACAACCAAGTCCAGCTTCAGGCCTTCATGTGTGGCTTAGCCACTAAGCCAAGTGAAACCATTTCTACTGACAGGAGAAGGGGGAGAAACAGGTTAGTTGCACCTTAAAACCGATAGCTTTGGGCAGATGTGGCTCATGAGCCATAGTTGGCAGCTCAGCTAGGAGAAGGAAAACTCTGAAGTCAAACCTCTGCTGCCTTGTGGCTGTACCACACATGGGGAAGGCTTTGGAAATAAACCCTGAGGAAAAACATCTGAAGCTGGAGTCCCTAAGGCAGTCTACGTTAAGTGGAAACTCCTGCAATGCTGCTGGTGCCCAACTGAATCGGTTTCTGCTCTTCTTTTAGATTCACCAGCTGCCTGGAGAGGGGGAGTCTGCTAAAGGACAACAGCTTGCTCTTCATACCATACTGCCCTGGCTGTGTATCTCGTAGACAGCTAGGATGCAACATTATTGGTCAACTTGGACCGACGGAGGGCCTCAAAAAGGAGGTAATATTGTTGCACATGTTATCATTGACAACTTCTCTAAGAATAATTTGTTTCTTTTAGTGAGAAGAAAATTATTCAGAACCATCAATTTGCTGAAAGAGTAGAATAATTGTCTGTAGTAATCCAAATATCATAGCACCGGTCATGTATATATTCTATCCCCTACTATCAGTTAACTAGCCTAGGACCAGTTAGTGAGCCGTATGACATTAGATGTACACAGTTTCTTCCAGTCTGTCACCATTATGCATTCTACCAATAGGACAGACCCGAGTTGATTGGCAAGGCCCTTCACGTTGTGTACCTTTTCAGTCATAAGCTTGTGCCTCCATCTCTTCTAGCAGCCTCTGTGATGATTCAGATCAGCACATCATTGGTAGCCCAATGGCTAGAAGATCCTGCTGAGTTCAGTGAAGAGCTCTGTATCACTGCAGAAACCCAATGCGGTGCATAAAGGTTTCAGATAATTTGCTACTCGTTTAAGAAAGAGCAAACAACAACCCTAAACAATTTGTCTATCTTCTGATAAGAAAGGCCAATAAATTCAGTGCCAGCTGGCCACCACAAGAAATGCCCCTTTATAAACAGCACATTTTAAATAATGCATTGCAAGCTCATACCAGCTGTGCCAGAAACATACAATGTAAATTAGCATAGCATTACTCCACACCAACATGTTAATAACACAGCATCATAATACCACTATGACAATTCATTGCTTTGATAAATAGCACAGTGAAGCCCCAGGACACACTGCAAGCAATAAACTGTGTTAAATATCAGCGTTATATTAATCCACTGTAGCAACTGCAGAATACACAAAATGTACAACTTTAAACCACACTGTCAGCTCCACTTTACAATTAGGTATAGAGTGCCAATTCTAAGTTATGTTAACTTTTAAATAACTTGTCTCATACCAGAATAGGTTTAAAGACATCCTTTGTACTTTAAATCTATGTTGTTAGAAAAGATAAAAGGAAGGGAAATAAAAGGACTTGGGAGCAAGTAAAGTAAGGAGAAAAGAAAGGAGGAACAAAACTTGTTATTGATTGCCAAACTTCCTCATTATATGAGAACTTGAATTAAGTTCATGACCACAGACCTCCTTTTAACACAGCAAAAATATTACAGAACTATTGAAAAAGACACATGAACATTGAATCACATTGGTCCAAATTTCCCATCCAGAATAAATGCCACTGACATTCCACTCTTACAGATACCTTGTCTTCATGTTGTTGAACATCTACAATGTGGTCCAGCAGCAGGTATGTTTGGGCAACCAAGTTAGGTGTTAGACCATAAGACCGTAAGATTCAGGAGCAGAATTAGGCCATTCAGACCATCGAGTCTGCTCCGCCATTCCATCACGGGTGATCATGGATCCCACTCAGCCCCATACACCTACCTTCTCACCATACCTTTGATGCCCTGACCGATCAGAAAACTATCAACTTCCACCTTAAATATACCCACGGACTTGGCCTCCACTGCAGAGCATTCCACAGATTTACTACTTTCTGGCCAAAAATATTCCTCCTTACTTCTGTTCCAAAGGGTCACCCCTCAATTTTGAGGCTGTGCCCTGCAGTTCTGGATACCCTGACTAGAGGAAATATCCTCTTCACATCCACCCTATGTGATGCGATACATAGGTATCACCCTATGTGATACCTTTCAATATTTGGTAGGTTTCAATGAGATCCCCCCGCATTCTTCTAAATGCCAGTGAGTACAGGCCCAAAGCTGCCAAATGGTCCTCATACGTTAACTCCTTCATTCCCAGAATCATCATGATGAACATCCTCTGGACTCAGAGCCAGTGACAACATATCCTTTCTGAGATACGGGGCCCAAAACTGTTGACAATACTCCAAATGTGGCCTGACTAGTGTCTTATAAAGGCTCAGCATTATCTCCTTGCTTTTATACTCTATAATCCTTGAAATAAATTCCAACATTGCATTTGCCTTCTTTACCACAGACTCAACCTGTAAATTAACCTTCTGGAATCTTGCACGAGGACTCTTAAGTCTCTCTGCATCTCTGGTGTTTGAATCTTCTCCCTATTTAGCTAATAGTCTGCACTATTGTTTCTTTTATCAAAATGCATTATCGTACATTTCCCAGCACTGTATCCCATCTGCCACTTTTTTCCTATTCTTCTAATTTGTCTAAGTCCCACTGCAATCACATTGCTTCCTCAGCACTACCTATCCATAGAACCATAGAACACTACAGCACATTACAGGCCCTTCAGCCCTCCATGTTGTGCTGACCCATATAATCCTTAAAACAATTACTAAACCCACACTACCCCATAACCCTCCATTTTTCTTTCATCCATGTGCCTGTCCAAGAGGCTCCTAAATACCCCTAATGTTTTAGCCTCCACCACCATCCCTGGCAAGTCATTCCAGGCACTCACAACCCTCTGTGTAAAAAACTTACCCCTGATGTCTCCCCTAAACTTCCCTCTCTTAATTTTGTACATATGCTCTCTGGTGTTTGCTATTGGTGCCCTGGGAAACAGGTACTGACTATCCACCCTGTCTATGCCTCTCATAATCTTGTAGACCTCTATCAAGTCCCCTCTCATTCTTCTATGCTCCAAAGAGAAAAGTCCCAGCTCTGCTAACCTTGCTTCATATGACTTGTTCTCCAATCCAGGCAACATCCTGGTAAATCTCCTCTGCACCCTCTCCATAGCTTCCACATCCTTCCTATAATGAGGTGACCAGAATTGAACACAATACTCTAAGTGCGGTCTCACCAGAGATTTGTAGAGTTGCAACATGACCTCTCTACTCTTGAACTCAATTCCCCTATTAATGAAGCCTAGCAACCTATAGGCCTTCTTAACTACCCTATCAACCTGTGCAGTGACCTTGAGGGCTGTATGGATTTGAACCCGAAGGTCCCTTTGTTCATCCACACTCTTAAGTAACTGACCATTAATCCTGTACTCAGTCTTCTGGTTTGTCCTTCCAAAATGCATCACCTCACACTTGTCTGGATTGAACTCCATCTGCCATTTTTCTGCCCAACTCTGCAGCCTGTCTATATCCTCTTGTAACCTTTGACCACCTATAGCTCCATTCACAACTCCTCCAATCTTTGTGTCATCTGCAAACTTACTCACCCATCCTTCCACCTCTACATTCAGGTCATTTATAAAAATCACAAATAGCAGGGGTCCCAGGGCAGATCCTTGTGGCACTCCACTAGTCACCGACCTCCAGGCAGAATACTTTCCTTCCACAACTACCCTCTGCTTTCTTCCTTTAAGCCAATTTTTTATCCAAACAGCCAGAGTTCCACTTATCCCATGCCTCATGACTTTCTGGATGAGTCTCTTGTGAGGGACCTTGTCAAATGCCTTGCTAAAGTCCATGTAGACCACATCCACTGCCCTTCCCTCATCAATTTCTTTTGTTACCTCTTCAAAAAACACAATCAGGTCCGTGAGGCATGATCTTCCCTTCTCAAAGCCATGTTGACTATCCATGAGTAGACTGTACTTCTCCAAATGCTCATAGATCCTATCCTTAAGAATCCTTTCCAGTAGTTTGCATACCACTGACGTAAGACTCACTGGTCTATAGTTCCCAGGTTTCTCCCTATTACCTTTTTTAAACAAGGGAACTACATTTGCCATTCTCCAGTCCTCCGGCACTTCCCCTGCAGCCAAAGAGGATTCAAAGATCATAGCTAATACTCCTGCGATCTCTTCTCTCGATTCCCACAACAACCTGAGGTGTATCATATCCGGCCCTGGGGATTTATCAAACTTAATGTTTTTAAGAAGATCCAGCACTTCTTCTTCCTTAATCTCCACATTGTCCAGCACACAGGCCCACTCTATTTTGACCTCATCCTGATCAAGATCCTTTTCACTTGTGAATACTGAAGCAAAGTATTCATTTAGGACCTCCCCAACCTCCTCCACCTCCAGGCACATGTTGCCCTCTTTATCCTGTAGTGGTCCCACCTTCGTTCTCATCATCCTCCTATTCTTCACATACGCATAGAACGCCTTGGGGTTCTCCTTAATCCTACATGCCAAGGCCTTCTCATGCCCTCTTCGAGCTCTCCTAAGTTCTTTCTTTAGCTCCTTCCTGGCTACCCTATATTTCTCATAAGCCCCTCCTAGTTCCTGCTTCTTATATCTAACATATGCTTCCTTTTTCCTCTTGACGAGTTGCCTCACATGTTTCGTCAGCCACGGTTCCCTTTTCCTACCATTTTTTCCTTGCCTCAGTGGGACAAACCTATCCTGAACCCAGCTCAAGTGGTCCTTAAACTTCTCCCACGTTACTTCTGTGCTTTCCCCTTTGAACATCTGTTTCCAATTTACTCTCCCGCCACCTATCTTCATATCATCCACAAACTTTGCCACAAAGCCATCAATTCCATTATCCAAATCATTGACAAACATTTTAAAAACAATGGTCCCTGAGGAACACCACAAGTCACTGGCAGCCAACTAGAAAAGGCCCCTTTTATTCTCTCTAGCTGCTTCCTGCTTGTCAGTTATTCCACTTTCCATGCCAGTAGCTTTCCTGTAACACCACAGAATTTTATCTAGTTAAGCAACCTCATGTGTGGCACCTTATCAAATGCTTTCTGAAAATCCAAGTAAATGACATCCACTGCCTCTCCTTTGTCCACCCTGCTTGTTACTTCCTGGAAGAACTCCAACAGATTTGTCAGGCAAGATTTCCCTTTACAGAAACCATGCTGACTTTGACTTATTTTATCATTAGTCTCCACGTACAGTACCTCAAAACTCATCCTTAATAGACTCCAACACTTTCCCAACCACAGAGTTTAGGCTAACTGGCCTATAATTTCCTTTCTTTTGCCTTCCTCCCTTCTTAAAGAGTGGAGCGATATTTGCAATCTTCCTACCTCACCAGCATCACTTTCCAGTGGTTCTCACCTCCCTTTTACTCTTGATATACTGAAAAACTCTTGGTATCCTGCTTTATAGTATTGGCTAGTCTGCACTTATATTTAATCTTTTCCCTTCTTATTGCATTTTTTGTTGCCTTTTGTTGGATTTTAAAAGCTTCCCAACTATTCAACTTCCCATTCACTTTTGCTACATTATATGCCCTTTCCTTGGCTTTTATGCAGTCCTTAACATGGTTGCCTACCCCTGCCATTTCTGAACTTCTTCCTCTGTGGAATATATCTATCCTGCGTCTTGTGAACTATTCCCAGAAACTTCAGCCATCTCTACTCTAGCTATCATCCCTGTCAGTATCCTCCTCCAGTCAACCTGGGCGAGCTCCTCTCTCACCCCTCTTTAATTCCCTTTATTCCATTACAAAATTGATACATGTAAATTTCTTCCTCTCAAATTGTAGTATGAATTCAATCATATCATGATAACTGCCTCCTGAAGGTTCCTTTACATTAAGCTCCCTCATAAGATCTGGGTTACTACACAACACCCAATCTAAGGTAGCCTTTCCCTGAGTAGGCTCAAGCACAAGCTGCTCTAAAATGCCATCTCATAGCCATTCAACAAACTTCCTCTCTTGCAATCTGACACCAACACAATTTTTCCAATTCCCTTGCATACTGAAGTCCCCCATTACAATTGTGTCATTACCCTTATTACAAGTCTTCCCTAGAATTACAGGGAAGTTACTAGCATGGGTGGAACATTGGCTGATCAGCAGAAAACAGAGAGTGGGAGTTAAGAGATCCTATTCTAGCTGGCTGCCAGTTACCAGTGGAGTTCCACAGGGGTCGGTGTTAGGACGCGGCTTTTTACGATGTATGTCAATGATTTGGACTATGGGATGAATGGATTTGTGGCTAAATTTGCTGTTGATACAAAGATAGGTGGAGAAGCAGGTAGTGCTGAGGAAACAGAGAGCCTGCCAAGAGACTTAGGTAGTTTAGGGGAATGGGCAAAGAAGTGGCAAATGAAATGCAATGTTGGAAAGTGTATGGTCATGTATTTTGCTGGAAGAAATAAATGGGCAGACTATTATTTAGATGGAGAGAGAATTCAAAATGCAGAGATGCAAAGCGATTTAGCAGATACCCTAAAGGTTAACCTCCAAGTTGAGTTGGTGGTGAAGAAGGCGAATGCAATGTTGGCATTCATTTCTAGAGGTATAGAATATAAGAGCAGGGATGTGATGTTGAGGCTTTATAAGGCACTCGTGAGACCACACTTGGAGTATTGTGTGCAGTTTTGGGCTCCTTATTTTAGAAAGGATATACTGACATTGAAAAGGATTCAGAGAAGGTTCACGAGAATGATTTCAGGAATGAAAAGGTTACCATATGAGAAATGTCTGGCAGCTCTTGGGCTGTATTCCCTGGAGTTCAGGAAAATGAGGGGGGATCTCATAGAAACATTCCAAATGTTAAAAGGCCTGAACAGATTAGATATGGCAAAGTTATTTCCCATGGTAGAGGGGTCTAGGGCAAGAGGACACGACTTCAGGATTGAAGGATGTCCTTTTAGAACAGAGGTGCGGAGAAATTACTTTAGTCAGAGGGTGGTAAATCTGTGGAATTTGTTGCCATGAGCGGTTGTGGAGGCCAAGTTATTGGGTGTGTTTAAGGCAGAGATAGATAGGTTCGTGATTAGCCAGGGCATCAAAGGGTAAGAGGAGAAGGCAGGGGAGTGGGGATGACTGTAAGACTTGGATCAGCCCATAATTGAATGGCAGAGCAGACTCGATGGGCCAAATGGCCCTCTGCTGCTCCTATATCTTATGGTCTTTTCCAGCTCCCTTTGCATCACAACCCCCACATCATGGCTACTATTAGGAGGCCTATATATGATTCCCAAAATGCTTTTTTTACGCTTGCACTTTCTTAACTCCACCCACAAAAATTCAAGATTCTCTGACCCAATGTCACTTCTTTCTAAAGATGTAATTCCTTCTTTTACCAACAAAGCCACACCACTGTCTAAGCCTCTATGCCTGTCCTTTCCATACAAAATATATCTTTTGATGTTAAGCTCCCAACTATGGCCTTCTTTCAGTCATGACACAGTGATGCCCACAACGTCATACTGACCAATCTAATCGTGACACAAGTTCATCTACCTTATTCCAAATGCTACACATTTAAATACAACACCTTCAGTCCTGCATTCTTTGTCCTTCAAAATTTTGCCTCTGTGGTACAATTTAACTCTTTGCTCTGTCTGCATCTGTACCCAATTATTGGCTTGTCCTTCGTTACATTCATGTTACACCCATCACATGCTCGTACGCCAACTGGCTCATCCTCAGCTCTATCAGATTGGTTCCCGTCCCACTACCATATTAGCTTAAACCACCCCCAACAGCTCTTGTAAATCTGCCTGCCTGCAAGAATATTGATCTTCCTTGGATTCAAGTGCAACCCATCCCTTTTGTACAGGTCCCACCTGCCCCAGAAGAGGACCCAATTATTCAGAAATCTAAATCTCTGCACCCTGCTCTAATTCTTCAGCCATGCATTTATTTGGCACCTCAATTTATTTCTATCCACACCGTCACATGGCACAGGCAGCAATCCTGAGATTACTACCTTTGAGGTTCTGCTTCTCAGCTTCCTTCCTAAATCCTGGTATTCTATTTTCAGAACCTCCTCCTTTTTTCTTCCTATGTCATTGGTATCAATATGTACCATGACTTCTGGCTGCTCACCCTCCCTTTTCAGGGTACTGTGAACATGTGCAGAAACATCTTGGACCCTGGCACTTGCGAGGCAAACTACCATCTGTGTTTCCTTTTCACGTTCACAGAATTGCTTATCTGTCCCCCTGACTATAGAGTCCCCTATTATAACTACCATCCTCTTCAGTTCCTTACCCTTTTGAGACATAGAGCCAGACTCAGTGCCTGAGGCACAGCCACTGTTGCTTCCCCCAACCCAACAGTACTCAAAATCGAGTTCTTATTGTTGAGGGGGATGGCCACAGGGGTGCTCTCCACTATCTGATGTTCTCCATTCCTTCTCCTGACAGTCACCTGTTTATCTGTCTCCTGCAGCCTTGGGGTGAATACTTTCCTGTAGCTCCTGTCTTCCCCTAACAAGCTGAAGGTCATCAAGCTGCAGCTCTAGTTCCCTAACACCATGTCCAAGGAACTGCATCTCGATGTGCCTGGCACAGATGTGGCCATCAGGGAAGCTGGGAGTCTCCTAATAAGACAATAGACAATAGACAATAGGTGCAGAAGTAGACCATTCGGCCTTTTGAGCCTGCACCACCATTTTGAGATCATGGCTGATCAATTACTATCAATACCCGGTTCCTGCCTTGTCCCCATATCCCTTGATTCTCCTATCCATAAGATACCTATCTAGCTCCTTCTTGAAAGCATCCAGAGAATTGGCCTCCACTACCTTCCGAGGCAGTGCATTCCAGACCCCCACAACTCTCTGGGAGAAGAAGTTTTTCCTTAACTCTGTCCTAAATGACCTACCCCTTATTCTCAAACCATGCCCTCTGGTACTGGACTCTCCCAGCATCTGGAACATATTTCCTGCCTCTATCTTGTCCAATCCCTTAATAATCTTATATGTTTCAATCAGATCCCCTCTCAATCTCCTTAATTCCAGCGTGTACAAGCCCAGTCTCTCTAACCTCTCTGTGTAGGACAGTCCAGACATCCCAGGAATTAACCTCGTGAATCTATGCTGCACTTCCTCTACAGCCAGGATGTCCTTCCTTAACCCTGGAGACCAAAACTGTACACAATACTCCAGGTGTGGTCTCACCAGGGCTCTGTACAAATGCAAGAGGATTTCCTTGCTCTTGTACTCAATTCCCTTTGTAATAAAGGCCAACATTCCATTAGCCTTCTTCTACACAGCCAGAATGGAACACTGGCTCTGTAGATATACCCCCTATTTTTTCAAGAGTTTAATAAGAAGTAAGGAATGAACGTACTTAGCCTCCATCTGTTCTCACCGATGCCTTGTTAATCTGACTCAAGACTACTTCGACGATAACCACTCCCACAATGACTGCTCCGGTGTTCTATGCTAGTCATCACGAAATTCAATTAATTGTCTATATAACTATTAATAGATTTTGCCACCAATTCCAAATAGAATCTGAAGCCACTTAATATGTTGGAGTTATTTATTTATGCAGAGAGCCACAGACTTGGCACTGGAGTGTTACTCTATTTTTATTCCAAATGGTAAAATATAAATTAGGTTTAAGTAAAGACGAACAATTTGCAGAAAGAACTTAGATTTATAATGAATCCAAGCAGTGGCATAATGTCTGTCTCTCCATTTCAGTAATGAAGAGAAAACACTCAGTTTATCCAAACATTAACGTTTTAACTGCAGTTCAAACAGAATCCATGTAATTGCCATTGCAATACATTTGCAACGTGCGTAGTTCCATGCGAGCAACACTTACAGCGCGACATCGAGCTGATATCGCCGGAGATCAACTACAGCTCAAGAAAACCACTATGATCTGCGCAAAGCTATCAAGGCAGCGAAAGAACAATATAGGGGGAGGATTGAGTCAAGATTCACAATGAATAGCACACGTGACTTGTGGTGAGGACTGCATATACCGCCGCAGACTTCAAAGCCAAACGTTGTGGTGCCGCCAACATCGCGGCCTCTCTCCCATATGAGCTCAATCGCTTTTACACTCACTTCAATGTCGCTAACTCTGAGCCCCTGCGGAAAGCCACCGCTACAACTCGCAACCTGGTCACCTCTGAGGCTGAGGTACGCAGATGTTTCCAACAAGTGGACAGTCGCAAGGCTGGGGGACCAAACGGCATCGCAGGGCGGGTATCAGGGTGTGCGCAGCACAACTGGCAGGTGTGTTTACAGACATTTTTAATCTCTCCCTCTCCCAGTGAAGCCCTCCTGCTTCAAATTATCCACCATTGTCTCTGTACCAAAAAAGACCAGGTAACATGCCTGAATGACTGGCGTCCTGTCGCACTCATCTCAATAATAAGCAAATGCTTTGAGAGGCTGGTCAAGGACTACATCTGCCCCATGCTACCACACAAGCTGGATGCCCTACAATTCGCCTACCAACACAACGGATTGACAGATGACGCAATAGCCACTGCTCTACATACTGTCCTTACACATCTGGAGAAGAAGGATGCTTATGTGAGAATGCTGTTCTTAGACTATAGTTCAGCATTCAACACCAGAATTCCATCCAAGCTCGACAAGAAGCTCAGAGACCTCGACCTTGACCCTGCCTTGTGCAGCTGGATCCTGGACTTGCTGTTAGATCGCCAGCAGGTTGCAAGAGTGGACTCCCTCACCTCCACCCCTCTGACTCTCAATATAGGAGCCCCTCAGGGCTGCGTACTGAGTCCCCTCCTTTACTCCCTCTATACACATGACTGTATCGCCACCCACAGCTCTAATCTACTAACTAAATTTGCGAAAACACCACATTAATTGGCCTTATCTCAAACAATAACAAGGTGACCTACAGGGAAGAAGTCATCTCTCTGACACAGTGGTGTCAAGAAAACAACCTCTCCCTCAATGTCACAAAAACAAAGGAGCTGGTTGTGGATTACAGGAGGAATGGAGCTGGGCTAACCCCTACTGACATCAATGGATCTGGGGTTGAGAGGATGAACAGCTTCAAGTTCCTTGGTATCCACATCACTGAGGACCTCACGTGGTCTGTGCACATCAACTGTGCAGTGAAAAAGGCACAACAGCACCTCTTTCACCTCAGACAGTTGAGGAAGTTTGGTATGAACCCCCAAATCCTAAGAACTTCCTACAGGGGCACAATTGAGAGTGGTGCAGACAGCCCAGTGCATCTGTAGTTGTGAAATTCCCATGATTCGGGACATTTACAAGGACAGGTGTGTAAAAAGGGCCCGTAGAATCATTGGGGACCCAAGCCATCCCAACCACCATCTATTCCAGCTGCTACCATTTGGGAAATGGTACTGCAACATAGAAGCCAGGACCAACAGACTCTGGGACAGCTTCTTCCACCAGGCCATCAGACTGATGAACTCATGCTGACTTGAGTGTACTCTATATTACATTGACTGTTCTATTTATTATAAATTACTATGATTGCAGATTGCACATTTAGATGGAGACGTAACGTAAAGATCTTTACTCTCATGTATGTGTAAGATGTAAGAAATAAAGTCAATTCAATTCATTTCTAAATGGGAGTTTCTAAGCAAGGTCAGTGGCTATAATGGCAGATGCCATAACTTAGTCCCCTTCAAACTTGAAAATTCAAATGATGGTGATCCAGTGTATTGGTGCAAAAATGAAAAGAATGAGATTATTGGCTGATACCTCGTGCTTGTACAATTCAGTTCCTCTTGTCCAACATTAATGGGTAATTTATCTTGTCCATAGAAACAAATGAATTGTTACCAAGGTCTTGACTACAAACACAAGCCGCATCATTTAGCAAAAGCCTGCTACCTAGACAAAACTTTTCACTCACTTGAGGGGTAGCGTACAACATTTTCCAATATGATGATTATACGTACATGGTCTTCTATTGCAGTTCATGCCTGCCTTTCTATTTAAAAAAAAAGCTAAAATACAAGAGGAATCTACAATAAGCTGTGAAGCTGGTGTTTAGAGTTCTGGCTAACGTTTTGACTTAAGCTCACAGAGTTAAGCATGTGTTCAGCAGGAGTCAGGAACCCCATCAGCACCTTTTACATAATCATCTTGCTGATCAGTTTCTACTGGCCACTGTAAATATTTCATGATAACTAGTATCAGAACTTCTTAACAGTTTAATGCGAGAAGCACCTCCATTACTGTAATGATGTCAGAATGTTCTAAAATGAGACCTGCACAAATCAGTTGCCCCTAGTGTTGTTGCATCTTATGGCATTTCCTTTGGTACAGTGTGACTTGGAGGAGAGTGAAGAACATTTAGAGCATTGCAAGCTAGTGGAAGAGAGAGGAGACGAAGAACATCTCAGTTGGAGACCACATTCACTTCTACTTGAGCAAGGCAGGATGTGAGAGGCATCTACATTTCTGTAAAGTTAGCCTATCTTAACTACAGCCCCAGCTGAGTGATATTTGCTTTATCAAGAGCTGTCAAGGTTAGCATGCCAATGAATTTTTATGTGCCTGATTCCATTAGGCTGGAGAGATCTATGAAACACAGTTGGATTCTATTCCTGAGTTTACATTTTATTCTTTCTAGCTGAAGACTAGCAGACAGACTGAGATTCAGTTCCAAGGGATTTCAATTAATTTCCTTAGTGCAGAATTGAAGATTTTAAGATGGCAATGCCCTTGAAAGTCACAGGAATGTGTTTAAATTCTCGCTTGCTGAAGTTTTGATGGATTGATATCTAATTAATATTACAAACATTGACAGGGATTGCTAAAAGGAAAAGAAGCATTTATGCAGCACCCTTCGTCAACTCAGAATATCTCAAGACATTTTACACCCAGCCAAGTATATCCGGTGTAGTCATTGCTTTAGGAAAAAGTGAAGCCAATTTATGCACAGTAATCTTGTCCAAACAGCCTAAAAAGGACACTTGGTCTAATGGCCTTGCTTGTTGGAGTAACCAAATGGGATGATTTACAACCACAGGTGAGATTTCATGGAGTCTCCTTTTAACAACTCACTCCAACATACATAGTACTCCCTCACTTCTGCACTGGAGCAGCTGTCTGCATGCTCATGTTCAAGACTCCAAAGTTAGCCTTGAATTCCAGACCTTTAAGCTCACAGGGAATGGAATCATGAGGTTGGTGCCAAGGAAAATACTCTTTACAGTTGTGGTTGAGGCTATGTCTTTTGTAAAACTTACGTTCACTTCAGTTTTTAGTATATGATATGATTGCGACAAGTCTCATACATGTTAATAATGAAGATGTGTGTTTTTAGGTATTTCTAAGTAGGCATGCCAAGTATTTATGCCAAGCTTAGCATATGGGATGAAACGAAGTTGGCAGTTACACTCACATTTATCTTTGTGCCAACATAACATGCATTTATGTATCAAACTGTCCCAGCAACTTAGCAAGTTACTTAAAAAATAGCATCAAGGATCAATTTTATTTATCATATATAGTACACTTACATGCATTAGGAATTTGCTGTGGTGTGTTGCCATGATATCTGACACCAAGTCACACAGGGAATAAAGAGGTTAGATAAAATATTAGATTTAAGGAGGTTCTTAATGGAACAAGAGAACAAAGGAAATTAATGAGTCAACAGGGCTTAGACATTCCAAAGTTTAAGGCACATTCCATAAAGGTGTTGTGATTAAAATTATCTATGCACATGTGTGTAGAATTGTGTGGGTACATTATCTGAGGGTTGGAGAGTTGCAAACGGGGAAAGGTCATGAAGTGAATTGAAACCAAAAGTGAATTTTAAAATGCAACCTTTTCTCTCTCTGTATTTCTATTGTTATTATGTTTGGTTTGAAAATCAATAAAAAAAAATTTAAAAAGAAAGAAAGAAAATACAACCTTTTCTTAATCCAGCACTGCTTTGTACAAGTCAATGGAATTCCTATGCACAATGCCATAGCTACTATCAGTTAAGCAATATCGATAAAAAAGCTTCACAAATGCAGATCTGTCACATGATGCAGCACAGTTTAGTGGAATGTAAATGAAATATAGAAATCAGGAAATGTTAAGGTAGAATACACAAAGGGTTAATCAATCTGCTGAATGTCAGTGATTGTGGGTTAACATAATTTAAAGTAATTCATCATAGTCAATTATTGTCTTAATTTCTGTTTAAAGTATATTCTACCATGATATCATTGATGACCATTGGTACTCAGTTATAATATCCAACTGAAACTTGTATTGTTCAGTGAATAATAAAAGGCATACACAACTGAATGGGTTAATATCTGCTCTTAATACATTGAACCTAGTTTGCTAGTCTTGCTACACACAGCGATCTGCTATGCATGGCCAAATCCTGCATCTAAATTGAACTGTATTTGGAGATTATCAGTTTACAATGCGAAATATATAATCAAATAATTTATTTCCAGTTTGAATTTTACAACAATTATGTGTAGTACTTGATAAGTTAATAATTCTTCTAATTGTGTAAAACATTAAA
The DNA here is from genome assembly GCF_048418815.1 of Hemitrygon akajei. Classification (NCBI taxonomy): domain Eukaryota; kingdom Metazoa; phylum Chordata; class Chondrichthyes; order Myliobatiformes; family Dasyatidae; genus Hemitrygon; species Hemitrygon akajei. Next base: position 54,887,280 of record NC_133133.1, on the reverse strand, counting down.
TGGGATAATCTCTGGTGGGGAATACTCAGTATGATAATTCAGTTGTTTACAGCATGGAGACTGAGTTTATTATCACCCCTAATGATATGCAGTACTCAGTGTGTTACAAACACAATAATTAGTCAATAAGTTAATTTTTGTTTTTAATCCATATTATTCAGCAAGTTAATCTCGCTATAGATAAATTTACTTCAGAATCCATGCATTTATGTTTATGGATTACTGTTTATTTCTTTTGTCATTAATCCATATCAATCCAATACTAATACAATATTAAGTGAAATGTTGCATTCAGTGAAAGAAAAAATGTTAACCTCTGATTTACAGTCCTGTTATATACAAGGTTAATTTTTCATACCTCTCTTGAAATGGTTCAGTATAACCACATCTTTGTCTTCAGTGAACACATCTGAGAACCAGTTCTGACAAAGGGTCATACTAAAATATTAACATAACTTCTCTCCACAGATCATGTGTCTGACTTGCTGAATATTTCAACATCTGGTTTTGTTTCTGATTTCTTGTCTTTATTGTATTTTGTTTGTTATGAGGATTAATTATTTTTCACACCCTACTGTATTCAGTTGAACATTCATGTATCCCACAGACTGTAATACTAGCAAAGGTCAATCTCCCCAGAAAATGGTAATCCTGAAACTTATTGTGGTAATTGTCAATGTACTGCATACAATCTCAGCAATTGGCTTTGTTGTGCTCAGCACAATGAAATGTGGGATTACAATGATAACATTTATGATAGTTTATCCAAGTCATGTCCAATTTGAGTTAACTGCAATATATTGATGACTTTTTTTTACCATGCAACCACACCTAAACCCCATCTTCAGAAGGACAATTCAGCTAACGTTTAGGATTCTGGGTCATTGCATAGCACTGGATTTCAATAGAAGCTGAAAGGACAGTCACATGTCCATTGAAAACCTGATGAGAAAGCCCACATTTCACTCAGGATACGCTGCTGAAAGAATCTCATTATCACTGCTGTCTGGCCAGAGTTTGAAACTATTCCCAGAGGTAAAAGGACATGGTCCTATCAGAGAGAAGAGACTTTCATCCATTCATTTTGGGATGACTTAAGCCCCCAAGCTACCCGAGTCATCCCAAAGGACAGCATTTAATTCATTATGTCAGAGGTGATAATGCAATGAACCAGTAATGGAAGAAAGACAATGAAACTTGTGAAATAAGATTAACAATTCCCATCTGAAAACTAATCAAAACTCCAGTTTAATACAATGTAAGGAAATGCTTATTTGAAAAATAAACAGTTTTTTTATTTGCATCTTGCTGCCACCTTGCAGTTCTGAAAAACAACAGTAAAACTACCATTATAAACGTAGCAATCCCAAGGTATGATAGACATTTACAAGATATGAGTTATAAAGGAAAGTTACTCTCTAGTCTCTACACTGATATGTAAATTGTGCCTAATTAGTAGATTTTGTTAATGTGCTCTCCTTCTTAGCCTAATAAAATATTCCCTCCCAGTTAAATAATAGTAAATCTGATTGTCTTTTTAAGTTTTGGAAGCTTATTATATAATAATTAATCTAATATACATATGTAAACATATTCTAATTACTTTGATGTATTTTACGAAGAGCACTTGTGATGAAATACTACGGTGAGATTTTCCTAGAATGATGAGAACGTGACACCATTTGGATTTCTAGTTTTCCAATGAGAGTGTGGATGTAGAATCTCCTGTCTATTATTGACATTAAGAGAGATGGCCCAGAAAGATCAGCCTTGAGACAGCAACAATTAGATTCAGTACAATTAAAATGCAGGTCACTTATCTTCCACTTGATGTCTAGTTTCTGTACACAATGTGCCAGACTGAGTGCCAGACTTCTTTATCACACCTCTTGGATTTGCCTTATCCCATCAGCCAAAGAGCCCAACTAGAGGTGGCTGCACAGTGGTACGCAAACCAGAGAGTGGTCCTTGGAGTCCGCAACATTGACTCCACACCCCACGATGACTCACTGCACTAGACTTGTACTTTTGTAATCTAGATATTTTAGTGCAGGGCTCATGAAAAGCTAGCAGGCAGGTTCCATCAAGTAGATAAGAAGCCAAATGCCAACTAACAAATTGAAAGTTGAAAGTTTATAAATAGTGAGATTTTTGTGCAGGGTGTCAGTACCTGTAATACCAACTACAGTTTTGGTCCATTATTTTAAAGAGGACATTGTAACATTGGAAGCAGTAGAAAAGGGATTCATCAGACTAGAAGAGAGATGTCATGCCTTGAGAGCTAAATAGTTTGGGTCTATATTCCTTGGAGTTTAGATGAAAGATGAGTCATTATTCCAATATACAAGATCCTAAGGGAATTTGAGAAGATAGATACTGGGATGTTTTCTCAAGTGGGATAGACTTGCAGCTACAAGATACAGAGCAGATCATTCAAAACTGAAGTAGGTAGAAGTTTCTTCTCACAGAGGGTGGTTAATCTCTGGAATTCTCTGCTGCAGTAGAAAATGAAAGTTGGAGTGTTTTAAGTATGTAAGGTGCAGGTAGATAAATATTTGATGGATCGAGGAATAGATGGGTATGGAGAAATTGCACAGTAAGTAAGTTGAAACCAGCATAGATAATCCATGATCGTATTAAATGGTGGTGTGGATTGAAAAGACTTGATGATCTATACTTACTCCTAATTTTTGGGTTGTATTTTAGTCCCAGTACAGTTACAACCTAGCATACAGACAACAATGTGGGCAATTAGCCAAGTATGTCTTTTCACGAAGAGCAGGTCAAATCAAATTCACCCACATTAAGTACAATCAGTCTGCTTTCCATCATCAAGAAACCGATAGAAGCTGTCACCTACAGTGGCACTTACTCACCAACATTTCACTCATTGATGGCAAGTCTGGAATTCAGCAGGACAACTTGATTACCGATCCCATCACAGCCTTGATCCAAACGTGTACGAAAGAGCTTGGGTCTAGAGGAGAAGTGAAGGTGATGGCTGTTGACATCAAGGTAGGATCCGACCAAAGCACTCTAATAAAACCAAAGAGGAACATTCACCTTTGCATCTTGCTAAGCCCCCGATAGCATTTGGCATGCCAGCTTGTCTGGCAAATTATGTGTAGCATAGGCATCATCAATGCATCCTAAAGACTGCATGACTGCTTTCAGGCATGTTAATAATGTAATTCTCTTCCATTCCTAGATGATTGACAAGAAAAGCTTTGATGCAGTCTCTCAGCTGTGATCTGTTTTAGAGAGGGATGATGAGGTGAGTATGAGTGAGAATTCATTTTAAACAAAATCTTTTGAAACATTTTTAGATCTAGCTTCTGTCTCAATTTAATTGATCCCTTTCTCAAGCCTCACCCCACCCTATGTACCAGAATCAACCTGAGTTCCATTCCTTCCCAGAGTCTCGCTCAACGAGACACTCTCCCACCATTCCTGAGTCCAAATGCGCCTGTGGGTCTCCTTCACTGCCCCACAGGCCTGGAGTTTCAGAACTCCAAGGGAGCTCAACAAAACATTGCGGAAGCAGCTTGTGCGGTGACAGGACCAGCAACCGTAACTGCAGGTCAGCAGATCAGACATCATAGCCCAGTATGCTCTGAAGAAAACTCAATAACTGACCGTGTAGAAGTCCAGATTCATGGTCAGACAAATGCATGAGACACGGATCCTTTGCTATTCCTGTCAGTGTTGGCACCAGTGGTTAAACAATCCATGTCAAAAGAGTGGTGAAATTGAAAAATAAATTTAAACTCTAGTCAATCTCTTGTGGTATTACTGAAGTCAAGTTTGAGAATATAACAATTCCCTTGCCTGCCTGTTATTTTCAAGTTGCTGTCTTTTTTGGTCTCATTGGTATTATAAATTATCTGAGGATTGTTACAGCCTAAACATATGCAGAAAGACTCCTTAGAAATATTTATAAATGGATATATAAATATCCTTATAGATGGAGTGGTTAATGTAGGTTGACACATTTTTGTACAGAGGTGATTTCTGTAATAGACATGATCTTAGCACTATAAACAAGATCAAAACATTTCAGATGATGGAAATTTGAAATCAAACAGAAAAAAAAAGAAAAAGAAAAGAGCCAGAGTGGCGTGTAAGGTAGTTGAATTAGATTATCATGAGAGCACAGAAGGCATGCTGAGGGAAATCAATGAATGAAAGAGATACACAAGGCATACAGGATGAATGAAGTGCTGCAGTATTGCAGGATGAACAGCTGGGATAGTTGGTATAAAAATTTGAAATAAATAGGATTGAACAACTTTAAAGGATAATGGAAGAAAAATCTTGTTGATAACAAAATTTTGGCACTGAAGCGTTCTTTGGAATATATAGTCCAAATGCCTACCATTAATCCATTCCCTCGATGTTCCTCCAGAAACTCAGTTTGCAACCATGCCATAAAAGCAGCATTTCGTGTTAAAGAGAAAGTGGGTGCTCTCGTTAAGTTCTGAAATTATTGAAATTAATATTAACACTAGAGGTGCCTTTTTGTCTGGAGGGTCTAGATGTTCTTTAGACTCAAAGCTGAAAAGTTTCAATTTAGATCTGGTAGCAGAATGATATATTGGAAGTCCGTCTTTCACTTTGAGGTAGATATAGGTCCAGGGCAGTAGCAGAGGTCAATGCAACATGTCAAGAAGAAGAGTAAGTGGGAGGATGGAGAATGAAAGGGCCAGGTTATCATTGATTGACCAAAGGTCAATGCCTCTGTTCTTACAAGAAGACAAGAATACAGGGACAGGAGTAGGCAACCAAGCATCTCTAGTCTGCCCCAGCGTTCATTATGACTTTGCCGGCCTCAGCTCCTCCTTTGTCCCAGTTCATCACGACACTCAGAGCCTCAGCTTTTCAATTATTAACCTTTCACTTTAAATATATCTTATTATTTAGCCTCCACTAACCACAGGGATAGAAAATTCCAGGGATTATCTACTACAAAAAAACTCTCAGTATAGATATCTGCCTGCCTACTAAATGGTTCCACTTAACTGGTCTTTGTTCTAGTTAAGATTCTTTTACCACTTAATTTCATATTGGAAATGGTGGATACTTGCTTTACCTTGTACCTACGTTTATGATAGCCTGATAAGTAAAGTATCTGTTTCTATTCAACTTAACAGTTTTAGTAGTTTCTTTTCATATTGGCACCATACATGATTAAAAAGGGTCAGTAATTGGAATCAACAGCAAAGCAGAGGGGAACCTATCATTTCTATTTGATCTCACATAAACATATTGGAGCCCTCAAAACAAATCTGCATTTCATGGTCCTGTCAGGTTTTGGTGATAAACATTCCTGTGGCCTCTCATGTAATCTGACTCTGCCTGAGGCTAGAATCTATGCCGCTTATTACTGTGATGTTTACTAACCAGTGAAGAAAGGAAGAAACCAGCAAAGCAGCCCTAATAAAACATCATCACTTGTCTGGTTTGCTTTGTAGGTCCTGCTCTTCCTCAAATATTCCATTTTCAACAACCTAACACACAACATCCTCTTTCAAACCTGTGTGAGTTATAAAATATGAATGATAGCACAGCACCTCCAACATGCCGTTGTGCTTTGTAACATTTATGTACTGTAGTTATAGAACACTATCTCACTTAGTCAGTGCTATCACATATTTAGGAAAAATTTATAGGTTTTATTTGGGGCAAATATAAAGACATCTGAGCTTTAGCTTGTTAGATGTGATTTATCTATTGTATTTATCCCTCTTTCTAAACATCAAGCTCCACTGAAAACTGTATTTATCCCTCCTTAGCTGCTAATCCATTGTTCTGCACCCAGTTACCCTTCTGAATTGTCACTATGTTGAAATCGCTGCGTGGAAGACATAAACCAGCATTCATTTAACTTCTCCTGGAACTTCAAAACAATGAGATTCTTTTCCTAATGTGCTCTTTGCATTTTTTAGTAGTTAGGGCTTTTAAAATCAGCATACTAGTCAAACAATCGATAGATCCCAATTTCTTGTTCTTTTCAAATGTGCTAATAGAGTCATAGAAAAATACAGCACAGAAACAGGTCCTTCAGCCCAGTTAGTCCATGCCAAACCATTTATACTGCCTACTGCCATTGACCCTCACCTGGACCAGAGCCATCCATACCCCTACCATCCATGTACCTACCATGGTATTGATGTGGATAGAGAATTGGTTGGCAGACAGGAAGCAAAGAGTGGGAGTAAACGGGACCTTTTCAGAATGGCAGGCAGTGACTAGTGGGGTAGCGCAAGGCTCAGTGCTGGGACCTCAGTTGTTTACAATATATATTAATGATTTAGACGAGGGAATTAAATGCAGCATCTCCAAGTTTGCGGATGACACAAAGCTGGGCGGCGGTGTTAGCTGTGAGGAGGATGCTAAGAGGATGCAGGATGACTTGGACAGGTTAGGTGAGTGGGCAAATTCATGGCAGATGCAATTTAATGTGGATAAATGTGAGGTTATCCACTGTGGTGGCAAGAACAGGAAAACAGATTATTATCTGAATGGTGGCTGATTAGGAAAAAGGGGAGATGCAACGAGACCTGGGTGTCATTGTACACCAGTCATTGAAGGTGGGCATGCAGGTACAGCAGGCGGGGAAAAAGGCAAATGGTATGTTGGCATTCATAGCAAAAGGATTTGAGTACAGGAGCAGGGAGGTTCTACTGCAGTTGTACAAGGCCTTGGTGAGACCACACCCAGAGTATTGTGTGCAGTTTTGGTCCCCTAATCTGAGGAAAGACATTCTTGCCATAGAGGGAGTACAAAGAAGGTTCACCAGATTGATTCCTGGGATGGCAGGACTTTCATATGAAGAAAGTCTGGATCGACTAGACTTATACTCACTGGAATTTAGAAGATTGAGGGGGGATCTTATTGAAACGTGTAAAATTCTAAAGGGATTGGATAGGCTAGGTGCAGGAAGATTGAATCCGATGTTGGGGAAGTCCAGAACAAGGGGTCACAGTTTAAGGATAAAGGGGAAGCCTTTTAGGACTGAGATGAGGAAAAACTTCTTCACACAGAGAGTGGTGAAACTGTAGAATTCTTTGCCACAGGAAACAGTTGAGGCCAGTTCATTGGCTATATTTAAGAGGAAGTTAGATATGGCCCTTGTGGCTAAAGGGATCGGGGGTATGGAGAGAAAGCAGTTACAGGGTTCTGAGTTGGATGATCAGCCATGATCATACTGAATGGTGGTGCAGGCTCGAAGGGCCGAATAGCCTACTCCTGACCCTATTTTCTATGTTTCTATCCAAACTTCACTTAATGTTAAAGCAGACCTTGCGTGCATGACTTATGCTGGCAGCTTATTCCACACTCTCATGACCCACTGACTGAAGAAGTTTCCCCTCATGTTCCCCTTAAGCTTAACCCATGACCTCTAGTTGTAGTCCCACCCAAGTTCAATGGAAAAATGCTGCTTGTATTTACCCTATCTAGACCTCTCATAATTTTGTCTTCCGCAATCAAAACTTCCCTTCAAACCTCTACATTCCAAAGAATAAAATCCTAACCCATCCATTCTTTCCTTATAACTCAGGTCCTCCAGTCTTGGCAACATCCTTGTAAATTTTCTCTGCACCCTTTCAAGCTTGTTTACATCCTTCCTGCATGTAGGTAACCAAAGCTGCACACAATACTCCAATTTAAATCTCGCCAACATCTTATACAACTTTAACATAACATCCCATCTGCTGTACTCAATACATTGATTTATGAAAGCCAATGTGTCAAAAGCTTTCTTTATAACCTTATGTACCTGTGCCACCTCTTTCAATGAATTATGGAACAATGTTCCCAGATCCCTTTGTTCTACTGTACTCCTCAGTGCCCTACCATTCACTGTGTAAGACTTACCCTAGTTGGCCCTTCCAAAGTGCAACACTTTGCACTTGTCTGTATTAAATTCCATCTGCCAATTTTCACTCCATTTTCCCAGCTGCTCCAGATCCTGCTTTAAGCTCGAATAGCCTTCCTCACTGTCCATTACACCATCAGTCTTGGTGTCATTAGCAAATTTGCTGATCCAGTTAACCACAAGATCATTGATGTAGATGTCAAACAACAATGGACCCAACAACAATCACTGCAGCACACCACAGGCCTTGAGTCAGAGAGGCAACCATCTACGACCACTCTCTGGCTTCTCCACAAAGCCAATGCCTAATCCAATTTCACATCTACCACATCCTGAATGCTAATCAACTGAACCTTCTTGACCTACCTCCATTGTGGGACCTTGTCAAGTACTTGCTAACATCCATGTGGACAACATCAACCGCGTTGTCTTCATCAACTTTCCTGGTAACTTCCCTGAAGAAACTCTATTATATTGGTTAGACACTACTTACCACGTACAAAACCATGCTGACTATCCCTAATCAGTCTTTGTCTATCCAAGTACTCATATATCCGGTCTCTCAGAATACCTTCCAATAACTTTCCCATTACTGATGTCAGGCTCACCAGCCTATAATTCTATGATTTATTTTCAGAACCTTCCTTAAATAGTGGAACAACGTTAGCTGTCCTCCAATCCTCTGGTTCCTCATCCATCATGAAGGATGGTTTACATATCTTTGCCAGGGCCCTGCAATTTCTGTACTTGCCTCCCACAGGGTGCGAGAGAACACATTGTCATGCCCTAAGGATTATACACCCTAATTTGTCTCAAGACAGTGAACACCTCCTCCTCCTCTGTAAGCTGTATAGGGTCCACTTTGTCTCACTTCTATATTCTCTGTGTCCATCCCCAGATGCAAAAAATGTGCTGAAGATTTCTCCCATCTTCTTTGGCTCCATGCTTAGATTACAATTCTGATCTTCCAGAGGACCAATTTTGTCCCTTGCATTCTTTTTGCTTTTAACATATTTCTAGAATCCCTTAGGATTCTCCTTCACTTGTCTGCTAGGGCAACCTCATGGCTCTTTTTAGCCCTCCTGATTTCTTTCTTAAGTGCTCTCTTGCATTTTTTATATTCCATAAGTACCTTATTTGTTCCTATCTGCCTGTACCTGCGATGCACCTCCTTTTAATTTCTTAACCAGGGCCTCAATGTTTCTTGATAAACAAGGTTCTCTAAACCTGTTAACTTTACCTTTTATTCTGATAGGCATATACAAGTTTGTACTCTCAAAATTCACTTTTGAAGGCCTCCCATTAACCAAATACACCTTTTTCAGAAAACAACCTGTCCCAATCCGGACTTGCCAGATCCCTTCTGATACCACCTCCAATTTAGAATCACAACCAGTGGACCAGACCTATCTTTTTCCATGTTTACTTTGAAACTAATGGCATTATGATCACTAGATGCAAAGTTTTCCCCTACACAAACTTCTGTCATCTGCTCTGTCTCATTCACTTATAGCAGCTCAAGTATCTCTTGTTGGGACTTCTATGTACTGATTAAGGAAACTTTCCTGAATACCTTTGACAAACTCCATCCCATCTACTCCTTTTACAGTATAAAAGTTGCAGTAAATACGTGGAAAGTTAAAGTCACCTACTATAACAACCTTATGTTTCTTGCATCAGTCTGCAATCTCTCTACAAATCTATTCCTCTAAAACCCACAGACTGTTAGATGGTCTATAATATAACCCCATTGACATTGTCATACCTTTCTCATTCCTGAGTTCCACCCATAAAGCCTCACTAGACGAGCTCTCCAGTCTGTCCTGACTGAACTCTGCATGATATTTCCCTGACTAGTAATGCCAACCTTCCCGCCTTTAATCCCTCCAGTTCTGTTGCATCTTAAACAATGGAACCCCAGAATACTGAGCTCCTTGTCCTGCCCTTCCTGCAACCTAGTCTCACTAATGGCTAAAATATCATAATTCCATGTGTTCATCCATAACTTGAACTCATCTGCCTTTCCTACGATACTTCTTGCATTGAAATGTACACAGCTCAGAACATCAGTCGCACCATACTCAACCTTTTGATTCCTGACTTTGTCTGAGGTCTTAATAAGATCTAATGCTCTGTGATATGTTCTATAGCACGTCAAGTAAACTTTGCTTACAATTAAGGATGTGGATTGAGGTACAGTACAGTAAATTTAAACTGTCAATTACAACGTGAGATGTATGAACTTCAAAGAAGGTATTGCAGCAAATCTTAATCTCTTTAGTCAAACTTTTACTCGAGGTTCCACAGATGATGACAAGTCAACAATAAACTATATAAACTGCCTTTGGTGTAATTAAATGTAATGGCATAATTGAATATAGACCAAGATTATAATCGTTCTGTAATACCATTGTTTGCTTTCAAGTGATTTTATTTTGCAACTGAAACAAACATCAACTTTCCACCACTGTGCCAACCCAAGCCTCTCTTTGCAGGCAAAAAACTGGTCCGTAAGTTAAATGCATTCATAAATTAATGCCATTCCCAAAATTCCAATGTAACATTTACTCAAGCTGGAAAAAAATACCACCGACAACAATCAGACATAGCTGACTTCTAGAACAAGCAAAGAGAATAGGATTCAGTTTTGTTTGTAAATGAGCAAGATGAGATAAAGGGGAGCAGGTGAAACAGAACTTTCAGCTCCTCTTCATTATCACATCTATCAGCGATTGTCCCATCAGACATCTCCCTATAATAAGATTACCTGCTGTATTTCTCTCAAATATTGATCAGATTCTGAACATGGTGGAGAAGAAGTTTTGAAGTATGAAGAATGAAGGAATGCTATTGATTCGAAACAGAGATCTAAAGAACCCACTTGGAGACCAGTGTGAATATACATACTGATCACAATGATTAACTGTTCCGTTGAGCTAGATTTCTACTTTTGTTCCTACAACGTAAAAGGGATTTTGACAAAACTATCACAGGCATGACTTAATTGATTATCCAGGTTTACTTCATCACCTGAGAGGGGTGAAGCAATATGGCTTTAAATAATTCAGAATGCAAACAAAGAATAAATCAATTCAGGTAAATCAGGTATTGAGTGCTGGTAAAGTTAGAGGCAAGGTATAACTTGAACAAGCTCTAGGATGCTGAACCAAGGTGCTGCTGTGAATTTACAGAATTTGAATCTGTCAACAAAACTGAAATTCAATTCCTTATTCAAGATCTAACCCAATATATTTTTTTTTTCAAAGCTGTCTTCAATGTTGCTTTCTGTGTTTAGGTGCATAAATTCAGAACATTGCCAACGTTAAAAAGAATAGCGAATTAGTATCTATTGGTTGTTCTTGTACCATTTCGATTTTAAAAGTCTCCAGGTAGCTAAAAGTTGCAAAGAGAGAGAGAGAGAGAGAGAGAGAGAGAGAAGAGAAAAGGAATACTACTGTTTCGAAGTTCTGGCAGAAATTGAATTATCGCATTGATTTTAAGAAGGGTAAAACTGCCAAGCAAAGTATTAGTAGTTGAGGTGAAGCATGTAGAAAGTACAGAGGAGCATAAGACTTTGTGGTTATAGTAATGATGGTCCCTTATTATTACATCAGATAATAAATGGATAACTTTTCTGACATAGTATAGATCTTTTATATGAATAGTAAAATATTAATCATTGTGAGTAGTTAAAGGATATTTAACGTGTCTTGATTGCTGGTCTTAATAATTCACAATGGCAGCAGTTATTTTTATTGTATCACAGAAAGTTTTGTGATGATTCTGGATCTTGCATTGATTAATTGTCTTTGCTAAACCAAAGTCAGTAATGTATAGAACAGGAGAGGGAATGCCATTGCCAATGAAGAAAAGAGACTGCAAGGTGAAGGGCAGGACCCTTAGTTGATGTACTTGTGGCTGAGGTCTCTCTGCTGCCATCTGTATGACATGGTTTTAAAATAGGCCAAGGAATAGTCTTTTAATTTAATGATGTACACAATATTTATTTCTAATTTGATATTTCCCTAATAGAATTAGGTACATCTTTAACCAATTATCTAAGCACATTAGAAACATAGAAGTACATGCTGACAACATTCTGACTGCACAACTCCCTATATTACAGGTTACCTGTAGATTTATTTTTGACTGCAAAGTGATTTCTACAATATTTTTCTTACTATTTTGAAAGGGGGGAATATTCTTTATGCTGATTTTAGCATTTATCCAAATTTTCTTTCACTTATCCTTTCAATCTTAACCACAAGTTATGGCTGAAACTCACATAATTTTTATTGTATAATCCTATATTCCTGCCCCCTAACATTTTTGATCATATTACGCTGTGATGGGTAATTGTTTTATTGTCAAGTAATTCTCAATAAGGATGTATAAACTATTCTCTTCACATTTTTGATCATCTCCATTCCATTATTAACCCTGTATTTGCTCAGCCTTCACAGTGTAGTGTCTGATCGATGACCAGTTCAGCTACAACCACCCACCCCCCCACTCCACACTTCCATTCAAGCCTCTATCTTTTGCAAACTGACATTTCTGAACTAAACAATAAATTAACCTTCATCAGGCAATTACTGCACTACACTGAGTATCTCCTCCACACACAATTTATCATCTATTTTATTTCTGTCAAAATCAGTCATAGCATCCTCTGTTTGCAGCCTCACATGCTCCTCTGGTGTAAATAGCTTTCCTTTAAAAATGCAATGATAATTTTCTGTCTGTGAAACTCCAAGTAGGACAGCATTGCAAGACTCTATAACACTCAGTATTGAGACATACTGTATCTTCAAATCTAATGCCCTTCCCTTGGACAACATTGGTGGTGTGGAGATGGGAGACTTGCAGCTTGGGCAACTGCCGGTCTTCCATAAAAAGAAACCTTGCCCAGGCTTGTGCCCTGGAATCTTTCCAAGGTGCAAATCCATGGTCTATCGAGACTAACGGAGGCCTACATCTTCAAATCCTTTTCTCGTTCTCTTAACAAAAGTTGAACATGAATGACAACTTTTCATTGAAGTCAAAGGCAGAAAATATTCTTTCTCAATTCAAGCCCAGAGAAGCACTGATTCACTAAAAGATGGTTATTAAATTCTCTCAGCTTTTTTCTGCTCCACTAGCAGTCATTACACTATCTTAGCTGTAAGGTTTGTGGCTTTCTTATCCTTCTGTTTGCCTCAATGATTCATTACCGCATATTCTCCCTGAATTTAAAGTTACTTCTTAATGGAGTATCCAAAACTATCTTCAATTCTCTATCACTGGTCAAATATTACCTTGCACAAATTTGTCATATTATCTTTCATCAGATTTTCCACATCATTATCTTAACAGTGCTACTGAATAACAAACACAAAATGCTGGCATCAGTGAAGAGGACATTTTTGGGCTGAGACTCTTCATCAGGAATGGAAAGGAAGAAGAAAAAAGTAGAATGAGAAGGTACAGGGAAGGAAAGGACACCAGCTGGCAAGTGATAGGTGAAAACAGATGAAGGGGGAGGGGTGATGATGTAAGAAGCTGGGAGGTGATAGGTGAAAGGTGATAGGGCTGAAGAAGAAGGAATTTTATAGGACAGGATAGTGGAACAGAGAAAAAAGGGAAGGGGGATCAGAGGGAGCTGACAGGCAGTTGAGAAGAAAAGAGGCCAGAGGGAAGCCTTCTTATTATTGTGTCCACAGACAGCCTATACATGGCCCAGCCAGAACTGGACACATTTTTGTGCCTTGTTGTTGAATTCGGCAAGATCTGCAACAGTACAGGGTTCCTCTAGTGATGTGCATTGCAGGAGATGTTGCATAGTTTGTGGCTGAGTTCCACATTCACAAGTTGTCGGGCTGGTTGTATATCCCCATTTGCTTAGTGACACCTTTGAATGACATACATCAGTTCTAAGTCTGATAAGGCACTTCCAAGTTGCCCAGTTGCAATTAACTCCTGGAGGAAGGCTTTCATCTGGTGGAATTTCCATCGTTGGGGGTTGTTTGAGACTGGGGAAGCCAAAATGGGGAAAAGAAAAATAGAGGAGAGGGAGGAGGTGAGATGTTATCAGAAAGGTGGAAATGGAGTGAAATTACTAGAAGTAGGAGAAAGAGAAGTTCATGGTGGAGTCTACACAGACAAAATATGTGGGGTCCCACCTGAGAGAGGACTTATCATGACCGTGGACCAGGCCATGGACCAACATGTTTAGAATGAGAATGGGAAGTTGAATTGAAATGGGTATTCACTGGGAAATCTCACTTTTATGGCAGCTGGAGTGGAAGTGTTCAACAAATCGGTCCCCAGTCTACATTGGGTCTCAGTGATGTAGATGAAGCTGTGTCAGGAGCACCAGAGACAGTAGATGACCCTGACAGACTCATGGGTGAAGTGTTAACTCACCTGGAAGGATTGCTTGGGGTGAGGAAGGAGGTTAGGGGCAGGTGTAGCATGTGTCCCATTGCAGGGATAAGTGCAGGAGGGAGATCAGTGGGGAGGACCAAGTGGACAAGGGAGTCACGTATAGAGAGCAATCCCTGCAGAAAGCGGTGGGTGAGGAGGGAAAGATATTCTTAGTGGTAAGATCCCATTGTTGATGGAGGAAGTTTTACCAATGATTATTGGCTACAGAGGCGTGTGGGGTGGTAAGTAAGGACCAGGGGAGTCCTATCCCTGTTATGGCAATGGGATGTTATGGTGAGGATGGATGTGCTGGAAATGGACGAGCTGTAGGGAAGAGCAGCATTGGCGGTACTGGAAAGGAAACACCATTTTTTAAAGAAGGAGGACATCTCAGATGTTCTGGATATTCCCTATATTTTTAAGAACTAGGGAATGTTATATCAGAATCAGATTTAATATCACTGGCATGTGTCATGAAATCTGTTAACTTTACAGCAGCAGTACAATGAAATACATGATAAATAAATATAGAGAAAAAAGCTGGGTTATGTTAAGCATATGTATATCTTTTAAATAGTTAAGTTAAAACAAGTAGTGCAAATAACAGAAAAAAAAAGTAGTGAGATAGTGTTCATGGGTCCAATGTCCATTTAGAAATCAGGTGGCAGAGGGGAAGAAGCTGTTCCTGAATCACTGAGCGTGTGCCTTCAGATTTCTGTACCTCCTTCCTGATAGTAACAGTGTGAAGAAGGCACATTGTGGGTGGTGGAGATCCTTAATGATGGTCATCGCCTTCCTCAGGCACTGCTCCTTGAAGATGTCTTGGATACTATGGAGGCTGGTACTCATGATAGAGCAGACTAATTTTACCATACCAGTTGGTGATGCAGCCAGTCAGAATGCTCTCCATGGGTACATTTGTAGAAGAGTTCAAGTGTTTCAGTTGACAAACCATATTTCCTCAAATGCCTAATGAAGTATAGGCACTGTCTTGCCTTCTTTATAACTGCATCAAAATATTGCATCCAGGTTAAGAGATAATCCAGGTTAGAGATATTGACACCCAAGAACTTGAAATTGCCACTCTCCACTTCTGATCCCTCTATGTGTATTGGTTTGTGTTCCCTTATCTTACCCTTCCTGAAGTCCACAATTAGCTGTTTGGTCTTGCTCACTTTGAGTGCAAAGTTGTTGCTGTGGCACCATTCAACTAACTGGTATATCTCGTTCCTCTATGCTCTTTCGTCACCCCCTAAAATACTGCCAACAATGGGTTATAGATGCTGTTTGAGCTATGCCTAGCCACATAGTCATGGTTTTAGAGAGAGTAGAGCAGTGGGGTAAGCACACATCTCTGTGAAGTTCCAGTGTTAATGGTCAGCAAGATGGAGATGTTGTTTCCAATCCATACAGATTGTGGTCTTCCAGTTAGGAAGTTGAGGATGCAGAGGCCTAGGTTCTGTAGCTTTGCAATCAGGACTGTAGGAATGATGGTGTTAAATACTGAGCTATAATTAATAAACAGCATCCTGACATAGGTATTTGCATTGTCATTTGCATTGGAATTATTAAATTGAAGTTAATCTGTTCATTCATTTCTTGCAATGCCTTTCAATTAAATGCATACTTTCAGTCCCTGCCTTTTCTTTGAAAGTGAAATATGATGCTTGTATTGTTCATTCCAATAACATTTCTAATCCAAAGGAAACTGAGTGTTCAACTAATACTTCTTGCATCTCAATACTTCTTATTCTTGTGATAATCAGCCATGACAGATAACTCCCGAGTTGCTGCCGAAACAGAATAACAGTGAATCAGATGCTTGCAGATGCTGCCCATCAAAAGATTAAGATCAATATTTCACAACACTTTATACAATCATAATGAACTCAGTGATTGATATTTTACACTGTTATCTTTTCATATTACCATTGAGTAGATAGATAGTCTATTGAAAGAATAATGACAAGAACGTGGACAAGTGTATCTGGAATAACAAAAATAAAATATTTTTAAACAAAGCAATTGTAAACTCAAATAATTAAAGAAAATAAAACAATGTGCATGACAAAGGAAAATAATTTGTTGAGTATTACCAATATAGAGATTTTAAGTTAGATATCTAATTGTATTGAAGTCAGTTGTCTTTTAGAAGCTCAGTGAATGAGCTCTTTTGGAAGTCTTGTATCATTCCTCTCCTCAAAATCATGTTTCAATTTAAAAATTCTCATCCATGACTCTCCCAATTGTTTGATTCTCCTATAGCCCAAAAACTCTATAAAATATCAGTATTCCTTGGACTATAATCCCCAACTTTAATTATTTAGGCCCTTCCAGCCCAATGAGCCCATGCCAGCCATTTTTATCCATGTGACCAATTAATCTACTAGGCGGTATGTCTTTAGAATGCGGGAGGAAAGCAGAGCACCCAGAGGAAACCCAAGGTGTCACAAGGAGAACATATGAACTCCTTGCAGAGAAAGGCAGAATTAAACCCAGGTCACTGGCACTGTAATAATATTACATTAACCACTGATCATAATTCAGCTTACCCTCCCATATTCCAATTTATTTGTTCTGCTCATTATTTAACAGCCCAATAGTCCTCAAAATAACAGAGATGTACCCACTTGAAAAGTAGTTGTTTGAAAACTTCACGATCAAAATGCTTTGAAAGTGAGCTACAACTTGTGTTTGGTGTGGCACCTTAATTTTAATGCTTTCTAAATCTTTTGCATGTTTGCATTTTGCAAATGTGCTACAGATGAATTACTGCTTAATAAAAACTCTCTTGCTTTAGACAGGCGTCTCTTTTGAACCAGCCAGGACAGCGCAGTCATCAATCGCAATACACACTGACCGAAATCAGGTGAAACAGACAATTGTGATAAATAGCACTGTGTCTGAATCCTTATTAATTAGTGCAACAGGAATCATTCTAGATGCATTAGTTCCAGTGAATTTTAAATTAAATATTTATCATGCAAAATTTTGTAAACGTAGATGCTTATGAATATTTTAGTCATAATTATTCATTTTTGTGTATTGCCTCTACTTTGAGTATTCTGACAAAGCATTCTAATAAACATAGTTGAGGTATGTTGCATGTATGATGGATTTTTTAATGATTAACAATCCTGTTAGAAAGAACCCAAAAACATGCTAAAGAAAATAAAAGTTTAGTATGGTATATAAGGATTATTTAGGTATGATGCAGTGAACAACTCCTCTATTGACAGTCGTGGCAGGATGGTATGATCGACTACTATGCAATTTCTAATCAAAATGGTCATTGCCACCACAGGCGGTTTGGAGGCCAGTAAAAGGATTTTTAGCTGCCTTACCACCTCTGGGAAGGAGGGACAGTTTACTTTTCTGCGTCTTATTTAAATAATTACATCACTTTATCAGGATAACAGAACTAACAACAGCATCGGAAAGAAGGTACAGAAGCCCAAATAAATTGGGGGTATTTTAGAGGAACTCCAGGTGCAGGTGTTATATGTAGATTTGAGATAGTAACCCACATGGAAAACATGTCTTGAAATTAAATCTATTAGCATTTATTTTCTACATACAAATTGTGGATAAAAACAATTTAAGCCAGGAGATGCTACACTGATTGACAAATTGGCCAAGGCCCTTCCATGTATTACTTCTTGACATCTCTGGTATTTTCCTGGCTTAGTCATGCACCTCTTGACATCACACGTCAGGTATCACAAGTTTCCTTTCTTACCAACATAAACTAAAGCTTCTGGATACAAGCGACAATCTTAATAGAGCTATCACAAAAGTAAAACTTAGAGAATAATAATTTGCAATGAGACATTTATTAAAGGGACGCACATAAAATGCTGGAGGAACTCGGCAAGTAAGGCAGTATCTATCGGGGGTGGGGGGGGGGTGGAATAAATAGCCAGTGTTCCAGGCCAAGACCCTTGATCAGTCTGGAAAGGAAGGGGACAGAAGCCAGAATAAGGTGGGGGATGGGAAGGAATACAAGTTGGCAGGTGAGGTGGAAAGTGCTTGGGTGGGGGAAAGGAGATGAAGAAAGAAGCTGGGTGGTTAGAGGTAAATGGAGGAAAATGGCTGCCGAGGACAGCAGGCCCTGGAAGAAAAGGAATGAGGAGGAGAACCAGACGGAGGTGTTGGGCAGGTGAGAAGTGAAGGTGTGAGAGGGTATCCAGAATGGGAAAAAGAGAGCGGAAGGAAGGGAAAGAAATTGCTGGATGTTCATGCCATCAGGTTGCAGGCTCCCCAGACAAAATATGAGGTGTTGCTCCTCCAACCTGTTTTCGGCCTCCATATATATTTATTCCCCTCCGTTGATGCTGCCTGACTTGTTGAGCTCCTCCAGCAATTTTTGTTTGTGTTTCTCAAGATTTCCAGCACCTGCAGAATCCCTTGAGTTTATTAATTAAAAGAGCTCTTTTCAGGCGCTGAATTAAATTTCTAACAGCTGCAGTTCCTAATATTCAAGATATGCTTATCAAGGCAGACAATTTTGTGGAGGGCATTCATTCACAAGATCACTGTGTCCCCTCCATCACATTTTCCTCATCTCCATAAGTTCTGCGATTACCATGGGGAAGGCTCCTTTGAGATCCAGCACACCTCCCAGTAATAATTATGGCCATACTGGGACTCTGAGGCAGCTGCCATTCATAACTGTGCAGATCCTGTTTGAATACGTGTTTCTGAGCGTTAACTACTATAATGCTCTTTCTAACATTTTTTTTCATTATTATCATCAAGATATAATTGCATGTTAGTGCAAGTGGAAGAACATGCTTAGGGCATCAAAAAGGGTTAACTCTAGACAATTAGAAGAGAACGCACACTAGGGACAAGGGAAGCAGGCACATGGGAATACCATCGCCTTCAGGTTTGACTGTCACAATAATTATCAGTTTATTTAAAGATTTAGGCTGATTTACTGAACCTGCCTTTTAATAATAGTGGAACAACTGATGTTTAAGCCCTACCACTTACCATGAGTTAGTTCTGCTCCGCAGTACTGTTAACCATTTAGAAAATATTATAGATAACATTCCTGAACAAGATGATTGAAGCTCACAGCAAACCATTAAGTTGTGATCTTCTAGAGAAAAATGCATCCTAAAAAGAGTGAATCTCATTCTATGTTAATAAAGTGAGTTAATAACAAAATCCAATTGTTCCAAGGGAAGAAAGTGTGTTAATTCAACGTCAGTTCAAAATGGAACAGTGAGATAATGTGGGTAACTATCAGGAAATTTGTGCAATATGAGTCATGCTTAAACTCTTTAAATCCATAGTCAAATATTATAGGAAAGTGGAGATTGTGGCGGTGTCCTTTTTTCACAGTTTTCCCATTAAGATAATTTCTTTTCCAAGAAGGGGTGGGCACTTTTTGTGTCAATTATTCAATGGAGCTTCTGTGACTTGTACTGGTTAAGGTTCAGAGCATCACTGACAAGGCCAGCATTTATTGCCCATTCCCAAATGTCTTTCGAAAAGGTGGTTAGAATGAGCCATTTAGTCTTGAACAAATCCAGTCATTCAGGGGGAGTTACTCCTATAGGTCAGGAGTTCCAATGATGATGAAAGAATGATTTTATATTCCCAGGATGGTGATCAACCAAGCTGGGAACTTGCAGTGGAGGTGTTCCCAAGCACTTATTGCCTTTGTGCTTCTTGGTGATGGAAGTCACAGCTTTGGGAGGTGTCTGACTGTACTGCAATCACAATGCACCAGAAGTGGAGAGAATGAATCTTTGCTTGGTCAGAATGCTAATCCAGTGTGCAGCTTTGTTTGGATAGCTTTAAACTTCTGGACAGTCATTAGAACTGCACTCATCCAGACAAGTAGATCATAGTTGTTCCTCCTTGGAGAGAGAAATTACACTGGCTACTTTCACAGCCTTTGAAATAGTGTGTATTTCTAAAAAGAACTGAAAATATTTGTGCATAGCCTTTGATATCTCTGCTCTGTTTCTTCAATAGTTCAATAGCCCAGGGTAAGTTTGTTGAATTGACTTTCATATTTTCAGAACAAAGATTTTGAGTGCAGTTACGTCCAAATTTTGTTTGAAATTATTTTATATGCCTACAATCTTCTGCAATCCTGATATAAAATAGTTGTTAAGTAACCATACAATATTCAGTCTCCACAGTTTCACATTTCTGTCATTATTTTATTTATTGTAGTTTTTGATGTTTCCTTCCGATATTTGCAATGGCTTTTCAAATTACTTCTGTGCTCTTCCAAATTTCAGTTTCATCTCCCCCTTACAGTTACTGCACGCTCATCATCGATAGGCCTGGTTTTATCTTGACCTTCTCTTTGTAAGTTTCAGGTTGGTATTAATCTCCAAATACCCTCTGACTCTCAGTCTTTACTGGCTTGCAAAAATAAATTGTTTACTCCTCTGATCTCGTATTCGAAGATTCCTTTGTCTTGCTAGTAAACTTTTCCACCAGGTTAGTTTAGATCTGTTTCATTTTTATCAAACATTACACGTCTTCAATTTGAGCAGCATTATTCTTAATTTAGAAATACAACACAGTAACAGGCCCTTCCGGCATAATGAACAAATACTGCCCATGTACAGCCATTTGACCAATTGACCTACTAACACATACATCTTTGGAATGTGGAATGAAACTGGAGCACCTATAGTCACAGGGAAAATGCTTAAACTCCTTACAGTGACACAAATTCAACCTGGGTCCCTGCTGCTGTAATAGCTAACCACATTGTCCCAGACTTATCTTCACCCATTATTATTTTTGTTCATTTTAAGCTAACATAAGTAGTTGCTATTTCAAAACAACTTACACT
This sequence comes from Hemitrygon akajei, assembly GCF_048418815.1. Taxonomy (NCBI): domain Eukaryota; kingdom Metazoa; phylum Chordata; class Chondrichthyes; order Myliobatiformes; family Dasyatidae; genus Hemitrygon; species Hemitrygon akajei. The sequence continues at coordinate 54,866,170 of NC_133133.1, read as the reverse complement.
ACCACATCAAAATCCAATCATTAAAATCACCTAGCACCCAGCAGAATCCTATTACACCATATCAAGCAGATTCTCATCACCAGCAACTGATGAAATCATACTGCACAGTTCCCAATGGAATCTTACGCATAGCTTCTCGTAGATCTCATTAGTTTCAACAGGAAAGCCATTCCAAGGCTTCCACTAGAATCTCCTCTCACAACTATTTTGTACCATCCCATCAAAAAGCACACAGCACACTCCCATCATACAGACCAACTGTGCTGCATCTCGCATAGGGCACACTCACTGTGACTTCTGGTGTATTCAGAACATGTATAACGAAGGTACACAAAAATTCAATTATTTGGAAATGTCACATTCTGAAGCTCTTCAAGGGACAGTGCCTTTCCAAGAGAGTTCAATTTAAATGCATTTCATTAAAGGATAAATAATATTTTACATATTTATGAATGTAATCTTTTAGGTTTATCTATCCTCTCCGGGGGCTGTATTTTGAGATTCCCAAGTGTAGAAGTCCATATGGCAGTAAGTGAGGAATATTAAAACTCCATTTTCTGATTTACCACCTTTTAACTTAATATCAATGTTAAGTTTTTAAAAAAATGGAATTTTTGTTTAAAAGTGTTTCTTAATTGCTGATAATAATTTTTGTTTCCACAGAATTTAGTGATTCAAAAGGCCACTTTTTGTTTTTAATCTGCACAGCTATTCCTTAAGTTAAATTTCACAAGGCCTTGAGCATTCTGGAACAACTCCACAAACTCCCAGATACAACTTCTTTGAATACATCTTCAAGCTAATCTGGAGCTTTTCAAACAACTCAATGTGAACTTCTATTCTGATCTATTGACACCCACTGTAGGAATTGGCTGAAATTTTTTTTAAAAAACCTACATTCTGTCTAATTTATAAGGACAATTCAAGACTTGATGAACTCATAAATGTATCTAGTTCCCCATCCCCACAAAGGCAATCCTTATACCTTCAAGAGTGAAGAAACTTTTATTTTAGCTATGTAAGATGCTGGAGTACCTTGACAATTCACAGAAACCTGTTATTGACTTTACATCCACAAAGCTTCCTGGCTCCTTCATTTTCTCTCCTTGGACCCTTAACAAATTGAAGACAATACTTACTGGCAAATTTTAACCCCAAAATTAGGTTGTTAAGAAATGAAGCTGTAAAATGTACTTTTAACTCAACGCAGAAGGAGCACTGTGGTTGTAGCAGGGGTGCTGGGGTAGGATTGGGGGAGGTGGTGGTTAGGCTGCTAACCTAACGTTAGTTTCTTATTTTAATACTTTAATGCATACTTCATATTTTTTCTCTGTATTCTGTAACCAAAGCTCCTGAGTCCTGAAAAACATGGTGCAGGAAATGAAGACCAAGATATGGAAAAGGCAAGTGATTTTATAGCACTCTCTGTGAGCTAGCAGTACTATGAGTAACTTTCCCATAAGGAAACCACACCTCTGTCCTATGATCTTATGTATCCCTGATCTCCTCCAAAGCCCATAATCTCCTTGCATTCCCAGCCTAGGACACCTATGTCGGTGTAATCTCACGCATCCATACCTTTTCTAATAAAAATTGCTGAAGACATCTTGAAAGGCCTTATTAAACTTATTTCTTTGAAATCACCTTCACGTTTATGAAACAAATCTATTATTGAATTCTGTGTTTGGAAAGCATCTTACATGCAAAAAATTATTTTACAGTAATAACAGGCTTTGAATTTCCATGGATGATACTTCAGTTTCTAAATATGACAAACTAATGTTCACAAATACTATTCACACTAGGAGGGACAGAGTGGTAGAGCAAGTTGAACTGCTGCACAACAGCTCCAGTGGCCAGGTTCAACCCTACCTCTGGTCCTGCCTGTATTCTCCCACATTCTCTACATGACCATGTGAGTTTCCTCTGGGCTCCAAAGGACATTCAGATTACTAGGTTAATTGATTGTGGTAACGTGCCTAGAGTGTAGATGGGTGGTAGAATTGAATGGTGTTGTAGTACCAATGGGTTTGGGTAGAATTAGTGTATAGTAAGGGCCTCTCTGTAATATTTCACTGCTAATGTAATGATCTCCCTGTAATCGGGTGGATAGTCAGAGGCTTTTTCCCAGGGCTGAAATGGCTATCATGAGAGGGCACAGTTTTAAAGTGCTTGGAAGTAGGTACAGAGGAGATGTCAGGGGTTAAGTTTTTTTACGCAGAGAGTAGTGATCGTGTGGAATGGGCTGCCAGCGACAGTGGTGAAAGCAGATACAGTAGGATATTTTAAGAGACTCCTGGATAGGTATATGGAGTGTAGAAAAATGGAGGACTATGGGAACCCTGGGTAATTTCTAAAGTAAGTACACATTCAGCACAGCATTGTGGGCTGAAGAACCTGTATTGTGCTGTAGGTTTTCTATGTTTCCTATGCAAATGAATGCTTTATGTTCAGTCTGAAATCAATGACTGAAAGGCCTGTATCTATGTTCAATGATTCTTTTGGAGGTAATATTGAGGAGTCACATTGGAAAGGAAACATTAAACGAAGTATCTCAGGTCCAGTCAGTTGTGCTTTTGTGGGATTTTGTCATAAGCAATGTCAAGTTTGTTTATCAAAGTCAGGAATTTTCTCTTTCTGCAGTTATTATGTTTAAATCAGGTCATATGATGGGACAGAGTGTAGTAGTGATCAGTTTCTTTTGCTAAAAGAATAGAATAATTTGATTGGTTGATCACCTCTTCCTGGTTGCCCATAAATTACCAAATTAATCAAAATAACAACAGAAAATACTGGGATAACTCAATAGGTCAGATAGCATCCATGCAAAAAGAAACAATTAATGTTTCAGATCTGGGATCCCTCATTTGAGCTGTGAAAAAGAGTCAAGTTCAGGTAACTTGACGCAGACCTGGTAGATCTTTTTCAGTATTTTCTGTTTATTTTTAATATTCCCAGCTTCCCAGTTTTATAATTTTCATTTATCATATTTATTAATTTGATTTTCACAGCTTTCAATTGTCCTTTGACTCAACAGCCACTAGGTTCCAGTCACACAAAAGTGTTCTTATTAAGGTTTAGTACAATATTCCCTTATCAGCTCCGTGAATAGAGACATTAACCTTTGTGAAGAAGGATAATAATCTGAAACAGAACTAAGTATGGCAATACCACATAAATAAGCTAAGTATCTCTTTAGTAATAATACACACAATAACTTTTACATTCACGCCTTTACGTGGATGATTTATTAATTTTTCTCCTAGGGTTTTATATATTTATATGACCAAACGACTTCTTGTTATTACAACTCTTTTCATTCAGGTTACCAGTTAGCATTTTTCTTATAAGAAAATTGTACTAGACTATTTATCTGTATATTTCTCACTATTTTCAGAATCTTAACATTTTTCTGTCCTCTCTTACTTGCAGCTGCTGTTTCCATTTTAATTAATTAACTAATGTAGCATTGAGGCACCTTGTCATGCATTCATTTTTTAAATTTAAAAACTGCAAATACAAACTTTGCCTAATTGTGCATTCAGAACATTACAATCATATAATAAATGCAAACAAATATCCTACACACATTTGCCTACATAACAACACTGAAGAGATCATTTATATTAGTGATGAGGAAAAATAACATTTCAAAGGGATTAAAGATTTATTTTATATTGTAAATTCTACTTTTTTTTCAAGAATAAAACCAATTAGTTCAAGTCTCTGAACTGTGATGTTTGGATGGATTGTGATTCACAGAACTCATTGGATGAAAAGATCTATTGCAGTAAAAGTGTCAAACTAGTAAGTCTCCTTCCTATAATATCCTAAGTTTGCATTCTTAATTTTCTATCTGTAAGGGTTTTCAACACTATTAAGTCCACATATAAACTGACAGTAATATCCTTCATATGCAAACAGAAGGTTTCCAATTATAAAGAGCCTTTCACATTGATATCAGGATGGGCCTGAGCTCTTTACAAGCAATGAACCATTAGCACATTTACATAGAACTGTAAGAGAAGCAACATCTTCCCTTTTACCTCCTTCCTTTTTGCAATCCAGGGCTCCATATACTGCTGCACAAAGAATTGATTTCCTTGGACTTCTTTTAAATTAATCTGTTCTGTTCACTTATAATTGTAACAGGAGTGATTGTTAGGCTGGGTTTAATCTGGGTTTGTTGTGGAGAACTTCCACATCTTCAACCAATGAACTACTAGGACTAGTAGACCCAAGTGCAGAGGAGAACAGAGACAAGGATTGCGTTGAACAAAGAATATTTACTTATGGATTGGTTTCTATAGAACTCAAGAATCACTATACACAGGGTAGGTAAATTCAAAGCTAAGCAAAATTGAGGGAACTTAAATAGAGAAACCAAAAAGGTTCAGGTGCACTGATAACTAAAACAAGACATAGCTGAAAATAATCAACTAATAATCAGAGTAGGAGGACCATCAGACTTGGAGACCTCTTATACCCCAGTGATCAGACAGATTAAAATGTGAGCAAGAATAGATTACAGGGAAATAAGTGAGGGAATGGGAATGTTGCATTACGTGTCAGCATAGACACAATGGTCTGAATGGCCTCCTTTTTGTGATTAGAAAATATGAGGAAAATTTGGTTCCTCCTAATTTCATGTTGTCAATGTCTTTTACTAATCAGATGATACCAGACAACAATTTTTTTTTCAGAAGTATTGTTTCCTTGGAATTTGTTTGTGATTGTGATAGATTATATGAAGCTGAATACAGATGTAATTTCAGATTACTTGTATCACGTAGGAATTTGAAGAAACAAAAAATCTTTTGCGTTCATTCATCTAAGCTAAAAATGTTTGGTTGATTATTTTTGTTTGTACTTAGTGCCAGAGGCTTCTTGCTTAATCAATAATCAGTCAGCATTGATGGATTCCTGTTGCCTTGATACCATTTCTCCATGACCACAAAGTTGAGGTGAAACCTTCCATCGTGCTCGTCACTGACAGCATCAGGATATGCAGGGAAGTCAAAATGGGAAGCAGGAAATGTATCTACATGTTTGTGTATGCTTGAGAAATTTGTCAACCAGCTGCGTGTAGTTTGGTGCTCTGTAGCTGGCAAAAATTTTCCAACAGCATCCATGAATGCCTTCCATGAGATTTTCTCCAGTCTCACTAGAAGATCTTTGAATTGCCTGTCATCGATGACCTGTTTGATTTGTGGACCAAAAAAATGTCTTTCTTAATCTTGACATCAGTTATTCTAGGAAACATTGATCTCAAATATCAAAATCCTTCACGGAAGTTTTTGTGCCTGGTGACAGCAAATTCCATCCTTGCAATTTTGAACCCAGTAATTCTGCTTTTGCCTTCGACAAACCCAAGTCTCTGACCAGGTTATTTAATTCAGATTGAGTTATCAGTGTCCTTTTCCATTCCCAGCTCATGCATCATGGCATCTTCATCTGCCTCCTCTCGACTCCATGTCTCTGGTGGCTTCAGTATTGGAAGATCATTGTCATGTGGCACAGGTTGCATGGGTGAAGGGAGACTGGGGTATTCAATGGATTTCTTGTTTTTAGTAGAGAAACCAGACACACTGGTCAGGCAGAAGTAGCAGTCTGTCACGTGATCTTTCTGCTCTCACCATACATAATCAGGACAGTGAACGGCATTGACATCTGAGTCCCTTTGAGCCAAACTCTGAGACCAACAGTGCACGTTTCGCAACAAATGTGAGGAAGCCCGACTTTGTCTTGGTCACTAACTTTACATCCAAAGTAGAGACCATAGGCTTTCTTCATAAGTGAAGTCATGCTCTGTCTTTGAGAGTTAAACGTATACTTGCCACAAATATAACAGAATATACTGCAGCTGTTGCAACATTGGCCAGTTCTTTTGCTATAACAAATACTGTTGAAAATACAATTACTTTATTATAGTGAGTACACACAATATGCTACACACGTGGAGCATGTGCACCAATGTGATCACAAACTGATATCCATGTGAAGGCAATGCATAGAATGGTGTGTATGTGATGTTTTATAGTCTTTCTAAACCCAGTCCTGCCATGCAGCATCCTCCCTATCTAAGCATGCTCTGGCAAGCCTAGACAAGATTGACAACATTTCAGCTTATATTGTGGGCAACATTTCAATTTACTTGAATTATGAATTGAAATAACAAAAACTGTATAGGTGATCTAAAAAGAACAGTTGGTAACAGGGAAATTTCAAGGTGATTTTTTTTTCATGATCAGCAGCCCCAAATCCATAAGATACACCCAAAAGTATTGAGGAAGCAAAATCTTTGTTATCCAGTGCAACGGAAAGAAGTAACAAAATAAGAGATAGTCCTACAGACATGAGTCTGGTGATTAACTGTAAAATAGAAAATAATGAAATGGTAGAGGAGTTAAAGACATACAGTATGTTGTATCAATCCTCACCATAGAAGGTACAAGTACCATTTCAGAATAAAGCTGAAAATTGAAAGGGCAGGAGGAACTATAAAAATTCCAAGCACCACATAAGCAATTCTTAGCAAATTGCTGAAGTTAGGGTTTGACAAATCCTAGGATCGTGATAGACTTCATTTTGTGGCTTAAGAGAAATGGCTTGTGAGCTAGGTGATGTATTGGTTTTTATTTTATATATTTCATTCAATTCAAGGAAGGTTCCATTGGATTGGCAAAGAACAAATGTCACTCCTTTATTCAGAAAGGAAGACAGAACAGGAAATTACTGGCCTGTTGGTATAACATCTCCCACTAGGCTTTATACACATTAGGATTAGGGTTGACATGTACTGGCGTATCATAGGAACTTCCGGATTCTACTTGGGATTCCAGAAATATTTGATAAAACAGCGTTGCATTTATAGTGAAAAATACCATCTATTTGATGGCATAAGTAGAACATTTGCTGCATAACAGGAAACAAAGAGCAGGCATAAATGGACCTTTCTCTGGTTTTAAGAATATAATGTATGATATGACGTAGAGATCTGTGCTAGTGTTCCCTTTTCTGCTATTTATGTAAACAACTTAGCAAAAAGCATCAATGGTACAACTGCTAAACTTGTTAAGGGACAAAAGTAGGCAGGAAAGTAAATGGATACATTAAGTAGTTACAAATAGGCAGACACAAAATGCTGGTGGAACACAGCAGGCCAGGCAGCATCCATAGGGAGAAGCACTGTTGACATTTTGGGCCGAGACCCTTCGTCAGGACTCCGCGCACAAATAGGCAGAGTTTGATGAATAAAACCTGGCAAATAGATTATGATATACGAAAGCTACAATTGTACATTTTGGAAAGAAAAATAATTTAAAAGCCCATTATCTAAAAGGTGAGAGACAGCAGAGCTAGAAGCAGATGCAGAGATGAGTTCTAATGCATGATTCAAAAAGGCTGGTTTGTAGGTGAAGCATTTAGTTAGTAGCACTAGAGACCTCAGTTCCATCTTAACCTTGGGTCGAGTCCATGTAGATTGCACATTCTCTCCATGACCACATGAGTTTCCTCTGGGTTCTGGTGCTTCTTCCCGCATTCTAAAGTTGTGTAGATTATTCTGTTAATTGGCCACTTTAAATTGCACATTGTGGAATCTGGGGGGGAAATCGACAAAAATATGAGGAGAACTTAAAAGATAGGGTTAATGTAAATGGATGGTTGAATGGTCTGTTTCTGTGTTGAAAAGGCTTAATTGGACAAACATCTGGAATGCATGAGTTGTCTTATGAGCAGCCTGCCATGTTCCAATAAAGCCCAGCATAAATTCAAAGAGCAGTGTTTTACCTTCACTTTCATATAAACAGCATTTCCAAGACTTTCTTTGCAGATTTCAAATACTCTTCTCTATTCCTTTGATAACTGAAGATAATTATTGTGTTTATGCCACTAGGACAGACTAGGCCTGTACCCATTGGAGTTTACAAGAATAGGAGGGCCATTGATTGACATAGATGGGATCTTCAAGGATCTTAGCACAATGAGTGTGAAGAGGATGTTTCCTCTTGTGTGAGAATCTAGAACTTGGAGGTCACTATATATAAATAAGAGGTTCCCAGGTATAAAGTGAAAATTTTCCTTTCAGAGGGAACACCCTGAAAGGGAGTTCTTTGAAGGGTTTATAAACAGAATCTTTCCACATTTTTAAGACAGAAGTGCAAAGATCTTTGATGGGCAGAGAGATGAGAGGATATTGGGGATAGTCAAGACTGTGGGGTTGAGGTTACAATCAGATCATCTATGATCTTACCAAAGGGCTAAGTGACCTATCTCCTGGCATAAATTCATATGTGAAGCAGTCTGCCATGTTCCAAAGAAAGCCCAGCATAAATTCAAGGAGCAGTACTTTACCTTCCGAGAATACATGTTACAGTTTTCTGAACACAACATTGATCAAGACTTTTATATACAATATTCAGCATTCCTAACAGATTCAACATTATAGATTTTGAATATTCTTCTACACTCCTTTTATAACTGAATATATAATGATTCTGCATTCCTACCACTAGACTTTATACCTTGTATTATCAGGCTTTTATTAAAATCTCTCTCGCCTTTCTGTCATTCATAAATCTTCTCTTTCATTTTCTGACCTCCTCTTTATTTTCTACTTACCTTAAAATCTGTTTGAATTTCTCTATTCCCAGCTATGACCAGGAACATAAACACTTCTCCTTCCACAAATAGTTCTGCAACTGGTGCCTAATTGCTGATTTTCTGTTGTTGTTTCAGATATGCCTTACTCACAGCTTTTGCATTTTAGAAGCATTACAGGTATGAAATTTACCCTCTTTTCATCAGAGTAGAAAAATACCCTCCTGTACCCAATAAAGTGCCCACTGAGTGTATTTCTGTATGTTCATAGTCTTGTGCCCATCCACCTCAAAGTTTGACGTGTGCACATTCAGAGATGCTCTTCTGCATATCACTGTTGTAACATTTGGTTATTTGAGTTCTGTTGCTTCCCAATCAGCTCGAACCAGTCTGGCCATTGTCCTCCGACCTCTTTCATTAATGAAGGTGTTTTTACACACACAGAACTGCCACACACATTCCTTTTTCTCTCCTACACCATTCTCTGTAAACTCTAGTGGCTGTTGTGCATGAAGATCTGAGATACTCAAACCACCCCGTCTGGCACCAACAAGCATTCCATACTCAAAATCGCTTAGGTCACTTTTCTTCCCCATTTTGATGTTTGGTCTGAAAAACAATCGAACCTCTTGACCATGCCTGCATACTTTTATGAATTGAGTTCCTGCTACATGATTAGCTGATTAGATATTTTCATTAATGAGCTGATGTACAGGTGTACCTAATAAAGTGGCCACTGAATGTATAATGTCATAATTGATGTGCATATCATACCAAGTGGAAGAAAAAAAACAAGGCGAAGTAAGCAATGTTTATCCTCTGTAAGTGCATTCTCCCAACCTAATTGATATCACCCTATCAGTATATACCTCTAATCATTTCAGTCACATTTATCCAGTTCTCTCTGAAGTGAATTTAAGCTACATGGATGAACTTCACCTTTTCGTATCATGTTCCTCCCATTAATCACTCTCAGAGAAAAACAATTTTCCTGAGTTCCGTTTTAGTTTTATCAGTAACCAATTTAAGATTATGATTCTTAGCACTGGCTTTTTCTCAAAGTTTACAAAGCACTCTCCATATCTACCAATTCTTCAACTCATTTCAGTTGCTTTGGCATTGCTGGACAGCGACCATAAAGGGTTCACAAACCTGCAGGTCAAAGAAGATAAGGAGGAAGTGAAAGGTAACATTAAAGAAAATCTAATCATTAAAACATTAGTGGGATGGATTATCCCTTTCTCCAGGAAGGAGTTCAAGTAGTAGACTGGCAAATTGCACTGACTGGCAGGCTGGTAACCCCAGAGGGAGGTGTGAGCTATTTGGAAGGTAAAACCTCATTAGCATCATGACATGGGATGGGGTCAGTGATCAATACCAGCTCAAGCAGTTATCAAGGGCTGAGTGTCCTGTTCAGAAATTTAACAATAGACAATAGACAGTAAGTGCTGGAGTAGGCTATTCGGCCCTTCTAGCCAGCACCGCCATTCACTGTGATCATGGCTGATCATACACAATCAGTACCCTGTTCCTGCCCTCTCCCCATATCCCTTGACCCCGCTATCTATAAGAGTTCTATCTAACTCTCTCTTGAATGCATCCAGAGACTTGGCCTCCACTGCCTTCTGGGGCAGAGCATTCCACATATCCACCACTCACTGGGTGAAAAAGTTTTTCATCATCTCTGTTCTAAATGGCCTACCCCTTATTCTTAAACTGTGACCTCTAGTTCTGGACTCACCCATCAGTGGGAACATGCTTCCTGCCTCCAGTGTGTCCAATCCCTTAATAATCTTATATGTTTCAATCAGATCCCCTCTCATCCTTCTAAATTCCAGTGTATACAAGCCCAGTCGCTCCAATCTTTCAACATATGACAGTCCCGCCATTCTGGGAATTAACCTTGTGAACCTATGCTGCACTCCCTCAATAGCAAGAATGTCCTTCCTCAAATTTGGAGACCAAAACTGCACACAATACTCCAGGTGTGGTCTCACCAGGACCCTGTACAGCTGCAGAAGGACCTCTTTACTCCTATACTCAATTCCTCTTGTTATAAAAGCCAGCATGCCATTAGCTTTCTTCACTGCCTGCTGTACCTGCATGCTTGCTTTCATTGACTGATGTACAAGAACACCTAGATCTCGTTGTACTTCCCCTTTTCCTATCTTGACTCCATTTAGATAGTAATCTGCCTTCCTGTTCTTACCACCAAAGTGGATAACCTCACATTTATCCACATTAAACTGCATCTGCCATACATTTGCCCACTCACCCAACCTGTCCAAGTCACCCTGCATTCTCATAACATCCTCCTGACATATCACACTGCCACCCAGCTTTGTGTCATCAGCAAATTTGCTAATGTTACTTTTAATCCCTTCATCTAAATCATTAATGTATATTGTAAACAGCTGCGGTCCCAGCACCGAACCTTGCAGTACCCCACTGGTCACAGCCTGCCATTTCAAAAGGGACCCGTTAATCACTACTCTTTGTTTCCTGTCAGCCAGCCAATTTTCAATCCATGTCAGTACCATGCCCCCAATACCATGTGCCCTAATTTTGCCCACTAATCTCCTATGTGGGACTTTAATCAAAAGCTTTCTGGAAGTCCAGGTACACTACATCCACTGGCTCTCCCTTGTCCATTTTCATAGTTACATCCTCAAAAAACTCCAGAAGATTAGTCAAGCATAATTTTCCCTTCATAAATCCATGCTGACTTGGACTGATCCTTCTACTGCTATCCAAATGTGTCGTAATTTCCTCTTTTATAATTGACTCCAGCATCTTTCCCACCACTGACATTAGGCTAACCGGTCTATAATTCTCTGTTTTCTCTCTCCCTCCTTTCTTGAAAAGTGGGACAACATTAGCCACCCTCCAATCAGCAGGAACTGTTCCTGAATCTATAGAACATTGGAAAATGATTACCAATGCGTCCACGATTTCTAGAGCCACCTCTTTAAGTACCCTGGGATGCAGACCATCAGGTCCCGGGGACTTATCAGCCTTCAGACTCAACAGTCTATCCAACACCATTTCTTGCATAATATAAATTTCCTTCAGTTCATCCTTTACCCTAGTTCCTTTGGCCACAATTACAACTGGGAGATTGTTTGTGTCTTCCCTAGTGAAGACAGATCCAAAGTACCTGTTCAACTCATCTGCCATTTCCTCATTCCCCATAATAAATTCACCCATTTCTGTCTTCAATGGCCCAACTTTGGTCTTAACTATTTTTTTGCTATTCACATACCTAAAGAAGCTTTTACTATCCTCCTTTATATTCTTGGCTACTTTACCTTCGTACCTCATTTTTTCTTGGCGTACTGCTTTTTTTGTTATCTTCTGTTGCTCTTTAAAAGCTTCCCAGTCCTCCGGTTTCCCGCTCATCTTTGCTATGTTATACTTCTTCTCTTTTATTTTTATACTGCCCTTTACTTCCCTCATCTGCCACGGCCACTCCTTACTCCCCTTAGGATCTTTCTTCCTCTTTGGAATGAACCGATCCAGCACTTTCTGCATTATTCCCAGAAATACCTGCCATTTTTGTTCCACTGTCTTCCCTGCTAGGGTATTGTTCCATTGAACTTTGACCAGCTCCTCCCTCATAGCTCCATAGTTCCCTTTGTTCAACTGTAATACTGACACATCCGATTTTCCCTTCTCCTTCTCAAATTGTAGGTTAAAACATATCATATTATGGTCACTACCTCCTAATGGTTCCTTTACCTCGAGGTCCCTGATCAAGTCCGGTTCATTGCACAACACTAAATCTAGAATTGCCTTCTCCCTGGTAGGCTCCAGTACAAGCTGTTCTAAGAATCCATCTTGGAGGCACTCCACAAACTCCCTTTCTTGGGGTCCAGTACCATTCTGATTCTCCCAGTCTACCTGCATGTTGAAATCCCCCATGACAACTGTATCATTACCTTTGCGACATGCCAATTTTAACTCTTCATTCAACTTACACCCTATATCCAGACTGCTGTTTGGGGGCCTGTAGATAACTCCCATTAGGGTCTTTCTACCCTTAGAATTTCTCAGTTCTATCCATACTGACTCTACATCCCCAGATTCTATGTCCCCCCTCGCAAGGGACTGAATATCATTCCTCACCAACAGAGCAACCCCACCCCCTCTGCCAGTCAGTCTGTCCTTTCGATAAGATGTATATCCTTGAATATTCATTTCCCAGGCCCTGTCCACTTGAAGCCATGTTTCAGTTATTCCCACAACATCGTATTTGCCAATTTCCAATTGAGCCTCAAGCTCATCTACTTTATTCCTTGTACTTTGTGCATTCATATATAATACTTTTAATTCGGTACTCCCCTCTCCTTTCATATCAATTCCTATTTCACTTGGCCATACTGTATGATCTCTTCTTGAGCTTTCTACTCCATTGATTCTGTTGTCCTTTTTAACTTTTCTTATTTTCACTTCCCTTTAACTCCATCTTATATTTCCAGTTCATCCCCTCCCCCCCACTACTTAGTTTAAACACATCTGTGTTGCAGTGGCAAACCTGTCTGCCAGAATGCTGGTCCCCCGCCTATTAAGGTGCAAACCGTCCCTTTTGTACAATTCATCCCTACCCCAAAACAGATCCCAGTGGTCCAAGAATGTAAATCCTTGCTTCCTGCACCAGTTCCTCAGCCACACATTCAGATCCATTATCTCCCTGTTCCTGTCCTCTCCAGCATGAGGAACTGGAAGCAAATCAGAGATAACCACCCTGGAAGTCCTGCTTTTCAGCCTTCTTCCGAGTTCTCAGAAGTCCCGCTGCAGAATGTCCTTCCTCTTCTTCCCTATGTCATTTGTGCCGACATGCACTACCACTTCCGGCTGTTCACCTTCACCCTTGAGGATTCCCTGCAATCGGTCCATGATATCCTGGATCCTAGCACCAGGGAGGCAACACACCATCCTTAAATCTCGCCTGTTGCCGCAGAAACCCCTTTCCGTACCTCTTATTATGGAGTCCCCTACTACCACGGCTCTTCCTGATGTCTGACTCCTCGGCTCTGCTTCTCCACCAATTTTCGGCTCGCAGACCTGTCCACCTCTCAGACTGGCAGTATCTTCTGTCCTGACAGCTTCCAAGAGGGTGAACCTGTTTACGAGAGGTACATCCCCTGGGGTCTCCTGTACTTCAAGCATCCTTTCCTTCCTCATCGTCGCCCCCTTTCTCTCTTCCGGTATCCTTGGTGTAACGACCTCACTGTAGGTCCTGTCCAGAAAACCCTCGTTTTCGCGAATAAACCTGAGGTCATCCAGTTCTTTCTTCAGTGCTGCAACATGCTCCTTCAGAAGCTGAATCTGGACACACTTTCCACAGCTGTAGCAGCCGGGGGCACCATCAGTGCCCCTGACCTCCCACATCATGCACGTAGCACACTGAATCAGCTTCACCCTCTGCAATCGTGCCTGGCGTAGTCTCCTCGCCGAAGACTCTCGAGCCAAAGACTAGCACTTTTCACACCAGGCACTTCCCTCGACCAGGCCACTTCCCGACAGAACATATAAGGGGTGTGAATAATACTAATATGTAGAAGCCAATATTGTGCTGAGTATATAAAAGAAAATCAGTTATTCCATCATATCAATCACAGATATAAAGAGAAAATCATGGAACATATTCTGGATTTTAATTGCATTAAAAAATCAGATTTCCAGATTTAAATGCATATCATTCAGAAATGTTTTAATTTCCAAAGTTATTCATTGTTTGCTGGAGTTCTAGTCTAAATTCATTCAACAAAGGAATAACATTGTGGATGAATTTCCTAAAAAGATGCTCATGTCTGCTCAATGTTAAGAAACTGGAGACCTATTAGAAATAACAATAAACATCCAGAGACCTTATTTTATGTCCAAATAATTAAATAATAAAGAATGTTCTTAAGGCTTGTGTTAATGTCCATTGATCTGCTATGAATGCATTAAGAGTGCCTTGAGGCAGTCAAAGTCATCAATACCCTTTTATTTGTTACATGCTTTCCCTACACCAAGCACACTTCAAGGTAACTTCCCTTTCAGGGAGATTGCTCTTGAAAAGAAATGTTGGAAATTTCCTCAGACCTGCTTCTACTCTGCTCATGTAACTTCACTTGATGTTTAGTGGCAGAGTGGAGGCAGGCCCAGTTAAATTCACAGTGATGCTGAAGGGGCTCAAATTGCGTAATTGGAGATGGGTGGATTGTTTCGCTGTTAAAGGTGTCCCACTGAATGATAGCAGTCGATCAGAATGACAAATTGGATTAAGATTCAGATACAATTTGATAAAACCTGTTATAAGTAGACTATTATCAGGAAGGTATTGGCGTGTGGCCAAGTGGTTAAGGCGTTCATCTAGTGATCTGAAGGTCGCTAGTTCGAGCCTTGGCTGAGGCTGCGTATGTGTCCTTGAGCAAGGTACTTAACCACACATTGCTCTGCGATGACACCGGTGCCGAGCTGTATGGGTCTTAACACCTTTTCCTTGGACAACATCGGTGGAGTGGAGAGGGAAGGCCTGCAGCTTGGGCAACTGCCGGTCTTCCATAAAAAGAACCTTGCCCAGGCTTGCACCCTGGAAACTTTCCAAGGCGTAAATCCATGGCCTATCGAGACTAACGGAGGCCTACACATCAGGAAGACTTTTAAGTGTCCCATATTACATTATAGTCAACAGTATTTAATAGCCCAAAAAGACCCCTCAAACATGTCAACATTCCAGCAATGTTTCCTGCTGCTTAGTGAGTTTAATGCTTCCAAATGAGGATAATTCTAATTTTCTCTGCATTTATTCCATCAAATCCTTTCCTAGTTGTAGAAAACACAATCATACCGTTACTTGCTCTTCTCCTTGTTGGCAAAATACTCAACTATATTTATTTGGTACAATTAATGATGAATTAAACCTGACCCCTTTTTAAAAATGAGTTTGGATTTGAGTTATATCTATGATCTGCTTCCATGGTAGTAAATCAATATAGCACCTTTTTAAAGTATTCCTACATCCATTTTATTATATGTCATTTGAAATACTTATGTTATTCAAAACGTGGTCTGCTCATGCATGGTGTTCAAATTCCATGCATCATACCTAACTTATATGCCAGTTATACACCTGAAAATTCAAAATTGATCCAAATTGATTTACAATATGTTATCATCACATTGAAAAGATATGCATGGCATTAAATGGAAGCTACATCTTATATACAATATTATATATTTTTCTCAACTATTGTCTGAGCTACATCCAAACAGAAAAATATTATGAATCTACAATTTGATACAATAATTTTGGTATGATTTGGATACAATCTATTTAATTATATAGAATAATTTGGATCAAGAATTCTCCTCTCAACAGATAGCATATACTCTAAGATCAAATATATCAAGGGTGACAATTTCAATTTTTTTCCCTACTCCCTCAAGGCAATCAAGTAAAAAATTAAAAGATATTAATCTACCCTTAGACTCTACATTATTCAGGCATGGCCACTCAGTGACAGAATATTCATTTACACAGCTCCTCATTAACACAATCACCCGCTAACAATGCCATCACTGACATGTCAGCTTTACTCAATTGACAGAATTTTTGCCTCAGGGTCAAAAGATTGTGGGTTCAAGTCACATTCCAAAACCAGAGCAGAAAAATCTACACTGATTATTCAGTGCAATGTTTAGGGAACAGAGCACTTTCTCAGTATTTGTGCTTCCCTAGAAGTTATAAGACTATTCATTGCATTAGTTATTGATGAATAACATCAATGCTATTCATTGCATTAGTTATTGATGAATAACTAATAAGAATAGTTATAAGTAATAACTAATAAGAATAGTCTTATAACTAATAAGAATAGTTATAAGAATATTCATTGCATTAGTTATTGATGAATAGCATCAATGCTATTCATTGCATTCTCAATTGCAGAGGCACCTGGAAGAACACCTCATTGATTTAATTGGTTATGAGAATAGTTGGTGCCATAGCAGCTTCACAGGAACTATCCTTTGGATGAAACACTAAACTAAAGCTCCAATTATTAGTTCCGGCACTCTGCTAAAAACCTGTTTAAAGTATATCTTCCAGTCCTCCTAGCACCATCACTAGTCTTTTTATTCTCATACATGCTTTTGGAATCATTGGTAGGAAGAAAAAAAAACATTGACAATTGTTATGATTAGGTAAATTTTGAATAGAGGCTGAACTGCTCATCATGTGTGGGTCTCAACTATTTAATAGTGCATAAATAATGAAAAACAGGTGGTGGTGTTTAGAGAACAATTATCTTTTGGATGTCAGAAGACCTTCTTCTTTAAGTGGTGCTTAGGTCTTGAGGTCAAGGTCTTATATTTACACATTTATGTATTGGACACACCAGGGGAATAATTCCCCGTTCGGAATTAATATGTTTGACATGGCACCTATAGGGAGTGCACTTGTCAAGAAATGATGCTGTTTGAAAGCAGTTCCTATGAGGTGAAAAGGAAACATCTCATTGCTAAATTGAGACCAAAGAGCTGATTGTGGGCTTCAGAAAGGGTAGGACAAGGGATCCCGAACCAATCCCGAGGGATCAGAAGTGGAGAGAGTGAGCAGTTTCAAGTTCCTAGATGTCAATATCTCTGAGAATCTAACCTGGTCCCAACATATCATTGCAGCTATAAAGAAGGCAGACAGTGGCTGTATTTTATAAGGAGCTTGAGGAGATTTGGTTTTGTCACCTAAGGCACTCAGAAACTTCTACAGTTGTACCGTGGAGAGATTCTGACAGGCCGCATCACTGTCTGGTATGGGAGAGCTACTGCACTAGATTGAAAGAAGCTACAGAAAGTTGAATGTACAGAAGCTACATTAAAGACTCCCATCACCTAGGACATGCCCTCTTCTCATTGTTACCATCAGGAAAGAGATACAGAAGCCAGAAGGCACACACTCAGCAATTCAGGAACAGCTTCTTCCACTCTGCCATGCAATTCCTAAATGGACATTGAACTGTGATGAACACTACCTCATTTTTATTATTTCTGTTTTTGCGCTATTTTTAACTTATCTATTTTATACATATATGTGTGTATATTAAATATAGGTACTTACTGAAACTGATTTACTTTTTCTCCTACATTATCATGTATTGCATCGTACTGCTGCCGCTAAATTAACAGATTTCACGACATATGTCGGTGATATTAATCCTGATTCTGGTTCTAATTCCAAGATCTTTGGGACACAGTATAACTTGGGAAGTTTGTTAGGATATCACTCACACCATAATGTATATACAGTGAGTATTTGACTTTCTGAAGAGCTTTAAATTTTTTAATAACATTGAGTTTTTTGGGGGGGCTGGAATTTAGTGTATATATTTCCTGTATCCTTGCGCCACACTCCAACTCCATAGGTGGCATTAACACACTTTATATTAGCTTGCCAACCACTATTAAACTTTCCAAGAAGAAGAAAAAGGTTTAGGTCTTTAAAAGGATCTTTAACATATAGCTTAAACAGAACTTTTAGGAAAGTTAGACAGTGTTACTCCTATTCATCTTTCATACAATGTAAAAGAGCTCAAGCTATAGTTAGAAAAGCAGTGAGAAGGGCAACACAAATGTATTGAAGAACATACTGTGAAAGCATTGTGAAAGAGGTCCAGGCAGGGGAAGTTAGGGGTACAATACAGAAATGGGTGGAGTTGGAAAACTTGATGCAATACTGGTTTTGTATGATGTGGAGAAGGTTGCAATTATTGACTCTGAAAAGGCAGAATTATTAATAAAAGCATGTCAGTGTACATAGTTTGGCCAATTTAAGTAAAGAAGAGAGGTCTTACAGAAAAACAGTTTTGGCAACAAAGAAATATGTTCCAGTTCCTGTTTGGACTTGGAATTTACATTGTGTGATCTTAAAAGGGCTATTAATAGTGCTGGTCAGACATCACCTGGTTATGGGATTCAAAACATGTTGGGTTTGAAATTCTTTAGTACAAATATGGGTTGAATGGCTATCTTTCTGGAAATTAGCAGTTGTTATCCTATATTGAAACCTGGTAATAATCAATCAAATCCTTCCAGTTATAGACCTATTTCATTAACTTCACATATATGTAAGATCATAGAACAAATGTTTATAGCAAGGCTTCCTAATTTTGTGGAAAGTAGTGGAAACTTAGTTATCTACCAATTTGAATTTCATAAAGAGAGAATGACCATGGACTTGATGTTAAATTTGGAAATCTGATATCCTTAAGGCCCAAGTTAATAAATAATCAGTGGTAGCAGTTTCTTTGATGTTGAGAAAGTTTATGATATGTTATGGACACAGGGATTGCTGCTTAAACTAGAAAAGATGGGAATAGGTCATAGAATGTTAGATTCCACAGGAGAGTGTGTGTAGCCCACTCCATTTTAATATTATGATTAATAGTATTTTCTTAAATGTTGGCTCAGACTTTTTCAAATCGTTATTTGCTGATGCTGGCTCTGTGTGGAAGAGAGACAGGAATATAAATTATATAGTTATGAAAATGCAGGCAGCTATTAATGAAGTAGAGGAATGGGGACATCGGTGGGGGTTTCAAATTTCTGTTCCAAAGACTCAAGTTATTTGTTTTTTCTAAAAGGAACATTACACCAACAACTGATCTCAAGCAATATGGGAAATGTCTTTAAGAAGAGTCAGTGGTAAAGTTTCCAGATATGTGGATGGACACAAGGTTAACATGGAAGTTGCATGTGAAAAAATTCTAGGGAAGTGCAAAAAAATCTCTTAATGTGCTCAGCTGTTTAGTTGGATGTGATTGGGGTGTGAGTACAAGGTCACCGAACAAGTGTATGTACATTGCTTTTATCAGATCTGTCTTAGATTATGGATGCGCTACTTATGGTCTGCCTTACCAGAGGTATTAATGTCCCTAGATAATATTAAAGCTGAAACATTGAGATTATGCTGTGGTGCTATTTCATCATTACTGGTAGAAATGGGTGAAGTGCCTTTACATCTACATAAGTTACAGTTATGGTGGCTCATTGGGTTAATGTAAGAGGACATAGAGTTGGCCATTCAATATTGGCAACATTAGTAGAGTGTTGGGAGCACTGTATTCATAAGGTCTTCAGTTTTGAGTGGACAGGAAATGAATGGGCACAAAATTTTGGATTGTTTTATATGGAATATGTTCTCAGTGTACCCTTTTCTGTCACTCCTCCATGATATTTCCCTTTGCCTGTGGTTGATTTAAGCCATCCAGAAAAGATCAAGATGAAGAATGATTGTACTGTATATCAGTGGCACAGGAAGTTCATTATATATGCAAGGCAGATGTTATAACTTACTTATCTGTACAGATGGTTCAAAAGATCTGGTGTCAGCTGGTATTGGTGTTTCCATTTTCGTTCCAAAGTTTCAGGTGACAATTAAGAAACGATTATCAAGCAAAGAATCAGTATTCACATCTGAGATGGTTGCTACCACTTTAGCCATGGAATGGGTCGAAGAAGTACGTCCTGACTATGTCCTTCTATGCTCTAATTGTAGACCAGACATTCATCTTGAGATTGGACAACATCTGTTGAGGCTGCAGGGTCTTGGCTTGTATATACATTTCTTATGGATCCCCCTCTCTCTCTCTCGTCCTCTCAATGATGGGGGAAGAGCTTGCTGCCAATTCTCGGCTCAGAGAACTCAGACATAAAAGCAACACAGCAAATCGTAACACCGTAAATAGTGAGTTGTCTTGTTGGTCTCACTGTGGAAAGGGAGACACCTCTCTGTCTCTTTATTAGGGAGGGAGAGAGCCTGTGACATGTCAAGTTGTCAGGTGAACAATTAGTTTTTGTTGTACTGCAGGTCATGGTCCCTTGTTGGGGATTTTGCTATTGCTTGCTTGGTGGGTGGAGGGTGGTAGGTGCTGTTGCTTCCTGCTGAAATAAGTTGGGGTGGGGGAGAGGGAGGGTTAATGCTTTGCTGCTGCTTGTGTGTGGGAGGGAGGAGAGGGGCTTTGGGGTTCTAACATTTTACTGTCATTCGTTCTTTGGGGTACTCTTCTGTTATTCATGTTAGTCTCCAAAGAGCAAGAATTTCAGGTTGTATGCTGTACACATTCTCTGATATTAAGAGGAACCATTGAACCCATGTTGGAATTGAAGGGAACGAGGTAGCAGACATTCTAGCCAAGCAATTACTTAAAATTAATGATATAAACGTAGTGGTGACTTTACATAAGGGAGAGGTGAAAGCCATAATTAAAAAGCCCATTTGATCACTGTGGCAACAAAGTTGGGATAAGGAAATGAAATGACGGCATTTATATAAAATTCAGAGGATGCTGGAAACTCAACTGGGAAATGGGTATGAGAGGAGAGAAGAAGTTAAACTTATACATTTACATATTGGACAATCTAGGTTGAATAATTCCTTGTTCAGAATGAATATGCATGATACAGGCATCTGTAGGAAGGGCACTTTTTAAGAAATATTGTTTGAATGTAGTTCCTAAGGTGCAAAGGAAACATCTAATTGCTAAATTGAAATCTTTTTGACAGACACAGTTTAACATGGGATATCATTGCCATCGTAATGTATATAAGTGCGTATTTGACTTTCTGAAAAGCATTAGACTTTTCTGATATTAGTTGAGTTTTTTGGGGGGAATGTAGCGAGATGGATTCTTAGAGCAGCTTGTACTGCAACCTACCAGGGAGAAGGCAATTCTGGATCTAGTGTTGTGTAATGAACCAGATTTGATAAGGGAACTCGAGGTAAAGGAGCCATTAGGAGGTAGTGACCATAATATGAAAAGTTTTAACCTACAATTTGAGAGAGAGAAGGGAAATTGGAAGTGTCAATATTACAGTTGAACAAAGGGGACTATGGAGCCATGAGGGAGGAGCTGGCCAAAGTTGACTGGAAGGATACACTAGCAGGGATGACAATGGAACAGCCAATGGCAAGTTTTTCTGGGAATAATACAAAAGGTGGAGGATCAGTTCATTCCAAAGAGGAAGAAAGATTCTAAGGGGCGTAGGGGGCGACCCTGGCTAACAAGGGAAGTCAGGGACTGTTTAAACATGAAAGAGAAGAAGTATAACATAGCAAAGATGAGCGGGAAGCCAGATGATTGGGAAACTTTTAAAGAGCAACAGAAGATAACTAAAAAGGCAATACAGGGAGAAAAGATAAGGTATGAAGGTAAGCTAGCCAAGAATATAAAGGAGGATAGTAAAAGCTTCTTTAGGTATGTGAAGAGGAAAAAATTAGTTAAGACCAAAGTTGGGCCCTTGAAAGCAGAAATGGGTGAATTTATTATGGGGAACAAGGAAATGGCAGATGAGTTGAACAGGTTACTTTGGATTTGTCTTCACTAGGAAAGACACAGACAATCTCCCAGATGTAATAGTGGCCAGAGGACCTAGGGTAACAGAGGAACTGAAGGAAATTCACATCAGGCAGAAAATGGTGTTGGGTAGACTGATGGGACTGAAGGCTGATAAATCCCCAGGGCCTGATGGTCTGCATCTCAGGGTATTTAAGGAGGTGGCTCTAGAAATTATGGACGCATTGGTAATCATTTTCCAATGTTCTATAGATTCAGGATCAGTTCCTGAGGATTGGAGGGTAGCTAATGTTATCCCACTTTTTAAGAAAGGAGTGAAAGAGAAAACAGGGAATTATAGACCAGTTAGCCTGACATCAGTGGTGGGGAAGATGCTGGAGTCAATTATAAAAGATGAAATAGCGGCACATTTGGATAGCAGTAACAGGATCGGTCCGAGTCAGCATGGATTTACGAAGGGGAAATCATGCTTGACAAATCTTCTGGAATTTTTTGAGAATGTAACTATGAAAATGGACAAGGGACAGCCAGTGGATGTAGTGTACCTGGACTTTCAGAAAGCCTTTGATAAGGTCCCACATAGGAGATTAGTGGGCAAAATTAGAGCACATGATATTGGGGGTGGGGTACTAACATGGATAGAAAATTGGTTGGCAGACAGGAAACAAAGAGTAGGGATTAACGAGTCCTTTTCAGAATGGCAGGCAGTGACTAGTGGGGTACCGCAAGGCTCGGTGCTGGGACTGCAGCTATTTACAATATACATTAATGATTTAGATGAAGGGATTAAAAGTAACATTAGCAAATTTGCAGATGACACAAAGCTGGGTGGCAGTGTGAAATATAAGAAGGATGTTAGGAGAATGCAGGTTGACTTGGACAGGTTGGGTGAGTGAGCAGGTGCAGTTTAATGTGGATAAATGTGAGGTTATCCACTTTGGTGGCATGAACAGGAAGGCAGATTACTATCTGAATGGAGTCAAGTTAGGAAAAGGGGAAGTACAGTGAGATCTAGGTGTTCTTGTACATCAGTCACTGAAGGTAAGCATGCAGGTACAGCAGGCAGTGAAGAAAGCTAATGGCATGTTGGCCTTCATAACAAGGGGAGTTGAATATAGGAGCAAAGAGGTCCTTCTGCAGTTGTATAGGACCCTGGTGAGACCACACCTGGAGTATTGTGTTCAGTTTTGGACTCCAAATTTGAGGAAGGACATTCTTGCTATTGAGGGAGTGCAGTGTAGGTTCACGAGGTTAATTCTTGGGTTGGCGGCACTGTCATATGTTGAAACATTGGAGCAACTGGGCTTGTATACACTGGCATTTAGAAGGATGAGAGGGGATCTGATTGAAACATATAAGATTATTAAGGGATTGGACACGCTCGAGGCAGGAAACATGTTCCCCATTTTGGGGGAGTCCAGAACCAGAGGCCACAGTTTAAGAATAAGAGGTAGGCCATTTAGAACGGAGTTCAGGAAAAACTTTTTCACCCAGAGAGTTGTGGATTTATGGAATGCTCTGCCTCAGAAGGCAGTGGAGGTCAATTCTCTGGAAGCTTTCAAGAAAGAGTTTAATAGAGCTCTTAATGATAGCGGAGTTAAGGGATATGGGGAAAAGGCAGGAACAGGGTACTGATTGTGGATGATCAGCCATGATCACAGTGAATGGCGGTGCTGGCTCGATTGTCTATTGTCTATAATACTTCCTGTCTCTTTGTTCCACACTCCAACTCATTAGATTGTGGAAATGCACCTTATGTTGGTCTGCCAACCGCCATTAAACTTTACAAGGAAAAGAAGCTTGAACTGAATTGTTCCAGCTACAGTGTCAGTCATTGTTTAGTGATGATAATTATTCTTTTTAATTGTTTCCGTCTTGGAATCAGCCTTTGGCAGAAGATAACATGACTGAAGGTACTTGACAGGCAATATGAATCATAATTGCTTAATTGCAAATGACTGTCTGGAATGAGCCCAATGGAGCAGCTTGTCTTTGCTGACCATCATTCCAGTAGGGTGCCTAATGTATGGATATCAAATTGTCAGGCTGGTTTATATGGTAGTGCATAACCACCTCAAAACAACTTACTGAGTAGAACTGAAGACAGTACTGCTGAATTTCCCCATTGTGTTTAACTGAGTTAGCCCAAAAGAAAAGAACTCAAATCCAAACTCTGTTTTAAACAAAGGAAGAGGTGTAATCCATCTTTACATGTTTAGCTTTGAATCCACACCAGTGCTACTGGGTAAGGGATTGGAAAGGGAATTGCTGATTATTGTTTTGATCAGAACATTGGACTTATAAATGGCATGAACTATACAGCAGAGTTTATAATTTCATTTTCATTCTTACATGTTGACTAAACAGTGCCTAATTTGTGTGATCATTTCTCACTAGTATGTTTTAACAAGCACTAACATATTCATGAGATATAATACAAAATTATAGGGGACACAATTATTCTCTCCATGCATACTTTTCACTCTCACTTTGAAGGTTGTTGATTCGATCCTATAGGAATTTTTCCTTTACAACTGATGCATTCTCCTAGTTGTTAGAAACACAGCATTGATGTCATTATTATCAATGTAAAATCTGTTATTTTCTGGAAACCTCTTGGGAATGCTGGTCGTGTCAGACAAAACAAGGTGCCGAAACCAAATTAATCTCATCACTCTGACAGGAGGGAAGTTGGGTATAAAACAGTCCCATCTCTCTGAGAAACAAGCCTTCTTTTAGCTCAGCCACGTTTGAATAATTAATTACCAATATCATTATGTAGTCATTACATGTCATAACAATATATCTGAGAGGTGAAACTTAATATTCTGAACTGAGCAAGGAGGAAGGCTGCACAGAAAATGCCAATTAAATATTGATACAGACTAATTGGGCACAGGATTTATGACACATATTGCCTTTGTTCTGCTTTTCAATATGTGAACTCCTCAAAATGCAAAGTCCTCCTATATCAGCTCTCACAGACTCATTGTGTTTGTACATTTAACCCTCAAAAATATGACAGGCAAGCAGAGTTTTAGGAAAAAGAAAAAATGCCAGGTATAAATAACGATCAATTGCTTTGTCACTCCAACTTCGTTATGGCCCCCAGGGCTTAGGATGTTTAGAATTTTGAAGATAGTCAGAGATATCAGGATTAAGAATTAGATACCCAATATCTGCAGTCACTTTGAAAACTCATCAACTATTCTCATATGTCTAACCACTTGGTCAATACAGTTGTGCGTCACAGTATATCTAATGTACACACAAGGGTGGAAAACCCATACTGTTTATACACACAAGCATGGAAGCTAAATGGAATATACATCTGTGAAGGTAAAAGGGAAACCTCTAAACTGTGATTTTTTTTTAAAAAGTCAGAAGCATTTACATCATTCAAATAAAAATCCCAATGTAGAATGGTTACTGTGCACACAAACACAATAAATAACAAAGATAAAGATAAAGACAAAGATAATACAAACATGTTTAAAAAAGAAATAACCGTGCATGTATCACAAACAAGAGAAACTCTGCAGATGCTGGAAATCAAAGTAACACTGATAAAATGCTGGAGGAACTTAGCAGGTCAGGCAGCATCTGTGGAAAAGAGTACACATTCGAAGTTTCAGGCTGAGACCCTTCCTCAAGACCACATCTGTATGTCTGAATTTGTCATAAAGTATAAACCACTTAGCTGAAAAAACTAGACAGGCAGAATACAAGAGAAGTTTTCCTCTGCATTGAATCTCTAGGTCCAGAGATAGTGCTGCTTTCTTATTTGTGGTTTGGTTCTGAGAACACTTACACACTTTATATACAAACGGATGGAACATAACTGTGATTCCATAACAGTTTAAAAGCAATCTATTTGCAAGTCCATCCCAAGCTGGTACCACATAATGTGTTGCATGGTTGCAGATTTGCAATGTATTGGTATCCAAAAAGTATTTTTCAAATCAATTAAATTAATTTCAGATCGATAAAACAGAACACTGATACAAAGGTAAAGAACGCTCTACCAATGACCATCGATTAATTACAAGGAAAGGATTGTAATTGAGCAAATATGGATGAGAAAATTGGGCTCATTTGCTAATTACTGCCTACACAATCCTTTGAAATCATTGTCAAAAATGTGTAGAAACTTAAACATGAAGATTCAAAAGGTTGTTGTCTAAATTGGAGGACTTTAGTAAAAGGAGGAATTGGATAGTGGATTTTCTTTTGTGGGGGTGACAAAGAGTCAGGGCTGACCTGACAGAGGTGTATAGAATTATAAGAGACATGGATTTGGTAGATAGTGAGGATCAGTTATCAAATAAAAAAGAAGGCACTGGCTTAAGGTGTGAGGAAGGATTTTGAAGGTGATTTGAGGGGATATTTTTTACAGATATCTGGCTGTCTCACTACCAGAGGACATGGTGGAATCAAGTACATCCACTACAGTCCAGTGACATTGAGACAGGCGATAAAATAGGCAAGGCAAAGAAGAACCTTAGGCAGGCAATTGGGTTTAGTGTAGATGGGCAAAATGGTCTGCATGGATGTGGTAAGCACTTCCCATGTGCACAAATCGATGACTCTATGACTTAAGATGGAAACCGGACTAGAATCAGACTGTGTGGTGATATGCCTACACCCACCTCACAATGGTTGATGATGTGGTCATTCAGCGTGTCACAGTGATATGAATCCGATGTCAAGGCCAAAGTGAAGTCTATTATCAAAGTACATATATGTTGCCATATACCTTGAGATTCATTTTCTTGTAAGCATTGACATTAGAACAGAGAAATACAATGGAATTTATGAAAAAAATACACGATCAAAGACTGACAAACAGGCAATAGCAAAATATAAATTAGGCTGAGAGTGTGAGTTGTGGAGTCCTTGAGAGTGAGGTTGTGGAATCAGTTCAGGTCCCTAATGGTTGTAGGGTAATAACTGTTCCTGAACCTAAAGCTCCTGTACCATAAGGCCATAAGACATCGGAGCAGAATTTGGCCATTTGGCCATCGGTTCTGCTCCACCATTTTATCAAGTCTGATGCATTTCCCTCTTAACCCCATTCTCTCATTCTCCTGCCTTTTCCCTGTACTCTTTCACGTCTTGACTATCAAGCATCTTTCAACCACCACTTTAATGCCCTGGCCTCCACAGCTGCTTGTTGCAACAAATTCCACAGATTCACCACCCTCTGGCTAAAGAAATTCCTCCTGATCTCTGTTCTAAATGGACAACCTTCTATTCTGAGGTTGTGCCCTCTAGTCCTAGACACCCCCACTATAGGAAACATCTACTCCACATCCACTCTGTCGAGAACTTTCAACATTCAATAGTTTTCAATGAGATTCCCCCTCATTCTTCTAAATTCCAGCAATTACAGTCCCAGAGCCATTAAACGCTCCTCATATAAAATGCCTTTCAATCCCAGAATCATTTTCATGAACCTCCTCTGAACCCTCTCCAACGTCAGCACATCCTTTTTTAGATAAGGAGCTAAATGTTGCTCACTATACTCCAAGTGAGGCCTCACCAGTGCCTTCTAAAGCCTCAGCATTACATATTTGTTTTTATATTCTAATCCTCTCGAAATGAATGCTCACATTGCATTTGCCTTCCTCACCACCGACTCAACCTGCAAGTTAACTTTTAGGGAATCCTGCACAAGGCTATGCTTTTAGAAAGTAGTCTATGCTTTTATTCCTTCTACCAAAGTGCATGACATTATACTTCCCGACACTATATTCCATCTGTCACTTCTTTACCCATTCCTCCATACTGTTTAAGGCCTTCTGTAGCTCTCTGTTTTCTCAACACTATCTGCCCCTCTGCCTATTTTAATATTGTCCACAAACTTGGTCACAAAGCCATCAATTATGCCATCCGAATTATTGACACACAACGTGAAAAGTAGAGGTCCCAATACTGAGCCCTGCAGAACACCACTAGTCACCCACAGCCAAGCAGAAAAGGCTCCCTTTATTCCCACTCTTTTCCTCCTGCTAATCAGTCAGTGCTCCATCTATCCTAGTATCCTTCCTGTAATACCATCGGCTTTTACCTTGCTAAACAGTGCTATCATGCGTGGCATCTTGTCAAAGGTTTTTGAAAATCCAAATAAACAATGTCCATTGACTCTCCTTTTTCGATCCTGCTTTCTATTTCTTCAAAGTATTCCAACAGATTTTTCAGGCAAGGTTTTCCTCAAGGAAACCACGCTGACTACAGTCTATTTTATCATGTGCCTGCAAGTACCCTGAAACCTCATCATTAACAATCAACTCCAACATCTTCTGAAGCACTGAGGTCAGGCTAATTGGCCTATAATTTCCATTCTTCACTCTCTTCTTGAAGAGTGGAGTGATGTTGGCAATTTTCCAATTT
Organism: Hemitrygon akajei; assembly: GCF_048418815.1. Taxonomy (NCBI): domain Eukaryota; kingdom Metazoa; phylum Chordata; class Chondrichthyes; order Myliobatiformes; family Dasyatidae; genus Hemitrygon; species Hemitrygon akajei. The sequence goes on along the minus strand of NC_133133.1, from coordinate 54,837,836 downwards.
TCTGCAACCACGCTCATACATGCTCTTCATCTGAACTCTGCTATTTTCATTAATCAGATAGGTTGCTGCTTCATGAATGTGTAGCTGTTGTGCATAGGTGGTAAATGCAGATTTAATGCTTATTATCCCGGCACCTATCATGAAACCTTCATTATCAGCAGCCACTTCTGTGTTGCATTTAACCCAACACAATAAAAGTTGGCTTCCAGAGAACAAGAGTGAATCTATGCAAATTTTCAGCAATGAGTCCGGTGAAAAATCACATTCTCCTTTGTCAGAGAGCAGGGAGAATCCAGTGTGGTTAGCACAGTCAGATAACTGTATCAACTTTCTTGAAGATGCTTATGATTGTAATATCTCTGAGAACCCTGGAATATCGCCTTCTTCCCAAAATGAGATTATTGAGTGAGCTGTTCAACATTAATAAAAGAAAAATATGCAAATTTATGCACCAATGATCCCATCAGCAGCAATAGCAGCCTTGATCTCAGGAGCATCCTTTTTCAATAAGGAAAGCACTGAGCTTGTACAGGTCCATTTGTGTCTCTCTGGTTCCTGCATGCTCCTATCTGAGACACTCTCCTGAAAGAAATAGAGACAAATATCACCGAGCCACATGTGACATGTCTGGGTATCCATGGGTTTCTGTGGGTTGTGAGTTTTGGATGTGATGCTGGCAACTAAAGGTGTGTGAGTGTGTTAAAGAATATGGCCTTTGACTGGTGGAGTGCTGCTGGGATCAGTGCTGGGCCATTGTTGTTCATCATTTATATCAATGATCTGGATGATAATGTGATTAACTGGATCAGCAAATTTGAGGATGACACCAAGATTGGGGTGTAGTGGACAGCAAGGAAGGCCATCATGGCTTGCAGAGGGATCTGAATCAGCTGGAAAAATGGGCTGAAAAGTAGCAATGGAATTTAATGGCAGACCAATACAAGGTGTTGCACTTGGGTAGGACCAGCCAGGGTAACTAGTCTTACGCAGTGAATGGCAGGGCACTGAGGAGTGTGGTAGAACAAAGGGATTTGGGAAAACAGGTCCATAATTTGTTGAAAGTGGAGTCACAGGCAGATAGAGTTGTAAAGAAAGTTTTTGGCACATTAGCTTTCATAAATCAAAGTACTGAGTACAGGAGAAGGGACACAATGTTGGTGAGGCCTAACTTGGAGTACTGTGTGCAGTTTTGGTCACCTACCTACAGGAAAAATGTAATACGGTTGAAAGAGTGCAGAGAAAATTTACAAGGATGTTGCCAGGACTGGAGGACCTGAGTTTATTGGAAAGATTGCATAGAATGTGGAGGATTGGTAGGAGATTTGACAGAGGTATACATAATTAAGAGGGGTACTGATAGAGTAAACGCAAGCAGGCTTTTTCCACCGAGGACATGGGTTAAGAGTGAAAGGTGAAAAGTTTAAGGGGAACATGAGGGGAAATATCTTTTCTCAGAGAGCCATGAGAGTCTGGAACAAGCTGCAAGCACAAGAGGTGCATACGAGCTCGATTTTTGACATCTATGCAAAGTTTGGATAGGTACATGGATGGTAGAAGTATGGAAGGCTATGGTCCTGGTGCAGGTTAATGGGAGTAGGCAACTTTAATGGTTTTGGCAAGGACTGGATGGGCTGAAGGATGTTTCTGTGCTGCACTTCTCTATGGCTTTACATGAATTGTGGCATCGAGCCATGATGGATGGAGACCGTAGGGGGATGAATAATGGGGTATATTAAGCACTGCGTGAGGTACAGCTGGCAAGGCAAGTCAATGGAAAGTGAACTCAATCACCTCTGAGCCTCATCTGAATTCATTATATCTCCTGCTCCACTGTATTGGCAGAAAAACCCTTGGACCTTTGCTGCTAATGCTTCTCACTCTCTTCTCGAGTATTTGTGGTATCTGAAGGGTCTCCCACTCCTCTGCAAACACAGGACTTCTCTTTTCTATTCCACCTCTACCAGCTAGGTATCAGATTATTGCCAAGCCTCCGTTCTCACTCTCTCCTGTGGTTAGCCAATCTTCACTCTTGCACGGACTGACTCACAAACAGTTCATGGTTCTTTCCTTCTAAAAGCTGCAACTGCATTCCGTCTCCATACCACAGTCTTTTAAAACATTAGGCACACAAATCTGTTACGCAGCCTGCAATGCGGTAAATGCCTACAAGTTAGTTGCACATTATGACTCTTCCAAAGCCAGAGTTTTAGCAACAACAGTCAATTATCTATCATAATGACAGAAGGATAACTTTGTGTCATACAAGTTCAAGTGTGGAGAACTGATATTGTTCAAGACCACAAAGCCCACTTATTTGAGCAAACTGAATAAGCTTTCTGAATGTACTGAGAGCACTGTTGATCCATGGGTGAGATATCCCAAGTAATGTAGCAACACCTTTACTGCAAATGCCTAATGGTTTCCAGCCACTTAAACATAGGTGCCAAATAAAGTATAAATTCTTAGATCATAAAAATTGAATTTATATATTGCTCATGCATTTAGAAGTTTCGAGAATAATGGGGGGGGGGGCAGAATCCGAGGCAAAGCTAGAGAAGCAACCCTGATAAATCTGTGAAGCAGTGCGTGGGCAAGGACACAGCAATACAGTTGGCAACTTGCAGTGATCAATGGTGTACTAAGAATCTGCTGCATTCCATGCATGCTACACACAAGAGAAGCTGGAAGAATTCATCAAGTTTGGCAACATCCGTGGAAGGGCACTGGACAGCCTATATTTCAGCTTGAGGCCCTTCATCTTGACTGACATTTGCCTCCAATATCCATTTGCCTCCATTGATGTTTCCGGACCCACTGAGTTCCTCCGGTATTTATGTGTGTTGCTCCAGATTCCAGTAGCTGCAGTGTCGTGTGCGTCTGCATGACAAAGATGGCCTTGTTCACAAACTGCAGCCACACTCCGCAAGGTGGCAGGCTGCAGGCCTAATGAAGCAGCTGCACGTTCTGGATCTACAATACTTGAAAACAGATGTGGAAAAGGGCAAATGATATTTGAAGCACCTGACAATTCAAGCCTAGAGATGACCAAGAGTACCTGTCACAGATTCAGAGAGACACAAGGATCCTCAAATGCTGGAATCAGGAGCAACAACGTCTTCTGGAGGGAGTCAGCAGACTGAGCAACATCTATGGGTGCAAATACAAGATAAAAGAAAAAACAAAATGATAGTAATAATAGTAATAAATAAATAAGCAATAAATATTGTGAACATGAGATGAAGAGTCCTTGAAAGTGAGTCCAGAGGTTATGGAACACCACTTGATGGGGCAAGTGGAATTGAATGAAGTTATTCAAACTGGTTCAAGAGCCAGATGGTTCAGGGGTGATAACTCTTCCTGAACCTGGTGGTGTGAATCCTGTGGCTCCTGTACCTTCTTCCTAATGGTAGTAGCAAGAAGAAAGCATGACATGGGTGGTGGGAGTCCCTTATGATGGACTGTTTTTTCCTGCAACAATGCTCCATGTAGATGTGCTCAATGGTGGGGTGGGCTTTACCCGTGATGGACTGGACCATATCCACTACTTTTTATAGGATTTTCCATTCAAGGGCATTGGTGTTTCCATACCAGACAGTGATGCATCCAGTCAATATACTCTCCACCATGCACCTTTAGAAGTTGGCCAAAGTTTTAGATGTCATGCTGAATCTTCACAAACTTCTAAGGAAGTGGTGGTGCTGCTGCGCTTTCTTCATAATTGCACATATGTACTGGGCTCAGGACAGGTCCATTGAAATGCTAACACTGAGGAGCTTGAAGTTGTAGGCACTCTCCACTTCTGATCCACTGTGAGGACTGGCTCATTGACCTCCGGTTTCTTCATCCTGAAGACAATATTCAGTTCCTGTTCTTGCCTGCATTAAGTAAGAGGCTGCTGTTGTGGCACCATTCAGCGGGATTTTCAATCTTCCATCGAAATGCTGATTCACCACCACCTTTGATTCAGCGTGCGACAGTGGTGTCATCAGCAAACCTGAATATGGAATTGGAGCTGTGCTTATCCACACAGTCATAAGTGTAAAGTGAGGAGAGCAAGGGACTAACCACACACCTGCACGGATTGAGATTGTGGAGAAGATGCTGTTGCTAATCTGAACTGACTGTGGTGTGCAACTGAGGAAATAGTGGATCCAATTACACAAGGAGGTATTGAGTCCAAGGTCTTGAAGAACATTCATTTTGAGGGGATGGTGGTATCGAATGCTGAGCTGTAGTCAATCAAGAGCATCCTGATGTATGGATCTTTGCTGTTCAGGTGTTCCAGGCTTGAGTGAAGAGCCAATTAAATGGCATCTGCTGTGCTGGTAGGCAAATTGGAGCAAATCCAAATTACTTCTCAGACAGAAGTTGATATGCTTCATCATCAACCTTCAAAACACTTCATCACCGTGGATGTAAGTGCTACTGGACAACAGACATTAAGAATACTCGTCACTCACCTGGATGAGTGCAGCTCCATCAACACTTAAGAAGCTTGACACCATCCAGTACAAGGCAGCCCACTTGATTTTGTGGGCAGCTTACTTGGAGGTCAGCATTAAGCAGCATTTCAAAATCCAGCCCATTGTGTTTTTGTGAAAATTAGCCATTTTAATATCCAACATATGATTCACATGAATATTGTTACTGGCTCTGAACTAATATCAGAACCACAGGCCTTATTCTACTCAGAGGCCAAGAAAAGGCATTTTACTGACTAAAATGTGGTACCTCTTCAAAGAAAGAAAGTACAAGGTAGATAAGTTAACTATTGTAGTGAATTCTCCGGAGGCAGCACATCATAACGAGAGAAGGTAAAAGCAAGTCTTTTATAATGAATACATATTCTTAAATGTCATTAGGCCTTTCTCATTTGCACAATAACTTGAAAGAATATTTTCACCAGTTGATTCCTCAAAGACACTTTGGTTAGAGGATTATAACTGCCTGTTTAATATAACAGAATATGAGAGAACAGTAACAGTGGGTAAAATTATCATTTTGGAATAAACTTCAATTCTTTAACAAATTAAATTCTCAAAGTATGTATTTCAGCTGCCCAAGCATAGAAAAATTTGCAGGAAATATACTGGGAAAGCCAGTCATTAAATAAATGTTAACAAAACTGGCAAAGCTTTTGGATATTTTCAAATTACAAAGCTCAATTTCTTCCAATATTATTTTCTTTCTTTTATCTAACTTTGGAGTATAAATATTGTGGCAACAGGAGGGAGATCAAATGCATAGGGTACTAGTGAAAAAGGCTACTTTCTTCATGTCTTTCCATATGTCTGGGCTCCTATTCAGGCAAGTAATGAATATTCCACTTGTAACAAGTCTATCCCATTCAACACTTTTGTAGTGCCACAAAATTCAACTGAAGGTGTTTTTGGTGTGAATTAAGCTTTTGTCTTTACAAAAATAATGTGGTTATCACTTCTACTAATGCTCTCATGGGAAGGTGCACCTACCATTGGTAGATTGGTGAGAACAAGGTCAATTAGTCAAGTCACTTTTATTGTCATTTCGACCATAACTGCTGGTACAGTACATAGTAAAAATGAGACGACGTTTTTCAGGACCATGGTTTTACATGACACAGTACAAAAACTAGACTGAATTATGTAAAAAAAACACAGAGAAAGCTACACTAGACTACAGACCTACACTGGACTACATAAAGTGCACAAAAACAGTGCAGGCATTACAATAAATAACAAACAGGACAGTAGGATAAGGTGTCAGTCCAGGCTTCAGGTATTGAGGAGTCTGATAGCTTGGGGGAAGAAACTGTTACATAGTCTGGTCGTGAGAGCCCGAATGCTTCGGAGCCTTTTCCCAGATGGCAGGAGGGAGAAGAGATTGTATGAGGGGTGCGTGGGGTCCTTCATAATGCTGTTTCCTTTGCGGATGCAGCGTGTAGTGTAAATGTCCGTGATGGCGGGAAGAGAGACCCTGATGATCTTCTCAGCTGACCTCACTATCCGCTGCAGGGTCTTGCGATCCGAGATGGTGCAATTTCTGAACCAGGCAGTGATGCAGCTGCTCAGGATGCTCTCAATACAACCCCTGTAGAATGTGATGAGGATGGGGGGTGGGAGATGGACTTTCCTCAGCCTTCGCAGAAAGTAGAGATGCTGCTGGGCTTTCTTTGCTATGGAGCTGGTGTTGAGGAACCAGGTGAGATTCTCCATCAGGTGAACACCAAGAAATTTGGTGCTCTTTACGATCTCTACCGAGGAGCCGTCGATGTTCAGCGGGGAGTGGTCGTTCCGTGCCCTCCTGAAGTCAACAACCATCTCTTTTGTTTTGTTCACATTAAGCGACAGGTTGTTGGCTCTGCACCAGTCCGTTAGCTGCTGCATCTCCTCTCTGTAAGCTGACTCATCGTTCTTGCTGATGAGACCCACCACAGTTGTGTCATCGGCGAACTTGATGATGTGTTTCGAGCTGTGTGTTGCAGCACAGTCGTGGGTCAGCAGAGTGAACAGCAGTGGACTGAGCACACAGCCCTGGGGAGCCCCCATGCCCAGTGTGATGGTGTTGAAGATGCTGCTCCCAATCCGGACTGACTGAGGTCTCCCAGTCAGGAAGTCTAGGATCCAGTTGCAGAGGGAGGTGTTCAGGCCCAGTAGGCTCAGCTTGCCAATCAGTTTCTGAGGGATGATTGTGTTGAATGCTGAACTGAAGTCTATGAACAGCATCTGAACGAATGTGCCTTTTTTGTCCAGGTGGGTTAGGGCCAGGTGGAGGGTGGTGGCAATGGCGTCATCTGTTGAGCGGTTGGGATGGTGCACAAACTGCAGGGGGTCCAGTGAAGGGGTGCAGCAGGGTTTTGATATGCCTCGTGACAAGCCTCTCAAAACACTTCATAATGATGGATGTAAGTGCAACCGGACAGTAGTCATTTAGTCAGGACACTGAGGACTTCTTCAGCACAGGGACGATGGTGGTGGCCTTGAAGCACATTGGAACGGTGGTGCTGTTCAGGGAGATGTTGAAGATGTCAGTGAGAACATCTGCCAGCTGGTCTGCACATCCTCTGAGCACTCTACCAGGGATGTTGTCTGGTCCAGCAGCCTTCCGTGGGTTGACCCTGCACAGGGTTCTTCTCACATCAGCCACGGTGAGACACAGCACCTGGTCATTCGTAGGAGGGGTGGACTTCCTCGCCGTCATGTCATTTTCCACCTCAAAACGGGTGCAGAAGTTTGTTGTTCACTCCTAATCTGACTCAAAGCCAATCAGGCAGCAATGTCCTTCTGTATTTTGCTAGCTTTGTAATGGAGAGAGGTACAGAGTCACAGAGATATATCACAGAAACATGATCATTAGCTTAATGGATCTGTGCTGACTAGCAGACACCCACTTCCACTAATCCTACATTACTTCCAATATTTTTCCCCACACCCTGATCAAGTCCTCCCAGATGCATCATTCACCTAAACATCAGGGGTAATTTATACTGGCCAATTCACTTACCATTTATGTGGCTTTTGGATGTAGGACATATCCAGAGTGCCTGGAGGGAACCAGCACCGTCACAGTAGGGTGTGCAAGTGCCCTGCAGACAGTACCTGGGGTCAGGACTGACGCTGGGTCTCTGGCAACCCTATTAACCGTATCACCCTAATTGGTGATGGCCCCCACCCAGAGAAAAGTCTGTACCCTTGTACTGTTGATACTTATTACAAGGGTTGTTCGAAATGGAAGAGCATTGATGCATCGCCTGAGGGAAGAGAGTTGGTGGTGGTGAAGAGGAGGTTTCCTTGTCCACGTTTGACCTGGTGTGAAAAATAGAGAGTGGAGTCAAGTCTGAATTCTCCAAAGGATATCACCTCTTACTCGCATAGGTGACTTTGACAATAAACTAACTTGTACACAATGCTCAGCAAAGTCAAGTAAATGAAAAATCATGTAATAACCATTGGACACGATTATATTGATAGATATTTATCTCAGTGTAATTGGTAATTACAATGGAATATATTAATCTTACTAATAACTACAGGTAAGAAATGAAGATATCTATCATGACTGTCTGATTAAAATATTTATAGTGATACTCGTCTAAATTTGTAATGCTCCAGATGTACAAGGTTGCAACCAAAATCCCACCACAAATTATGCCTGTTTTTTTCATAATTTGATCCATATATTTCAAGTGACCACAATACTTCCCATCACCTGACCCTACAACTAAACAGATATAAACATTGTATTCTGATCACCAGTAATTTCTGATAAACAATAAGCCCTTTGAGGAAATAATAAGTGCAGGGTATAGAGGGGAACTGAGAGATGCTGTAGTCTTGGATTTTCAGAAGGTGTTCAACAAGCTGTTGTCTAAACGAGTTATCCATAAATGGGTGTTTCTCTGTTGGCAATCAATGGAGAGCGAAGTGCCATGGGAGTCAGTGCTGGGCTTGCAATTGTTCATGATATACTGAACTGCGCATCAATAATTTGTAAGAGGGGGTCAAGTGTGGCATATCTAAGTTTGCTGATGATAGTAAATTGAGAGGAAAATAAAAATGTGGAACTCCCTGCCTAGGAAAGCAGTAAAGGCTACCTCATGAAATATATTTAAGGCACGGTTTGCTTCAGAGGAGAAATAAGGGTTATTGGTAAAAGGCAGGTAGGGGGACTGAGTCCATGGCCACATCAGCTATGATCTTATTGAATGGCAGAGCAGGCTCAATGGGCCAGAAGGCCTATTCTTGCTACTGCTTCTTATATTCTTATAACAGTGAAATTTGTGCCAATAAGTTGGGCAACTACTCTGCCCAAGACCACAAGAAATTTCAGACAGCTGTGAACGCTGCCCAGTCCTTCACGGAAACTAGACTCCCCTCTATTTACACTGTTCACACTTCCACTTCCTCGAGAAAGCAACCTACATAATCAAGGACCCCTCCCACCCCAATCTTTCTTTTTTCCCCTCCCTTCCATGGTACAGAAGGTAATGGGCTCAAGGACAGCTTCTATGGCACTGTTCAAAGGCTCTGATTAGATAAAGATGATCTCTGGATTGACCTCACCATGGCTGGGCCTTGCACTTTATTTGGCTACCTGCACTGCACTCTCTCTGTAACTGTTAGACTACTTTCTGCATTCTGTTTTCATTCCCTTTTACTAGCTTGATGTACTGTGTACGGAATAATCTGTCTGAATGAAATGTATACAAAACCATTTTACTGCATCCCGGTACATGTTCCAATAATAAACTAATTACAGTCGCAATAGGTTTTTAATTCTATGGATAATCTGCACAACTAAATTCTTGGCACAATGTCTACCGACATATTACTAGGTGTGGAATGATACTTTACAATTGGTTTTTCTTATAGCTTATAAGTAACACCTTGTTTTTTTATGAGATAAATCTTCAGCAAAAACACATCAAATGTAAAAAATGTTATAATTTATCCAGTTAAATATTTTTTCATCAGTGTTCAAATTGACTGTTTCTAATAATAAAATACTGGATTACAGTATTTAATTAACATTCTGAAAATTTCCTTTAACTGAATCAGTGCTGCACTCAAACTATTTGTCTTTCTTCATACTCTAAACATTATTCATGAATATTAATTACATACCTAATGATTAACTTTGTGCATATAAAATTTATGCCCATTGCCTTGGAGCCTGGAGGCTTAAAAGCTTGTTCACTGGTATAAAAAACATGGTCATTAACTACAGCAATTAAAGTGAATTAAATATGCTAATGATTAATCACTGCTCTGCCAGCATAAGTCATATATCATCACAGCAGCCTATGGCAATGTAAATGTACCACATATCATGCCACCATTCTGTTTACACTATAAATTGCAGCTTAAAGCTAACCCTTATGTGATTCCATATGCAGCTTACTGAATATGCTATTTTCCCTCTTTTTTTCCCATCCAGTTATCATTGTGGAGTCTCAATTGTCATTTATAACCCAATATACACTGATTCTTTTTAGTAACCAAACCATTGCGTTCTTCAACTACAATGTTGTAGAATATGTATCATGATCTATATCTGTGACCTGTGGCATAATAAACCACTGCGTGAAATTTATCTCAGTGAAAGAACTATGGTCCCAAGCCTTCTCTATTCCATGATTGCTTTTGACCCCAAGAGGTACCGTTTCCTCAACCATTGCTGAGATATCTATTTTTTTTCTTATTCCTACAAAGGTATACTGTACTTTTTCAATGGCGACCAGTTCTCTTTTGCCAGGTAGAAAGTACAGAAAATTGATGACACAGCAATTCAACTCATCCTGTCCATGCAAGCTAAAGTAGCATTACTCAAAGTTCAAAGTAAATTTATTATCAAAGCACGTATAGTCACCATACACCACCCTGAGAGTCGTTTTCTTGCAGACATCTACAGCAAAATAAAGAAATACAATAGAGTTCATGAAAAACAATACAAAACAAAGACAACTAATGTGTAAAAGAGCACAAAACACGTAAATAATAAATACAAAAAAGTAAGTAATTAATACTGAGAACATGAGTTGTAGAATCGTGGAAAGAGAGTTGTGGAGTTAATTCAGTGTTGAAGTGAGTGAAGTTATCCACGCTGGCTCAGGATCCTGATGGTTGCAGGGTAATAACTGTTCCTGACCCTACTGATGTGGCATTTAAGCTCCTGTACTTGGTAGTAGTGAGAAGAGAGCGTGAGTTGGATGATGGATGGCCTTGATGCTGGGTGCTTGTGGCAATGCTCCTGATAATTGTGTTCAATAGTGGGGAGGGTTTTGACTGGGCTGTATTCACCACTTCTTGTAGACTTCTATGTTCTTGGGCATTGGTGTTTCCATACCAGGCCACGATGCAACCAGTCAGGATACTCTCCTCTGTGCATCTACAGAAGTTTCTCACAGTTTTAGATGACATGCCAAATCTACACAAACTTCTAATTAGAGGTGCTGTCGTGTTGTAGAGACGTTAAGGAATGTAAAGTTAGTGACCCTCTCCACCTTCAATCCTCTCATGAGGACCAGCTTGTGGACCTTCCGCTTTTTCCATCTTCAGTCAGTAGAAATGATTGAGTTAAATTGACTTTATTACTTACATCCTTCAGGTAAATGAAGAGTAAAAATATTTATGCTATGTCTCTATTCAAACATGCAAATGCAGTTTTAGTAATTTATAATAAATATTATGTACAACAGGATGGTCAATATAATATAGAAATACAATTGTATCAACATGAACTAAGTAGTCTGATGGCCTGGTGGAAGAAGCTGTCCCAGAGTCTGTTGGTCCTGGCTTTTATACTGCAGTACTGCTTCCCCGATGGTAGCAGCTGGAATAGATTGATTCGGGTCCCCAATGATCCTCTGGACCCATTTTACACACCTGTCTTTGTAAATGTCCTGAATTGCAGGGAGTTCAGATCTACAGATGTTCTGGGCTGTCTGCACCACTCTCTGCAAAGTCCTGCGATTGAGGGAAGCACTGTTCCCATACCAGGCAGTGATGCAGCCAGTCAGGATGCTCTCAATTGTGCCCCCATAGAAAGTTCTTAGGATTTGGGAGCCCGTACCAAACATCTTCAACCGTCTGAGGTGAAAGAGGCACTGTTGTGCCTTTTTCACCACACAGCCGGTATGTACAGACCACATGAGATCCTCGGTGATGTTTATGCAGAGGAACTTAAAGCTGTTCACCCTCTCAACCCCAGATAGGGGTTAGCCTGTCTCCATTCCTCCTGGAGTTCACAACCAGATCCTTTGTTTTTGCAACGTTAATGGGGGGGGGGGGGGTTATTTTCTTGAAACAAATGTGTTAGGGAGATGACTTTCTCTCTGTAGGCAGCCTCATTATTATTTCAGATTAAGCCAATCAGTGTAGTGTAATTTAATTACAGACAGACAGACAGACATACTTTATTGATCCCGGGGGAAATTGGGGTTCGTTACAGCCGCACCAACCAAGAATAGTATAGAAATATAGCAATATAAAACCATAAATAATTAGCAGATTGGAGCTGTAGGTGGCGACACAGTCATGGTATACAGTGAATAAAGGAGGGGGCCCTGAGAAGAACCTATGTTGACGGTCAGAGGGCAAAGGTGACTTTTACCACCTGCCGGCGATGGTCCAAGAAAAGCATTCTCACATAAGCATCCCTCTTCTCCAGATGTGTAAGGACAGTGTATAGAGTTGTGGCTATTGTGTCATCTGTTGATCGGTTGTGTTGGTGTGTGAATTGTAGGGGGTCCAGTTTGTGTGGTAGCATGCCGCAGATGTAGTCCTTGACCGGCCTCTCAAAGCATTTGTTTATTATTGAGGTGAGTGCGACAGGACACCAGTCGTTCAGGCATGTTACCTTGGTCTTTTTAGGCACAGGGACAACGGTGGATGTTTTGAACCAGGAGAGAACTCTACACTGGGAGAGGGAGAGATTAACAATGTCTGAAATCACACCTGCCGGTTGTGCCGTGCACAGCTGTGCAATGATCAAAGTTCAAATTTTATTTTTTTATCAAAGTACATATATGTTACCATATCCTACCCTGAGATTAATTTTCTTGTGGGCATTCACAGCAGATAAAAAGAAAAACAATAGAATAAATGAAAAAAGCAACTCATAAAGACAGGAAAACATCCAATATGCATAGAAGCACAAGCAGAGCAATTATAAAATAAATAATAAGTAATTTTGAGAACATGCATTGTAGAGACTTTGAAAATGAGCCCTTATGTTGTGGAATTAGCTCTTTGGTTTTGCTGACATTGAGTGCGGGGTTGTTGTTATTGCACTATTCAGCCAGATTTTCAGTCTCTCTCCTATATGTCCATTTGTCCCCACTTTTAATTTGGCCAACAACAGTGGTGTCATCAGCAATCTTAAATATGGAATTGATTCGCACTTAGCCACGCAGTATAAAATGAATAGAACAAACAGTACTCAGTGAAATCCCAACTTTTGGTAACCTTGTAAATCACTGTTCTTCAAGTGGAAGATTGGTTCTGCATTCATCACCCTTCCAGGGAGTGGGTAACAGAGCCCCACCACCTCTTGATGTCACCTCAGCAAAAATGGTTTTCTTCATCTCTCTTCAAATTCTTATACAAATTATATAATCTGTACCATTGCTTCTTGGTTTGCTAAGGGAAATATGTCCTTCATATTTATTCTTTCTCAGGATCCCAAAATGTTATAAACTTAGTCTTCTCTGCTCCAAAGGAAACAACCACAGCTTATTCAAACTTTCCTGATGGTTGTAACTTTCCTGTCACAACAACATCCTTGGAAATGAGCTCTGCATCTCTCCAGTGCAATCACGACTTTTCTGCAGTATAGTGATCCGAAGTGTACACAGTTTTCAAACTGGTGTATGATATAATCATCATTAAATTGTATACTTTGGATATTCAAGGAATGCATATCATATTCTTTTTCTTATCATTTTCTTCACCTATACTGCTACGTCTAAGGATCTGTGGATACACATTTCAAAATCCTTTTGATTTTCCACGCCTCCCAATATCTGTGTTGCTGTATTCTCATAGATGACCAGATTAAGTTCTATTTGCCACTTTGTCAAAAAAAGTTTCCAGTTGTCCAAAAATTTCTTTACATTCAATCAGCTATTTTTGTAACATCTGCAACTTTTTAAATTATGGCCCTTACAATAAAGACTAAACCATCAATATGTATAAAAAAGGAGAAAAATTATGATAATTACATTTTGCTTTTTCTGCACTTGATTTCACAGCTTACAGTGAATTATAGGGAATGCATAGCTCACAGTTCAGAGCACAATGCAGCAGGACATTCTGCCAAACATCAGCAAGTTCAATCCACGTGCTATTATTAATGTGAGCTTTCCTGGATATTATGGTGAAGAAGAGATACTCTGTGAATGATATTATGTGATCCTCCCTCACTACCATTCAGGACCCTAAACAGTCCTTCCAGGTGAGACGACACTTCACCTGTGAGTCTGTTGGGGTCATTTACTATGTATGGTGCTCCCGTTTGGCCTCCTGTATACCGATGAGACCCGCTGTAGACTGCGAGTCTGCTTTGCCAAGCATCTACGCTCCATCAGAACAAGTGGGATCTCCCAGTGGTCGCCCACTTTAATTCCACTTCCCTTGCCCATTTGATATGTCCAATGCCTCCTCCACTGTTGTGATGAGGCCACATTTAGGTTGGAGGAACAACACCTTATATTCCGTTTGGGTAGCCTCCAACCTGATGGCATGAACATTGATTTCTCAGACTTCCAGTAATGCTCCCCACCCACCTCCTTCACCATTTCCCATCCCCTTTTCCCTCTCTCACCTTATCTCCTTGCCCACCCATCGCCTCCCTCTGGTGCTCCTCCCCACCCCCCTTTCTCCATCTTCCATGGCCTTCCGGTCTCTTTCACCAATCAACTTCCCAGCTCTTTACTTCATCTCTGCCCCTCCAGGTTTCACCTGTCACCTTGTGTTTCTCTCTCCTTTCCTCCCACCTTTCAATTCTACTCCTCAGCTTTTTATCTCCAGTCCTGCCGAAGAGTCTCGGCCCAATATGCCAACTGTACTTTTTTCCATAGATGCTGCCTGGCCTGCCAAGTTCCTCCAGCACTTTGTGTGTTACTCTGTAAATGTTTTATTCTATGCTGTTGATAATTTGCACTACCTCACACAAAAATTTTTTGTTTTTGGCAACATGCAGGAGAAATTGTCTAAAGGGACAAGCTGCGGAGTACCTGCTCCTACAAATTCTGATCAAATGTGCATGAACCTGAATTAATTACCTACAGCCAAGCAGACAGTATCTACAAAGATTGTGCATGTAGTACATCTTAACATACTTTTTAATCAATATGCATAATTACATAAACACATAACAAATAACACAACACATTGCAAATGGCACAAGCATTGTATATCCAGCATATAAATCATAGACAAAATGGAGAGTATGTGTGCTTAGCAGACAATATCAAATAGTTTATTGTGCAAAACACACCAAGCTCAGAACACAGAATGGAATAGCACACTATATTCACAGAACACAATACGTACATATGAAAGGGATTCATAATTCATAGCAAAATGTCATGATTTGTTCATTCTTACACTCAATGTGAAGTCTGTCATTCTATGTAATCTCTTTCCCATTGTAGCAATTCATTTTGACCATGTTATTGCTCCTATTCTAAAATACATTTTTATCAGCATACTTTCACTACATACTGTGACAGTTTGAGTTCCTAAATACTGATGGAAGATTTTATTCCTTAATTTCAATGAATAGACTTAGTACCATTCCCATCTCTTTAAGAGACTTACAGTCAAATGAATACATATAATAAATAATGATTTGTGTAATCAGTTCTTTATGCTGCATGGGACACTCTCACATAATTAAGTTGACAGATGTAGAGAAAATGAAAGGGAGTCTGACTCCATTTCTACCTCTGCCCTGCTTTTTTTCTGACTCTCTAGCTGTCTGCTGCCCTGATTGGAAATGACATACACACCTGCCATTCTGAACTGCTGGCAATTAGAGCTTGCGTGCACTGCTCCTAGCATCCACAGTCAAATCCACTAACTTGCTCTTAAGCATATTCTCAATGTCATTAATGGGGAGCATTCAAAGGCCTTATGGGCACATCAGGCAAACTATTTGTGTTCTGCTTACATTGTTTTCCTTGCAAATGGAGAAAATCTGGAGAAGAAATCAAATGAGATATCGGTTTAATATTATTTAATACACTCACATCACATTTGCAGTATATACAAAATACCTTACATTTAATACATTGTCTATCTAAATACTAAAACACTAGAAATCCTTCTGTTCTTCATGGTCACATTTGTGGGTAAATAAGTCAAATGAATATTTCTATCAAGGGTAAATTAACAGAAAGTTCAGAATCATTGTCTATAAATCCATCAAAGCGCCCAAAGAATTTAAAGGCTGAGCTTAATGGCGCCTAATGGCGACTCCTTTGCTTGCTTCTTCGGAAACAGCTCTATTTCCATCTTTAATATCTCTATTTTTCCCTTTCAGGTTTCTCTTGAGGACCCTGGCCTGGAGT